>NC_057852.1:131956215-132581215 GCF_015237465.2 Chelonia mydas | reverse complement strand
AGCCCTTACAAACACATTCCCTCGGGCACATATAGACAAGCTTCCTGTTTTTCTAAAATACATGTATCGGCAATTTCAACATTCTTAGCAGGAAGGATGCGGGGTCAAGCTGGCCTTTCTGTGGCACCCAAAACCCCATCCCCTCCTACCTTGGTTAAGCTAGGGCCGCTGCATGGCCAATTTATGGCCTGCTGACTTGGCTACCGTTAACAATAAGCAATAGTGATCCAGGCACTTTACTGATTTGCCAAAATCTCCCCGTAAAATAGCAGTTCCCTATCTCACAGGGTGTTGTGACAATCAATTTATTAATGCATGTGAGGTGCTCAGATACTATAACAATGGGGACCAAGCAGGCAGTGGGATAATTATACATGAATGGCATTGTACATTTGTATGTTGCTGATTGCAAGTCACAGTGAAATTTGTGAGGTACACAGGCTTGTTTTACCTTCACAGGTGAAGGTGGAGTTAGAGGGAAATAGGTAAGTAGGGAGATAACAAATGAGGAATATACAGACTTTTTTCCTATGGTAGAGCAAGCAAAATATCGACTTAAACATGAAATGAGACAGAGAATATATGTCATAACACATTGGTTTAGAAGAGACTGCACAAATATTTTGCTTCATTAACATTCATTCATTTTCGGTCTAAGCTATTTCCCAAGCAGATTAATGTCATCAGGAACATGAATACATTTAAAAACAACGTTACAGCCAGCATAGCTAAAGCCTTGTTTAAAGAATAAATGAGAAACAGCAGTTTGTAATGGCAATTCATCTCCCATAGTGTGTGGTTAATGTGAGGAACAACATTTAACGTAGGTCTGGCATTGGGGGGATATGGGGGGCGGGAGAGAGACGCTCTACAAATGGGAAGAATGCTGGCCTGCTGAGCCTAGAGGCAACATGTCAGTAAATCAATCTGACAAGAGATAAATAAATAAGAGATCTGTGTAGATCTGAGAAGCAAAATTGTTACACAAGAGAGGGGTGGCTGTGTCATTTATTCTCTCGGGTTGGGCATCACCCAGACATATGTGGAGAGTTGATCCAAAAAGCAGTGGTAGTGTTTCTCAAGATGTGTAAATAGGGCAGATTAAGGGACATGACTGATCAGAACCTTTGCCCAAAACACCAAATGGAAACCCCTGAGATATTGAAAAATTCATCCATATGTAGTCACCTAACTTTAGGCACCCAATGTTGAAATTATTGGCCTAGGGATTGAACAAACTATTTTCCCTATTATCAGAGGGGTAGCCGTGTTAATCTGTATCCACACAAAAAAATGAGGAGTCCGGTGTCATCACTTTTCTCATAACCTCAGCCATACAGAACGCAACGCCATCCACAGACTCAGAAACAACTCTGACATTATAATCAAAGGGGCTGACAAAGGAGGTGCTGTCGTCATCATGAACGGGTCGGATTATGAACAGGAGGCTGCCAGGCAACTCTCCAACACCACATTCTAAAGGCCATTATCCTCCGATCCCACTGAGGAGTACCAAAAGAAACTACACCATCTGCTCAAGAAACTCCCTGCTATAGCAAAGGAAGAAATCTACACAGACACACCCCTAGAGCCCCAACCAGAGGTATTCTATCTGCTACCTAACATCCACAAACCTGAAAATCCAGGACGCCCCATCATTTCAGGCATTGGCACTCTTACAGCAGGATTATCTGGCTATTTGGACTCTCTCCTCAGACCCTACACTACCAGCACTCCTAGCTACTTTTGAGACACCACTGACTTCCTGAGGAAACTACAATGCATTGGTGATCTTCCTGAAAACACCATTGTGGCCACCATGGATGTAGAAGCTCTTTACACCAATATTCCACAGAAGGATGGACTACAAGCTGTCAGGAACAGTATCCCTGATGAGGCCATGGCTCACCAGGTGGCTGAGCTTTGTGACTTTGTCCTCACCCACAACCATTTCAGATTTGGGGACAACTTATACCTTCAAGTCAGCGGCACTGCTATGGGTACCCTCATGGCCCCACAGTATGCCAACATTTTTATGGCTGACTTAGAACAACACTTCCTCAGCTCTCGTCCCCTAGCACCCTTCCTCCGCTTGTGCTACATTGATGACATCTTCATCATGTGGACCCATGGGAAGGCGGCCCTTGAAGAATTCCACCTGGATTTCAGCAATTTCCACCCCACCATCAACCTCAGCCTGGACCAGTCCACACAAGAGATCCACGTCCTGGACACTACAGTACAAATAAGTGATGGTCATATAAACACTACCCTATACCATAAACTTACTGACTGCTATACTTACCTACATGCCTCCGGCTTCCATTCAGGACACATCACACGATCCATTGTCTACAGCCAAGCCCTAAGATACAACCACATTTTGCTCCAATGTGACAGACAGAAACAAACACCTACAAGATCTTTATCAAGCATTCTTAAAACTACATTACCCACCTGGGGAAGTGAGGAACCAGATTGACAGAGTGAGATGGGTACCCAGAAGTCACCTACTACGGGACAGGCCCAACAAAGAAAATAACAGAACGCCACTAGCTGCCACCTTCAGCCCCCAACTAAAACCTCTCCAGCACATCATCAACAATCTACAACCTATCCTGGAAAACGATCCCTCACTCTCACAGACTTTGGGAGGCAGGCCAGTCCTCGCTTACAGACAGCCCCCCAACCTGAAGCACATACTCACCAGCAACTACACACCACACCACAGAAAGACTAACCCAGGAACAAATCCCCGTAACAAACCCTGTTGCCTACTTTGTCCCCATATCCACTCTAGCGACACCATCAGAGGACCCAACCACATCAGACACACCATCAGAGGCTCGTTCACCTGCATATCTACCAATGTGATATATGCCATCATGTGCCAGCTGTGCCCCTCTGACGTGTACATTGGCCAAACCGGACAGTCTCTACATAAAAGAATAAATAGACACAAATCAGGAATGGTAACATACAAAAGCCAGTCGGAAAACACTTCAATCTCCCTGGACATTCAATAACAGATTTAAAAGTAGCCATCCTTCGACAAAAAAACTTCAAAACCAGACTTCAAAGAGAAACTGCAGAACTACAATTCATTTGCAAATTTAACACCATTAATTTGGGCTTGAATAGGGACGGGCTGGCTCACTACAAAAGCAATTTTCCCTCTCTTGGTATTGACATCTCCTCATCAATTATTGGGAGTGGACCACACCCACCCTGACTGAATTGGCCTTGTCAGCTCTGGTTCTCCACTTGTAAGGTAACTCCCTTCTCTTCATGTACCAGTATATTTATGCCTGTATCTGCAAATTTCACTCCATGTGTCTGAAGAAGTGGGGGGGTTTACCCACAAAAGCTTATGCCCAAATAAATCTGTTAGTCTTTAAGGTGCCACCGGACTCCTCATCATTTTCCCTATGGAATAAACACTTTGCAATTCCATAGGCATGATTAAGATTCATTGGGTCACAGAGGTAGTTATGAATCAAATGCCATGTTTCTTGCTTCTATCTTTCGTTCTTTAGTCCATGCTACTGAAATGAACAGTCACAGCACTGTCCTGATAATTTTGGGAGAATTGCATACCAAGGAAAGCTTAGGATATAAGGAGTACTTGTGGCACCTTAGAGACTAACAAATACAGACTAACACGGCTGCTACTCTGAAACCTTAGAATATAACTTTCTATTTATCACAACTAATCAGTTCCTTTGTGAAAAGCAGCTACTGGCTTACTGCTTGTGATTCACCATCGTGGAAGTGAGTTGTGCACATGCTTTACTAAGTATGTGGGGATAAATTCTGCACTTAACTGCATGTTCAAAGATCCCATCGAAGTAAATGGGAGCTGTGTGTGTGCATCAGAGGGCAAAATCTGGACCTTGAGTCACTCTGCTAGTTACAGTAGTAAGAAATATGCATTCGTGTTCTGGATTTTTTTTATCATACTGTGGGTGTGCTACAGTATTTCTGTGCTTCAGGGACTCTTCATAAAGAAATGTAGGCACTAAACATATATTCTATTAATGTTCATATTGTCTCATGAGGGGCAAATTATATTCATTATGTTGTTACCATGGGGGTATTTTTGTCCCATTTCTTATTTTAAATATTTATCTTTTCATGAATATATTCTTTTCAAAAAATTGTACTGCAGAAGCTATTTGCTTAAAAACAGAATGCCAAGTACATAGATTTCATATAAGAAGTTAAGTTTCCTATCATTAAAGTCTCTAGCCAGTCCTGTCAGTAAAGAGCTATATTTTGCTGAGGTTCAGATGTGAACAAACCCAGACGCACCAGACCAAACTCAGTCAAAAATCTGAGGTTCCCTAGGTTTGGGGAATTTTTGTCTTTTGCATCAATCATATGAATCCACAATGTTTGCCTGGTATAGCGTTAATGTGAAACCATAACGTTGGGCTTGTAAGGTTTGCACAAAGCTGACCTGCAATTCTTGTAAGGTTTGCACAAAGCTGACCTGCAATTCTTGTAGTTAACGAACCCCACAATGAAACTGAATAGGATCAGTTTGAGTTGTAGTTGCAGAGATTCAGTAGAGTTTTACTGGGAGCTAAAGGTGTTACCATCTGATGGATAGACAAAACTAGACAAGCCATTTACAACACACACTTTGCTTCTCTACAAAAGAAAAAGGACACTAAACTTTCTAAACTACTACATGCCACAAGGGGCCACAGCAATGGTTCCCTCAACCCACCCAGCAATATTGTTAACCTATCCAACTATACTCTTAGCCCAGCAGAAGCAGCTGTCCTATCTCGGGTCCTCTCCTTCTGCCCCTCCACCCCCACAAACATGATAAAGTTCTGTGGTGACCTAGAATCCTATTTTCGACGTCTCCGATTCAAGGAATATTTCCAACGCACCTCTGAACAACATACTAAGCCACAGAGACCTCCCTACCAACACTACAAAAAGAAGAATTCTAGGTGGACTCCTTCTAAGTTGAGACAGCAGACTGGACTTCTACATAGAGTGTTTCCGCCGACGTGCACGGGCTGAAATTGTGGAAAAGCAGCATCACTTGCCCCACAACCTCAGCCGTGCAGAACACAATGCCATCCACAGCCTCAGGAAACAACTCTGACATCATAATCAAAAAGGCTGACAAAGGAGGTGCTGTTGTCATCATGAATAGGTCGGAATATGAACAAGAGGCTGCTCGGCAGCTCTCCAACACCACTTTCTACAAGCCATTACCCTCTGATCCCACTGAGGGTTACCAAAAGAAACTACACCATTTGCTCAAGAAACTCCCTGAAAAAGCACAAGATCAAATCCGCACAGACACACCCCTGGAACCCTGACCTAGGATATTCTATCTACTACCCAAGATCCATAAACCTGGAAATCCTGGGCGCCCCATCATCTCAGGCATTGGCACCCTGACAGCAGGATTGTCTCGCTATGTAGACTCCCTCCTCAGGCCCTACGCTACCAGCACTCCCAGCTACCTACGAGACACCACTGACTTCCTGAGGAAACTACAATCCATCGGTGATCTTCCTGATAACACCATCCTGGCCACTATGGATGTAGAAGCCCTCTACACCAACATTCCACACAAAGATGGACTACAAGCCATCAAGAACACTATCCCTGATAATGTCACGGTTAACCTGGTGGCTGAACTTTGTGATTTTGTCCTTACCCATAACTATTTTACATTTGGGGACAATGTATACCTTCAAATCAGCGGCACTGCTGTGGGTACCCGCATGGCCCCACAGTATGCCAACATTTTTATGGCTGACTTAGAACAACGCTTCCTCAGCTCTCGTCCCCTAACGCCCCTACTCTACTTGCGCTATATTGATGACATCTTCATCATCTGGACCCAGGGGAAGGCAGCCCTTGAGGAATTCCACCATGATTTCAACAATTTCCATCCCACCATTAACCTCAGCCTGGTCCAGTCCACACAAGAGATCCACTTCCTGGTCACATAAACAGCACCCTATACCGGAAACCTACTGACCGCTATTCCTACCTACATGCCTCCAGCTTTCACCCTGACCATACCACACGATCCATTGTCTACAGCCAAGCTCTACGATACAACCGCATTTGCTCCAACCCCTCAGACAGAGACAAACACCTACAAGATCTCTATCAAGCATTCTTACAACTACAATACCCACCTGCTGAAGTGAAGAAACAGATTGATAGAGCCAGAAGAGTTCCCAGAAGTCACCTACTACAGGACAGGCCTAACAAAGAAAATAACAGAACGCCACTAGCCGTCACCTTCAGTCCCCAACTAAAACCCCTCCAACGCATTATCAAGGATCTACAACCTATCCTGAAGGATGACCCAACACGCCACAAATCTTGGGAGACAGGCCAGTCCTTGTCTACAGACAGCTCCCCAACCTGAAGCGAATACTCAACAGCAACCACACACCACACAACAGAACCACTAACCCAGGAATCTATCCTTGCAACAAAGCCCGTTGCCAACTGTGCCCACATATCTATTCAGGGGACACCATCACAGGGCCTAATAACATCAGCCACACGATCAGAGGCTCGTTCACCTGCACATGTACCAATGTGATATGTGCCAGCAATGCCCCTCTGCCATGTACATTGGTCAAACTGGACAGTCTCTACGTAAAAGAATAAATAGACACAAATCAGATGTCAAGAATTATAACATTCATAAACCAGTCGGAGAACACTTCAATCTCTCTGGTCACGCGATTACAGACATGAAAGTTGCGATATTACAACAGAAAAACTTCAAATCCAGACTCCAGCGAGAGACTGCTGAATTGGAATTTATTTGCAAATTGGATACACTTAACTTAGGCTTGAATAGAGACTGGGTGTGGCTAAGTCATTATGCAAGGTAACCTATTTCCCCTTGTTTTCCTAACCCCCCACCCCCCTGTTCCTCAGACATTCTTGTTAAACCCTGGGTTTGTGCTGGAAATGGCCCACCTTGATTATCATACACATTGTAAGGAGAGTGATCACTTTACATAAGCTATTACCGGCAGGAGAGTGGGGTGGGGGGAGAGAACCTTTTGTAGTGATAAACACCCATTTTTTCATGATTTGTGTGTATAAAAACATCTTCTGTATTTTCCACAGTATGCATTCGATGAAGTGAGCTGTAGCTCACAAAAGCTTATGCTCAAATAAATTGGTTAGTCTCTAAGGTGCCACAAGTACTCCTTTTCTTCATCTGATGGCTGTTGATTAGCCTAGGTCATGAGTTCTCAGCCACGGGACTGTGAACAGGTTTCAGGGGTTGTGATCATGATTTCTTTCCTTATGGCTAAATGGATAGGTGTAGGGTGGAGGTCTCAATATTTTTTTCAGGTGTAACATGGGGTCATGTTATGGAACAGACTGAGAGCCATTGGCTTATTGAATAAATTTGATTTTTCTCCGCAACTTTTCGAGTAAAAAATACAATTGTAAGAGACTAATATGTATCAGCCTCTTTGTATCGGTATCTTAGGCACTTACATCGCCCCATTTTTATAGTAACTGAGCACCCTGTCTATAGCGTATTTATCCTCCACACTCCTTTGAGGAATGACAGTGCTATTTTCCTCCATTTGACAGATAGGGAACTGTGGCCCAGAGAAACTTAATGACTTGACCAAGATCCTCCTGGGATCTGTGGCAGAGCGAGGAATCATACCCGAGTTGCCCAGTCCCAGACTAGTGTCTACTGGGTCATTTTTCCTTTCTAAAAGCTAAAGGTTGCATAATTTTGACTTCTTCCACAAAGGCTTTCCCAGGATTTGACCTCAGACCCTCTAATGTTGTAAGCAAGTGCTACACAAGTGACTACGCTTGCCTATCTCTATCTTCTTTACTTTATAATTTACATCACATGGTGTTAAGCTGAAGAGAAGAAGGCTCTTAGAATAAGGTAAAGAGTGCCCATATGTTCCTGTGTAAACAAGTCAGGGAACATTTGGCTTCTTCACCTTGGAAAGGCCATGGATTTAGCATCTTGTTGACTTCAAGCCAATTCTCTAATTTGTCAAGGTTTTTTTTTTAATGCTACTCCTGTCCTCCAAAGTGATTGCAACCATTTCCAGTACGGTGTCCTCCCTGAATTTTATAAGCATATTCTCCACTCCATTATTCAAATTATTAATGAAAATATGGAATAATATCAGACCCAGGACAGAGCCCTGCAGGACATCTCCAGATACATCCTTCCAATTTGATTGTGAACCATTGGTAACTACTTTTTGAGTACACTCATAAGAGTGGCCATACTGGGTCAGACCAAAGGTCCATCAAGCCCAGTATCCTGTTTTCTGACAGTGGCCAATGGCAGGTGCCCCAAAGGGAATGAACAGATAGGTTATCATGCCCTGTCACCCAATCCTGGCTTCTGGCAAACAGAGGCTAGGGACACCATTTCTGCCCATCCTGGCTAATAGGTCCATCAATGGCTATCTTCCATGAATCTTATCAAGCTCCCTTTTGAACCCCATTATAGTAATGGCCTTCACAACATGCTCTGGCAAGGAGTTCCAGAGGTTGACAGTGCGTTGCGTGAAAAAAATACTTTCTTGTGTTTTGTTTTAAACCTGCTACCTATTAATTTCATTCGGCGGCCCCTCGTTCTCGTATTATGAGAAGGAGTAAATAACAATTCCTTATTTACTTTCTCTATATCACTCATGATTTTATAGACCTCTATCATATCCCCCCTTAGTCACCTCTTTTCCAAGCTGAAAAGTCCCAGTCTTATTAATCTCTCCTCATACGGAAGCCGTTCTATACCCCTAATTTTTTTTGATACAGGGCGACCATATCAGCATGCAGTATTCAAGGTGTGGGCATGCCATGGATTTATATAGAGGCAATATGATATTTTCTGTCTTATTAGCTATCCCTTTCTTGATGATTCCCAACATTCTATTCACCTTTTTAACTGCCGCTGCACATTGATTGGATGATTTCAGAGAACTATCCACAATGACTCCAAGATCTCTTTCTTAAGGAGTAACAGCTAATTTAGACTCCATCATTGTATATGGATAGTTAGGGTTATGTTTTCCAATGTGCATTACTTTGCATTTATCAACGTTAATTTCATCTGTCATTTTGTTGCCCAGTCACCCAGTTTTGTGAGATCCATTTGTAGCTCTTCTCAGTCTGCCCGGGACTTAACTATCTTGAGTAGTTTTGTATCATCTGCAAATTTTGCCACCTCATAGTTTACCCCTTTTTCCAGATTGTTTATGAATATATTAAATGGGACTGGGCCCAGTACAGATCCCTGGGGGACACCATTATTTACCTCTCTCCATTCAGAGAGCTGAGCATTTATTCCTAACCTTTGTTTCCTATCATTTAACCAGTTACCAATCCATGAGAGAACCTTCCCTCTTATCCCATGACTGCTTATTTTGCTTAAGAGCCTTTGGTGATGGACCTTGTCAAAGGCTTTCTCAAAATCTAAGTACACTGTATCCACTGGATCTCCTTTGTCTGCATGCTTGTTGACCCTCTCAAAGAATTCTAGTAGATTGGTGAGGCACAATTTCCCTTTACAAAAACCATGTTGACTATTTCCCAACAAATTATGTTCATCTATGTGTCTGACAATTTTGTTCTTTACGATAGTTTCAACCAATTTGCCCTGTATTGAAGTGAGGCTTACTGGCCTGTAGTTGCCAGGGTCACCTCTGGAGCTCTTTTTAAAAATTGGCGTCACATTAGCTATCCTCCAATCGTTTGGTACAGAAGCTAAGTTAAATGATAGATTACATATGACAGTTAGTAGTCCTGCAATTTCACATTTGAGTTCCTTCAGAACTCTTGGGTGAATACCATCAAGTCCTGGAGACTTATTACTGTTTAGTTTATCAATTTGTTCCAAAACCACCTCTAATGACACCTCAATCTGGGATTCTTGATGTGCAATGAAACACCTCCCCCCAATGCCATCTGTCCTTCCTGAACAAGCAGTACCCTCTATCCCGATATTCCTGTCATGAGATTGTCATAATTTAGCTTATGTACTAATACTTTTAGTTCTGCCTGTTTATGTCCCAATCTCCTTGCATTTGTGTATAGACGCCTCAGATTTTGTTGAAGTGGGTTTTTTACCCATGAACGCTTATGCCCAAATAAATCTGTTAGTCTTTAAGGTGCCACCAGATTCCTCATTTTTTTGTGTGGATATAGACTAACATGGCTACCATTCTGATACTTAAGATGTTGAGCAGACTCCCCCCACTGATTTCCCTGTTGTTGCTCCTCCAACCCTGTGTGCTACCCACAATATCTGACCTTCCAAAGTCATCTTTTTAATGCTTACCTATGGGCTTTTGTCACTTACCCCTTTGAATTTAAATCCCTCTTCACTAGGTTGGCTAGTTAGTGTGCAAAAATGCTGTTCATCTTCTTGGCCAGCTGGACCCCATCTCTTTCCAGCTCCTTCCCAAAACTGCTCCCAAGGCCAAGGAAGCCAAAACCCTCCCATTGACACAATCTGTGTAGCTATGTATTCATCTCCAGGCTGCAGAGATATATCCAAAGAGCACTGCTGTGTTCTCTTTCTTGTCGGCTGCCTCTATAAAGCTTCCCTTAGGAAGTTCCAAGCTAGTGACTGACATAAAAGGACTGTGTTATTAAATTAGTATGTGACATTTAATCTGCACCACACCCACTGATACCAAATTCTCCACACTCCATTTCACATTCCTGACCTCCATTTTGAATAAGCAAGAGTCACTCCACCGTTGGAAGCTACAGGTCACATGATATTACCAAGCATGTGCAGTCAAAAGTAGGGGAAAGGTCAGCTGAGTTTCGAAAGTAGGGGAAAGATCAAATGAAGTAAACAACCAAAGTAGGGAGAAGAGCAACTGAGCATAACTCGGAGGTAAATGATGGCAGTGAGCATGTGTGTAATGTTTTGAATGTTGGCATGCATTCAAGAATGTTTGGAATGTTGGTACTGAGTCTATGCAGTAAAGATTTGATGTCATGTCTAAAATAGAATTGAGAAATGGTATAAAGGTCAGTGTGTCAGTGGGTAGCTGACAGGATAGCTGAAGAAAGGAGTAGGAGGTGAAGAGTGGACTAGAGTGGAGTGGACGTGGTGGAGAAACACGGAGCAGAGCAGAGAAGAACAGCAGTGGCAGAATCATCAGCAGCACTAACAGGAATAACCACCAGTAGCAGGAGTCCTGTGTCAGCAGACAGAATAAGCTTGTCAAGTTATAATTGTAGTATAGTACAGCGTAGTGTTAGTGTGTGGATTAATAAAGACGTATGTGTGTGCATTGATTGTGAAAGAAATGTATAGGATTTAAAACATTTAGAAAATGCTATCAGCAACCTGTGATAGACTGGCCACCTGTGACAGGGTGCAACCACTTAGACTCATTTCAACTGTACGTTATTGCGGTTTGGAATGCTTTTTAACTTTGCTATAAGGGATTTGTGTTCTAGATCATTATTGCTAGGAGTTATTATTTGCCCCAATAAAGAGGTGCCATGCTTTGGAAAAAAAACAACTGTCTTTGTGTCAGTCATTTATCAGAAGGCTGTATCTGTATCCTCCAGGTATTTTCTTAGCCACCTTGGATGCAAACTACTACCTTTGGAAAACAGATTGGTTGTAAAAAATGCTGTTTTGAAGGACTCCCTTGGTAAACCCAGATGGGGGCAATAGATTAGTTATGTTCTGGGGGTACCATAAATCTGTTTGTGGGGCAACACCACAAGCTGGAATGGGAACAGAGCAGCTAGAACCTCCATGGACCACTTTGACAATGGTGATGCTTTCCACTTCCTAGCACCTTTCCTTAGAGTATCACAAAGGTCTTTATAACCATTTAGCCTCATCACACCTGTGAGTTATGAATTTCTGTATCCATGTCACAGAAGGATAAACTGAGGCACTGAAGTCAAGTGATTTACTCAAGGTTACACAGCAAGTCAGTGTCAGGACTGAGTCTTGACCTCTTCTTTCTCTAATCACTTGATAAACTTACTTCATATGCTACCCCCATGATCTTTCGTACAAACAAGTTCAGCTTGCTCTTACTGCAGGTGCTAAATCCATGGTCCCATTGAAGTCAAATGGAGTTTTGGTGCTGCTGTCAGTACAGACCAGGATTTGGCTAGGAAGGCCCGATCCTACAACTGGATTGATTTCATGGGGCTTCAGGAGGGCAGACCCATATGTCTATGCAGAGCAGATTTGCCCATGGAAAATTAATAGAATTTCCTTGTAAGAATTCCAGTGCATCCCAGGCTACACCACAAATTTTATTAAATTCAGATAAAATTGATTTTCAGTTGCTGCACTGTCTAAATACACACTAAATCCTCTGAGTCGCTCACCCACAGCTCCAGATAGTCCTCAAGTAGAAAATTGAATTCGTTTTCCCAAATGCTCATCTTGCTTCTGTTTGCAAGAAACCATAACTGGTTAGATCCTCAGCCGCTATAAATGAGCACTGTTCCATTTCCTGTGGTGAAGCCATCCTGATTGGCACCAGCTAAAGATCCCGCTCACAGAGTGGGTCCAACATATCATCATAAAACTGGTATTAGTGGGCGAGGGCTTCTTATGAGTTCAGTGATTCTTTCACAAGTAGGTGAGCTGAAGGCTGCGGAAAAATTCCTGTGTCAAGTAATTGTTTAAAGGTGCTGTTAGCAAGGGGACAGTCAAAAGGGGTGGAGAGGGATACTAGGATATAGATATTCAGGCCTGTCTGTGAAGGCCTATACTCTAAGAATTTAGGTGTATTCTTATCACTTACCTAGTTATAGAGGTATAAAAGAAAGAATCAAAATCACTGTCTGCTGGTGTAAGGGCCTTCTCTTACTGTGACAGCCTGAGGCCCTGTGCTTAGGCTAAGATCTCTGGCTAAGCAGCAGAGGCAGCTGTAAGCTGGGAAGCGACCGGTCACATCCTCACATTCCAAACTAGTCACATTGAAATAAGGCAATCTGGGGCTGTTAGAAAGGTGATCTGATGTATCACCTCCAGAGAAAGGGAAGAGCCTAGAGGATGTAAAAGGAAGTTTAGTTTGATAGTTTTCTGTTCAGTAAGAACTCACTTATGTCGTTATAGACGTAGTAGTGAAATCCTCACTTCTGTATTGTTTTGTCATTATAGTTAACACTTTGCTATTGTTTATTTGCATGGTCTCTGTCTGGTTCTGTGATTGTTTCTGTCTGCTGTGTAATTAAGTTTGCTGGGTGTAAACTAATTAAGGTGGTGGGATATAATTGGTTAAATAATCATGTTATGATATGTTAGGATTGGTGAGTTAAATTTCAGTAAAATGATAGGTTAAGGTATAGCTAAGCAGAACTCAAGTTTTACTGTATAGTCTGCAGTCAATCAGGAAGTAAGGGGGGGAATGGGAACAGGGAATGGGGATGGGGAAATTGGAATCATGTTTTGCTAAGGGGGGGAATGGGAACAGGGACACAGGGAAGGCTCTGTGGTGTCAGAGCTGGGAAGGGGAACACTAAGGAAGGAAACTGGAATCATGCTTGCTGGAAGTTCACCCCAATAAACATTGAGTTGTTTGCACCTTTGGACTTTGTTGCTCTTTGTTCATGCGAGAAGGACCAGGGAAGTAAGTGGGTGAAGGAATAAGCCCCCTAAGATGGGACTCCACTGCAGCTGGAGACCCTATGAAGAATTCTCCCAGATTCCACCTGTGCAGAGGTTGTGCTTCCATATCCACACCTAGAGAGCTCTGCGAGTTGCTGTAGGAGATGGGGCTAAGGGCATGTCCTTGCCTTTCAACCCAGAGATGTGTGGGGAGACTACAACACAGCAGGTAGCCCACATAATTCTAGTCAACCCCTCTGTAGTGGTGAAATGGGGTATGTGCTTATCTATAAATACCCCTGTAGACACACACACACTAAGGATTGTTAGAGAGCTTATTCCTTCACTCTCCCACTTCCCTGGTCCTTCTCGCATGAACAGAGAGCAACAATACCCGAAGTCCGAAGGTGCAAATAATTCGATGTTTATTGGGGTGAACTTCCAGCAAGCTTAAATACAAGTTCCTTTTTCCTTATTTTCGAATCCCAACTTACTTCCTGTTTGCCCCTAATTTATATAGTAATATTCTTAGCTATACCTTAACCAATCATTCTACTGAAAATTAACTAACCAATCCTAACATATTGTAACATGATTAGCTAACCAATAATTAGATTACACCCAGCAAAATTAATTATACAGCAGACAGAAACAATCACAGAACCAGACAGAGATTATACAGACAAACAATAGCAAAGTGGGGACTATAAAAACAAAACAATACAGAAGTGAGGATTTCACATCCCAGCTATTGATAAGTGAGTTCTTGCCAGACAGGATGCTATCAAACTAAGTTTCCTTTTATATTTTCTAGGCACTTCCCTTTCTCTGGAGGCGATAGGAATACAATCCTGTCCTGATAGTGCCTGACAGCCCAATAGCACCTTATTTCAATGTGACTAGTTTGGAATGTGAGGATGTGACTGTTCACTTCCTAGCTTATGGCTGCCTCTGCTGCTTAGCCAAAGGCCTTAGCCTAAGAACAGGGCCTCAGACTGTCACAGTAAGAGAAGGCCCTTACACTAGCAGACAGTGATTTTGATTCTTTCTTTTATACCTCTAACTAGCCAAGTGATAAGAATACACCTAAATTCTTAAAGTACAGGCCTTTACAGACAGGCCTGAATATCTATATCCTAACAAGGATCTGTGTGCTTTATCAGTATTAAGGAACTAATTCCCACAACACACTGCTAATATAAGGAAGCAGACAATAAATAAAAAGTGTGAGTAGAGCAATGGACTGAAATTTGGGGGACCAGGGTTTCATTCCCAGCTAGTCATTGACCTCTGGGTGTTTCACCCCTCTCTGCCTTGGTTTCATCAACTGTAAAATGGGGCTAATGATGCTGATGATCTCTTTTATAAAATGCTTTGAGATCTACTAAGGAAAAACACTGTAGATGAGCTAGTTGTTGTTGTTATGATTAAAAGATTGTTTGCTACCATTTGCTACCAACATAGGAATTACCATATTGGAGCAAACCAGTAGCCCATCTACTCCAGTAAACAATCTCTAAAAGTGGTCTGTACCAGGTGCTTAAATAGAAGGTGGAAGAAACTCTGAAGTGGGCAATAGTAGAATAACCAGTCTACAAGGAGAGTTTCTTTCTAACCCTCTCAATGACTGTTTTTATTCTATATAGGCTCTTATGCTGTGCTCATCAGTGTAGTACCCGAGCACTTCTTATGCCCTGAAGCATGAGGGCTTATGATCCTTCCAAAATTACTTTGTTTTAATCCTGATGAAAGTTGTGGATATTCTCCTATCTTCTTGAGGGGGGGAGGGTGGTGTGCATACTTCTGCAGGCTGAGCTGATTGTGCATACCAGGGCTCCTTGCATCCCTCCATTCCCACCCACAAGTTGCCTGTGCGCCATCCTCCACTATTTCAGGCAGGGCTCTGTCTTCTTCCCGTGTTGGGGGGTAAACACCCTGCACTGGCAGCAAAAGGGTAATTAGGTGCCTGAAGGATAAATTAGCCCACTTGGTGGCACCTGGAAGGTGGAGGAAACCAATTCATTAGCTGGGGAGAAACTCAGAGCAGGCTGTGAGAAAGAAAGCTAGGAGAACGGTAGGCTTTGGGAAACTCCCCTAAGAAGGAAACTCTGATAAGAGGCCAGGAAAGAAACTGAGAAACCACAGGGACAGAACAGACCCTACAGGGAGCCTTGATATAGGGCAGGGAATGCTTTGGGAGTTGTTGCTGGCTACCAGAGCCAGAGCGGACTCTGCAGAGCCCAGAAAGTCTCATAAACCCTAAGGCTAGAAGGGACCATCATGGTCATCTAGTCTGACCTCCTGCACTTGCAATCCACAGCTGGAGCGGCTGTTGACAGAGGCTTTTGTTGGGGGAAAGCCACCTATACCATGTCCAGTCATGAATGTATGCAGGGGTGAGTCTACTGCTTCTATACCAGAGCCTCCCATTTTCTCCATGTCAGGGGCTCTGTGTGTCCCCTTCCACATGCCAATGTCCCCCACTCTCAGCACCATGAGAGGCGGTCTGGTCTGACTCGTGAACAGCAGGTTCCCCCATGCTCTGTATCATACCAAGGGCTCCTCCTCCTTCTGCCCCCCCCCCACCTTTCTTTTCCCCTGATTTGAAAAAGACGGGTGGGCAGTCAGTGCCCTCTCTTCTCCCATCTGGAGGAGGCTTTGAGGAGGTAAGATGTCAGGAAGGAGGAATGAATAAAGCCTTTGCTCCCAGAGCCCTCTGCCTGACCCTACTGGATAATCATAGAATCATAGAATGGCAGGGTTGGAAGGGACCTCAGGAGGTTAATCTAGTCCAACCCCCTGCTCAAAGCAGGACCAATCCCCAACTAAATCATCCCAGCCAGGGCTTTGTCAAGCCTGACCTTAAAAATATCTAAGGAAGGAGATTCCACCACCTCCCTAGGTAACGCATTCCAGTGTTTCACCACCCTCCTAATGAAAAAGTTTTTTCCTAATATCCAACCTAAACCTCCCCCACTGCAACTTGAGACCATTACTCCTTGTTCTGTCATCAGCTACCACTGAGAACCGGCTAGATCCATCCTCTTTGGAACCCCTTTCAGGTAGTTGAAAGCAGCTATCAAATCCCCCCTCATTCTTCTCTTCTGCAGATTAAACAATCCCAGTTCCGTCAGCCTCTCCTCATATGTCATGTGTTCCTAATCATTTTTGTTGCCCTCCACTGGATTTTTTCCATTTTTCCATATCCTTCTTGTAGTGTGGGGCCCAAAACTGGACACAGTACTCCAAATGAGGCCTCACCAATGTCGAATAGAGGGTAACAATCACGTCCCTCGATCTGCTGGCAATGCCCCTACGTATACATCCCAAAATGCCATTGGCTTTCTTGGCAACAAGGGCACACTGTTGACTCATATCCAGCTTCTCGTCCACTGTAACCCCTAGGTCGTTTTCCGCAGAACTGCTGCTGAGCCATTCGGTCCCTAGTCTGTAGCGGTGCATGGGGTTCTTCCGTCCTAAGTGCAGGACTCTGCACTTGTCCTTGTTGAACCTCATCAGATTTATTTTGGCCCTATCCTCTTTAATTTGTCTAGGGCCCTCTGTATCCTATCCCTACCCTCCAGCATATCTACCTCTCCTCCCAGTTTAGTGTCATCTGCAAACTTGCTGAGGGTGCAATCCACACCATCCTCCAGATCATTTATGAAGATATTGAACAAAACCGGCCTGAGGACCGACTCTTGGGGCACTCCACTTGATACCGGCTGCCAGCTAGACATGGAGCCATTGATCACTACCCTTTGAGCCCGACAATCTAGCCAACTTTCTATCCACCTTATCGTTCATTCATCCAGCCCATACTTCTTTAACTTGCTGGCAAGAATACTGTGGGAGACCGTGTCAAAAGCTTTGCTGAAGTCAAGGAACAACACGTCCGCCGCTTTCCCCTCATCCACACAGCCAGTTATCTCGTCATAGAAGGCAATTAGATTAGTCAGGCATGACTTGCCCTTGGTGAATCCATGCTGACTGTTCCTGATCACTTTCCTCTCCTCTAAGTGCTTCAGAATTGATTCCTTGAGGACCTGCTCTATGATTTTTCCAGGGACTGAGGTATCTGCCCCACGGCTCCCAACAGGCAGAGCAATTATTCCCCTGCTGTCATTCAGGATGCCAGCAGGTTGAACTCTGGGAGGATGAGCAGGGGTTTTGTTATGCTACAAAGTGTTAATAGCTGCCCTCAACAGATGACAGCAGCTCCATGTGTCCCCCATAGTCCCCTCTTTCAATGTTCTGATTGTCCCACCAATCAATACAGTTCTAACCATTAATGCCCGGTGTTCCCTGAAAGTTTAGAATCAATTGGATTCAAAAGTTACCACGTTGCAGATGGACAAACAGAAATGCTGTCCAGTTGAGAATAAGGCCTCACAAGCTTGCCCCATAAAAAATGTTTCATTTTCCTTTGAGCCCTGCTAAATTCTTGGCCTCTGTCTTGTGTCAGTGAGTTCTATGGACTAATTAGACGGTGGGGGAGGGGGGGGGAATATACATGTTTCCTTTTTGTCAGCTTTAAATACAACAGAAAGCAATTGTGTTCTCATGCTGCCACACTCCCGTTTAATATAGGCTAGCAGGAGTCATTCAGCATAGCTTGCTTATCTGAGTGCTACTGGTGTGCATCCTGCTGGTAAGGAAGATGGCAAACCTCCTTTTACAATAGACAGTGAGTTCATACCTAACTCTACGCACACTCACATCAGCCTCTATACGTGGCTGCTTCTTTGTTTTGGTTTTGCTTCCTTTATACTAACTTAACGACTTACATAACAGTTGTCATGTTTTGCTGAGCTGAACTGCCTTGCGTATGTTCCCTGAATCCAGATGCATGATGCTTTTCCTTCTACCTTGAATGCTGATGAATAAGTCAGCTGTGCCTCTGACGTGGAGATGCTAAACAATAGATCAAACCAATGTATGTATTTGAGCAGAATTTCCGGTGGTTGGAACGTTTCCATGACAGCTAAAGTGAAGGGTCTCTGGACATGCTTAGTGCACCCTCTTGTGTTTATTTGCTGTAAATACATGATTTCTTTAGAGTTACAGTTGATCCACAGGTTTCAGAGTAACAGCCGTGTTCGTCTGTATTCGCAAAAAGAAAAAGGAGTACTTGTGGCACCTTAGAGACTAACCAATTTATTCATTGATTTCACACCCTCACCGGTGTCTAAATTCAGTGTCAGTCAAGGCTTCTTCATTGGTGTCTCAGCAAAGATTGGGGTGGGGAGAAAGAAGAGACACTTGCATTTGGGAGTGGAGGGAATTCTTGGCAACTCGGTGTTTGGCAGAAGTTTGTGTCCGATCCTCAGCTGCTGTAACCTGGCTATTCAGTGATTTGTCAGAAGATTGTGTCAAATCTTCAGCTGGTGTAAATTGGTGTAGCTCTACTGAGATCAGTAGAGCAATGCCAATTTATACCAGCTCAGGATCTGGCCCTTGATATAACTGCTTCATGACTGAGAAAGAAACAAAGTGAAAACAGCCTGGGAAATTAACTCACATAGGTCTGCTGCATGAAATAAAAACTTTTGTTTTAATCTCCAGCCACTCTGAATAATTCACTTATGTATTCAATTCACAATCCTTTTCTTTGGGTCTTAAAAGCACATTGAAAGGCTTTTCAGATCATAATCAACGGTACATGGAATCTAAAGAGATTTTCCAGGTTCTCCTTAGTATGCTTGTTGGCCTGCCATGGGCAAATTGCCCATGTCTTTCTCCCTGTTCGGCTTTTTACCACTTCCAGGCAAGGAAGAAATCCTTCAAATAATTATCCATTTTGATGTTGTCAGCATAATTTCTTCTTATTGATTTTCCTTTCTGGCTTCAGCCCTACTATTGCAAGTCTACCATAGTGACAGCTTTTGAAAGAGCCTCAACTGGACATCTGAGGTGCCTATTTACAGTGAGAAAACGATGAGAGAGACTTCCATTCCCTTCTCAGTTATGCGAAATGGAAATCTAAACTTACCTGAACAAAGTTGCCCTCAAATTTTCTTGGTTGGTTCATTCCCACTCCTCCCCCTTTGCATTGACTGATCAAGGCTTATAAGGTGGCCAATAACTCCTTGCACAAGGAGGGCTAAAGTATATTCTTACTTTATGTGCTTGGCACTGTGACTGGGTCTATCAGGCCTTCTCTGCCTCTAGCTGCAGGCTTCAGTGCCCTGACAAAAACCCATTCAAGTGGCGCTACCAACAAGACTTAGCCCCCCAGAAGCCTAGACACAGACAAATTGGGAGCCAGCAGGCCAGTTAAGAAGGCTTGGCTGGCTGCTTCCTTTCAGATTCCTTCAAAACTGCTTGGTTTCCACATTTTAAGCAAAGGCCTGGGCATGGCCTTGAGGTTCGGGAATAATGGTGTGGTTAGAACTGAAAACTGAGTTGAACCTAGTTCTAACCACCCCACTATTCCCGAACCTGAAGGTCATGCCCAGGCCTTTGCTTCAAATGCGGAAACCAAGCAGTTGCCACTTCTGTAAGTTTGCTAATTTAGAGGTGCAGACAGCCAAGTTCTGTTGTTTAACCATTTAAAGACTGATACTGAGCTCATGGTACTTGCTGTTCTGCTCTGGGCAGGCTGCTATAGGCATGCATTGAAGTCAAAGGGGACAGAGAACAAAATAAGTGTAACCCTTCTGCCAGGCCAAGTTGATAGCAGCAAGGGCCAGGTTCAGTACACAGGGGTTCCCTCTCATCAAAGCAAATGCAAAACTGGCTCGAGCCCCACCCAGTGACCTGGGAAAATCTTACACACCCCCTGGGCGCCTCAAAGAGGCAATACTTCCCCTCTCGCAAGCACAGAGTCTCGGTGTAGCAGTGAATCTTTAATAACATGAGGTAAACGACATCAGCATTAAATTGGGGAAACACCACAACTAGTGTTCATTAACCAAACCATGAGCAAAGACCCACCCCAGCAAAATTGGGCCACATCCTTTCCCTCGGGTTCTTGAGTCCCAGAACCCAAACGTCTCTTGAGTCCAGCAATCCACAAATCACCCAGAGTTCAAAAAGTCCAGCCCCAGAGTTCAAAAGTTCATCTGCAGAGTGTTACTCCCCAGTCTGGCTAAAATGTGCCTGTGCGTGGGAGAAAGAGGTAAGGGGCACCTTATGTGTCCTGAAGCTGACTGCCCCACAGGGCTCTGCTCTGCTCCGCTGTCTCACGAACGGCTCCGCACCACCATGACCGGCTCCGCTCTGCACAGCTCGCCGTCTCACGAACAGCTCTGCTCAACTCGCCGTCTCACGAACACACCGCTGTCTCACGAACGGCTCCGCTCTGCACAGCTCACCTCGCCGTCTCACGAACACTCCGCCAGCCTATCCACGAACAGCACCGCTGCACTCTGGTTCTTCCGGCTCCCCACTACTTGACACAGTGCTCAGTGATTTCAGCTCATAGTAGTGGGAGCCTTAGTGCTGGTGCACCATAAGGCCAAAGTGAATTCAGCACAGTACCTGTAGCAAGACCCTTAATAGACCCAAAATTAGCTCTGACATTCCACAGTGGAGAGAGACAGAGTGCAATTGGTGTTTCAGGCCCTCACAAAGGGGCCCAGACCACCAGGTACAAATACCTGTCTCAAGCCTCTCTCCATTC
This sequence comes from Chelonia mydas, assembly GCF_015237465.2. Classification (NCBI taxonomy): domain Eukaryota; kingdom Metazoa; phylum Chordata; order Testudines; family Cheloniidae; genus Chelonia; species Chelonia mydas. The sequence goes on along the minus strand of NC_057852.1, from coordinate 132,559,991 downwards.
ACAGAGTTTTGGAACCCATGTCCCTTGCTTAGCGAGTGCTACTTAGTTGATGGTGAGTCCCTCCATCATAACAAAAGGCCAAGTACAGTTCCAAGCACAGTTCCCATAATCAGGGTAATAACAATTTATTCTTCCCGCCCCAATAACAGAGGCACTGGGGATCCCACAACAGCCAAAGTGACCATTTGGGCAGCTATGGCCTCATTCTAGGCGGGGTGGGTGTGCCTATGCAAATGAGATCAGCCCCTGAAGTTCTTTTCTACAACTTGCCACACCTCACCACCAGATGTCAGGCTGGAGCTCATCCTGACTCTGCTTACATCAGGTCAACATGTGCAACACTGCAGAGAGTTTTAAGGGGGACTGCCAAAATTCTGGGCTTAGCCACATCAAGTGCAATGTCATACTTTGGCCCATTTATGTATCTCAGGCCTTAATGCTGCTGTTATAAACAGAACTACATTGACAGACAGTCAAAAATGTCAAAATTTGAAATTTTCTGACAAAGAAAGGGGACAAACTTTTGTGAAAATCTTTGCAAACAATATCCCCCCACTCTGATTTTTGTAATGCAAAACCTTTCAAAGGTGACTGGAGAAAAGTCCTTCACCTCAATCTTGTGCTGTCATCCAAAAATCTCTGGGTGTGTCTGAATGGTTAAGTCAGTAACCAAACTGAACAGCAGATTTCTTACATAGGTCTTATGTCTGTTTTGTAAAGCACTCAGCAAACTGTTGGCACTCAGCACAATCACCTGTAAAGAAGGTCAAGAAAGAGACTCCGGGCACTATGATAAAACCACCAAATGCATTTCTGCTTGTCAGCTAAAGAGGCATTTTCATCTGGATGAAGGCCCAGTGCAAAAATGTGAATAATATATATGATACTTGATGCTGCCTCGGCACTGGGGTCTGGACTCTATGACCTCCTGAGATCCCTTCCAGATCTACATTTCTATGATTCTCTATTTTTTTAAAAGAAACGGGGGTGGGGAAGAATTATGGTTAATTTCAGATGAGGAATGAGGCATGTGACGTAACTTTGGCCACTGCTGCTGTGGTAACCAACTATGACAATGTGTCAGACAACAAGTACACTTTAGACAAAATAAACTGTTTCTGAAAAGTGTGGGAGAAACAGTTGGATTTTGTCTTAAAATGGACTCTTCAGCATTTGCTTTCCCCTGGGAAATTACACTATTTTGACATTGTTAGTGTTTCCAATTTTTGACATTTTGTTTTTACACTAAATTAGGGGCAAAAAGTTCAAATTTTTTCATGATGCAGAAAGCTTAAAAAAATTAAAATCAGAAATTTCAAATCGTTTTGATTTAGCTTAGTTTGACAGTGAACTGTCAGCCAGGCTGCGGTGCCTCATGGGAATTGTAGTTCAGAAACCTCATGTCTCTCTTCTCGTCTATGAGCCAGACTGCTCAACCAGATTACATCCAGTAATGAGCTGCCAGAAGCTCAAGAACCGGTTCCTTCACTCGCTCCAGGTCTTCGGCAGCACTTCGGCGGCATGTCCTTCACTCCCTCTGGGTCTTTGGCGGCACTGAAGGACCCACCGCCGAAATGCCACCGAAGACCTGGAGCAAGTGAAGGACCCGCTGCCGAAGTGCCGCCGAAGGCTCGGAGTGCCGCCGGGTCAGTAAAAATTCACATGGGAGCCTCCCCAGCCGAGAGCTCAGGCGGGACGGACAGGACGGTCCTGTGGGCCACATCCTGTCTGTCCCCCCTGAGCTTCTCCAGCCCTTTAACAACCGGTTCTAAACCAGCTTCAAAATTTAACAACCAGTTCACGTGAACCGGTGTGAAGCGGCTCCAGCTCACCACTGATTACATCTCTCATGATGCCCCATGGTTAAGAGATTCCTATGATGCCCTGTGACAGTTCAACCATAGGGGAGATTGTGGGGTGTCATAGGGTTATTGTAACTGTTGTCTGCCTCTTTAAGGGCCAGAGGTCTGTGTATCAGCCCTGTTTATGAATCAGATGTGGGTGGGAAGGGGACAGGTGTGCCCTATTCAATGCTGCAGGAGAATTGCAAGAGGGGACTGTTGATGGGGGAGCTGTCAGAGGGATAGGGTCTTCTCTGCCTGGCCCTGAAGGAAGAGGCCAAACCCCGTCAGTCAGATGGGGATAGGCATCTAGCTTAGGAAGAGGCAGACAAGGGGAAGGACTTTAGAGAAGAAGGCTGAGGGTCAGTGGCTTGAGGGGAGATAGGCCTCCAGGAGAAAGCCCTGGGAGGTTGTGCTCTATAAGAGGAGCAGGGAAGAACTCTGCAGAGCCCAGGTGAGGGGGTGAAGAGTCCATAGAAAACTGAGCCTAAGAAGAGAGCTAGAGTTTACGTTCTGTTATATTTACTTTCCACTTGGGAGAGTGGAACTGAGGATAAGCCCAGCTGAGGTAGATGATCTTTTGATCTGGTGGTATGTGAGACATTTGGTTTGGACTTTGTTTACCCTGGTAGTGCGGATGGAACTGAGGGTGAACTGGATGAAGGGGCCAAGTCACCATACGGGATGCACTGAAGCCTGAAGGAGACAGGGCTGAGTTGCTGCAATGCCAGTTCATGCTGGGCAAGCGTGCTTCTGGGATGGTGAATCTTATTACAGAGATATAGTTCATGTTGATAGGAAGGTCCCAAACCAGCTCTACTTATTTTATAAATGGTCATGGTGGTTTATAGACAAATGAAAGAATGTAGGTCAAAATGTGCTCTGAGGTACACCAGTGTAAATCTGGAATAACTACAATGAATGTAACTTCCAGAGGAAGAACCATCAGTAGTGGCAGGAGGCAGTCAATTGTATGTGGGTAGCTGTATTACCCTCGATATAATGCAGTTTATGATGGTCTGATGTTAGTAGCATCATCCTAAGACTCATAACAATAAAACTCCTGCAGGGAAAGCTTTGATATTCTCTAAAACCCACAGGGAATTCCAGGATTCTGCATTTTATGCCCCGGGAAGTTTTGTGTAATAAAAGATCACAAGGTACCTACAGGATTTCAAACACTGAACTCTCCACTCTTGCTACTATACCAAATCATACAAATTATAGAAGCCCTGTTAGGTTGTCTAGCCCATCTTGTGACAATGTGGGACTTCTCCCTGCTATCCACTGTATTGGAGTATTTTGTCCAGAGCAGTTTTGAATGTCCCCGGTATTTCTAACACATCCTTCAGGCAGTCGAATACCACCTGAACCTGCACATGTCTCTTGAGAGGCTCTGGATTGGAGCTGAGCTGAGCACCTTTCAGGAGGTGCTCTGCCTCTCGAAGGGTCAAACCCATGCATCTCTCCATTGGAGTATTGCTCCTGACATTAAAGCTTGTGTTTCCCTTTGCTTAATTTAATCCTACTGCTCCTAGTGATGCCCTGTGGGCCACCTTAAACAATTCCTCTCCATTCATGATGTTTACCCTTCAGACTTACTCCCCTTTTCCTTAGTTCAACATCATTGTTCTTCTGATCTTTTCTCAAAAGTCAGCCCCTCCAGCCTTCTATTCATTTTTCTTCTTGGAATTCCCTCCAATTTGTCAACATGTTCCTGACTTGAAGGCGCTTAGAAGTGAAATCAGCTTTACACAGTTAGTCAGCATGGCTGCCTTTTATAGGTGGCTATAGTTTTTTTGCTACTTTGCCTGCCATTATCATTTCTGGCTCAACTTTCTTGCTTTTACCATAGACTCATAGACTTTAAGGTCAAAAGGGACCGTTATGATCGTCTAGTCTGACCTCCTGCACAACGCAGGCCACAGAATCTCACCCACCCACTCCTGTGACAAACCCCTAACCTATGTCTGAGCTACTGAAGTCCTCAAATTGTGGTTTAAAGACTTCAAGGTGCAGAGAATCCTCCAACAAGTGACCTGTGCCCCACACTGCAGAGGAAGGCAAAAAATCCCCAGGGCCTCTGCCAATCTGCCCTGGAGGAAAATTCCTTCCCGACCCCAAATATGGCGACAGCTAAACCCTGAGCATGTGGGCAAGACTCACCAGCCAGACACCCAGGAAAGAATTCTCTGTAGTAACTTAGATCCCGCCCCATCTAACATCCCATCACAGGCCATTGGGCATATTTACTGCTAATAGTCAAAGATCAATTAATTGCCAAAATTAGGATATCCCATCATACCATCCCCTCCATAAACTTATCAAGCTTAGTCTTGAAGCCAGATATGTCTTTTGCCCCCACTACTCCCCTTGGAAGGCTGTTCCAGAAATTCACTCCTCTGATGGTTAGAAGTAACAGTAACTTCGTCTAGTTTCAAGTCTATGCTTCCTGATGGCCAGTTTCTATCCATTTGTTCTTGTGTCCACATTGGTACTGAGCTTAAATAATTCCTCTCCCTCCCTGGTATTTATCCCTCTGATGATTGCTCTCTATAAATATATATCTCCCCTCAGCCTTCTTTTGGTTAGGCTAAACAAGCCAAGCTCCTTGAGTCTCCTTTCATCAGACAGATTTTCCATTCCTCGGATCATCCTAGTAGCCCTTCTCTGTACCTGTTCCAGTTTGAATTCGTCCTTCTTAAACATGGGAGACCAGAACTGCACACAGTATCCCAGATGAGGTCTCATTAGTGCCTTGTATAACGGTACTAACACTTCCTTATCTCTACTGGAAAGGCCTCTCCTGATGCATCCCAAGACCACATTAGCTTTTCTCACAGCCATATCACATTGGGGGCTCATAGCCATCCTGTGATCAACCAATACTCCGAGGTCCTTCTCCTCCTCTGTTACTTCCAACTGATGCGTCCCCAGCTTATAACAAAAATTCTTGTTATTAATCCCTTGCACTTTTCACTATTAAATTTCATCCTATTACTATTACTCCAGTTTACCAATCTCCTTAAAACACATTTCAGGGTAGCAAAGGTTTGTTCTTGCTGGAAACATGGATGTAGCTGAGGGAGCATATTGAAAACGTGTTCCCCAAACATCCCAACCCCCAACTACATGCTTATAGTTTCTGAATATTTTACACTACTATTGGCATTAAAACGCCTGTTGTTACCCCTCTCAAATGTTCATCAGAACAGCCTGAGGCAACAACTTCAGACACACACTTGGGGATGCTTCCTAAGGTTACTTATGAACATCTGAATGGTTAGATGCCTGAAGCATTAATAAAACGTAACCTGTCCATGTGAAATAGGGCTCTTAACGAAGGGTCCAGGAAGGACATCAGTTTAGAGAAGGAAAGGGAAAAAACAACCTTCCCCAGCCTGTTAAAATGTCAGCTGCAGTCTAATACCCAGACTTACCCAAACGCTTTGAACGTAAATTGCGTATGTAAACAATGGGAGGCAGTTGTGGGGGCAGAGAAACCCGTGCTGTTTTATTATTTTCCTAATATTCACCGTCTCTCAAGGTGAAAACCAACAACCCGGCTTGCTATCAATAAATATTTAGCCCTTTCAAATAGCAAAATAAGACTGAATCTGCATCAGTATTATTCCCCTTTGTAATGTTTTCATTAAGGCAAGTGTTATACAATACATATTTTTGTATTTATCATGCACACTTAATTAATTTACATTGTATGAACATATTGTTATCTATGAAAAGATACCTTCGCAGTGTCCTTAAAACCTCATTAGCTTCTGCTTAATATCCATTTAAACTTGAGTTTTATTCACAAATGCAAATTACAAACATTCTTAATTGCATGTCACAAATCACTGTGATTACAACTCCATTTCCTCTGTCTTGACGTAATGCGGATTTAATATTTTGCTAAATCACCAGCCTAGATAATGCATAATGACTTATCACTTATACAGAGGCAAATCTTTCCCATTGTACCGTGGATTTGGTCAATATGTGCAGCGAGGAAAGATATCTTGCAACTAGCAGGGACAAATTAATATTAGCCATTCTCATGGCCCAGTGTAAAAGCAATCCAGCACTCACTTTCAAATAGGAATCAGTAAGCAAAATAAACGCCATAATGCACATTTCAGCTTTATTTTGTGCAACGGTGTCCCATAGAAACGGTATCCCAAAGCCTATTCAGTCTTAAATGATACAATTAAAAGGAACATAATAGCCAAGGGAGAGAGACTGGAAGGTCCAGATTGTGTCAGTTACATATCTGGCCTGCTTTGGCCATGCAGCAGACTCAGAGTGCAATTCTAGGCTAGATCATGTCTTTAGGAACAGCCCTGATGAATGGGTGTTGCGTAAGATGTACTACTCCATTTGCTGCCTAAGGAGGGATTATGCTTCAGAGACGCACCTCTCAGTCATAATGCCTCTCCTGTTTCCTCCTTACTCTGAGCAGGGAAAGGTAGTCATTTTTCTGCTGGCCTATACCATTAATAACTTACCACTACTAACCTTCCTCTGCCACACCTGTTCCTTATGAATTTACGCTGGACAATGAGTATGGGGTGTGGAGAAGAGGCTGAACTCAATCCCTGCCCAACTCTGATGGGGAGGGAGCAAATGAATACATAGATCTGCTGACCATTACGCGCCGAAACATGGCTTCTGGCTGAGCTAGAGCCCATCTTTTAGAAAGACATCAATCTTGATTTAAGGACTTCAAAAGATGGAGACTCCACCAGACCCCTAGTGAAGCTGTTTGAATGGGTAATTACCCACACTTAAAAATTTGCACCTCATTTCTAGTCTGGATTTGTCTAGCTTCAGTTTCCAGCCTTTGACCATGGTTATATATTTGTTTGCTAAACTAAAAAGTCCTTTTCTATCAGAAGTCTTCTCCCCACATTCGTGCTTATCACCTGCTTAATCTTCTCTTTGATAAATGAAAGAAATTGACTTTACACATTTGCTGTAAGGCAGGTTTTCCAGACCTCGCAGCATCCTTGCCGCCTTTCTCTGAACACTTTCCATTTTGTCAATGTCCTTTTCAAAATATGGACACCAGCCCTGGACACACTAATGCCAGGTGGAGCCCAGATGTACAGGACAGTTACAGGTGACAGGAGCTGTAGAGGAGAAGCCTGAATATGATGGGACAGGGAAGCCACTGTTAATTGAGTGAAGCTAGCTGAAAGGGGAGTTGAGAGACACAGGTCCTTGAGCAAGACCACTCCAGAACTTAAATATTGTATGTGTTTCCTCTAATGTACTTAGCTAACTTGACAGCTGAAATATCCCTCTGCCCATTTTTCACTGTAAATACTTTATTTACAGGTTTATAGCTGGGATCTTGTCTCTTACTGTTACCGGCTTATGGAGTTGAAAGTAATTAATCATAATGAATAGAGACTCTGCCAATGAAGGAGGGATGTGCAGTTCTGCAGGCTGTTAGTGAATAAAGACACTTTAAAGGCATTCTTAATTATTTGCTATTTGTCACCAGTTTTCAAGCAGAAAACCTCCAGTTCACCCAGCTGCAAAATGGGCACCTGATCCATTGGGTTAGGGCAGTCAAAGGCAGTCAGACCTGATGCTGGCCACATCACTTTCTTGTGTACTGTTGGCTGTGAAACTGACATGCCTTAACTACATCAGCGCAATGAGCCATTGGCTTGGGGGAATGTGACATTGCCCAGGATGCAACCTGGACTGCTGTGTCCCCTTACCTCTCCAGTCTTTACACGGCTTTGCTGGTGAACAGCAAGCCCTCCAGGCTCTGCTCAGACACATGTAAAATCACTCCCACGTGAATGCTATGCCCAGCCATCTGTGAATTACATACAGGGTGACACCTGCATATCTCCAATCCCAGGCTTTGCTGCCCCAGAAATGTGTGTCCCACGCTGTTCTACATCCTTCTGGACAGTGTAAGCTCATAGATAATCTATCATTCCAACACTGGGAATGATTACACATCAGGCTTGTTGACTTGAGCACCTGAGAGATTCCCAAGCACTTCAGAACACACTGGTTTAGATAAAACAAGTTTATTAACCAGAGAAAGATCAATTTTAGGTGAATACAAGTGATCAGGCATAAAATCAGAACTGGTTACAAAAGAAATAAAAGGATGAATATGCAAGCTAATTCCTAAACTTTACCAGGGCTAATAGGTTTAAAATAGGGCTGTTAAAAAAATTAAATGTGATTAATTGTACTGTTAAACAATAATAGAATGCCATGTATTTAAACATTTTTGGATGTTTTCTATATTTTCAAATATATTGATTTCAGTTACAACACAGAATACAAAGTGTACAGTTTGACTTTATATTTATTTTTGATTACAAATATTTGTGCTGTAAAAAACAAAATAAAGAGTATTTTTCAAATCACATCCTACAAGTACTGTAGGGCAATCTGTTTATCATGAAACTTGAACTTACAAATGTAGAATTATGTACAACACAGTAACTGCATTCAAAAATAAAACAATGTAAAAGTTTAGAGCCTACAAGTCCACTCAGTCCTACTCCTTGTTCAGCCAGTCACTCAGACAGACAAGTTTGTTTACATTTGCAGGCGATTATGCTGCCCGCTTCTTGTTTATGTCACCTGAAAGTGAGAACATATGTTCGAATGGCACTGTAGTAGCCAACGTTGCAAGATATTTACATGTCAGATGCGCTAAAGATTCATTTGTCCCTTCATGTTTCAACTACCATTCCAGAGGACATGCATCCATGCTGATGAAGGGTTCTGCTCGGTAATGATCCAAAGCAGTGCAAATCGATGCATGTTCACTTTCATCATCTGAGTCAGATGCCACCAGCAGAAGGTTGATTTTCTTTTTTGATGGGTTGGTGTAGTGGGGTGACTACCCCGCTCCTGCCCTGAAGGGGTTAAAGCAGCCCGGGAGAGGGCTGTGAATGGGAAAAGCAGGCTGATGGGGAAAGCAGCCACAGCAGTGGCCAGTTCAGTCAGGGCCTAGCTGGCCCTTATAAGAGGGCTGAGGGCCAGAGGCAAAGACAGACCCTCTCTCTAGCTTCCTAGAGAGAGAAGGACCTGGCTGCCTGGGAAGCTAAGAAGGGTACCTAGGGTGGAGCAGTGCTGGGGAAGGGCAGAGGGAGCTGGGGAGCTTCAGCCTAGCAAAGCCCCGGGCTGCAGGCCTAGTGAAAGGCCTATGAAAGGGTACAAGGGCTGCAAAGGGGCAGCCCAGAGATAGGCAGAGGCAGCTGGTCCAACCCCCCTTGCCAATGATGAGTGGTTCATAGACTGCAGTCTGCCTCAGGTAACAGGAGCTAGATGGTGACTGGCAGTGGCCACTGAGGCAAGGTGGGGGTAGAGGGTTGGGGGATCCCCTGGTGGGGAGACTCGGATTGTGGGTTACTGCTGGGGTGGAAACTTTACGAGGAGGGCACTGGGGTCCAGGAGGGACACAGGGGCCAGCGGCAGGTGAGACACAGGGCTGCAGAAGGCGCTCTGGAGGCTGGAGAGCTAATTCCCTGGACAACCAGCAGGAGGAGCCACAGCGGTGAGTCGTCAACCCTCGACAGTCGGGTTCTGTAGTTTCCGCATCAGAGTGTTGCTCTTTTAAGACTTATGAAAGCATGCTCCACACCTCGTCCTTCTCAGATTTTGGAAGGCACTTCAGATTCTTGAACCTTGGGGAGAGTGCTCTAGCTATCTTTAGAAATCTCACATTTTTACCTTCTTTGCATTTTATGAAATCTGCAGTGAAAGTATTCTTAAAATGAACAACATGTGCTAGGCCATCATCCAAGACTGCTATAACATGAAATACATGGCAGAATGTGGGTAAAACAGAGCAGGAGACATACTATTCTCCTCCAAGGAGTTCAGTCGAAATTTAATTAACACATTTTTTTTAATCGAGCGTCATCAACATGGAAGCATGTCTTCTGGAATGATGGCTGAAACATGAAGGCGAATACGAATGTTTAGCATATCTGGCACGTAAACACCTTGCAATGCTGGCTACAACAGTGCCATGCGAATGCCTGTTCTCACTTTCTGGTGACATTGTAAATAAGAAGAGGGCAGCATTATCTCCCATAAATGTAAACAAACTTTTTTGTCTGAGTGACTGGCTGAACAAGAAGTAGGACTGAGTGGACTTGTAGATTCTAAAGTTTTACATTGTTTTGTTTTGAGTGCAGTATGTAACAAAATAAAATTCTACAATTGTAAGTTGAACTTTCATGAAAAAGAGATTGTATTATGGTATTTGTATGAGGTGAATTGAAAAATACAATTTCTTTATCATTTTTACAATGCAAATATTTGTTATAATAATAATAATAAGTGATCACTGTACACTTTGCATTCTATGTTGTAATTTAAATCAATATATTTGAAAATGTAGAAAAACATCCAAAAATAGTTGTTAAATTTCAGTTGGTATTCTATTGTTTAACAGTACGATTAATCGCTGTTAATTTTTTTGAGTTAATCTCATGAGTTAACTGTGATTAATTGACAGATCTAGTTTAAAAGCAAGAAAGGATTTTTTTTTAATCACCAAATGCCTATTGCAGTCTGTACTGTCTGGGAAACCTCCAGCCAGGACCACTCCCCAATTCAATTATGCTACTTTTGTCTTTCAAGCGATCTCAGTGCTGTGAGTAGAGATGGAGAGGGGATGTGGAGGTCGCTCTCTCTTATTTTTGTACCCTCCTCCTTCCTTGGAGAATTATACCTCACCGGGGTACAGACAGTCTCCCGTGTACATGAGGTTTGAAGTGTTTCTGGGATGAAATATAAATTATTTGTTTATACCTTCCCTCCTGCTGGTGGTTGGCTAGTTAAGCAGCTAATGTCTCTTTAGCACCTTGCCAGTGTGCCAGTAAGCCTTTGTCGATAAGAAAATAGTTTGTGAGCATTCCCCAGAAATACAACATATTTCAGTAACAATCATATAGCATAATCTCATAATTTTACATGAAGTCATGTTACACACACTTCAACAGGGATAATAATATTCAGCAGATTATGAGTTTTCAAATGGTACCTCACAAGGCATACTTTGTACAAAATATATTATAACCTTACAAAAGTGGTGAACATGGGATACATGGTGTCACAGGGAACTTTGACTTTGAAACCTCTGCTAATGGTACCCTTGCAGTACTTAGGAGTTGTAAGCAAATGGAGATTGGTACCAGGCAAAAAAGATGATCTTTAACCCATCACCTTTATGCTACATTAGATTTTCAGGTTTCAGAGTAACAGCCGTGTTAGTCTGTGTTCGCAAAAAGAAAAGGAGGACTTGTGGCACCTTAGAGACTAACCAATTTATTTGAGCATGAGCTTTCGTGAGCTACAGCTCAATGAAGTGAGCTGTAGCTCACGAAAGCTCATGCTCAAATAAATTGGTTAGTCTCTAAGGTGCCACAAGTACTCCTTTTCTTTTTATTAGATTTTCAAGGTCTCAATTTGAAGAGAAGAAAGACAAGCCTAGGACAAGGAGGAACTGGATGCAAAGATCTAGGTAAAATCTAAGCACCAAATGAGAGAAGTAAAGATAGGATAGTATAGCTAAAAGAGGAGGAGTAAAGGCAGGGAAATAAAGTAGAAAACCATCAGAGACCTAGAGAAGCCACTAGACAGAATTTGTGGAGACAAACTTTAGAAATGTAAAAGTCTTTTAGGAAGGACAAAAGAACAACTACAAAACTCCTGGGGTAGAACGCTGTTCCCACACTGAGTTATAATGACCACGTCATGACAATAGTTGTGCTCAGGGTCCAGAATGATGGGGTGAAGTTGAGCAAGAAAAGAAAAATGTAGAAAAAATGTTCCAACATAGTAAGATCTATCAGACTGGGGAATATTCTTCTAAGGGAGTGGTTCCCAAACTGGGGTTCACAAAATGTTACAGGGGGTTCTCAGGAAAAAAATTCCCTAATGGTGGACAGAGCTGTCCCTAGGGACCCCAGGCAGCATGGGGCCAGCAGCCCCGGAGCCCCTGGACTTCCAAGAGCTAAGCAGATCAAAGCAAGCATATCTATCACACTGAGGAGATTTAAACTTCAAAACTCCTCATAAGAAATGGAAAGGGAGGTGGATATTTTTTGCTGTTTTTAAAATTAAATAGGCAGCTAGTGTTGTTTTTAAAATTATTACGAAGAACAAGTTGAAGCTTTGTTGTAACGTCCGTTGTTTGCCTGGACTTCTCAAGACATGAATGCTTGTATAGGAGGAACCCTTTGAGTTGGCTTCTTAAATATCATCATGCTGTTTTACATCTGATACTCCTTGATGAAACATAGGAGCCTTGTCTTATAACAGACTTATTCAAAGTGGTACAAGCTACGAAAGAGAGATCTTGGAAGAGTGTTGCCATTTTCATAATGTAGTAAAAATACTGTAATGATAAATAATAATAATAAATAGTGTGTAATAAGCATGTCATAAAAACAAATTTTATATTTCCAAGATCACTGCTTTTATAATTTATACTCAGGTAAAAGAGAAAATCCCTGGAAATATTCATTTTTAGGAGGGGGTTTGCGAGACTTGACATTTTATTGAAAGGGGTTCACAGGTTGTTAAAGGTGGGAACCACTGACCTAAGAGAACAGATGAAAGACCAGTCACTTCAGACAAGCCTAAGATGCAGAATCTATAGTGCTTGGTAAACTATAATAAATTGACTGTATGTTAGATTGGAGAAGACATTCTAGTTTCTATGAGCTAGATTGTAACTTGAGCTACAGACACATGGAGAAGAATAAGGGGGGTTATTTATTTGTGTTTATTACATTACTATCTAGTGGCCAACTGAGAATGAGGCCGTACCACACAGCTTCAGAGTAAGAGGCAATCCTGCCCTGAAGAGTGACAACAGCTCCTGAGGTTAGTTGCAGAGCGGTGCAGCCCTAGGTTGCACCTAAAGTCACAGTCCAGTCCTATTATATTACATGTCCTAATATCTGATAAATAATACAAAATGGTACAAACAGGGACCATGGTATAAGGCATATACACAAGGGAGTATAGTTATGGTTGAGTTTTCAGCCTTAACATTGATTTTCTCTGTTTGAATATTTACAAGGAATTATTATATCCGCACTGTAGTAAAGATTATTTTAAAAAAAATCATTGGAAAGGCAAGTCCTTCAAGTAAAAATTTGCAATATGGGATAATGGTCAAGGTACAGCACGCTAAGTGAGTAGTACTAACAGCCTCCCTGTAAGTGCCATCAGAGAAAACAATCTTTAACATAATGATCCAGAAAGGAGGCTTTGGAAGCAATTGAAGACACGGCTCTTTGACTCTATTCGGAAGGATAGCCTGCAAAAAGGCTGCAGACGAGAAATGCTGAGAGACAGCACCGTGTCTATTTGAAAACGGCGTATCGAGGATGCGTACAGAAACAAAATTTGATACATCTGGCATGAGCCACTTTGGGTCACTGTTCTCTCGTGATTAAAAAAGTCATCCTATCATGGAAGTTTAGAAGCACTGTACTGCGGTTTGCTGCTGCTAAAAGGAACGTAGGTACACAGAGCATCACAGCAGTTCCTTTAGGCTGGCACTCCTTAACCAGATCTCTGGCCTGTAGCCCCATGATCACTCCATTCTGAAGGGAATGTGCTATGAGCAAAACTGCATGCAGGGAACTGTTTTTATTCAAGGCGAATCATGGGCCTGTCTCCATGACGGTGGAAGCTTACTTGGCAATGGAACTGCCATTCAGTTCCGGCAGGGCAGGGCAAGAGTTGGCTAGTGATGGGGCTATGGTTGGGGAATCCTCAGCTGCATGTAGTCCCTTATCCTCACCAATGGGAACGGAGCATTTCTCCAGCTATTCTTCTGCCCACCAGTGCATTTCCCCAGCACCCAGCCCTGTTACTCACGCTACGTGTTGTACAGAGAATCTGCACCTGACTGAGCGTGGATGTGCTGAGAAAGCTGGTTTAGTACACTCCATTTAATCAGTGTGTGCTTAATCGGGATGGCTCTTTTAGTGGGATATCTCCCATGTAACCAGTTTTGCCTAATGATACTCAGTGCAATAACTGATGCTTAATTAGAACAGTCATAGCTATCACAGGAGTTTAGAAATGGATAAGACAACTTAAGTCATCTCATCCCTCTCCCTCTGAATACAGCAAGCGGCTTAAACCTGTTGCCGTATGTTGTGGTTTGAGTGAGGTGTGGCAGCACAGAAAGCAGGACTCTTGACACCAGCTTTTGAGCAAGTAAATACAATGAACCTCATCGTTTACATAGATTGCTTGTATAAATGGTCAGCAGAGGGATCAAGGTCCCTGATCAGCAATAGCTCTGCTTCCTCACATTAAAAATTAGAATCACCTTAATCAAGGGAGCCTAACAGGTGATTGGCGGACTGATCACAAGCAATCCCAACGAAGGGCCTGATCCTGCAGTCCACAGCCAGCCAAAGCTCCTATTTATTTCCCTAGTCGATGTTCTTACCTAAGGAATGAGCCTTACATACAGCCACGTAGAGTATCACACACAAAGAGACAAGAGCATCCTTCTGAGGGAGGTTAAGCAAAAGAGAATTGCGCCGGAAAGAAAGAAAAAAATCCAGTGCAGAATGGGCAACAATTTAAACAAAAGAGGACGCATATTTAGACGCATCCGATATGTATTACACTCAACACAGAGGAAAGGAAAGTGAACAAGAAAAGCCTAGTTGCAAACACAGAACAAGAAAAATCTGGATTACACCCAAATGAAGCAAGCGCGAGCCCATTTCAGTTGGGAGTGAGAACAGGGATCATAACCAGCAAGAAGAACAAACAAGATACTTCAATGGTAGAAGGTCAAGATTCACATGTGATGGGATCTACCTACTAGTGACTAATGAATCACTTCATTTTATAATCCCAGAGAACCTCAACCCCCTCTGTCTGGTATCAGCTGCTACAAGTCTGATGGCAATGTGGCTGCAAGTGTTTTGGGATGGAGGAGTAAAAATCGGTGTTTGAGATTTGTACACAGGAGAAATCTGATAAGAATGAGCTAATCAGTTTGGGTAACATAACGACTGCGATCTGAACCTTTATCCACTGCCCTCCCCAAAACACCAAAACCTAAACAAACACCGGACCTTCTGATGATGGAATATTGGTGCCCATCACTTCTATCCCCCCATCCAGGTTCTAATCTAGTTCTTCTATCCTGTTAATTGTGCACCTGAAACTCCCTCTGCAGTCGTAGTGTTTGTTCCTCGAGTCATGGAGCTTTGTGCACACGCTACTGACAGTATGAGCAGGCCCTTGGCCTGCTTCTGCTACGGATGTTTGAGTACCTCCAGTAGTATCCTCCACTAGACAGCTTGCCTGGGTGTGGATGCTTTCTGGGGGGGATGCAGGGTTGTGAGGTATCTCACTACTACCTGCCCTTAGTGGGAGGGATCTCTGTCTGGGCCTGCCAGAGGTCAGCTACCTGCCACCTCTGCCCCAAGCAACACAAGCACTCCCCTCTCAGCCAGTGCAGGCTTCGTTGTCCCTCATGCAGGCTAGCGATAGGGATGGTCCAATGCCTGAGTCCTCTGAGCATCCCCCTGTGGCCTCCAGCCCTTGATATACTGGATACTCACAGAATTACCAGGGTTGCTGTCCCCAAAGAACAGTCCACTGTAGCTTACTAGTTACACCTTAGAACCCAGCTCTGCTTCACACACAGCAATGAGATTTGTTTATAGAAAAAGCAAGTATAACAAGGAATAGAGATTCACGTGATACCAAATAGAACTGTTGGAAAGAAAGGGTTACGTATAAAATCAAATCGTTTTTTCCTGCAGCCCCTGGAATATATTGATTAACATTTTGTTCAGAATTCAAATGGTCATCCATTGTGAACCATATAACACTGAATTTGCATATGTCTGGTCAGAGAGAGAAAGAGAGAAGTATCTCTCCCTCTGCTCCCCTCCCCTACCTGATAGGAGTATGTGAATCACTTTTTGGTGACCTGCCATAACTACAAGGCCTTAAGCACATAATTTCCAACATATATATGTATACATACACATACACACACCTTCTTAAATATTTTCCACACACACACATTTTGCAATGACTATGAAGACCAGTCTTCAGTAAAAACCTTACATGACAGTCTTTGGTGAACTAGAATGTAAATACCAGACCCTAGGGCTCCCTGTAACTTGTACGCCCTCTGTGCCCTCTACAGTTGGTTGGCTTCAAGAAGTCCTTGGGTCACACTGGGCACCTCTACATTGTCTGTGCTTGCTGTCTTTTCTGTGGTGCTCTTACTAAAGAAATTGCAGAGGAATCAAGGGGGCTGGCACTGCATTCTGAATGGTGAAGGGATGGCTGGAGAACCTGCTGCTATCAATTCCTGCTGCTGTATAGGGGCCACTACCGTGTGTCATCTTTGAACAATGCTACCACAGGAAGGAGAAACTCTGAAGCTGCTGTTGGTATTATGCCTTCCCTGTAGAAAAAAGTACAAGGTCAGTGAGTGGGCGGAGGTTCAGATAACTTAATAATGATTTAAGAGTCATTCATCACAAGCATTTAGGAAGGCACCCGTGTTAGAAACTGGCCTGATCTATGGCGTTAACACCCTTAGGCTTCCTTGGGAAAAGTGTCCCAGGATCACTGGTGATTATAAATGGTCAGGGTCTTGCTTTTTAGAATCTGATTAGTTCAATCAGCTCCTCTCACCAAATTAGATATCAGTTCCATGCTGATTCAGAGGGAAGAGTACCCTCTACTGAATTGCCAATGCATCTTTGTGGGAGCGTTAGGATTTTCTTCAAAAGTCGCTCATCCCGTTTTAGTTGATAGAATCTGAGAAGGGCAGAGCCTGAGCTATTAATGACTTCATTTCAGTCCAGGCAGCATAGCACAGATCATTTGATGTTTACCCACCTACGAAGAGAAGCTCTATAGCTTGAGCCTGAATAAGTTATTTTAGATTAATGGAAACAACAAAATAAGAAAGAACCAATATAAAGTCTCCATGAAACAGAGAGAGTGGTGCACAACTCGATCGGTAACAACAGGACCTTGAACTGAATCTGTTCTCCAAAATAGAAACCCTCAGAGCAGAGAGACAGGCAGATATCTTAACATTTTGTATGTACACCGCAAATAGGGAGAGTTACTAGACTGCTATAAACTTCACGGTTACTTGTTGAGTTAGTTACTTTGTTACTTTTGAGATAAAGTCAGTCCTCATCAGTGTTTAACAGAATTTTCTACTGCTCTATAGTTAGGGGAAGGAGGATTCCTGACCTGCTTTCTCATTCATGTGCCCAGATATAAACTATGGTCTATTATATCCCCCATTAAGAGGGAAAGCTAAGTTTAACAACACTCCTGGATGGCTCATCAGTAGGATATGAAGAAAGGATCATTTGATCTAAAAGCATCAGCTGTTTCTATTCCAACTAAAGGTTCAAGGATCTGAGCTAAAGGCCGCTGAATTCAATGAGTCTTTTCATTGACTTTGGATTGGGTTTACGTCCATTATTTGGAAGCTATAGAGAACTGGGAAACCTCTAATGTGGATGAGCCATTAGTAAAGGAAACCCTGATTGTGTAAATAAGACTTCCATATAGTTGAAGAGTTGTTTCTGTTATACACCGCTGACTTCAGACTCTTGTAATTTTCTGTCAAAGATTTCCCTTTCAGGCTGGACTCTTCCGTCATTGGTCTCAGCCAAATTTTGATCTTTTTTTCTTGACTATCTGAGGCAACTTCATTCAGCCAATTACATATATTTTTCCATTTCAAAGAGAATTCTACCCACACTTTTTTTAAAGTCACAGCTAAAGTCAAAACAGCTGCAGCTTGAAAACTGGCATGTAACTATCTCCTAATGAGCATTAGCACTTTTGCTGGGATTGGGGAAAAAATAAAGTTCAAACATCACATTCAAAGACTTTCAGTGGGTGTGTGATAAGCAATAGAGCTTAACATAGCCTTGTCCAGGAGGAAACTAGATATGTAAATAAAATTATATATTATGTTATTTTAGTGTCTTTCCTATGTTTGTACTGTATCCTGCAATGTTAGCAATTCCGCACTTTTTCAAAAATAAAATAAAAAGCTCAAAACATAATTGGGTATTTTCTATTGTTTCAAAGATACTACCCCAGCTCACATTGGCTGCTCTACAGACACACAATAAGAGACAAAGACTCTCTGTCCCAAAAAGCTTACCATCTAAATGGACAAAAAGTAGGGGAAAGGGATCAAATATACAAGTGTAACCCTTCTGCCACGTGGAACAAGCAGCAACCAGGGCCGGGTGCAATATCTAGGGGTTCCTTTCCATTGATACAACACAGAAGCGGATCGAGCCCCCACCCAGTAACCTGGGAAATTTACACACCACCCCTAAGTGCTTCTGAGAGGCAATACATCCCCACTCACAAGCACAGAGTCTGAGTGTAGAAAAGAAACTTTTAATAAAAGGAGGGAAGTAACTGGATGTTAATTTGGGAAAACACAGCAGACAGGGTTCATAAACATAAACCATGAGTAAAAGGCCCACTCTCAAGTAGATTGGGTAGTGTCCTTTTCCCCTCAGGTTCTTAAGTCCAGCCACCCAAAAGTCCCTTTCACCTGCCTGTCACGTGCCTGACCCTTCTGTGCACCCCACTCACAGTTGCTGTCCTTGGTCAGTATAGACCCAGAGTTCAGAGGTGCATCTGCAGGGTTCACCTCCCACCCTGGATGGGGTAAAGAGGTACCTTACTCGCTCCACTGCTTGGGCACTCACTTGCTGCCCCTCTCTGCCAGCCACCCTGCTGGCCGCACTTGCTCGCAGCTTCCACCGGCTGCCTGCTCACCGCTCTCACCACGCCTCTCCACCAGCCGCCCTGCTGGCTGCTCATCACGCCTCTCCACTTCACCAGCCACTCATTTAACATAACAAAGAAGCTCCTAAAGAAGCCTATTTAGCTCTATTCTTTGAACAATGGGAAGAACAAGTTAATCAATTTAGGGAGGACCCTTGATAAGAATCTGCAGCCTCCTGCCTGGGGATTCCTGTCCCCGCCCCTCTTACTTTCACAGGGCTCTGGCATTTGAGCCCCTGTCTTAACGAGGTCCTTTCAGCTGAAGATGACCCCCCTCATTTGGGAAAGGTTAAGCACAGTCCTGCTTCTCTGTATTCCCACAATAATTACAACATTTTGATAACAGCATTTCACTACCCTTGCATTAAGTACTAAAGTGATTTGTACCCAACACCAGCCAAAATTGGTTACTTTGACACTGCTCTACGTACTGAATATCTAAGCACAGCAGGAACAAACTGTATTTACATAAACATACCCAAGTCTGTCCCCCTCCCAGCGAGCTGTCAGGGAAGCATTCAGACCCTGCTTACACATGCATAAGCTTGGGAACTAAGTTGGGGAGAGATTAAGGCCAGGTTTTTTCAAAGGAGCCCACCTCAATGAGAGTTGAATGCTAAACTCACTTGCAACCCTTTGAAAATCCCAACCTAATGGATTAGAGTTAGAAACAGGAAGCCTGGGTTAGAAGCAAGACTGAAACCAAGGTTTCTCGAATCCCTGTCCAGCCCCTTAGCCACAAGACCAGCTCAATTGTGACAGTTGTCATGCTGCCCCGTTAACTAGGTGGAAGCAGAAAACTAGCAAGTAGCAGCAAAAAAGCTACTAGAAAGTAGCAGCAAAAAAGGCGGGAAAAGTCAGGACAAGGTTGACAGTAACGTCATTGAGTCATGAACAAATGTTTTATGCACATAAAATTTATATTTATATATGTTATTACTTTAGTTCTGCCTCACATCTAGCAAGCAGGGCACAGGAGTGACTTTATAGGAAGGATTTGTATGAGGAGAGGCTGAGGGAACTGATTTATGAGGAGAGGCTGAGGGAACTGGGGTTATTTAGTCTGCAGAAGAGAAGAGTGAGAAGGGATTTGATAGCAGCCTTCAATTACCTGAAGGGGGGTTCCAAAGAGGATGGAGCTAGGCTGTTCTCAGTTATAGCAGATGACAGAACAAGAAGCAATTGTCTCAAGTTGCAGTGGGGGAGGTCCAGGTTGGATATTAGGAAACACTATTTCAGTAGGAGGGTGGTGAAGCACTGGAACGGGTTACCTAGGGAGGTGGTGGAATCTCCATCCTTAGAGGTTTTTAAGGCCCGGCTTGACAAAGCCCTGGCTGGGATGATTTAGTTGGTGTTGGTCCTGCTTTGAGCAGGGGGTTGGACTAGATGACTTCCTGAGGTCTCTTCCAAACCTAATATTCTATGACTATAATTCTATGAAGTGGAGAGGAATGAGTTTGAGGAGGGGGTTGCAAGTGTAACCCACATGCCTTCTGGGTGTGGTGTTCTGTCCTATCTAGTGGCACCGAGACCACTTAAAGAGAGAGATAAAATGAGTCTGCTCTACAGCCTTAGCTAACTGCCAGTTGGCTTTTAGCTCATGCTCATGCACTAATCTCCAGAGGTCCCAGGTTCACTCCCGCCCACCGACGACCAGAGTCTGTTGGCATTACACAAGCATGAGGGACAGCTTAGAAGAAGGCATGGAAGGACCTGTGGGACAAGGAGATACATAGATTTATTGAATTCTGATGGTACTGGAAGAGTGGAGGGGAGGGTTTGAAACTATACCACGTCCACAATGTAAGCAGAGGCTGCGTGATAAAGGGCCACTACTAAAAGGGAATTACATTAAATGCGCTTTATAACCATGAGGGTGAAGTTATTGCAACATAAATAATGGTAGGGACTGTGCGAAATTCCTTAGCTGAAGAAGAAAAAACCTAAAATCCTTTTGTTCTCATGTGGTTTTCAATGGGAGGGACTGAATTATTAAAAATAAGGCCAAGATTTTCAGCCTACTTCCAGACATGCCTCTCAGTAAGGACCTGATCCAAGGCCCCCTGAAGTCAAACGAAATACTCCTTCTGACTTCAGAGGGTTTTGGATCAGGTCCTAAGGGTATTATTGTCACTTACAGTAACTTTACAACCCTTTGACACTGCAAGAGCAATATAAAGCCATCTTAGTGTAAAGGAGGTTCAGGCCCTAAATGAGGAAACAAATGAAGAGAGAGAGAGAGAGAGAGAGCCTCCTCGGGAGATGATCCCATACCCTGCAAGCCTCCATTCTTGGTTTGAGAATGAAGCAGCTTCAATGCATCTTGCTTGTAATATTGCCCAGAAGCCATCCAGCATAGAGAGGCAACCTAGCAGGCTCTGCAGATATACAGGTGCATATTGCTAGCATGCTACTTTATCCTACGTTTATGACTAATAAAATCCAGTGTCTAATGCTAGGTGGGTTGAAGCTTATTCGGATACTCTCTTTCCCTGAGTTTATAATTCCTTGCACAGATAACATTTAGTGCCAAAGATAAAATGTGCTTAAAGCAGAAGAATTGGCTGATGAGTAATCCCTGCTTCAAAATGAGAAAGCAATAGCTATTACCCAGTTGCATGGTTTTTTGCTCTGTGGGTTTCCTCTACAGGGTGGTATAAAACTTCTAACCAATCTGGCTAATGATAATATCCACAAAATGAATTTCTTCAGACTGGCAATTAAAATTAAATTTAACAGAAGGTCTGACGTAATTAATGAAACCTTGGGGAAACTTCAATTCCTCTTCAGGCCCTAAAACATATACACAAGCTGATATCAGTACGATATGGGTCTAATTCCTAATTGTGTGTGTGTGTAATTTTTTTTACCCTAATGGTTTATTATGATTAATGGGATCTGTAAACTTCAGCGCCACACAGCAGATATTTTTAAATAATATTGAAATCACATTTCTGATGTTAGCTATCAGGAGGAAAAAACTGGTTCATGGTTAGTACAGTAATGAGGAGGCTAAGTTAATTGAGTGGCTAATTCCACCCTCTTAAAGCAATGCAGTATGTGCCAGGCCATCTCTGTGAGGGATTATTACTGGAAAGATATTTGCTATGAACCTGACCCAAAGACCATTGAAGTCAATGGAAAGGCTCCCACTGACTTCATTGGATTTGGCCCCTCTTTATGGGTACACAGATAAACCTATTGGCACATTTCCCCAAAATACCAACATGATCCCACAATCATAGAATTCAAAGACGGCTACAGGCTAGACTGGCAGGTATGGATTGGCCTGGACAGTATGTTCCCATTAAAAAAATGTGTTAAATACATAATTACATATACAAAACTACATTCAAATAACAGAACATTGTGATGTCAAGCACTCAAAAGTTGAGAAGTGCCAGAATTGAGGTTCCTTGTGCAATCTCAATTTGCTCTCCCTTGTGTGTATGCATTATGAGATAGCCTTTAATTACTTGATCACATGCTAT
This sequence comes from Chelonia mydas, assembly GCF_015237465.2. NCBI lineage: Eukaryota > Metazoa > Chordata > Testudines > Cheloniidae > Chelonia > Chelonia mydas. The sequence goes on along the minus strand of NC_057852.1, from coordinate 132,537,820 downwards.
TTTCCCCACAGGTGACTGCATCATTCAGGGCATGGGATGAATGGTGCTTATTTAATGAGCAGTTCTTTTGTTTTATCTTCCTTGTTCACTGTGTGACCCCATGCTGGGAGAGGTAAAACATTGTTAGTAGCTGACAAAATAGCTACTTGCTGGCCTATGTGAAAAGGAGTTCAGTGGTCTCAGGGCAGCTCCTATATGTAATCTATCTATGGCGTTCGTATCACCGTAGTATCTGAGCATCTCATAAACCTGAATGCATTTACATTCACAGTGCCCCTGGGAGATACAGAAGTGCTATTATCTCTGTTTTACAGAGACGGGCTAAGGCACAGAGAAATTACGCATTTTGCTCAAGGTCAACAGGAAGTCTGTAGCAGAGCAGGGAACTGAAGTTGGCTTGCCTGAATTCCAGGCTAGCCCTCTAAACACTGGACCACCCTTCTTCCCCCAAAAGCCACTATCCTCATTAGGATTCTAGTTTGTGTTCCCACAAGAGAGGCCACGGTTGGCTCCAAACCGGTCACAGTGATTGTGAGGTATGGGGAAGCTTCCCCTTTGTCTTTTCTTTCCCTGTTCTCTGGATTAACAGGTGACGTCCTTCTCCAGTGCTGTGCTGTCAATTTGGCATCCTTTGATATACTAAAATTCACTTAACATGAAAAAAACAACCACCTTGCATGGAAAGTATGAGGTTTCTACCTTAGCTGACATGTTCCTATTGAAAGTGCAGTCTTCATGTGTCATCTGAGTGTAATGTGACAATGTAACCAGACCTGACAAATCATCGACTTGCCACGTCAAGCCAAGGAAACTTGAAGGACACTGTTAAATTTTTTGCAGCTTTTAAATCTTTTACATTTTCATAACAGGCAATGCAAGTCCTAGGTCTTTTCAAAGTGGCACAATGATCTTTTATCATTTACTTGCTCAGAAGTCTGATGCCAGAGCCTTGTAAAGAGATGCACGGTTATTTCAGCTGTCTCACTTTGATGTCAGGGCTTGTGGGTCCTATGAACTGAACAATAGAAGGGGATGGCCTTTTTCTCTGAGGTACAAAGAAGTTTGGCCAGGGACAACCCCTACAAGAAAAATCCTAACAGCCAAGATCAGGAGAAAACTTATATTTCATTTGTATTTATGTTAACATTAAAGGCAGACCCCAGAAAGCAGGTAAGATAGGACTCTATCCAGTGGGTCAGTGCTGATGACAGCAGCATGGAAACTCCACTTCACTTTCTTACAGTAAAATTTATTTATTTTAAGTTAACAGTGGATTGGGCACATGGGACAGTATATATAACACTTGCATGATATATGGCACATGGCCACTTTTCACTGTCACCCCTTGAAAAAGCCTGGCACTGTCATGGCTAAATTGGGCTCCTTGGAACTATTGATGCTGAAATGGCCTCTGGATGATGAATCTCAAACCTGAGAGGTTTCAAAAGGTCCAGTTTAGGCTCACTAGAGCAGGGAGGGCCTGGGGCATGAGCCTTGTGTGTGACTGCTTGTGAATTTTGGGGGAACCAAAACAGGTAAGTAACCGTTTTCATGTTCTCTCCACAGGTACTAATGCGGAGAGTGGACTAGATGATACATCTAAGGGAAGGGAACAGAAGGAGACTCCACCGATTGGAAGGCATGAGATGCCCTGTCCTAGGGATAGGGGTTCCATGACCACCGCTCCCAAGAGAAGGAGGCGGGTGGTGGTGGTCGGGGACTCTCTCCTCAGGGGGACTATCTATCAGTGAGTCATCTATCTGTCGCCCCGACCGGGAAAACCAAGAAGTCTGCTGCTTGCCAGGAGCTAGAATTCACGATGTGATGGAGAGACTGCCAAGACTCATCAAGCCCTCGGATCGCTACCCCTTCCTGCTTCTCCACATGGGCACCAGTGATACTGCCAAGAATGACCTTGAGTGGATCACTGTGGACTATGTGGCTCTGGGAAGAAGGATAAAGGAATTTGAGATGCAAGTGGTGTTCTCGTCCATCCTCCCCATGGAAGGAAAAGGCCTGGGTAGAGATCGTCAAATTGTGGAAGTCAATGAATGGCTATGCAGGTGGTGTCAGAGAGAATTTGGATTCTTTGACTATGGGACAGTGTTCCAAGAAGGAGGAGTGCTAGGCAGAGACGGGCTCCACCTAGTGAAGAGAGGGAAGAGCATCTTCGCAAGCGGGCTGGCTAATCTAGTGAGGAGGGCTTTAAACTAAGTTCACGGGGGAAGGAGACCAAAGCCCTGAGGTAAGTGGGGAAGTGGGATACCGGGAGGAAGCACGAGCAGGAGCGCGCGAGAGGGGAGGGCTCCTGCCTCATACTGAGAAAAAGGGACGATCAGCGAGTTATCTCAAGTGCCTATACACAAATGCAAGAAGCCTGGGAAACAAGCAGGGAGAACGGGAAGTCCTGGCACAGTCAAGGAATTATGATGTGATTGGAATAACAGAGACTTGGTGGGATAACTCACAGGACTGGAGTACTGTCATGGATGGATATAAACTGTTCAGGAAGGACAGGCAGGGCAGAAAAGGTGGGGGAGTTGCACTGTATGTAAGGGAGCAGTATGACTGCTCAGAGCTCCGGTATGAAACTGCAGAAAAACCTGAGAGTCTCTGGATTAAGTTTAGAAGTGTGAGCAACAAGGGTGATGTCGTTGTGGGAATCTGCTATAGACCACCGGACCAGGGGGATGAGGTGGACGAGGCTTTCTTCCGGCAACTAACGGAAGTTACTAGAACACAGGCCCTGGTTCTCATGGGAGACTTCAATCACCCTGATATCTGCTGGGAGAGCAATACAGCAGTGCACAGACAATCCAGGAAGTTTTTGGAAACTGCAGGGGACAATTTCCTGGTGCAAGTGCTGGAGGAACCAACTAGGGGCGGAGTTCTTCTTGACCTGCTGCTCACAAACCGAGAAGACTTAGTAGGGGAAGCAAAAGTGGATGGGAACCTGGGAGGCAGTGATCATGAGATGGTCGAGTTCAGGATCCTGATGTTAGGATATAGATATTCAGGCCTGTCTGTAAAGGCCTGTACTTTAAGAATTTAGGGGTATTCTTATCACTTGGCTAGTTCTAGAGGTATAAAAGAAAGAATCAAAATCACTGTCTGCTGGTGTAAGGGCCTTCTCTTACTGTGACAGTTTGAGGCCCTGTTCTTAGGCTAAGGCCTTTGGCTAAGCAGCAGAGGCAGCCATAAGCCAGGAAGCGAACAGTCACATCCTCACATTCCAAACTAGCCACATTGAAAGAAGGTGCTATTGGGCTGTTAGGAATACAATCCTGTCCTGAATACAATCCTGTCCTGATAATTCCTATCACCTCCAAAGAAAGGGAAGTGCCTAGAAAATGTAAAAGGAAACTTAGTTTGATAGCATCCTGTCTGGCAAGAACTCACTTATCAATAGCTGGGATGTGAAATCCTCACTTCTGTATTGTTTTCCCACTTTGCTATTGTTTGTCTGTATAATCTCTGTCTGGTCCTGTGATTGTTTCTGTCTGCTGTATAATTAATTTTGCTGGGTGTAATCTAGTTAAGGTGGTGGGATATAATTGGTTAGCTAATCATGTTACAATATGTTAGGATTGGTTAGTTAAATTTCAGTAGAATGATTGGTTAAGGTATAGCTAAGAATATTACTATATAAATTAGGGGCAAACAGGAAGTAAGTTGGGATTCGAAAATAAGGAAAAGGAACTTGTATTTAAGCTTGCTGGAAGTTCACCCCAATAAACATCGAATTGTTTGCACCTTTGGACTTCGGGTATTGTTGCTCTCTGTTCATGCGAGAAGGACCAGGGAAGTGGGAGAGTGAAGGAATAAGCTCTCTAACACCTGACACAGGGAAGAAAGGAAAGCAGCAGAATACAGACCCTGGACTTCAGAAAAGCAGACTTTGACTCCCTCAGGGAACTGATGGGCAGGATCCCCTGGGAGAATAACATGAGGGGGAAAGGAGTCCAGGAGAGCTGGCTGTATTTTAAAGAATCCTTATTGAGGTTATAGGGACAAACCATCCCGATGTGTAGAAAGAATAGTAAATATGGCAGGCGACCAGCTTGGCTTAACAGTGAAATCCTTGCTGATCTTAAACACAAAAAAGAAGCTTACAAGAAGTGGAAGATTGGACAAATGACCAGGGAAGAGTCTAAAAATATTGCTCGGGCATGCAGGAGTGAAATCAGGAAAGCCAAATCACACCTCGAGTTGCAGCTAGCAAGAGATGTTAAGAGTAACAAGAAGGGTTTCTGCAGGTATGTTAGCAACAAGAAGAAAGTCAAGGAAAGTGTGGGCCCCTTACTGAATAAGGGAGGCAACCTAGTGACAGAGGATGTAGAAAAAGCTAATGTACTCAATGCTTTTTTTGCCTCTGTCTTCACGAACCAGGTCAGCTCCCAGACTACTGCACTGGGCAACACAGTATGGGGAGGAGGTGACCAGCCCTCTGTGGAGAAAGAAGTGGTTCGGGACTATTTAGAAAAGCTGGATGAACACAAGTCCATGGGGCCGAATGCACTGCATCCGAGAGTGCTAAAGGAGCTGGCAGATGTGATTGCAGAGCCATTGGCCATTATCTTTGAAAACTCATGGTGATCGGGGGAAGTCCTGGACGACTGGAAAAAGGCTAATGTAGTGCCCATCTTTAAAAAAGGGAAGAAGGAGGATCCTGGGAACTACAGGCCAGTCAGCCTCACTTCAGTCCCTGGAAAAATCATAGAGGAGGTTCTCAAGGAATCAATTCTGAAGCACTTAGAGGAGAGGAAAGTGATCAGGAACAGTCAGCATGGATTCACCAAGGGAAAGTCATGCCTGACTAATCTAATTGCCTTCTATGATGAGATAGCTGGCTCTGTGGATGAGGGGAAAGCGGTGGACGTGTTGTTCCTTGACTTTAGCAAAGCTTTTGACACGGTCTCCCACAGTATTCTTGTCAGCAAGTTAAAGAAGTATGGGCTGGATGAATGGATTATAAGGTGGATAGAAAGTTGGCTAGATTGTCGGGCTCAACAGGTAGTGATCAATGGCTCCATGTCTAGTTGGCAGCCGGTATCAAGTGGCATGCCCCAAGGGTCGGTCCTGGGGCCGGTTTTGTTCAATATCTTCATTAATGATCTGGAGGATGGTGTGGATTGCACCCTCTGCAAGTTTGCAGATGACACTAAACTGGGAGGAGAGGTAGATACGCTGGAGGGTAGGGATAGGATACAGAGGGACCTAGACAAATTGGAGGATTGGGCCAAAAGAAATCTGATGAGGTTCAACAAGGACAAGTTCTGAGTCCTGCACTTAGGACGGAAGAATCCGATGCACCGCTACAGACTAGGGACCGAATGGCTCGGCAGCAGTTCTGCAGAAAAGAGCTTAGGGGTGACAGTGGACGAGAAGCTGGATATGAGTCAACAGTGTGCCCTTGTTGCCAAGAAGGCCAATGACATTTTGGAATGTATAAGTAGGGGCATTGCCAGCAGATTGAGGGACGTGATCGTTCCCCTCTATTTGACATTGGTGAGGCCTCATCTGGAGTACTGTGTCCAGTTTTGGGCCCCACACTACAAGAAGGATGTGGAAAAATGGACAAAGTCCAGTGGAGGGCAACAAAAATGATTAGGGGACTGGACTATGTGACTTATGAGGAGAGGCTGAGGGAACTGGGATTGTTTAGTCGGCGGAAGAGAAGAATGAGGGGGGATTTGATAGCTGCTTTCAACTACCTGAAAGGGGGTTCCAAAGAGGATGGCTCTAGACTGTTCTCAGTGGTAGCAGGTGACAGAAAGAGGAGTAATGGTCTCTAGTTGCAGTGAGGGAGGTTTAGGTTGGATATTAGGAAAAACTTTTTCAATAGGAGGGTGGTGAAGCACTGGAATGCGTTACCTAGGGAGGTGGTGGAATCTCCTTCCTTAGAAGTTTTTAAGGTCAGGCTTGACAAAGCCCTGGCTGGGATGATTTAGTTGGGGATCGGTCCTGCTTTGAGCAGGGGGTTGGACTAGATGACCTCCTGAGGTCCCCTCCAACCCTGATATTCTATGATTCTATATTCTATGATTCTAACCTGTGACGCCATCATTGGCAGAGCAGGTCATGGGCCAGCCCCATCTCTCTACTAGTGGGAACAGAATGGGGAAAAACATCTGGTCCCATTTGCTCCCCCTACCACTTCCTATCTCTGCATGCAGACTGGAGGGTGAGGAAGTTCACTGCCTGCACAACAACTCTCCACTGGTAATGTGACCTCAAGCATAGACCACTCAGCCTTGAATATCTGCCTGCAGCATCTTGGAACCCTGCCTTTACTGGGCAACATGTAACTGTGTTTGACACAGAGAAGGGCTCTACCTGAAAAGTCCAGTTCCAGATCCTCCTTTCAGATCACTCAAAGTTCAGACAGATATCACTCCAGGATTTTGGCTTGCCCCATCGTACAGACATAGAGGGGGAATCTGCAAAATGAAGATCTGGATTTTGAACCTTCCTAAGGTTCGTGGATGTCTGTTGGGTCTGGGGGAGGTGAGGATTGGCATGGGTTGTCTCTAGTGGGAATGTCCAGAAGTTAATCACTTTTGGTTTGTGGGTAGTATCTCAGTTCACTTACAGGTCTGATTCTCCTCTTGCTTGTATAGGTTTTGCACTGATGTAATTCTACCCTTTCCAGTGGAATCACTTCTGATTTACACTGGTGTAAGTGAGAGGAAAATCACAGGTTCCTTCCTCTCACTTCTTTTCCCCTCTTCTTCTTTTAGTCTATTTTCTCCTTCCTCTTCTCCTTTTTTTATTCCCTCCACTGGCTTCAGTAGCTTAGTCCATGCCAGTTATTTGGTTTTTGTTCACCTTCTGTATAATTGGTTCTGAAAGGCTTAAGCTAAACAAAGAGGAGCAACCTGATAAACAACTGCTGCTAGAAAGCCAAGCACAATAAAAGATAGCAGTAAGGAGCAATATTTGGGAGTAGGATGTAATTTTAAAGGTCGATAATGCACCAAGGAAATTTTGCCTGAAGCATGGCTCACATTGATAACTAAGAGTTTGGTATCTTTGGATTTTTTTTTTTTTTTTGTGAACTGCTAAATGTGTTTAACAGCCTACCTCTGAATTTATCATTCTATCTCCCATATCTTGCTTCAGGCTAACATCTTTCCTTTTTCTTCTTCCTCTTCCCAATTTATCATCCGAGCTTTTAAAGTCTTTTCGCATGTCCTGAAGTTCATCCGTTTAGCGTTTATTAAAATTATTTTTCATTTCTAGATCTGGTGGAGTCAACGTGTGCCAGGGCTCTCAGTAGCCATGATAGCAAGAGTGAGTTTTGCCTTTAGATTGTGCGGCAGTGTGGTCTAGTGAGAAAGGATCAGCCCCCCTAGCGGATGAGAGCTGTTACCAGCTCTGTTAACATCTTACTGTGTGACCTTGGACAAGCCATTTCACCTCTCTGGGCTTCTGGTTCCCCCTCCCATTCTTCGTCTTGCTCTATTTAAACTGTGAGCTCTTGCAGGTAGAGTCTGTGTGTTATACCAATAAAATAAAAACCAGCAGGATCTTATTAAAGGGGATAAGACAAAATGTCATATTTATTGTGAATGCAGAAAGAATCATAGGAGGCAGTCAGTTATAGCTATAACATTTCATTCAGTTTCACATTCATTCACACATTCGTTCAAACACACACACAGGTTCTGCAGCTGCTGTATAGTTACCAGTCCTGAATGTAGCTTGAGTTCGTGGCTTGGGTTCCTAGCTTGTGGCGGCTAACTGGCCAGGAAAGCCAGGCACAAGGAAGAGCTGGGTCTCTGTTGGGCGTGCACCGATGCCCTTCCATGTTGGCAGCAGAATGTTACCCTCCAAAGTCTTCCATCTCCCCCATCCGTTTTGTAGGGTTGAGTTTGAATCCAGAGTCTATCGGTCTTGCTGTGTCACGCTGCCTCTGGGTCCGGTGTGATTGATCACCCGTCAGTTGCAGACATGACTTTGAGCCTAGGACCTGGCTTTGATGTTTCTTCAATTGTACTTTTGTTCTTTTCTTTTGAGGGTGGACTCCTCTTGCTTTGTCAGGGCTGTCGTCTGCATCTTCAGCCCTTGGGTGTTTACACTTTATTTCATCAGGACAGGCTGGGGCTGGAGGTTGATTCCATCATCCATACATACCTCATTCACACATCTAAACTACACTAATAAGATTACAGCACGGTTTTGCAAAAATGAAGGTCGCAGCAAGCTTTTACAAAACGGAGTGAGCATTTTAAAATGGAGTTTGGGACAAGTTAAAATGGAGTTTGAGTTACAATATGGACAAGTGTAAGGAATGGCAAACAGTGAACAGAAGTTACAATGGAGACAAGTATAATGACAAACAGTGAGCAGAAGTTACAATGTTGAAACAGTGTAAGTTTCAGCAATTTAAGCAGCAATTGGCTTGAAAGTGAAACTCAATTAGCCAGTTATTGGCGTAACCGGTTTTATGAATGAATGTTGTTTCATTCATAAAAATGTGCTTATGAAGTTATATTAATAAAGTGAACAATTAAAAACAATTTCATTGATCAGTTCTACATCTGTCTTACATTGTGCCTAGTGTAATGGAACCCTGATCTCAATGGAGTTTCTGTCATTGGGGTCTGATTATCTGAATGGTATAGGAGACACGGATTTCATTCAAATATTTGAGAGTTCAGCTAATCAAGAGGGTAGGAGCCATTCAGCAGAGGGATTGCCTCCCCCATGGCCAGGGGCTCTTCGTTCTCCTCCAGGCAGTCTCTGCTCTTTATCCACAGCGATGCATCATCCAGACTGGGGATAAGGAAGGGATTCAGTTAATGCAGAGGTTAAACATGTTTTCAGATAAACTGAATTATACTGTACTACTCATCATATTAAAAGCAAGCAGTAAAGGGAACCCTCAGAGCATGAGGAAATCCCCAAATCTGCATGTGCAAATGGAAAATGCAGATGCAGAATAGGAAATTAAGAGGCTGATTCTCCACTGCTCAGTACCTTGTCATCATTTGCTTCTGTACAAAATGAGTGTAAAATGCTACCACTCTGATCCAGTAGCATTTGAAACTCTCTTTGTATTCACTTTGCACAGGAGTAAATGACAACACAAGATACTAGGCAGTGGAGAATCAGCCAAGGTGTATGTCTACCCAGTGTTGTGAGTACCTTTGTGAGATGCTCCCTTATCTTCTGCAAAGCCCGGGTGGTATTGTATGTGACTAGAACCTTTCGGATGTCCTCAGCAAGGGCCTGGGACTTAGCCCCCTGGGTAGGAGCTAGGGTTAGTGCGTGCATAGCTATTCATTTGCCTATGACAGGGGTTTTTTGGCTTGGGTTATACAGAAGGTCAGAGAAGATGATCAGAGTGGCTCTTTCTGACCTTACAATCTATGACCTCCCTCATTGTACCAATATATTTCTACAGAGACAGATCACAGGCAGACTGCACAGCTCATGCCAAGTATCATGCCTTAGAGGAAACAGGACTATAAAGACTGAAGATATATTGGATGTATCTTTTAATTAAAGCTTTGGACACACTCCTGAGCCGATAAAAAAGCCCATAAAGTATTCAAGTAAAAGCCATTACTATTATAAAGTTCTAACATTAATATTACAAGACTTCTTGATTTTTTTATTTGGTTGTTAGGGGTTGGTTATTTTGTAGACTCTTCCTTGTATAGGGCTTGTCTCTGCAAACAAAGGTCAGAGGAAGATTGCATTTTCAACTGACAGGCAAACACAAAAGGCAGTTAATTCCAACAGCACTAATTAATACTGCTAAAAGAACAATGCCCAGAAGGCAGCCACATATGGCTCTTAACATAAGAAAATAATCTTAGCAAAGAGAGATTATTTTCTTGTATTAAGTAATTATATCGTGCTCTAGGTGCTTTCTCTCCATCCTCACAGTGAGATATGGTAGCACAATAAAGTGTCAAGGCTTTAAGTTGGCCCTATCTAGGACTCTGTGAGCCTAGCTGCTGTTCATATACTCATGTTATTAGGCTTTCATGACACCAATTACCTTCCTATTAAAGATTTGAATTTCCTGTGCAGAAATTCACTTTTGCCTTTTCATTAAGATTTTATTTTATACCGAAATACTTGGCTCAGTAAAACTCAGCAGAAAATTCAGGCCAGATTGAAGTGTTTCTCAGGATGAGTAAGGCTATAACTTCACTGCAAAAGAACAACAACAAAAAACACCAGGTATTGTGGAGTTTTTTTGCGGCGGAGTGGGGGTTACAGCTGGGTAACCTGCATTAACTATCCCACTGTAAAATCATAAGTGGAGACAAGGTTCCTCTAGTTTTTAACCATAACCTTGTTGAGGTCAGTATTACTCCCCCAGCATTTGCCTACAGTTCTGAAGGTTGCGGATTCGAGTCTCGCTTGATCTCACGCTGAAAGGCTACTCCAGTTCAGCCAGCTGCAAAATGGGTACCTGATCCATTGCATTAGGGGAGTCGAAAGCGGCCGGACGTGATGCTGGCCACATCGTTCCCTTTTGTACCATTGACTGTGAAGCTGACGTGCCTTAACTGCATCAGCGTGCTTAGCCGTTGACTTGGGGGACCTTTGACACGGTTGATGCGCGTAGTTTACCCCACAGTAATAGAATAGGCCCTTGTCTCCACCAAGATGTTACAACTAGTTAGTGAATATATTAGTTCTCCTATGGTAAAAATGCACCTTTTTTGAAGACAAAGCCTGAATAAACGCCTTATGCTCTGAAAAGCGCCCTCAACCTTTCAGAATAAGCCTTGCAAGAAGACTAGATCCAGATTGTACCCAGTTAGAGCAGGTCAGAAGTTTTGTTGTTGTTTAACAAAAAATGGCATTTTGACACAATGGAAATGCTCATGAAAAAACATGTTTTTGCTGAACAGTTTCTGGTTTTCATTGAAAACCAAATTTCATTTTTCTGTCACCTTAAGCCAAACAGTTTCAGTTTTACACCAAAACATTTCAGTTTTCAGTGGCTGAAAACTGCAAAGTTTTCTTTTGAAATGAAAGGAAGGGATTGGAGTTATTACTATTCATCCAATCATCAGGTTGTAAAAGAAAAATGTAGGGTGGGGACACGCTATCTAAGGCTTGCGTATACATCAGTTTTATGATTAGTGACAACACAATAAAGTCCCTCCATGTTACTGGTTACTCTTCTGGCTGATTGTCTCCATTTCATTAGCCTGACTGGGCATCAGGATGTGGTGGCCAGTTCATCTGTCTCATTTACCCCATCTAATTGGTCCAGCACTGTATGTACACTCACCAGGGTTGCAATATCAAAGACTTGCACACATATCGATGTCCCCCAAAGTAACAGCAAGCTGTGTGTGGAGCCCTACATGACTGTGTTGTTTATGGTAGCCTTGATTTGAATGTGGTGTCACTGACCCCAAATTCTTAATTGTACTAAAAGGTATCTTCTTACATGATTTAATACACTGAGGCTTTTCCTTATTACCCACAGGGGACAGGACCATGTCAAATCATGGAAATATAGGGCTGGAAGGGACATCAAGAGATCATCAAGTCCAGCCCCTTGCACTGAGACAGCACCAAGTAAGCCTAGACCACCCCTGACAGGTGTTTGTCGAACCTGTTCTTAAAAAAAAGCTCCCTTAGAAGCTGAATTTGAGAAGCTGCCCATCCTTAATGATATCAGGAATTTTGCCTTGCTTAATGCTTTTGAGTGCTGTGACTATGGTGGTTGACACATATCTCCTATAGGCAGAGCAAATCATTTTCCTGCCCAACTGTCAAATCATGAAGTCAGACCCCAGGATATCTTGTGGTTCCAATAAAAGGGCACGCACGAAAACATAAAGTCTAAACATCAATCCTGTTGCTACCAGAAGAGGTTCACAAATTAAAGGAACACGGTTACTTGTAAAATTTTCAAAAGCAAAGGGTTTTCCTGAAGAGAGAGGAGGAGGAATACGGGGTGGTGGTTGTTTTTTTTACATATCCAGGATTAAAAAAACCCCACTATATCTGTTAACGTATTAAATGAATCACCTTCAACTAATAACTTACGTTACCAATAAACAAGCAATGAAACATCCTCTCTCTCTCTCTCTGAGCTGTAGCTCACAAAAGCTTATGCTCAAATAAATTGGTTAGTCTCTAAGGTGCCACAAGTCCTCCTTTTCTCTCTCTCCACTCTCTCTCTCTCTCTCTCAATGCTTTCATTTACCCCTAAAGGTTTTACTTTTGCTCTTTCTCCTACTTTCCCTGCCATACTTTGAGGTCAGAAGGATGGTGAGCAGGATTTTGTTTTTATCCTGTTTTCATTTATTAATTGACCTTTTCCATTTATATCAGGCACAGTCTTTTTAGACAGATGCTGAACTTTATAAAAGCACTGATAGGCTCAAAGGGGCAGCTAATTAAAATGTATAGTTTAATTGCTAAACAACAAAGCCAATTGATAGTAGTTACTTGTGTTTGACTTGCATTTTGCTCTAGAGTTTAAGATCCATTATTCACATTTAAAATTTAAAAAAATAATACTTTAAATGTAATTTATTTATGTTTTTACATTTTTTTGTCTTAGGACTGGGAGCCATGGGCAACAAATATTAATAGTCATTAAACCAAATTTTAGATTAACAGCAATTTGTTTATCTGTTTCTTTTTTTTTACAGACAAAGACTTCCAGGAAAGACACTTTTTTTTTTTTGTTTACTGCAACATGTTGGCCGCTGGCCAAAGAGTCTTAAATGACATTTTTGCCCTTTGCTCTTCACTATCCCTGTCAGCTTTTCAACTTGGACCTAATGATTACACAGGAATTACACTTAACCACAGAAACCACAGAAACATTTAACGACTTAATACCTTTAACTTTAAATTATATGGTGCATTACCTGAATAATACCTTTATTCCAACAAGGTTACTTTATCTCACATTTACAGTGATTTAACTCTTTAATGATTAAGGCAGATTCTTAGGGGAATCTTTTGAAAGCCAGTTCATTTTAGACACACATTCTACATACACCTCCATCCTCCTAAGCAGGGAGCTTTTGTTAAAGCCGTCCACAATTGTACACATGTGTTGCCTCTCCTTTTAAGTGTTCTGCTTACAATTTAGATTAATTTACTTAAATGAATTTTTAACTTAGACTCATGTGATTACATGGACATCCCACTCCCTCTGCAGGAAGAGGGGTGATGTGCACGGATCTCACCCATATGTTGTTTTGCAAAAGCGTTTTATGGCAAATTCACGTTTTTAAATTATTTAGTTGGGTAGCAGCTTTTTAACCAATAGCCAACTGTATTTTTTTTCAACTTAATATAAAATTTGTTAAAACCACACTGCTTTTCTTTTTAAATTGATCATTTTGGTTAGACTTAATATTACAGTTTTCTTTTAGGAGTTTTGTCTGGATCTCTTATTAGACTTATTAGACTTTTTATTCCACGCTGGTAGTTTCTTCAGAGAATCTTTTTTATTTGTGCTTGTAGCTTTACTCAGTAACCATAACTGGTCCCACTCATAGTCAGATTTCTGATAATAAGAAATGTTTTCCCTATGGGACCCAGATAGGGTGGAGCAGAGAGTCACAACACTATGGGCCCCATAGCAGCGATCTGTCCCTTCAATACATGAATTTGCTGCCTTAATTCTTCCTGCTCCTCTTTACACCTGATTCTCCTGTAAAACGGCATAAGTACTTTGTAAATGCTCGGCTTGCTCTTTCTAGGGTGTCCTGATTTTATAGGGACAGTCCCGATATTCAGGGCTTTTTCTTATATAGGTGCCTATTACTCCCCACTACATCCCGATTTTTCACACTTGCTATCCAGTCTCCCTAGCTCTTTCCAACTAACCTCCTGTTCTATCTCCTCTCCCCATCCTCTGCTCTCCCCTGTCTGCACTGATCTTGGCAGTCTTTTGAATTTCTCTTTGGTTTCTTGTACATGGTAGGCTAGTGAAGCATTCAGGCCTCTAATTGCTATTTTAATTCTACATTTTGCTGCCTTTCCTTCTCTAATTTCTCCCCCAGCTCCTTAAGCTTCCCCTTTATTTCCTTTACCCTGTAGTTGCAAGCTCTGGCAACCAGGAGAAGATACTGCATTGCTTTGCCCTTTAGTTCTTTGTCCTGTACCTTTCCTTTAATGCCCTTTGCAAACAGTGATTCCACGGGACCCCACGGGTCTGGGTGGCACACAGTATCCAACGCTCTCTCTGCACCTCCACGGAACCAGATAAACGTTTTAACTAATGACACTAGAGTTCCTTTAACTTAATAAATTGACATTATGCTACTATTTTTTACTGAGGGTGGTGTTATGCCTTTCTCCCTTCTCTTCTATTGATATATGTATTCATTTTGCTATTATTCCTTTACGGTGGTTCACCAGGGCAGTGTTTCGCTTAGTTATTTTATATGTTCTGGTTAAGCCCCTATCTCTTATTTTGATGCTTCTATATCTATGTATCTGATCTGAAAGGCCTGCATGGAGGGCGTGCTATGCTTCTGAACATCCAGTCAGAGTCCCACCTCTACTCTACGTAGTCCTGCTCCTGGCCGGTAAATTGCAACTCCATCCTGCCAGATCAGTCAATGGCCACCTGTCAAGGTCCCTGATCTTGCACAACTTATTGATAATTAATAATAGATAATTAATAGATTATTAGTAATATATTGATAATCAATGACCAATTGATAACCAATAACTGAGAACAATTTTAACCAAGACTGCAGGTTTAGTGAGCGGGGTTTTCCAAGAGTCTCGTTTAGTTTAATCCTAACAAACCGATAAATCAGCTTTGAATTTGTTGATTCAACAGCAGTTTTAAAAATACACTAAAGATTATTGCTCAGCCAAATTCCACTTCTTACAATTAGCTCAACTGCAAAGCACCAGGGGACCCTAGCTCCCAGGTGAATCATAAGTTCTCCCTTTGGACTATCACACAGTTTTTTTTCCTACACACTGTGGACAGGTACATAAAAAGACAGGCATCCTGTTTCCTGGTGTAATTTGGTGGTCTGTAGCAGACATCAAATAACATCCCATCTTGTGCTTCATCAATCGGACATTGATCCATAAACATTCAAGATCATTTTCTTCTGAGTTATTAGTGACTTGGAAAAAGGTAATGACATTTTTTGACAAAGCTCTGGTCTACACTATGAGTTTAGGTTGAATTTAGCAGCCTTAGATCGATTTAACCCTGCACCCGTCCACTCGACGAAGCCATTTTTGTTGACTTAAAGGGCTCTTAAAATCCATTTCTGTACTCCTCCCCGACTAGGGGATTAGTGCTGAAATCGACATCACCGGGTCCAATTTGGGGTAGTGTGGACGCAATTCAACAGTATTGGCTGTATGGGGAGACGAATCCATGCTATCAGAACTCCATTCCAAAAGACGAAATGCAAAATATTTGCAAAAATCTCCAAGGGCATGATGGACAGAGGCTACAACAGGGACCCGCAGCAGTGCCGCTTGAAAATTAAGGAGCTCAGGCAAGCCTACAAAAAAACCAAAGAGGCAAACGGATGCTCCAGGTCAGAGCCCCAGACATGCCACTTCTATGATGAGCTGCATGCAATTCTAGGGGTGCCCCTAACACTACCCCACCCCGTCTGTGTATACCTGCAAGGGGGGAGTCTCATGCAACAGGGATGAGGATTTTGGGGATGAGGAAGATGATGATGAGGAGGAAGATAGTGCACAGCAGGCAAGCAGAGAAACCATTCTCCCCGACAGCCAGGAACTGTTTATCACCCTGGAGCCAATACCCTCCCAAGGCAGGCTCCTGGACCATGAACCCGGAGAAGGCACCTCTGGTGAGTGTACCTTTGTAAATATAATACATGGTTTAAAAGCAAGCATGTTTAATAATTAATTTGCCCTGAAGACTTGGGATGCATTCGCGGCCAGTACAGCTACTGGAAAAGTCTGTTAATGTGTCTGGGGATGGAGCAGAAATCCTACAGGAACATCTCCATGAGGCTCTCCTTGAGGTACTCCCAAAGCCTTTGCAAAAGGTTTCTGGGGAGTTCAGCCTTATTCCGTCCTCCATGGTAGGGCACTTTACCACGCCAGGCCAGTAGCACGTAGTCTGGAATAATTGAATAACAAAGCATAGAATCATAGAATCATAGAATATCAGGGTTGGAAGGGACCTCAGGAGGTCATCTAGTCCAACCCCCTGCTCAAAGCAGGACCAATCCCCAATCAAATCATCCCAGCCAGGGCTTTGTCAAGCCTGACCTTAAAAACTTCCAAGGAAGGAGATTCTACCACCTCCCTAGGTGACGCATTCCAGTGTTTCACCACCCTCCTAGTGAAAAAGTTTTTCCTAATATCCAACCTAAACCTCCCCCACTGCAACTTGAGACCATTACTCCTTGTCCTGTCCTCTTCTACCACTGAGAATAGTCTAGAACCATCCTCTCTGGAACCACCTCTCAGGTAGTTGAAAGCAGCTATCAAATCCCCCCTCATTCATCTCTTCTGCAGACTAAACAATCCCAGTTCCCTCAGCCTCTCCTCATAAGTCATGTGTTCCAGACCCCTAATCATTTTTGTTGCCCTTCGCTGGACTGTCTCCAATTTATCCACGTCCTTCTTGTAATGTGGGGCCCAAAACTGGACACAGTACTCCAGATGAGGCCTCACCAATGTCGAATAGAGGGGAACGATCACGTCCCTCGATCTGCTCGCTATGCCCCTACTTATACATCCCAAAATGCCATTGGCCTTCTTGGCAACAAGGGCACACTGTTGACTCATATCCAACTTCTCGTCCACTGTAACCCCTAGGTCCTTTTCTGCAGAACTGCTGCCTAGCGATTCGGTCCCTAGTCTGTAGCTGTGCATTGGGTTCTTCCGTCCTAAGTGCAGGACCCTGCACTTATCCTTATTGAACCTCATCAGGTTTCTTTTGGCCCAATCCTCCAATTTGTCTAGGTCCCTCTGTATCCTATCCCTACCCTCCAGCGTATCTACCACTCCTCCCAGTTTAGTATCATCCGCAAATTTGCTGAGAGTGCAATCCACACCATCCTCCAGATCATTTATGAAGATATTGAACAAAACCGGCCCGAGGACCGACCCCTGGGGCACTCCACTTGACACCGGCTGCCAACTAGACATGGAGCCATTGATCACTACCCGTTGAGCCCGACAATCTAGCCAACTTTCTACCCACCTTATAGTGCATTCATCCAGCCCATACTTCTTTAACTTGCTGACAAGAATACTGTGGGAGACCGTGTCAAAAGCTTTGCTAAAGTCAAGAAACAATACATCCGCTGCTTTCCCTTCATCCACAGAATCAGTAATCTCATCATAGAAGGCAATTAGATTAGTCAGGCATGACCTACACTTGGTGAATCCATGCTGACTGTTCCTGATCACTTTCCTCTCATGTAAGTGCTTCAGGATTGATTCCTTGAGGACCTACTCCATGATTTTTCCGGGGACTGAGGTGAGGCTGACTGGTCTGTAGTTCCCAGGATCCTCCTTCTTCCCTTTTTTAAAGATTGGCACTACATTACGCATGGCAGCGTATGGTCCCGGTGTTTGCTGGCATTCAAGCAACATCCGTTCTTTATCTCTCTATGTTATCCTCAGGAGAGTGATCATCCCAGAGAATTATGCGGGGGTGGGGGGTGTAGTTGGGTTTGTGCTGCACATTAACCCAAAAACCGCAGCCCCTCCTTTTAAATGGCCAACCCAACTGGTGCTTGGTATGGGAAAGGAGGGCACTGCTGTTTGAAACCATTCCCACATGTTATGAAGGTTGAAGAAGCTGAAAGATTGTGGCTTACCATTGCTGCCTGCAAGCCGAATTCTGTTGCCCGCCCCTGTGTGTGTGATCTCTCATACGAAACCGGCAGGCCCTCAATATAAAAGGCAAAATGCAGCCTTGTACCGAAAGCACATGTGCTATGTAATGTTAACAGCTTGGTTCACCGTGAAAGAGTCTACCCATTGTTCTCTAAAATGTGTCTTTTTAAATACTACTCTCCCTTTTTTTCCTCCCGCAGCTGCAAATGTTTCAACATTCCCCCTATCATCTCCGTCCCAGAGGCTAGCACAGATAAGATGGCGAAAAAAACTCACTTGCGATGAAATGTTCTCTGAGCTCATGCAGTCCTCCCACACTGAAAGATCCCAGCAGAATGCATGGAGGCAAACAATGGCAGAGTACAGGAAAGCAGAAAATGAATGCGAGGACAGGAGGGACAAGCGAGATGAGAGGTGGCAGGAGCAAGAGGAGAGGTGGCGGCAGCGTGATGAGAGGAAGCAGGATGCAATGCTGAGGCTACTGGGGGATCAAACTGATATGCTCCGGCATCTGGTGGAGCTGCAGGAAGGGCAGCAGGAGCACAGACTGCTGCTGCAGCCCCTGTGTAACTGCCCGCCCTCGTCCCCAAGTTCCATAGCCTCCTCACACAGACGTCCAAGAACACGGAGTGGGGGCCCCTCCGGGCACCCAACCACTACACCCCAGAGGACTGCCCGAGAAACAGAAGGCTGGCATTCAATAAGTTTTGAAGTGCAGTGTGACCTTGTCCTTCCCTCCTCCCCTCATCCACCACCCCACCCAGTGCTTCCCTCCTCCCCCACCCCTCCCGGGCTACCTTCGCAGTTATCCCCTTATTTATGTGATGAATTAATAAAGAATGCATGATTTTGAAACAACAATGACTTTATTGCCTCTGCAAGCAGTGATCAAAGGGGGGAGGGCATTTGGCTTACAGGGAAGTAGAGTGAACCAAGGGGGCAGGTTTTCATCAAGGAGAAACAAACAGAACTTTCACACCATAGCCTGGCCAGTCATGAAAATGGTTTTCAAAGCTTCTCTTATGCGCAGCGCGCCCCACTGTGCTCTTCTAATCGCCCTGGTGTCTGGCTGCACTTAATCAGTGGCCAGGCGATTTGCTTCAAGCTCCCACCCTGCCATAAATGTCTCCCCCTTACTCTCACAGATATTGTGGAGCACACAGCAAGCAGCAATAACGATAGGAATATTGGTTTCGCTGATGTCTAACCGAGTCACTAAACTGCGCCAGTGCGCTTTTAAATGTCCAAATGCACATTCTACCAACATTCTGCACTTGCTAAGCCTGTAGTTGAACAGCTCCTGACTACCGTCCAGGGTGCCTGTGTACGGCTTCATGAGCCATGGCATTAAGGGGTAGGACATTCCCAAAGGTTATTTTCTGGTCTGGGAAATAAGTCCCTTCCTGCAGCTTTTGAAACAGACCAGAGTTCCTGAAGATGCGAGCATCATGCACCTTTCCCGGCCATCATATTGATGTCGGTGAAACGTCCCTTATGATCCACCAGTGCTTGCAGCACCATTGAAAAGTACCCCTTGCGGTTTTTGTACTGGCTGCCAAGGTGGTCCTGTCCCAAGACAGGGATATGTGTTCTGTCTATTGCCCTACCACAGTTAGGGAATCCCATTGCAGCAAAGCCATCCATTATGACCTGCACATTTTCCAGAGTCACTACCCTTGATAGCAACAGCTCAGTGATTGCATTCGCTACTTGGATCACAGCAGCCCCCACAGTAGATTTACCCACTCCAAAATGATTCCTGACTGACCGGTAGCTGTCTGGCATTGCAAGCTTCCAGAGGGCTATCACCACTCACTTGTGAACTGTGAGGGCTGCTCTCATCTTGGTATTCTTGTGCTTCAGGGCAGGGGAAAGCAAGTCACAAAGTTCCATGAAAGTGCCCTTACGCATGCGAAAGTTTCCCAGCCACTGGGAATCATCCCAGACCTGCAACACAATGCAGTCCCACCAGTCTGTACTTGTTTCCCAGGCTCAGAATCGGCATTCCACGGCATGAGCCTGCCCCATTGCCACCAGGATGTCCAAATTGCCAGGGCCCATGCTTTGAGAGAAGTCTGTGTCCATGTCCTCATCACTCTCGTCACCGCGCTGCCGTCACCTCCTCGCCTGCTTTTGCAGGTTCTGGTTCTGCACATATTGCAGGGTAATTCGCGAGGTGTTTACAATGCTCATAAGGGCGGCGGTGATCTGAGCGGGCTCCATGCTTGCCGTGGTATGTCATCTACAGGAGAGCAGGAGAGAAGAGTTGCAGCAGAAGCGGTGGCTGACGACAGATGCCACGAGAATAGATATTTATAGAGAACGACGAGAGGCCCTGCGAGGTGGATTCATGAGAGCAGGAGAGCAGAGTTGCAGCGGAAGCGGTGGAGGATGATGGTTAGCACCGCGCACATTTCCCGAGGAAGAACACACGTACCTGGGAGCCCATGACAGACAACATGGAGAAATTCGCTATTGAGACAATAGCAGAGCAAAGTTGCAGCAGACGCGGTGTATGACGACGGTGAGCAGTCCTACTGCACTGTCTGCTGCCAGCACCACCCAGGACACAACAGCGGCGGTGCCAGTGAGGTGAGCTGTGCAGGCTGCATGCTTGCCGTGGTATGGAGTCTGTGCGGAAAAAAGGCACGAAACAATTGTCTGCCACTGCTTTCACGGAGGGAGAGGCGACTGACGACATGTACCCAAAACCACCCACGACAATGTTTCTGCCCCATCAGGCACTGGGAGCTTAACCCAGAGTTCCAATGGGTGGCGGAGACTGCGGGAACTGGGGGATAGCTACCTACAGTGCACCGCTCCGTAAGTCGATGCCAGCCACGGTAATGAGGACACACTCCGCCGACTTAAGGCGCTTAGTGTGGACGTACGCAACCGACTGTATAAAATCGATTTCTAATAATCAACTTCTATAAAATCAACCTAATTTTGTAGTTTAGACATACCCAAAGAGTCCTATTCTCCCTCCTCGTTTGCCCACTCCGTCCTTCCTAAGTGGGTTATAACCATTGATTTTAGCACTCCAGTTGTGCGCATCGCCTCACCAGAGTTCAGTAGTACCAACTAGCCTGAATGTATACACCTAAATGAGCAATTCCAATTCCCTTTGTTTGTTACCCAGACTCACAGCATTGGTGTAAAGGCAATTAATGAATTTCCTCTCTTCATGTCCTTTGGTTCCTTGATTAATTTTGTTCTCAACATCTTGCTTCTTTACTATAGGATTGTGCATATCTTCCCTCTTTTTATCCTACCCTTTTGTTATTAGTTTAACACTCTCTCGACTACTCTAGCCAACTTGTCCCCAAAGAGCTTTGTTTCCATTCTACTGAGGTGGAGGCCATCCAAACTATAAAGTCCCCTCTCCCTACAGAAGGTGGACCTATGCTCCACAAAACCAAAACCCTCCACCACTTACCTAGTCAGGGCTTCACTTTCAGAATATTCTGCCTTCTGTCTTCCTTTGCTTGCGGGACAGGAAGGATCTCAGAGAAGATTGTTTGGTCATTCTAACCCTCTGGCCAATTCCCAGGAGCTAAAATAGCTGCAATGACCCTTGATGGATAGACTGTAAAACATAGAAACCAGAATCTAAACATAAATAAACAAATGACTGAAACTCTGTCAAAAACAAGCCAAAGTGTAGTTGTCCCTAGAGCTTCAGAATGGCAGCAGGTAACCTTCCTGGCCAGGTATGTCTGCTCTGTTCAACAAATCAGGCGTGTTCTTCTGGCAATGCTTCCTGTGTTCAGTAGAATGTACTGTCTGTTCCCAGTTACAAATTAATAGATTGTTCAGGCCAGAAGGAACCATTACAATCATCTCACCTGACCTCCTGCATAGCACAGGCCAAAGAAACTCACCCAGTGATTCCTGCATCAAGCCTTTAACCTCTGTTCGAGCTAGAGCATATATAATTTAAAGATACCCAGTCTTGACTGAGACTGGAAGTGATGCAGAATCCACCCTCTCCATAGGCAATTTTTTTCCAGTGGTTAATAACCCTCACTGTTAAAAATCATGCCTTATTTCTAGTTTGAATTTGTCTCACTTCACCTTCCAGCTGTTGGATCTTATGACTTTTTCAGTTCAAGAGCTGTCTGTCAAAAATCTCTTCCCAGATACTAAGAAGTAGCCTTTTTAAACAGCAATCTGTGAAGGGAAAAACTCAATAGAAACATGAAAACATCCCACATGAATTGCAGTGTGCTAAAGGATGGATTGTGGTGTAGTAGTCACTGGAGGGCTGGGCTCCTGGGTTCTATTACTGCAGTAACTCTACCATTGATGTTACATGTATTGATATAGTGTACCTGGATTTTCAGAAAGCCTTTTACAAAGTCCGACACCAAAGACTCTTTAGCAAAGTAAGCGGTCATGGGATAAGAGGGAAGGTCTTCTCACGGATCAGTAGCTGGTTAGTAAACAAGGGGTAGGAATAAATGGTCCATTTTCACAATAGAAAGAGGTAAATAGTAAGCCCCTCTCCCCAGAATCTGTACTGGGACCTGTGTTATTCAACATATTCATTAATGCTGTGGAAAAAATGGTGAACAATGAAGTGGCAAGCTTTGCAGACGATATGAAACTAGTCAAGATAGTTAAGTCCAAAGCAAACTGTGAGAAGTTACAGAAAGATCTCACAAAACTGGGTGACTGGGCAACAAAATGGCAGATAAAATTCAATATTGATAAGTGCAAAGTAATGCACATTGGAAAAAATAATCCCAACTATACATATATAATGATGGGATCTCAGTTAACTGTTATCATTCAAGAAAGAGATCTTGGAATCACAATTGATAGTTCTCTGAAACTTTATCTCAATGCACGGCAGCTTTTCCTAATAGAAAATAAGACAGAAAATATCCAAATTCCACTATATAAATCCATGATGTGCCCACACCGTGAATACTGCATGCTTTTCTGGTCCCATCTCAAAAAAGATATGATGGAACTGGAAAAGATTCAGAGAAGTGTAACAAAGATGATCAAAGGTATGGAACGGCTTCCATACAGGAAGAAACCAAAACAAGTATGGCTCTTCAACTTAGAAAAGAAATGAGTTAAGGGGTATGATAAAGGTCTATCAAATCATGAATGGTGTGAAAAAAGTTAATAGAGAAATGTTATTTACCATTTCACACAGTACAAAAACTAGGGGTCACTGATTAAATTAATAGGTAGCAGTTTTAATACTAACAAGAGGAAGTACTTTTTCACACAACACACAACTAATCTGTGGAACTCATTGCCATGGGCTATTGTGGTGGCCCACAGTTCAAAAAAGAAATGGATAAGTTCCTCAGTAGTTGTTAGCCAATATGATCAGGGACACATCCCAATGCTTGGGGCAACCCTAGACCTCTGACTACCAGAAGTGGAAAACAGGAGTGGATCACTCTATAATTGCCCTGTTCTGTACATTTGCCCTGAAGCTCTGGTATAGGCCACTGTCGGAGACAAGATACTGGGCAAGATGGACCACAATCTGACCTGGTATAGCAGTTGTTATGTTCTTATAGGTAAGATATCCCGCGGTGCAGTGTCATTAGTATTCGTGAGAACTCTCACCAATGGATCCTTTACCATCAACTTCAAAAGCCTACCTCATTGTTAGAGTGACTTCTCATGTCTTGGCTCAGGGAAGGGAGCACACTGTCCTGTTGTCTTCCTGTCCCTTCCAGAATGTTGTTTCAATTCTTCTGAGTACTGAATCCCCAACAAAGACTGTCCATCTTCCTTGGACTGTTGGAGAACTCTCTGTGGGCACACGTGCCTTTCTTACAGATTAGGCCAAGCTGCCATCCACAGGTGGGTCCTGTATATCTCTCTGTACTCTTGGACCAGCTGGATCCTGAGAGGTATCTTCCATAGTTTCCACTTTGAGGACCTGGTATGAATTGGAAACTTTTAGTGGAGTGGAATTCCTCCTCTTCTCTCTGGTGGCTACGGCCTACCCATCCTCCTCTGCCTCCAGCTGTGAAGAATACCAACATGACCTCTTGTCTCTGGTGGTTATGAATTGCCACACCTCCGCTATGACTTCCCATCTGTCTGATTCTTTGGTGGCCAGCTCCTTTCTTCCTTGAATCTGGGGACTGATGTTTTCTGACTAGGAACTCTTCAGCTTCTCTGATTCTCAGTAGTGTCTCTACTTGCCCCTCCTGTCCAAAATCTTTTCCTCCAGCACAGCCACCAACCTGCACTTCATGCACAGGATATCCCTTCTGACTTCAGGCAGGAAAGAAAACTTGGCTCATCTGTTGCAGGTGAAGACCATTGTCCTGATGCTGGACATCTTGATACTTCACATAGAGCTGAACTTGAAAGGAAAGCCTCTCACATTGCCTCTCCAAATGCTCTCCAAATGTCTCCTGTTTGTGGCCTCTGTTCATGGCTCTGAAGTTCACCTAGCAAATGCCTTTTTAAACCAAGCCACCCTGCTTTCCTCAGCTCCTCTCCTTACTCTCAGGGAGGCGATAAACTACTCAGAGACTTCAAACAGCAGCTCCAAAGATCAGAGCCTCCTGGCCTTTACCATAGGCACCAACAAACAAGACCTCTCTCATCTGCAGACTCTGTGCTTGGAGGCACAATCAAAAAACCCACCGATGGACCAAACGCAACACTCACCAAGTCCTGCTGCCTCCAAACACAGTCCAAACTGCACCGTCCAAAACTCTCCTATTAGCTGCTGCTGCTAACAGCTCTCAGGTTCACCTAGCAAGTGATTCATTTTTATAGCAAGTCACGGTGCTTTCACACCTTCTTTCGGAAGGCTATATTGTACTAGATATCTCAGGCTGATGTTTAGCCTACATTTTCCTTATCTTCTTCCCGGTTGCTTCCAATTATATGTCCTGCACCTGCTAAGTATTTATGGTTTGTACCTTTCAGCCATCACTTATAGGGTCATGAGGTTCCCACTCAGATAAGCGATGGCTCTCCTTTTCTTTGTTTAGAAAGCAATCCCTTCAGCTCCTTAATCATTACTGTTGAGTGTCTCTGCACTTCCTTGGCTCTGTCTGCCTCTTTCTGGTAATGAGATGTCCTGAACTGAACACAGACAGGGACAATCAGCTGCTTGATGTGTAGCAGGACGCCTCCACGTGAACAGGCCCAGTTCACATCTTCACAGAGTCAGCAGCTTTCGTATTGAATGAAAGGTTAGAATCTACAAAACTCAGCAACCGTTGGGAAAAGTAGCTAAATATGGATTTTCCATGCCCTCACCAATTTCTCTTACCTCTGTTAAATGCATTGGACTAGTCCTATTGTTGTTTTGCCATTGATTTCAATGGGCCCAGAGTTTGGCTGTTTCCTTCCTCAATAAAAGCAGTATCGTATTTTCAAAATGGAATGACATAAGCAGACTTTTGTCACAGAGCTTATCATCCCCCTGTCCTTTCTCTGTAGTCTTTGTGTAATAAGCTCTGCACTAGTACCTGAGCCTAAAGAAAGATAAACAGAGCTGGTATTAAACAATGCACACAAAGCTATTTCCTGCTGCAGTGAATCACTCCAGATGGTTCAGAATTCTCAGCTCATTGGATGTGGCTTAGATACTACCATTAACATTACTATGGATGGCTTCTCTTGCCTTGTCCTTCCTTTACTCTTTCTCTGCTACAATCTGCTGCCTTTTTGCTCAGCATCCCTTATGCCTGGAAGAGACTCCCTGTTTCATCAAGCCAGGCATCCGACACTCCTCCTGTGAATTCCTCCTTCATTCCATTACCCTTTCATGACTGATATTTACTCTTTATGCCAGCCACTCATGCAAGTGTGCACGGTCTTATCTTTGCCCAATAAAACAAAAATTCCAGTACTAGCCTGATGCATTTGCAATGATGAATTCCTCCCTGGTGGGACTCCATTTAAGTTACTGGGATACCACTGAGGACAATTTAACCGACTATCTTTGCTATTCCATCCTCTTCCCCTCTCTGCACTGCAAATATCTTAATTAAGCTCTTTGGGGCAGAGATGCGTCATCTTATACATACAAGGCACCAGACCCACCTTATGGTGTAGTATAAATAAATAATAACAAATCAACTTGTTGGTGTGTCTCCAAGTATGCGGAGCCAGGGGAAGTTAGTACAGCACTGTAGTAGCACTCAGGCAATGTGCGAGTATGCCCAATCTGCTTTATTATCATTAGTTCGTATTTGTTTAAACACAATGTGCTGTACAGGACAGAATTCCTGCGCCAAGGAGCTTACTGCATAGATGTCAAGAAAGAATTGGTAACCCACAGGAGGGAATTAACTTGTAGCTTAATTTAATTTTTTTTTATTATTATTTGTTTCATCATCATCATCATCATCATCTCATTTCTTGAAGGCAACTTAGAGATTGAGCGTTTAGGAAGGATTTGAACAAGTAGAAGTTGGAGGCCAATGGGAAGTGGGACAACATTCAATGCAAAAGGGCAGCAGTGGCAGAAGGAAACAAACAGGACTTCTAGGTTAGCACCCTTGGCAGAGAGAAGCTGGTGGGAAAACATGGAAAGAGACACTCAATTCTACAAGCCGTGGGAGAATTTTTCAAGGCCTTGAAAAGGGAGAACATTACTTTATGCTCTAGGCAAGGAGAGAGGAAGGCTGGTCTTATGGTTAAGGCACTAGGTTGAGACTCAGAACAGCTATGTTCAGTTCTCACCTCTGTCTCAGCCTCTCTGTGTGATGCTGGGAAAGACAATTTATCTGTGCCTCAGTTCCCAACCTGTCAAATGGGCATAATAATACCTAACTTTCTCTTTCTTGTCCATTTATATTGCATGCTTTTCAAGACAGGGACTGCTTCTTATTATGTTTACATACAGTGCCTAGCACAATGAGGCCCCAATCTCAGTTGAGGAATCTAGGCCCTACTGCAATTACCAGTAGGAATACTAATAAAGGGTGCTAGTAAACTTGTTCAAAGAGGGGAGTGAAATCATCAGATCAACAGGTGAGAATGATCATTTAGATTTTGGAGAGCCTGGAGAAGGGTGATTTGGGAATTATGGAAGTTGGTGAGAAGAAGGTTGCAGTAATGAGGGGGGAGATAATTAGGGCGTGAAGAAGCAAGCATTTTAGCTGTGAAGAAAGGTAGGCAGGGTCATATTTTAGATATACTGCAGGCAGCAGTGGTTTGATATGTGCCTGCAATCTCTAGGACAAGATTAAAACATGGCTGATGATTACCTAGGCATGTGTGCATTCTCAGGGGAGAAACACACCAATTAATGAGAAATATTGAACCTAGAGTCTATCTCAGCCCTCAAGACCTAATACCGATATTGGCAAGATGGATCATTAAAAGCAACACCTTTTGGCTTGATTTGCACAGCACCTGGAAGCAAAGGCGGCATGAAGATGGATGTGTTTGTTAAAAAGGAAAAGAGATTTCAAATGTCACTGTGAGGGTGGGGGTGGGGGCGGGGATGAGGGGGGAGAAATAGCACCTTCCTAGTCCTGTGATGTGCCCACAAATATATATATATTAGAAAAAGAAAAGGAGAAAGCTTTCTTCATTAATACTGGAAGCCCACAGACTGCTGAAAAGTGGCCCATGTTTTGGCTTCCTCAGAATAGACAATCTGCTGATAGAAATCTGTTGAGGGCTACACCACAATTACAAAAATTACTCATATCCACACCCTATCCTGACTGCTTAACTCCATTCCACCACACACAGCCTGCTCCCCATAATTCTGTTTGGCAGGGGGCAATCTTACTCTGTATTTGTTAACAATGAGATATTAGCATTTAGGACACGTGAGATTTTCCTCACGTATAACATTTGCACCCTGTTACCTAAGCCCAGATTTCAAAGAGAGTTAGGTACCTAAATACCTATGAGACTCTGGGACAAAATGTCTGGGTGTTTTTAATCAGAAAATAAAGCCTCCCAAATATGAAGTGGGGAGATTTTCCAAAGTGCCACAGGAAGCTAAGAGATCTTTTATCGGCCATGGGACATGTGCTCTTAAATCAGTCAGTCAGTCAGTCAGTCAGTCAGTCAGTCATTCATTCATTCTCCAGCTCACGAAGCACAGAATGCATACTTCAGATCACTCATTTCCAGAGAGCCCTGTGTGCTGCCAGTGTTGCAACCTGCTCTATTTTAAGGCAGAGTTGAGCGAGATCAGAAAGACACAACATCCCTTCAGAGTGTGTGCAAGGTTGTCCACAAGATCTTCTCCAACCAGCTTGAGTTGGCTCAAATGCATAAAGTTGGTGGATTGGCATATGAAGCAGATGGCGAAGCCACCTAATCCGGTATTGAATCATTTGGGAAGACATTGGAGGCTGGTTAGTCTGACACCAGACATCTTCCTTTGTAACGTGATGAAACCATCATATGCATTCAATACATCTCTTAAATCCCTTACATCATGTTTAAAATCTCCCCATAAGTGAAACTGGACGTTGGTGGGACTCAAGAATTGTCTTCTTTGGGACCTAACTGGAATCCTTGTTCAACTGCTTCTCTTCTATTCAGTGTTGTTTTCATGACTGTCCCATTCATGAAGATGGCATTACTGAAGCTCCTGAGTGTTTGGAGGCAGCTCTTACAACTTGAGGAAATCTCCTAGCAGTCCAGGTCTCGGCCAAAAAGCCTATGGTTATTTTAGTCTTACAGAAACGCTGTCTGGAATTCTTCCTATCCCCCACCCCCTTGGACCCACTGACTCACTACTTCTCCTTAAACAATCGTTCTAATACCTAATTCTAATACCTTACCTAGCTTAACTGGCATAATGATCTACCAACAGTAAAGCCCTTTGAAGATGAACGGTGCTATGGAAATGTTGAACAGACTGCCTAGCCCACACTGTCCTGGGCATGACCAACTCCTGGTCTAAAAGGAGGATTTTCATTCCAGATAATCCCAAAGAGCTGTACAGACTGCAGACAGTCTTTAACTGTTGCCTGAGCAATTGCAGAATGGTGCTCGAATGTGTATCTGGCCTTTTGAAAGGCAGATGCTGCTGCTTATGGAATCATTTGGAAGCAGCAGAAAAAATGTCTCAACCATTATGGCTGTGTGCTGTGTTCTGCACAATAGTTGTGAGACCAAGGGGTAAGTATTACCGATGGGCGGGAAGCTAAGGTGCAGAGTCTTGCTCCGTGGTTCGAGCAACCAGCAAGGCATCCCATAGAGAACACTTACACCCAGGGGAATATTGTTTATATTTTTAGTCTCATGCTTGAGCATGCGTAGATGTATAGCCAGCTGCCAGTCTGCATTTGTACCTCAGTGGAGAGCAGCATTGTTTGTGCCTTGACCGGGCATGCAATGTCTATTTATACCTCGTATAAAATATGAACAGTAGCCAAACTTCTTTTCCTGTAACTGTCTCAGTAAACTGTTGTATGTCGCACAAATGTGGACTCCTCTGTGCTAACCCCCAAATGCTTTTGTTTTGCTTGTAACCATGAAGCTGGACCTCAAAAAAACCATTCTTGATGCTTAATTATTATATTTGCTCTTTTTAGATCTAGCAATTTATCACTACACTCTTGAATGAACTCATGCAGGGAAATGATAAAAGACAAAAACACCCTATCACCTGTGGGTGAACAGTTTTCACAAAGCGATCACTCTGTATCTGACCTCTGAGTTCTCATCCTCAAAGGAAACCTGCACCACACGTTCAAAAGACGAGCCTGGGGGCTTAAATTCAAAACTTTGCTAGACACTAAAAACCATGGTCTTAATAAAGACACTAGATTTATGGCTTATTACGCCAATCTGTAACCTACTAATCCCCCTTTTTTGTCCTACGACTAGAGGGGTGCTAATGGGCCACTTCAACGTGAATGGTCCTTTAGAATATGTGCTAACTACTTATGCTAAACTATCTGTTCTATCTTGTATTTAACGCTGACAATTGGAGTACATTTCCCAGACCTGAAGAAGAGCTTTGTGTAGCTCGAAAGCTTGTCTCTGTCATGAACAGAAGTTGGTCCAATAAAAGATATTACCTCACCCACCTTGTCTCTCTAATAGATCTTTTGATGGCATTCTTGAAGGGATGACTAGTATCCCCTGGGAAAGTGATGAAAATGTCAAGGATATGTGAGAAACAGGCAACCTGCCATTGCTAAGATGAATTCATTGACTTGTTCTATTTTGCTTTGGAGAACGAAGCTTATTTCCAATGGTGAATGTTCACTACTATACAGAAGAACAATGTGCCCACGCTGGAATCTTTCTGCTTTTAAACTACCGCGGATGCTTCTTTGACAAATCCACTGACAAGTCTGGCACCAATACCAAATAAACTGCTAGAAAACCTGAAAGCAATCAGCTGGAATGTGAAATATTCTTCAAACCAAACCTAACTCTATGGTTCACTATCATGGGACCACAACCTTGTAACTACATCCTGCCAGTGAGCCTTGTGTAAAGCATCCCGACTGGAAACGTTGGGAAATGCTGCATAAAAATTAGTTGCCAGAATAGAGCCAAAAAATTGGCTTGTGATAAAGTTCTTCATGCTTAGAGTTTGGAGGAGTGATACAGCATCTGTTATAATGAAGAACAGGGGCTAAATTGAAGAGTAATGACACCCTTACTTTTGCAAAGTGCTTTGATGTCTATGGGAGAAGAGTGCTGTGTACGTGCTGAGTGTTAGTTCAGTTAACGTTGCAGGGAAGCTACAAGAGCTGCTCTTTTCTTCTCTCCCTCCCTCCAGATAAGACATACCCAAGGTTCTCATTATTTGTGATTAAGATTCCAAGTTAGCTTTGTTAGAGCAGGAGTGCTAGCCTCAATATGCTGGCAAAATTCCAAATGGAGAATTACTCTGTGCCAATCTAAATTCCTCCTGAAATTTATATTGGATAAAGCACTTCTCACTTCGCAGAGTTACTGTTCTAAGAGTGCTGTCCTCGAAACCAGCAGTAGCTGCTTTTCAGTTTGGGGAAGGGGGGTAAATAATCCTCATAGAAATCTAATTTTTAATGAGTGCTTTGGGATCTTGGACTTCAAGGCGCTATGCCCAGTATAGTAAATGTCAAATATGTTTTTCATTTATTACGTGCATGGAATAAAATCCTATAGTACAAAAAAGTCCATCAAATGTGTGGTTTCAATGAGCAATGTAACCACAGGCGCTGGGGGAAAATATGCTTTGGGCAATTCACATTTTCTTTCAAAAAAATTAATTATATCAACATTCTGCTCCATAAATAGCTTTTAATGAAATGACATTTAAAATGTGTATGATGCATATAAATATAAACAGCTGTTCACCTGCTGAAAATTCCATGAGCAAAAAATCCAAGCCAGATGAACTGAAATTAATAAAAAGCTGTGAACTTCCTTGAAATGTGTTTTAAAAGTTTCCAGTTAAGTAAATAATTAATTGGTATGAGTTTCTGCTTCAGTTCAGCAATATAAACTTTTGGAGCATAGTATACATGTCCTTTACTTACTAATGATTCTCAGCGCATCAAAGCCCACCTGTTAGGATGACCAGATGTCCCAATTTTATAGGGACAGTCCCGATATTCAGGGCTTTGTCTTAAATAGGCGCCTATTACCCTCCAACCCCTGTCCTGATTTTTCACATTTGCTATCTGGTCACCTGTGTTAGGTAAGGCAGAACAGCTGAAGAGAATATGTAAACACCACAATAAAACTGACAGTAAGGATACATTAAGGTGTTCAGGGATCTAGGGCAGTGTTCCCAGAATATAGTCCTGGCATTATTGCTTGTTGTCAGCAGAATGCTGGTTAGTCACATGGTGTTGGCTGTTGTCCTTGTTTCCAACTGATAACTCACAGTAGAATAAGCTAACAGTACAGTAAAAAGTTTCCTACTGTGTTTTTTTCACAGAATCTCAAAGATGTTACTCAGTCACCGGTGGGAAGAGGAAGTGGTTCATGAAATCATGAAAGGGAGGGGAGTTGGTCTACGAGACAAAGAAAAAAAATGAAGAAAAGAAACAATGAAAAAAATCCTGCACGTCATTCATTGTAACGTATTCAGTTGCAAAATCGGAAACGGAGAAAAAGAGGGGAAGGAGTAGAAGGAACATACTTTTTTAAAACCTGAAATTTTCAAACATTAAAAATTTCCATGAAAAGCCTGAAATATGTGGAAGGGTAATTACTTCAAACTTTTCCCCAGGTTTTTTTTTTTTTTTCCCCCTGACCAGTTCTGTGTATTTCTGTTGCAGGAAGGATTGTTTGTAAACAATTTCAAGTGTACACGTTAGCTGAGGTGTTCAAAGTCTGCCACTGCTGGGCTTTACATTTTTCTCCATACCCACACTGACTGCAGCCAGCTGCTTTTCCAGCACCTTTTGGCTCTGAGGGCCCAGGCCTTTGACATGATGGCACCTCAAGCCCCAGTTTAGCTCTTCTGAGGAAAGGAGCGAGATCTATTTCAGCAGCTATGTCCAGAAACATCTGCCCAATGGTACAGATCCACATTAGATCGGACCAAATTTTTCATGCAATAGGGTTTTTTTTTGCTGGAAAATGCAGATTTGGGTCAAGCAAAAGTATTCACAAATTTGGGTAGATTTTTGGCAAATAGTTTTTGTCCAAAAAAATAAAAAAAATCAGAAATATCAAGATTCATTTGTTATTTCCCAAGCAAAACGTTTAAACGTTTCATTTCAAAAAAATGTTTCCTTTTTGGAATTTTCCCTAAGTTTTGTTTAAAAACACATTTTATAATGTTAACAGCTCTTGCCCCCCAAAAAGTATCTTTTTTTTTCTTTTTACTTTTTTGTTTCCCTAAAGAAATTTTAAAAAATCATTTTTTTGGTTCAAGCTGAAATGATTCCCCCTGCCCTGGATTTGGCACCCAAACAAACCAAAGCAATGGTTATTCACGCAGCTCTAGTCCTTAGGCCTCTTTAGCTTCAATACAACATATTGCATTTGACAGAGAAAATAGAAAGTTAATCAGTATAAATTGTAACAATCTAATGACTGGGCAACAGCAGCTTCAGCTAGGCCAAATCTTGTAATTACAAGATAGTGACTAAACAGGATTAAACGTCTTACATGTTAAATTTCAGAGTAGCAGCCGTGTTACTCTGTATCCGCAAAAAGAAAAGCAGGACTTGTGGCACCTTAGAGACTAACAAATTTTTTTGAGCATAAGCTTTCGTGAGCTACAGCTCACTTCATCGGATGCATTCAAAGTCCTCCTTTTCTTTTTACATGTTAAAGGCTCCTCAGTCAGTTATTGTACTGACCAGTGCAGTGTTTCTTAAACTCCCTGGGTGAAACCTTGACTCCAGTGAAGTCAAGGGTAAAATACCCATTGCCTACAATGGAGCCAGGATTTCACTCCCATCTGACATTTATATTCTTTACATCCCACCACATAGTATCTGAGCACCAATGCCTAAGTGAGCCTTTGTACTCCAAAGCCTTATTGATATGGCAGACTTCTAGGCAAATAGCCAAGCACAGTGAGCTTTCAGACATTGCTGGTCCAGTTTCTGATCCCAATAGGGAGAGAAGGGCCTCCTCCCTTAACTGTTGAACAGTAATTAGCAAATTAATGTTTCTTCTTAGACTGTAAATTGTTCACAGGTGGGGCTGCTTCTTCCTGTGTGATTTCACAGTGCCCAGCACAATGGGCCCCCAAACCTTGCTTGGGGCTCTTGAGTGACACTGCAGTATAAATGTAGAATAATAATAATATAATATGAATTATAATATCAAAGGGAACTTTGTATCAGTGTACACATGCATTAGGGGTTTCATCCTAGGTGCTGTTTTCTTTCCCAAAGGCTAGCCATCCCCTGCTGTGGACTTGAGCAAACATCCCATTTTGAATAGGTCTATTAGCATTGTAATCACCTCTTCATCTCAGGAAATGTCTCTGTTTTCCCTAGCTGAGCAGTCGTTTTGCATACTTATTTTAGATACCAGCTAAAAGTTTAATCCTGCTGTAATAATTACAGTTTTTTATCCAACAATCAAGTTTTAGCTTGCCACAGCAAGGAAGCTTATCTAAGAAGCAAATTGTAGTAAGTAATCTAAATTCCAGGC
Source organism: Chelonia mydas (assembly GCF_015237465.2). NCBI lineage: Eukaryota > Metazoa > Chordata > Testudines > Cheloniidae > Chelonia > Chelonia mydas. Next base: position 132,503,968 of record NC_057852.1, on the reverse strand, counting down.
ACTGTCATTAGAACATACCTTGGGACATATTTTAGCTAGCATAGGGCTACCATATTTGAACATTCAAAAAAGAGGACACTCCACGGGGGGGATGTTAATTTGCTCACGTCCCTCCACCCCCGGCCCCGCCCCAACTCCCTGCCCCAACTCCGCCCCCTCACTGCCCCATTGGACCCCTTCCCCAAACCCCCACCCCGGCCCTGCCTCCTCCCCTGAGCGCGCCGCGTTCCCCCTCCCTCCAGCCTCCCTCCCAGCCGCTCAGAATAGCTGGTTCACGGAGCAAGTGCTGGGAGCTAGGGAGAAAAAGCAGGCACTCTCTCAAGTGATCAACATTCACTTTCTTTCTCAAATGATCAACATTCACTCTCTTTCTTGAACAATCAACTCTTCTTTGGGGAAAAATAATAATGGCAAAATCCCGGATGTTTTTAGATATTTAAAAATTCCTCCCGGACGGCAATTTAAGAACCAAAAACGCAGACATGTCCGGGAAAATACAGACGTATGGTAACCCTAAGCTAGCAGTGGAGTGATCGAGATAAGACTGCCTTTTAGCCATGGGCCTGATCCCAAGCCCATTGGAAAGACTGCCAGGGACTTCAGTGGTCTTTGAATCAGGACCCCTAGGACTGATCCATTGAAGTTAGTGGGCATTGGATCAGGTCCTCTTTGGATGGTGCCTTCAACTTATTCATTTCCATAGCAGTTTTCTGACACATACATTATGCATTATCGTATACGAGAGTATTGAAGGGAATGGTGACTGTATAGCAATAGGAATTTAAAGTGTCCCAAATATATATAAAAACTATCTACAGAGCTGTATATGTTCTTTGCCTGACTATTGAACTTAAAAACCTTGACTAGTCTGGTAGTCTGAGTACATTAACATTAGAATGGCAAAGGGTCAGGAGCAAGGACTGCTGGATTTTATTCCTAGCTCTGGCACTAATTCACAATATCTTGAGCAAAGTTATTTATAGCTTCTTTGTACCTCAGCTTCCCCATCTGCAAAATGGTAATAATAATGTCTACCTCACTGGAGCAAAGTGGGGCTTAATTAACCTGTGTAAAAGCACCTTGAAATCTTTAGATAAAGAGTGCTGTAAAAGGCAAATATAATTACTGTTATTGTAGTGAGGCTGCTATAAAATAGCCATGGTGTAGTAGCAAGTCCAGTGAACATTCAGGAGCTTGTATGACCAATTGGTGTGCATTGACTGCACAAGCATGATAACAGGCTGTACAAAAACACATGGCAATTTGCTTCCACATCTCAGGGCCCAATCTTGCAAGGTGCTGAGCGCGCTGATCTCCCCCTGAAATCGAAGGGAAGCTTCTGAAGTCAGTGGGATCAGAATTACATTAAGCACTAGAGACCCTGCAATGATTTTAGCAATGACCAAAAGCACTATAATCAAACTCTTGTGAGCTACAGTGCTTGTGACTATCACTAAAGAGCCTGGGTGTAAATCAGTACAGCTCCACTGAAGTCAATGGAGACAATCTGATTTATACCTCTTGAAGATTTGGCCCAAGGTATTATTCACTCTCTTTTCTTTTTTAAACCAGAACCCCTATGGAAAACATTGAATATATCTTCTATCCAAATTAAAGCAGCTTTAGAAATGCTGATAAGAATTTTTGCCTGCATTTTAAGACTCCTTTGCAGAGCAGTTAGGAAAAAAAGAAGTGTCATGCTTAGTTTATTATTAAACTAGATGAAACATGAATTCCATCGGATTTTAAACAACTGAAAGTACTATGGGTTCCAATGATTACTCTTCCTCCTGTCCTTGCATTCATTCTCACCTGTGCCACTCTTTTCCAGCCCGTCCAAAATGCAGCTACTAAAGTTACCTTCCTTGCCATTCGTCTGACTATGTCACTCCCTTTCCTCTCTCTTGCAGTGACTCCACTCACTCTCCTTCACCTACCACTTTGCCACCTTAACATAGCAACTTCCTGATTCCTGAGCACTTCACTTGGCAATGTTAATATTTTTAATGTAGATTAAGGGCCTGACCCAACTGCCTTTAAAGTCAATAAGGTGTGTTCCCATTTACATTAATGGAAGGGTGCAAAACATGCCACATCTACCCCTGTTTAAAGATGTGTTCCATCCACCAATCTACCATCTTATCTCAAGGTGCCCAGTTTGGAGAATTCCTGTAAAGAACTCAGTCATCTCCAGATGGCATATCAGGTGGTAGGAAGAGGCTTCAAATGTATCCAAGGCCTACCTCCTGACAGATCCAACAGTCCAGCCCCCGATTTGACTTTCCACAACATCTGCGAGTAAAGCTCAATCGCTTCAGATACAGCGTGATCCAATGTGCTGCAAAGGACGAGAAGTGGGGCTTTTCTGACTCTCCCACTTGTGGCGGTGGAGAGTTAGAACGTGTAGGCCGCCTACTGGTAGGCGGCACCCATTGGCCAAATGCTCCTACACTTGCACAATGCCCTTCCCTTACTTTTTGCATGGTTAAGACTTTTGGACTGACGTGCTTCACCTGAGCATCCGTGTAAATACAATTTCAATAAAATAAAAGAAAATGGGAGGGAGATGAGACAAAGAAAACCCGAGGGGCAAGATTCCTTTCCTGTTCGCCACTCTGGTGGGGTATGTGGGCTGCAAAGGCAACACAAGTCACTAATGGACAATTCCCCCACTGTGGGAGAAATGTAGGGCTGATGCAATCTGCCCTGTACCACTGCTCTTACAAGACTCATGAAACGGGCATACGGGAGTGGAGGCGGGATAGGGTGGTCACCATACAGAAACAATGGAGTGTGATACAGCACATTGGCAGCCCAGAAAAGGTTTCCATGAATTAGAGTAGCCTCCAGCATTAATTTATGCTCTAATTCATGATGGGACTGCTCCAGCATTCAGGTGATGTAAAGTTGGTTTCAAGTCACATTTGCCCTGGCTATCTCCCTCACACTGCTCCTTGTGGTTTACATATTATGTAAATATCAGAGGTAAACACCCGAGATAAATATGAGGGGATTGTGCGGGCAGTGCAAACACTAAGTGAAAAATGTTTAAAGCAATATGTTTTGAGAAAATCTGCTCATGATAAGAACATAATGCAACACTAGGTGTTACATACATTATCAGCTACTAAAAACAGAAACTTTGGAGAAAGATTCTCAACTGTGTGTAAGATTCAGCACCCACAGTTGAAATCAGCAGGACTACTGACCATACTAATGTAAGAGGTGTACAAGGCTTGGGGCCTATATTTCAGACATAACATAATGGACAACATAAAAAACAAACTGTAGGAAGCAGGAGAGGAGGCGACATAGGAACTGACAGGCTGGATCTGACCAGTGACCATCTAGTCCAGTGTCCCAGCTGTGACCAGTACCAGCTCCTTTGGCAGAAGGCGCAAGAAGCCCTACAATAGGCCATGATAGGATAACTTGCCCCGAGGGGAAGTTTCTTCCTGGTTTCCCATTAGTTGGAGGCTGGGTTCTGCCCTGAAGTCTGGTGGTTTATGTCTCTTCTAAGATTCTTATTTCTTTCTTTTAATCCTTTCTCATGTCCCTTAGATGTTCTTGTTAGCCATGTAGTTCATCAGTTCTTTTCTGGATCCTCTGAAGCTCTTAGCCTCAATGCTACTTTGTGGCAATTTTTGTGCTGCAGAAATAGAGCCCTGAGGACTCTGGGTTGATGCAAGTGCATATATTGACAGTTCTGTAAAGTTTGTTTTCTAATCTAAAACAATAATAAAGATAAAATTATTGATTTCCTAATCCAGGGAGAATTTGGTTTTCTGGAGGTATTTAAATGAGAAAAGGGCAGTTGCTTAGTTGAGCAGAGTTAGGAGGGCAGGCATGAGAGTGGGAAACAATGTTCCCTCTAATTTTTTCCATCCTTGTGCGGAATAAATTTTGTTATGTCCACCGAGGTATGTGTGGATGTGCACCACCAGTAGAAACAAAAACCCTGGATATAATATATATTTTTAAAAAGTTACCATAGGGATAATTAGTCCAGCCAGGACAGATTAGGCATTTTAGAACTCACTACTCAAAGAATTAAATTTAAGTGTAAGAGAAATAACAATTATGAAATGCATAGACCAGTCAAAATAGTAAAATAACATCCTTTGAAAGAATAAAATTAGAGAGAATATATGTGCATTGCAGGAAGTACCAAGAAATAACAACAACAATAATACAAGTATGTGTTGGGAGGTGAGTGTGAAAGAGACAGTGTGTGTGTGCTACAGAGACTCTGTGTGTGTGTGTGTGAGACAGAGACAGAGATTGTGTGTGCTGGCTGCTGGGGAAGTCTCTGAGACCGTGCGCTATCTCTTTAAGGCACACTCACTCCCTCACCCAGAAGGCTGGTTCAGACCTCAGACCGCAGCAGCTCTCTCCTGCTCCGAGTCCTGAGCCAGGCTGTCTCCTCTCCCCTGCTCTGTGGAGATGGGCTACAGGCTCAGGGGGAGGGGGACACCTTGACATCAGCACCCCCTTTCCCCCACTCTGCACAGCCAGCAGGAGGGTCCCAGGAGCAGCTGGCGGAGCAATGTGGCTGGAAAGCAGTGGGGGAAGGAGTACCTGAACACAAGGTGCTGGATGTGTGTGGCTCTCCTAATCAAGTGTGCGGCACTTGAATCTCTTCTGGGTGGCCACCCAACTGCACAGCTCAGAGGGAGCACAGGCAGCAAACAGAAAAGGTTCAGACACTTGACAAAGGGGGCTGGGATCAATGGTGGAGCAGGGGGAGGTCAGTGGAGCGGTTCAATAAAATACAAGAGTATATAGACAAGAAGGTTCAGATTTGTGATTAGCTCATCAGTGAAGACAAGAAGAATGAATTTGATTTGCTGGGGCAAGCCAGCTAGTAGAGAGATTTAAGGAGGGGGATGGGGACTAGAAAGGTCATTTTAGCTGCTACATTTTGGAGGGATAATTTGCAGGAGATAAGATAAGAATAGCCACACTGGATCTGATCAATGGTCCATCTAGCCCAGTATTCTGTCTTCTGAGAGTGACTGGTGTCAGATGCTTCAGAGAGAATGAAAAGAAAATGGCAATTTCAAGTCATCCATGTTGTCCATTGCCAGCTCTGGCATTTGAAGGTTTAGGGACATGCAAAGCACAGGGCTGTGTCCATGACTGTCTTAGATAACTATCATTGATGGACCTATCCTCCATGAACTTAGCTAATTTTTTTTAACTCAGCTATGTTTTGACTTTCACAAAATCTCATGGCAATGAGTACCACAGATTGACTATGTATCATGTGAAGAAGTATTTCCTTTTCTTTGTTTAAACCTGCTACTTCTTAATTGCATCGGGTGACTCCTAGTTCTTGTGTTTTGTGAAGGGGTAAATAACACTTCCCTATTCACTTCCCCCATAGCATTCGTAATTTTATAGACCTCTATTATATGCATACACCCCTCCTTGGTTCTCTCTTTTCTAAGATGAACAGCTCCAGTTTTTTAAATCTCTCATAGCATGGAAGCTGTTGCACCACTAATTATTTTTGTTGCCCTCCTCCACACCTTTTACAACTCTAATATATCTTTTTTGAGATAGGGTGACCAGAACTTCCTGCAGTATCTATGGCATAAGTGTACCATGAATTTATATTGTGGCATTATGACATTTTCTGTTTTATTATCTATCCCTTTCCTAATGGTTCCTAACACACTGTTAACTTTTTCGGTTGCCACTTCATATTGAGCGGATGTTTTCAGAGAGCTATCCACAGTGACTCCAAGATCTCTTTCTTGAGTGGTATCAACTAATTTAGACCCCATCATTTTCCATTTATAGTTGGAATTATTTTTTCATATGTGCATTGCTTTGCACTTATCAGCATTTAATTTCATCTTCCATTTTGTTGCTCAGCCACTCAGTTTAGTGAGATCCCTTTTTAACTCTTCAGTCAGCTTTGGACTTATTTTATTACAAGAATTTTTGCATTGTCTGTACTATTCAGCCCCTTTTCTAGATCACTTATGAATATACTGAACAGCACACATCCCAGTACTGATCCTTGGGGCTGCCGATATTTGTCTCTCTCCATTGTGAAAACTGACCATTTATTCCTACCCTTTGTTTTTAACCACTTACTGATCCATGAGAGGATCTTCCCTTGTAACCCGTGACTGCTTACTTTGCTTAACAGTGTTTGGTGTGTGTCCTTCTCAGATTTCTTCTGAAAGTCCAAGAACATTATATCAACAGGATCACCCTTGTCCACATAATTGTTGAAACCCTCAAAGAATTCGAATAGAATGGTGAGACATGATTTCCCTTTACAAAAGCAGAGTTGATTATTTCTCAACATATCATGTTCATCTGTGCGTCTGATGAGTCTGTTTTTCACTATAGTTTCAATCACTAGCCTGTAACTGCCAGGATCGCCTCTGGAGCATTTCACAATCACTGTCACCATCCTGGTCCGGTGGTTGCTAGCATATTCTTACTACTATGCTCTTATTGTTCAAGCGTGGGATTTCTATCCATAGAGATTCTATGGTAGTTTAGTTCATTTAAGATTTTGACTTTATTTGACTTTATGATTTCTTTCAGATATTGAGCCACTCCTCCCAGTGTGACCTACTCTGTCACTCCTATATATTGCATACTCTGGCATCACCATGTCCCATTGATTATCCTCATATCACCAAGTTTTGGGAAGCCTGGTATATCAATATCCTCATTTAATGCCAGGTACTCTAATTCACCCATCTAATTCACCCATGCATCCGATGAAGTGAGCTGTAGCTCACAAAAGCTTATGCTCTAATAAATTTTCTGGTCTCTAAGGTGCCACAAGTACTCCTTTTCTTTTTACAGATACAGACTAACACAGCTGCTACTCTGAAACCTGTCACCCATCTTAGTATTTAGACTTCCAGAATTTGTATATAAGCATTTGTACATTTTGTCAATATTCAGTTGAGATAACACTGGCAGCTGCAATTTGTCATTGGATGGAAAACAATTAGCAAAGTTGGGAACAGATGATGTGGGTGTCAAGGAGGCCAAAACAGATGGGACCTGATCAGGTCATGGACAGGAGTTTTAGCAAGTCTGCAAAGAGAAGAAGGGCTGGGTCTTCAAAATGTGGTGGAGGAAGAACCATCAAGATTTGCTCACAGTCTGGATGTGAGGGGAAAAAGAGAGGAGGAATCAAAGATGACTGGCAGGTTAGGAGCCAAGGTGACAGGAAGGATGCTGCTATTGTCAACAGGTGATGGAGAAAAGAAGAAGAGGAGAGGATTTGGGTGGGAAAATAAGGAGTTCAATTTTAGCCCTTGCTAAGTGAGATATCATAGAAGAGATGTCAGGCTGAGACATGGGATAGGATCAAAGAATACATATCATGGGCAGAGATGTAGAGTTGTGAGATTTCAGAGAGATGGTAATACTCTTCATCTTTCATCCAGGCCAGGCGGATCCTGGAATGCTGTGCACTTCGTATATATTATGTGGGGATTAATTCATCTGCTATTAAAATCCAGCCATCTCTCAGGTGAATTGTCCCATCCATTCTGTGCCAGCAATAGTACACAAAAGCTTTATGAGAGGAAGTGAATAGTTTCCCCCATTGAAACTATTACAGGAATTTATGTGAGCAAAATGTAATTATCCAAACTGTAATTCAGCCAGCACACTGGTTTTATGTCTCATCTGAAATACAACACCTCATACAGCCTAGAGCCCTTCAAACAGAAATCTGGGGCATGCTTTCAGTCCTGATTTAGAAGGAAGAGTACTCCCAAAAAGCCTGATCCTGGCAAGTCCTGAACGCACACAGCTCCTATTGTCTTTATGGAGAATAACAGAGCTGTCCCTTGGGTAGGGTGAATCAGGGCGACTGATGCAATTGGCCGGTGCCAGGCATGGTCGGTCCCAGAAGTGCCGGTGCAGTTGGCTGGCACGGTCGGTCCTGGACGTGACGGGTCGGTCCCAGAAGTGACAGATTTGTCACTTCTGCCACGGGCCCCGCACCCCACTAGGGACAGCTCTGGTGGAGATAGAAGGGTGCTCAGCTCCTTGCAGGATTGTACCCTAATGAAGTTGGTGGGAAGGGGTGAGTCAAAAAGCCAGATCCTGCTCCCATAAAGACAATGGGAGTTTTACCATTAATTTCAAAGGGAGTACAATTTGCTCCAAGTATCAGGGGATAGCCATGTTAGTCTGTATCACAAAAACAACAAAGAGTCCGGTGGCACCTTAAAGACTTAAAGACAGATTTATTTGGGCATAAGCTTTCGTGGGTAAAAACCACTTCTTAGAATCATAGAATCATAGAATATCGGGGTTGGAAGGGACCTCAGGAGGTCATCTAGTCCAACCCCTGCTCAAAGCAGGATCAATCCCCAATTAAATCATCCCAGCCAGGGCTTTGTCAAGCCTGACCTTAAAAACTTCTAAGGAAGGAGATTCCACCACCTCCCTAGGTAACGCATTCCAGTGTTTCACCACCCTCCTAGTGAAAAAGTTTTTCCTAATATCCAATCTAAACCTCCCCCACTGCAACTTGAGACCATTACTCCTTGTCCTGTCATCTTCTACCACTGAGAATAGTCTAGAACCATCCTCTTTGGAACCACCTCTCAGGTAGTTGAAAGCAGCTATCAAATCCCCCCTCATTCTTCTCTTCTGCAGACTAAACAATCCCAGTTCCCTCAGCCTCTCCTCATAAGTCATGTGTTCCAGACCCCTAATCATTTTTGTTGCCCTTCGCTGGACTCTCTCCAATTTGTCCACATCCTTCTTGTAGTGTGGGGCCCAAAACTGGACACAGTACTCCAGATGAGGCCTCACCAATGTCGAACAGAGGGGAACGATCACGTCCCTCAATCTGCTGGCTATGCCCCTACTTATACATCCCAAAATGCCATTGGCCTTCTTGGCAACAAGGGCACACTGTTGACTCATATCCAGCTTCTCGTCCACTGTCACCCCTAGGTCCTTTTCCGCAGAACTGCTGCCTAGCCATTCGGTCCCTAGTCTGTAGCGGTGCATTGGATTCTTCCGTCCAAGTGCAGGACCCTGCACTTATCCTTGTTGAACCTCATCAGATTTCTTTTGGCCCAATCCTCCAATTTGTCTAGGTCCCTCTGTATCCTATCCCTACCTGCCACCGTATCTACCACTCCTCCTAGTTTAGTATCATCCGCAAATTTGCTGAGAGTGCAATCCACACCATCCTCCGGATCATTTATGAAGATATTGAACAAAACCGGCCCCAGGACCGACCCTTGGGGCACTCCACTTGATACCAGCTGCCATCTGGACATGGAGCCATTGATCACTACCCGTTGAGCCCGACAATCTAGCCAACTTTCTACCCACCTTATAGTGCATTCATCCAGCCCATACTTCTTTAACTTGCTGACAAGAATACTGTGGGAGACCGTGTCAAAAGCTTTGCTAAAGTCAAGAAACAATACATCCACTGCTTTCCCTTCATCCACAGAACCAGTAATCTCATCATAGAAGGCGATTAGATTAGTCAGGCATGACCTTCCCTTGGTGAATCCATGCTGACTGTTCCTGATCACTTTCCTCTCGTGTAAGTGCTTCAGGATTCATTCCTTGAGGACCTGCTCCATTATTTTTCCGATGCATTTTCTTCAGATGCATGTGGTTTTTTTACCCATGAAAGCTTATGCCCAATTAAATCTGTTCGTCTTTAAGGTGTCAATCCGCTCCAAGAACACATTTTTTGCACCTGTGTTTTGCTTGAAGGACTGTCATCCAGCACTGGCCAGACCTGACCCTGCTGAGAGTGTCAGATCTGACAAAATCAGAGCCCCAGAAGGTACATCTGGAAGGGGTATTGAGCATAATTTGGGGCTGTGATTCACAAATTAGTCCTGATTCCTTTATTCCACACAGGTAATGAAGCAGGCTGTAACTCAGCCACAAATGCCCAGCAAAGAATTTCCCTGACAAATTCCTTGCTGGTTTATCTGCAGCGCAGCCAGGCCCTGCACCCTTGTCCTGATGTTGCTCTAAGGGACATATTGGGGGCAGGAGGGGGCCTGATAGGGGTTGGGGGGGTTGTGCTGGAGTTCTGCCCTGCCATGGCAATCCTCCACTGGCATAGCTTTGCTAGGCACAGAGGACAATACAACTCTTTATAGTTATTTTTTTTTAAAGGTCTCTGTGGAGCAAGTCTCTTGGGCATCTGTGTTACTTTCTATTTTACTGCGTTTCGTTTATACTATGCAACATCCTATTGAAATGATTGAGCTGCTGCTTGCATCATTATTTCATTGCAGTATTATCGTATGGAAAGATGCCCCATAGTAAAACTAGTATCAGAGACTCACAGAATTGTTGGACTGGAAGGGACCCTGAGAGGTCTCCTAGTCCAGTCCCCGGCACTCAAAGCAGGTTATGGTTGTTGCTGCTTCATATCATGGGCCTAGAGCAATGAATCTGTCTATTGAATTGGCCCATCAAATACTGTCTTAAAAATAAAATAGATTAATAAAGAGTAAATTACAAACATACTATTGTTAAAATTGTCCATCTAACTAACCCTACCTGCTCTGCCCCACAGTGGTGTTGTGAGGGTTAATTAGGGAATGCTCATAAAGTGATCTAAAGATGAAAAGCACTATATAAATGGGTAACATCAGAGGTGCCTTTTCTCTCTGATATACACCTTTCTTCATTTGTAGACACCTTAGTGACCTCAGGATTTGATTACTGCAAAGCTCCACCCTTGAAGACCCCTCAGAAGCTGTAGCTGGCAAAGTTGTTTCCTTGCTTCCTGATCTTGGCCATAGAAAGCATCCAGTTTTCCAGGCACCATACCAGCTTCCTTTTCAGTTCAGGGTGCTGCTTTTGACCTTATGTGATTTGGGGCCCTCCTTGTGGGTGTACTGAAAACTATATTAAAATAACAAGCTATCACTTTAAATTCTCTGGGGTTTTCCTGACCCTGCTCACAGGCTAAGGGGCTCTGTAGGAAAGCATGCAATCTGGGTCTTCAGCAATCAGTCTGCAGAGATCCAGCCTACAGCAAGGTGGGATGAGTTGTGCCTCTCAGCCTTAGGGAGCAGCCTGCTTTGTCTCTCTTTTTTTATTCTTGTGTGTTGAAGTTCTGAATTTTAAGGGGGGGGGGGGAACAGTGTTATGTTGCAACCTTCCAGAAAGATAAGAACATAAAATATCTAACTTCTCTCTTGGTATGTGGTAAACATAATATTCCCTACCTATGCGACCTTCTCTCTTCCTATGGACCTAGCCAGGATGGGCAGGGATGGTGTCCCTAGCCTCTCCTTGCCAGAAGCTGGCAATGGGTGACAGGGGATGGATCACTTGATGATTACCTGTTCTGTTCATTCCCTGTAGGGCACCTGGCATTGGCCACTGTCGGAAGACAGGATACTGGGCTAGATGGACCTTTTGTCTGACCCAGTATGGCTGCTCTTACATTCTTATCTGCCATAGCAGAGAGTAGGGTGCTCTTGTTCACAAACCCTAAATAGGAATGTCTGGCTGCAAGATGTGCTGAGGGGAGGGCCCTCACTTCTGACATTCCCTCCCTGCACTGAACCCATGTCTACTGATCTTCAGGGCAAGGTCCAGCTACAATACTGACAACTCTTGCCCTTTTATCGCGAGTCTCGCAATATTGGGTGTTTCGCTTAAAGTCCCAGCTCCTGGAGTCATGTTTTCTAATGAGAATCTTAGCTTTAGTTTAAAGTATTGATTAGACAAGTCACTGTTGATCTGAGGTCTCTCCTTTCTGCACACTTCTAACTAATATACAGAGCTGAATTATGCCTGCTCCTGCTGCATGGTTATGCTGCAGGGAGAGGACAGTGCAGGGAACCCTCTCCCTTCCGAGTGTGACAATGCTGAAGGGAACCAATTATTGTTAAATATCAACATTGTAAGATTTTTTATGTTAAACTCTCATAATTCTTTGTACATTAATCTTTGCTGCATTAGGCAAAACTGTGTCTGGGTGCTAAGGCCTCACAGTGTTGGTTCTTAACCTGAACTTAGTGTGTGGCCAGTGTTCAGGAATTTATATATTGGGTTGTACCTAATTCTCCTCAGCACCTCTCAGTCTGTGAGAGTCCAAATGCCCAGGAAAGGGACCCCTCAAAACTAGTGAAAGATGCCTATAGAAGTATATTTGATTAAATAATTTCATGGGAGCCTGTTATTTTGACAGCTCACATTGTTATTTTTGTTATTAAATTCAAACATGCAACACAGTCTTCTAGAGTAGAAGGTAGAGGGGATAGCTAATGCTGTCTCCAGCACTTGCCATCTACAGCAGACTCATTTCTAGAAGGGGTTTGGAAGGGTCCATGGTTTGGCTTGACTGTGGATCAGGATGGCTACATTGATGGGAGAGTGCTTGCCACACTTCTTAAAAAGCATAGTAAGGGAAGAGTGCCACCGACCGTATTACCAGCACCACTTGTAACACATAGCAGTGCCGTGGAGAAGTGGGTCTCATCTAAACAGTGAACGAGCCCAATTTATTTGCATTGTGAAGTCAAGTTGAACGGTTTGGAAGCAGCACAGCCGACCTTAATGGCAGGGCCACTGATGGGGCAGAGGGGGCGAGCCCAGCGTTTTAAAAGTGCCCGGGGCTCCTGACAGTGAGAGGAGACCCTGGCCCTTTAAATCGCCACCAGAGCCCCAGGGCTCCTGGCTGTCGCCACCTACCTCAGGGCTCCGGTGGTGATTTAAAGGGTCTGGGGCTCCCGGCTGTCGCTGCTGCTACCGGGCCAGTAGACAGAGCCCCAGGCACTTTTAATCGCCATCAGAGCCCCGGGTGGCATGGGCCGGGCAGCGCTGAAGGGCCAGCTGAGGGAGTCTGGCCCAGCCCTGCCTCTTCCGCCTGAGGCCCCGCCCCTTGCGGAGCCCCAGAGCCGCCCCACCACCTTGCCCAGGACCCTGGCTGCCCTGCATACCAGTTAGTCCATTCAGTTACTTTCATCCCTGTTTGGAAGTCTAAAAGAAGCAGCCACAGAGAAGTCCATTTGATCATGGGGGGATTCATTTCATCGTTTAGAATGTGTTTGTGTTTTTAAAAGCTTGAATTGTTTTCTCTTTTTCTCTAATGGATTCTTGTCTGCTATCATGGCTCATTGGTTTGTTTGTGTATGGAGGGGTTTTTTTTTTCTTCTGCTGCTCGGAGTGACAATTTAAAGCCATGAGGGATGGATGACTTAGTATTTTATTTGGTCTTTTCCTTTTCTTCTTCTCTGTAGGAAATCAAATTCTGGCCTTCCATCCAACATGGAATTTATGATGGGGGAATAAAATAAAAGTTTCAGCTCTTACAGTTCAGATGTAGAATAAAGGGCTCCTTAGACTCTAGAGCAAAGTAGCTCGTAATGGAGCACCAATTCAATGGCTAAAAGTTACTATACTGTCTTATTAATATACAGTGTCAATGTTCTTTAAGGGTTAAGGATCTTTCTGCCAGCATTCAAAGCCTTAAAAATACTCCATGGGTCAAATTCAGATGCATGGAGTTCAGAATGTGGCCATATATCTTTCACAAAGTTTCAGAGAGCTTTTAAAGAAATGGCTAGAGAGTGCTGCTGAGAGAGGGCCAGTTTTTTAAAGGTAGTTTGTGACTAAAGAGGCAGAGAGGGACATAGTGGGATTTTCAAAAGCACATAGGCAACTAAACTGCCATCAGAGTCAATGTGAATTAGGTACTTTGGGCCTGATTTTTAAAGGTATTTAGGAGCCTAGTGGGATTTTCCAGAAGAATCTAGGCACCTAACCCTAAAAATCTAAAAACCTTAATTTCAATGGAAATTAGGCACCTAGGTGCTTTTGAAAATACCCCTAGGCATCTAACAGGGTATAGTCTGTATCCACAAAAACAACCAGGAGTCCGGTGGCACCTTAAAGACGAACAGATTTATTTGGGCATAAGGTTTTGTGGGTAAAAACCTCACTTCTTCAGATGCATCTGATGCCCAAATAAATCTGTTCATCTTTAAGGTGCCACCAGACTCCTAGGCGTCTAAATGTCTTAAAAATCTGGCCACCAGGCCCTTCTGAAAATCCCACAAGGTGCCTTTCTGCTTCTTTAGGCACCTAAATACCTTTGAAAATCTGGCCTAGAGTCCTTTGGCAATGGAAGGAATATATGGCACATTTGTGTAAGACTGGATGGATGGCTTCAAAGAGCTACTTATTAAAAGGGTAAGGCAGTCCCTAGGCAGGGTTGAGAAGTCACATTTACTGTGATTCCTATCCTAAAAATAATAATAATAATTTCTTTGGGTTTTCTTTCAACTTTAAGAATTTTTTTAGTATCTGTATGACGTCCAGAGGCCCCAGCCAAGATCAGGCCCCAGTGTACTAGCTGCTGGCGCAAAGATCAATATATACATAGTAAGAAAGAGTGCTTACAACCTAAATTGCCTTCTCATGTGTGTGGACAGTGTCTAGCACATTGTGGGCATTCCCAGAATAGAAATAATGAAGAAGAAGAAGAAAGAAGCCAGGTCCCCACCTTTAGGTTCTTATAGTCTAACTTAATAATAAATGCTGGCAAGATGGGTATTAGGAACTACTAATATCAGGTAGATTCACAGACTGTCTCTAACTGTAGATGTGTATAGTGCCTGGCATAATGGTACCTTGATCCTGATTGGAACTTGTGGGTACTATTATAATAAAACAATAACACAACTAAAAGATACATACACCACTGGTGCAAGGGAAAGAGACACAGCAGTAAATAAAGGGAGGAGAATGCTGCTCTTGAGGGATCTCCCTTTGTATTCTGCAGAGAGGGGAGAGTACATATGTTGGGGTTTTGGGGGTGGGGAGAGTCAGAAATAGCTTGTTTGCTGTTACATATGGTTCAGTGGCAGACCAGGAGTAGCTAGCACTGGAGCAAAGACGGCTTGTGAAAAGAAGAGGGTTTCAAGGTGAGAGTTGAAGGATAATGAGGTGGTTTGTTCTATAAGACTGTTGAGTCAGTTCCAGGTGGAAGGAGCAGTATGAAAAAAAATTGCAGTCAAGAATGGAAGAGGACTTCGGGAGCATTAAGTAGCGAGGTCTGGGCAGGGTGCAGGAGGGTGAGCAGGAGGAAACGAGTGCTGAGGGAAAGGAAGGGACAGCTTGGGGGGAGGGGCGTGAAAATAAGGATCCTGAACTTGTTACAAGACAGGAAGCCAGTGAAGGGATTCTGAGAGATGGTAGAATAACATGGTAAGAGTGGTGGGGGCAGGGAAATACTTAGGAGGACAGGGAGGAGATGATTACAGTGATCAAGGTGAGAGAGAAGCAGGGTCTGAACAGAGGTTTCTGCAGTATGGATAGATTGGAGAGGATGGGCTTTGCTAACACAGTGTGACAATTTGGAATATACGATTTATGAATTCTGGTTGATATTGTGAAGTTGCTCTGATGACAATTGCTGAATCATGGAGTGCCTCTTTGTCTATCTATCCACCATTGCTGACAAGGCTTTAAGCATCCCAGGTGAGATACAATGGAGAGTGGTTAACCTTAACAACTGTACTTTGACCAGTCAGTGGGTATGCTAAGGAAATTGGCTAGAGCTGGGACAAGCCTCTTCCTCCAACTTTTCTGCAGAGGGCTGGCATTTGGAAATGGAAAATCACCACCAGCAGAACAAGGGACCCAGGTGTTGGTGGTGGGACATATAAACTTGAGAGTAACAGAGGAAGCTTTCGGTAGGAAGGGAAGACATAGGCATTCTTTTGTAGCAAGAGGGGAGCAGTTTAGCTTCAGAACCAACCAAGGTCAGAGAAAGTAAACTGAGCTAGAGAAAGAGAGAGAGGGAAGGGGGCCTGGATACCACCAGAAGACCCATGCCACAGAACAAAGAATTCTCCAGAGTGGTGAGGGAACTGAGGCAGGGAAATATGTGTTGGGTTTATTATTTTTGTACAGCTCTGTGAATTTCTTGTGCTATTAAAGAAGAACCATGGTGTTTTAGAATCCTGTGTGAAGTCTATCTGTGTGGGTGCTATGGGTTATACATTTCACATGTCCCTTTGCAGAGTTAACCTATGCACCCAGAATACCCACGTGGCTGGCATTCTGGAAGAGGATGTGTTTAAGCTTTGGAGTCTGGGAAGTCTGCACTGATCCCAGCTCTCAGGTGGGGGTGATACAAGGAGGATCTGCACCTCAAGAGTGTTCCCAGAGACCCCAAGCAGTGCCTGGACTCAATTCAGACTCCAGAGGCTTAAAGCACATGGAGCCCAGTGAGGTGGTTCCCCTCACAGCAGTATGATGAGTGGCCAAGAGGGGGCGCTCATCTAGAGTTCATCATAGAATCATAGACTATCAGGGTTGGAAGGGACCTCAGGAGGTCTTCTAGTCCAACCCCCTGCTCAAAGCAGGACCAATCCCCAATTTTTGCCCCAGATCCCTAAATGGCCCCCTCAAGGATTGAACTCACAACCCTGGGTTAGCAGCCAATGTTCAAACCACTGAGCTATCCCTCCCACCAAGTTGTGACACACTATACTGAAAACAAAAATGGTAAATGATGATTTAAAATAACTTTGAGTTATTCCCTCTGTTTTCTCTTGCTCCTGTCTTCTCTGTCTCTGTCTATTTGTAAGATCTTTATAGAAGGGGTTCTGTCTCTGTTTGTCTCTTTCACAGTGCTGAGCATATTGTCTGTGCTAGCTAACCAAAGAATAACAATTAGAAAGAACATACAGTGAAATCCTGGCCCCATTGGGGTCCCTGGGAGTTTTGCCATTGTCTTCACTGGGGCCAGTATTTCAGCCACAGTGAACACCATGTGTCTACTCCCACTCTCATTGAAATCAGTGGGATTCAGGACTCTCAGCCATTATAAGGGACGTTGCAATGTGGGTGACAAAGACCCGAAATGAAGGACACATAAAATTATTTGTTCAGGAAACACATTGTTGTAGGATTAATTCCTTTAGTGTAAATTATTCTCCCTGCAACCTCACTTTCACATTTCTTTACTTCTCATGGAAGCAATTTTCATCAATAAACGTGAAAGGATATCCAATTTGTGTGCAAGTTGGGATTAATATGAGTGGTGATGCTTGAAATGAGTGCTGGTTGAGATGTATGATGCCAGTCTTTCCATCACCTTAAGTGGGATTTGGAATAATCCCCCTCCCACCAATTAAGTAAGGGATCAAAATGGTGAATGGGTGAGTTGGTTTAAAACTGGAGGAAGTTAGAGGAAGGAAGTCGGGGCAGTTGGGTTAGACTTTTCATTGGTAAGTATATCAGTCACCTACTGTGATGAAAGTAAGGGATAGAGAAGACAAGATAAGAAAAGCTTTTTATATATGTACCATCCTCCAACATCACAATTCCTCTTCTTCCTTTCCCAATGAAAAACAAAGTGTCTAAACAACTAAATGTCCTGAAAACTTTAAAAGGCCATTCTGTATCTAAGAGGGAAAACATCCTGCAGCTCTCCAAAAAGCAGATGGCCCGTTAGCTTTCCTTCTGTATATGAATTAAAATACTGCTTCTAAAGTAGCAGTCGTGCCTTTAAAGACAATAAACAGACAAAATGTGGTTTGCACTGAAGTGTAGAAAACTCTGGTAATAGATTGTATGAGCAGATTGTGTCGTGTCCATTTTCCGTGAACCTAAAGATGAACACTGGGCTAGGTACAGATGGCATAGCTGGGCTGTGATGTTCCTATATGTCTTTTGTTTAGTAAATACTATATTTAATGGCCTGCCATTAACTGATGAACGTAGTACGTTAATTTTGTATTTAAATAGTAAAACTTCAAGGAAGTTCATAATTGCATATCTTTTTACCAAATCATGAGCCATATGCTAGGAAATTTCAAACTGCTAATTAAACAAAGCATGCCCAAGCATGTTTTTAACAAATACTTTGTATCATTATTTAAATTCAAGGCAAATACTATTCTGAGCTCTGCAAATAGCTAAAATGGTGTTCAATAAAATATGCCATCTGCATTTCAAATTGATGCCACCCACATTCAAATTTCTTACATGAGCAATGCCACTTAACATTTGCTGGGGAAAAGAAATGCATCCAAGGCCATTTCTGAAAATTTGACACAACTATTGTAATTCTCAGTGCTTATTAAACTCACTGGGGTAAAACTGCCAGAGTGCTAACTGCCAGATTCCAGATTCCACAAACTGAGAACTGTGCAAAACCAAATTGAACTGTCCTTTAGCAGCTCAGAAAGAGGAGTAATAGGAAATAAATCAAAATAAATGCAAGGTCTTTTTCACACTATATTTAGAAACTTCAAACTATCCACAAAGCCTCATAACACATGGAACCCTACAGATTGCATAATCTGCAGATAGCTCTGCTTAATCTATCCCTTAATCAACTGAGATTTAGCAAACAAGAATGAAATGCACAGATTAAAGCTCAAAGCGTGGAAAACACAGCATTAACACAGATAGCCATTTTTTCATGCTCCATGTCTGTGTCCTTCCCCACTCCCAACACAATGCTTCTGAAAGCCAACAGCTGTATGTTTTAGGATCCAAACATCCACCATGCACTGTGTTTGCAGGTGCTCAGAGTCCAAAACACATATACCAGCTGCCTTGGCATGGGCAAGGTAAGGTCATGGACTAATTGTGGCCGTTCTTCTGCTAAGGAACTAGGGGGTATAGTTATGACAATTAACATGGCAATAATGCGGTGGAGGGAAGGAAGGGATTTGAGTAAAGACATCTGCTGGAAAAATATAAAAAAATCAGTGTGTCCCTGTCCCAGTGTTTCTTGTTCTGCAATTGATTTCTTGTGGACAGTTACACTTTCACGGAGCTTATTTATTATTATACCGCACAAGCTATCTGCAGTTGAAAGTTATGAAGAAATCCAAGAGGCAGGAAATATTGAGTTAAGGCTGCAGTTCTACCCTGTTGGGCCAGAAATATATTGCATCACTTACAGAAAGTTAAGGAAGAGCTTATTTTAGTACTATAAGGCAAGGTGAGTTAGGAACCGTAGGCTTCTGCCTTTCGACATTAATAGAATTTATTTTTTTTGTGATTTAAAAGGGTCGTATAAAAAGTGAAATGTATCATTTATATCTGTGGTACTGAAAGCTCTAAAATCTGTTCATAGTACACACCATTAAGCTCCTTTTCCTGCAGTCTTTGCGGAGGCAAAGCTATCCTATGCATAAGTGGTGGTTTTGCCTGTGCAGATATAACTCCTCGGTCAGAGTGTGTTCCGCCTCTCCCTGTCTTTCAAATCTCCAGGGAATGTGAGTCTGCTACAGCACCTACTTGTACATTGTCTTGGCCAAAGATTAAAAAGTGGGGTCCCAGAGCTCAAAGCAAAGATTGAGCAAGAGAGTCTGGCTCATCAGGGCTGGTCTTCTGCATTGGGGTGAATATAATTGATTTTAAGGCAAGAATGGACCATTAGATCATCCAGTCTGACTTCCCGCACAACACACTCTATAGAAGTTTACCCACTTACCCCTGCATTGAGCCCAATAACTTTTATTTGGCTAAAGCATCTCAACCAGAAAGGCATCCGGTCTTGATCTGAAGACATCAAGAGATGGAGAATCCACCACTTGGTAGTTTTCTTCAATGGTTAATCAGCCTCATTAAGATGCCTTATTTCTAATTTGAATTTCTCTGGTTTCCAGTCACTGGTTTTTGTTCTGCCTTCTTATTTCCTTATTTATGCCTGATACACAGTCTTATTTCACCCAGTGTGAGTTCCTGAGCCAAAAACACAACAGCTCAGGAGAATCTTTTAGTCTTTTATCATCCACTACGGCTATTGGGATTCTGAGGAGCCATCTTCAAAGTCACCGGCACATCCATACTGCACGGCCACCATGCAGTCTACATACCGTGCCTTGTTGCTGAATGTGCCAAACTGCTCAGTCAGCATGAATCCTCTGGTGATCCAGATATTGCTGACCACCTAATCAAGTCACTGGATAGATGGGCATGATGGGAAAACACAGCTCAGAATGTTGATGTCTCTCACTTGTGCTGGAAATGCTGGAATTTGATTCATTGTCACGGTGTAGCTCAGCAACCACCAGACCTAATCTGAGCACCTGTCATGCCAAACCAAGCTGCAAGCCTTCTGCTGAATGTGTCAAAGGCCCCAAATAAGAAACATGTCAGATGACAAGCCATGAAAAATTGCATCATATCCACTGGAGAAATGGCACTCAGCAATTCATAGAGCTGCTAACACCCTCACTTAGATAAAATTCTGAGCGATATTAGGAGCAGGACTGTTGTTGTCTATGACAGCATATTGCCAGAATTCTTGAAGCACCTCAGGATTAGTGTTCACCAGTGGCTGGCGCAGTTCTTCACACACATAGTCAACAAAGAGCATCTTCCGAAGACCTGGTGAATGTCAAAAGTCATTGCTCTCCTGAAACTAAGGAGAGACCTATATAATGCTGCAAGCTATATATCTGGTGTTTGTGATATTCAAGGTGCTGGACCATCTCATTCTTCAGCTCATCTCCCCAGAAGTGGAGTCAATACTCAGCATCAAGCTAGCAGGCTTTCAGGGAGTTTAGAACACCTATGAGCAAGTGCTGGCTTTGACAACATTCATCTAAAATGGTTTTCAGAAAAGCTTGAAGATGAGAACCGTATTTCTGGAACTGACAGCAGCATATAACATGGTCTGGTACATGGGGCTCTTAATCAAATTGTCAAGAGCACTCCCAGCATGAGTAGTCAATGTCACGGACCTTCTCATTTGCAGCAGACATTTCCGAGTGCACATGGAAAACAGAGTTAGTGTGCGGAAAAGACAAACCAGTGGTCTCCCCCAAGGTTCAGTGCTGGCATGAATGCTTTTCAACCTATACACAAATGACCTTCCAGTCACCCAGTCCCACTAGTTCATGTACACAGATGACATTTGCTTAGGCATCCAAGCACAGTCATTCTCTTAACTTGAAAATGCTCTAAACCCTGACTTAATTAAGATGGCCAACTAGCATAGTTGGTGGCATTTACAACCAAGTGTGAGCAAGACAATTTTGAGTATGTTCCATCTTTACAATACCAACGAGAACAAGAATGGAATATCTTTCTCAATGGACATCACTGGAAACATGAATCATCTTCAGAGTAACCTTAGATAGATCTCTCACATATCTTAGCCATCTGAGGAAAACTCTGGCTAAAGTGAGTATGCATAACAACCTTCTAAGCATATTGGCTGGCACTTCATGGGGGAGCAAATTCTCAGATTCTTTAATCATCTGGTTTAGCCTCTGTTACTCTGCAGCAGAATGCTGTGCTCTGGTCTGGTTCCCTTTGTCTCACGTCAAGTTAGTTGACACACAATTACATTCAGCAATGCACATCATAACTGGGACAATTCAACCCCCATTAGTACCATGGCTCCCCATGTTAAGCAACATCACTCCTCCACACATCTGTCGTAAGAATGCTACACTCAGAATGGTTGAGGAGATCAGGGCATATCTGAGCCTCTTCTACCCAGACGTCTTCAATGACCCAAGAGCATGCTTGTCATTGAGGCACCCATTGCGGACCCACTTGCCCTGCCTAGATTTCTCTGAAACATTGAAGTAGTGTGAAGAATGGTCTGCAGCTCATTTCAGAAACAAGTCTCTTATAACTCACCCGACCATGCACCTACCCGGTTTTGATTTGCCATGCCATTCATGGGCCCTTTTGAACTGATTTCTAATGGACAAGGGTCAATGTACATCCAGTTTTCACACCCAGAGCCAACAAGAGAGAGTAGCTGTGGCCAAAGGCTGACAATGTCACACCTCACTGACAACTGCCTTCTGACCAGATTTGATGATTGTGTTCCAAGGGCTCTGGACTTCACTGATGAGGCTGCTGTAAATTGGTGTGGCAAGCCGTTTATCCAATAAGATTTTGAATGTACATTTTCCAAAAGCTACGAACATATTTTAGCCAAAGGACTAGACTCTGGAACAGTGCTAAACTTCTTGCAGTGCTTTGATAATTATCCCCAATCCACGGCACCTACTTTGGATGGAATTTTTGAAAATGTTCAGGGCTTGACATAACTCTTCTCCTATTGATTTCAATGGGAGTTTTACCATTGACTTTAATGGGACCAGAATTTGGCCAACTCTGAGCAAACTTCAAAATCCCATCCTTTATGTTTCAATCTATCCATTTGAATCATGTACAAAAAGGATCCTAGTCTATATTATGGATTTTCATTTACATTTACATAAGCCAAACAAAAGTATGAGGAATGAAATAAATCTAGCAGTAGTGGGATATTTCCTTTCCTTTTCACATTCCATCTGTTCCTTTTCCTTGTGTGGCTCTTCTTGTAAACCAGCCAAGTTGATATTTTTAACTGTGCATTAAAAAAAACTGACAATTTTGATAGCAAAGTTATGAACCTGGGTTTAATTTTAATGATTTTTAACTGAAATAATGAAAAACCTTTAACCTTTGTTGTGCTGCTCAGCAGCACTGCTGTAATTAAGAAAAATAGTATATAGTATACTCATTAGCAAATGAAAATTGTTTCCAAAGGAATATTGGAGAGGCTATTTTCTTATTTGTTCTAAAGGACCAAAATAGTTAATTTAACCTGCATTTGTGGAAACATATTTCATTTGCTCTGACATAGAGGATAGGTCCATCAAAGGCTATTAGTCAAGATGGTCAGGGAGGCAACCCCATGCTCTGGGTGTCTGTAAACCTCTGATTGCTAGAAGCTGGGACTGGATGACAAGGGATGGATCACTTGATAATTGCCTTGTTCTGTTCATTCCCTCTGAAGCATCTGGCACTGGCCACTGTTGGAAGACAGGACACTGGGCTGGATAGAATGTGAAGACCAGATTCTGATGCTTAGACTGAGCAGCCCCTCACTCCACAAATGTTCCCATTTACTCTAATGGGACCACTAAGGCATTAGTTAAGGCACCAGATTCTGGCCTTTGGAAACTGGTTGAGTCACACATATTGGCGTATGGACTCATCGCACATGGGACCTGATCCTGCAAGGGGCTGAGCCTTCTCAAATCATACTCATTCCAGTGCATCCCTCAGGCTGCCTCTGCTGGTGAGGTGCTTGTTGAGAGCTCAACTGCCATTAAAAGCTGTCTTTCCACCGGGGTTGCTAATAGGGAACACACCTCATCTCTTTTGGGGTGAATCCTCCCAGTGTAGCACAGCAGTCCTTAGCTCAGGAAAGTGAAATTTGCACCTGCTTGTATAAGTGAGGGTTAGTCAAGACCAGTATGTTCATGTCCTCAGTTGGTGCTGTCAGAAAGCACTAGTAACAATATTATATAAACACCAGATGAAGAGCAAAAGTCTTAATCACTTGTTGTAAGAAATGTTGCCCTGGGAATCTAAAATTGTACTCCAAGATGTACTTAGAATCATAGAATATCAGGGTTGGAAGGGACCTCAGGAGATCATCTAGTCCAACCCCCCTGCTCAAAGCAGGACCAATCCCCAATTTTTGCCCCAGATCCCTAAATGGCCCCATCAAGGATTGAACTACTTGTTGTATGTCTGGCAACCACCAGGCCAGAGATCTGCAGCACAGACTGGAGAAGAGAAACTTGGATAAAGATTGAAGAAGAGGAGTGAAACTTATCAGTAGCAGCAATACACAGACCACTACCATCCAGCTAGGGTGCGAGAGGCCCCGAATGTCCACAAAGTGCCTAATCCAACCTGTCTTCCCCTGCATAATATTTGACTGGCCAAGTTCTCATTTGAGCACTTATCCGGGACAGGTTGTATTGTCCTGTAATTCGTTTTTATGACATGTTCTGACAACATGCTGAATGTCCCACATTTTAATTAGCCACCAACCCATTTAAAAATTATCCCTTTTCAGTCGGTGTGTCCTGAGGAGTCTGAATCGCCTTTAAGGAATGATTGCTTATGAGGATGTGGAGAAGCGATACTAGGAAATCAAACAGGTTTTTGTTTTTTTTTAATTGGGAATAATTATTTTTCTCCAGGAGAAAATTCCCTCATAGTACTTCAAACAGAGCCATCCAAAGAGATAACTGCAGGTGTTCAATTGTATCACCTTATCTAGAAATGCAGGATTCTTGTACTCCATCAGCAAGTTATTCCTCATTGCTGTACTGTTTAAGGGTGAAATGTACCCCTGAAATTTCCATCTACAAGGTCATGAGTCTGTAAGCTCATTAAATGATCATAAAAAGACAAAAATACATGTACTCTTTTTTTTTAAATAAAAATAATTTGTGGTATAACTGTTAGCAGCTTCCAGCTCAACACTTCTATGTGGCTATTTCTCAGAGTGGATGGCATTCTCCAGTAATTCAGGGTATGTCTACACTGCAAAAAAACCCCATCAAAACCGAAACCAAACATGGCAGCAAATCTTAGAACCCAGGTCAATTAACTAACACTATGGGGCTAAAAATTGCCACGTAGATGTTCCAACTCAGAATGGAGCCTGGGCCCGGAAACCAGGCGAGGTGGGAGGGTCTCAGAGTCTGGGCTCCAGCCTAAGCAGGAATGTCTACACTGCTATTTTTAGCCCCATACCGTGAGCCAACAAGCCCAAGTCAGTTGACCTGGGCTCAGAGACTTGCTGCCATAGGTTTTTTTTATTTGGTTGTTGGTTTTTGTTTGGTTGGTTTTTTTGCAGTGTAGGTGTACCCACAGTGCTCTGAAGGAGTAAGTTTATCATGCAAAATTGCAGAAGCATAACTCTGAGCAAAAGATCAATTCTGATAGTGTCTATACCAGGGGTTCTTAAACTGGGGGTCGGGACCCCTCAGGGGTTTGTGAGGTTATTACATGGGGGGTTGCAAGCTGTCAGCCTCCACCCCAAACCCCACGTTGCCTCCAGCAATTATAATGGTGTTAAATATATTAAAATGTGTCTTTAATTTTTCAGGGGGGACACACTCAGAGGCTTGCTATGTGAAGGGGGTCACCAGTACAAAAGATTGAGACCCACTGGTCTATACTGATGTGATTTGCCCCTTCACCCCAAATGCTGTTCTTCACATGGAATGCTCATTCGAATAGACTGTTTGTTTCTGGTACACTAAAAAATGATTCTACTACGTTCGTAGTACCTCCACAGAAAATCGGGATTAGACTTCCTACTTCATGCCTTAATCCAATATCTAACTATAAGGTATTAGGAGGAGACCCATGTGGGGGACAAATTATCCCACATCTGTCTAATGAAAGGATTTTTGCACCTTCCTCTGAAGCATCTGCTTCTGGCCACTGTTGGCCCTGAGTGTGATGGGGTGTTCATGCCCACACAAGGTAGAGCAGGTTAAATTAGGCTAATTAACCTGGCAGGATACACCTGGGTGATGGGGGGGAATCCAGGGATTAAAAGGCTGATTGATGATGGACCCCAGTTGAGAAGGAACATGTGAAGCTCAGAAAAAGCCAGGAAGCTGGCCCCAGAAAGGGGCTGCAGGGGAAGTAGTCTGCAGTCACTCCCTGGGAGAGGGAAGGTGTGTTTAGGGCTATGGAGGTAAGTAGTCTGTAGTTACTCCCTGGGGGAGGGAGTTTGGGCTGGTGAGCCCAGAGAGGAGGGAGCCAGAAGTTGTAGGAAGGAGTCCAAGGAAAGCACAACAGGGTCTGAGAGAAAGCTGTCTACAGTTGCTAGACATGGGGTCCCTGGACTGGAACCCAGAGTAGAGGGTGGGCCTGGGCTCCCCTACCAGCTCCTGGGGGAAATGGCATAGACTGGGCAGTGGCACAGAAGACTGTCTGGAACAGTTGTCTAATAGGACTTTGATTCCCTAGAAGGGGAGGACTATTATGACCTAGCTGGAGTGTGGAGTCACAACAAAGGAGGACCTCAAGTCCCAGAGAGAGAGGGCCACAGTGCAAGGAAAGGGGTGTCAGACCTAGAATGAGCTAATCCCCAGAAAAGCCAGGAGGCAGTACCCTACCAGTGGGGGTGAAAGTAACTGAGGCCACTTACTGGTATGGGGTGGGGCAGCAATGGCCCCCGGAAGGGGTGGGGCCTCGGGTGGAAGGGGCGGGGCTCCCGCACCGGCGTCCGGAACCCCGGCCCCTTTTAAATCGCCGGCCCCAGGGCAGCTACTCCCTTTGCCCCACCCCGCCTGTTGGTAGCCGGGGGGGCCAAAAGGGGAAGGAACATTAAGGGGGACACAGCAACATTAAAGTGCCGCGGCAGCAAAGGGCCATCCTTAAAGAGGTGCTGTGGCAGAGCTTTAATGTCCCTGTCCCTTCCCCCCGCCCTGCCGGTGGCCCTGCCGGGACAGGCCCTACCAGCAGGGCCGCCGACAGGGACATTAAAGTGCTGCCATGGCAACGCTTTACTGTGGCCTGGGTATGGGCCGGTGCGGGTTCTTACCGGTACCCATTACCGGCCCCTACCGGCTCACTTTCACCCCTGCCTACCAGTGAGTGGACCCCATGACACTGGGGTTTGATCCAGTTCCTATATTCCTTATCATAGTGAGAAAGCTCAACCCTACATTCACCCATAGATTTACCATTCACGTTCCACATTTTTTTTCCCTTCAATGCGCTTCTTCACACGCTTCACTTTATGGAGATTGCTTCTCCGTCTAGCTCACTCACCACAAATCATTTCAGCTTGTTTGCTTTAAAGAACTGAGTTTACAAACATATGCTGGCTTCGCAATGAGCGGGAAGGAGGCCTTTCCAAACGCTATTTTCCATTACAATAGTGCCCATATGCCAGGAACAAATATTTTGCAGTTTTTTAAAAAATGAACATTTTGCTTAAGTGAAAAACTCAGACAGTTCAGGTGTCCAAATAAAGGTTTTCAGGACACAGACACGTCTCATGAAAAAAATGGGTCTGTCCAGATGAAAACAAAACTATATGGTCTAAAACTGGTCAGAAAATAGTGTTTTGTTTTGCAGGGAAAATTTAACTTTTCATCAAAAAAACTGAAAGCTTTTTTTGGTTTTCAGATGGAAAGTTTCCATTTTTTTTTTCAGTTAAATAGGGAAATGTTTTCTTTTTGGCTGAAAACCCAATTTTCTGATGGAAAAACTTTTTCAGTGGAAAATTTTCAACTAGCCTTAAAATGGTGTCAATGGCGCTGACCCAGCTGCCATTGGATTGCATGGCGGAACAATGTCGTAGAGAGCCTGTGATGAGGAAGAAATATCCCTGTTGGTGCACATGGCCTCAGGGAGGAAGTGGTTTAAGCATTATTGATCCAGACTAGTACTATTGTCTGTATAAGGCACTGCTCATGTGAGCAATGATGGCAGAATCTAGTCCTCAATTAGGAGGGACTGGCAAAATTGGGCTTTACTCTGTAGCTTCTAGGTGAATGGATCCATGAGCTGTTGCAGGATTAAACCAACCTGGGAGGAGGATCAGGGCACTCCAGATCAGATGCTTTAATAAATTAACTTTTAAAGAAGTAAAATGCTCTATAAGTGCTCAGAGTCATGAAGATTGCCCTTGGTGTATTTCTCTCTGTGCCTTCCTCCTTTTATGTGCTGGTCTCTTGAACATTAGCAATAATCCAATAATTACACATAAATGCTTAGCTCTGTACAAATAGCATTGTTAGTATTTTCAATGTCAAAGTAAAGATGTTTTTCCCCTCTTTAAACAACTGTATTTCTGTGTTGTGATTTGGTATGAATATTACATTAGTTTCTGGTAGATAAGCAGAGACTCTTGGGAGTGCTTAGATGGGATGTATTATATTGCAATGATTATTAGAAGATTTCCATCTCCCAAATATATAAATGGAGTAATCTACACCAATTTAGCTTATTTAGTGAAGAGAGTTTTTTTTTTAAACTTATCTTAGCAGCACCGTGGATGTTTGACCTCACGTCACCTCTCTGCCTCAGTTTCCCCACTTGTAGCAAGGAGATGACTGTACCTACCTTGCAAGGCAGTTGTTAGGTTTAGTTAATTACTGTTATGGTTAGCCAAGCACTTTGAAGAGCACTGTATCCATGCTGATACTTCATTATCAACCTTGCCTTGGAACTGCAGTGCAGTTCAAATTTTTGTAGCTGATTGGAACGTGAAAATTTTATCCTCCAGTGGTTACACCAGATGCTGGTGTTCACCTCTCCTTGAGAAACAAGGCTCAGTGTTTCTAACAGCACCACACCATAAAGTTAGTGTAGTGTGCACAAAGGGGGGCCCATATTCCCTGAATATATTAATTCTTCCCTTTCCTTCCCCCCTCCAAACGCTAAGTATATTAGAGTCACAAGGAGCTCAGCTGCAAGCTACCGCACTGATTACAGCAACAACTGAAAAAAGAAAAAAAGCCCTGTAACCTTTCTTTGTAATTAAAATTAATTCCTTAATGGAAAGCAAGTGACCGTGACACTAAACCATCAAGCCTTAACCCCACTTTACACTGATAATGGTATTAAGGAACGAGGGAATCAGTCCTTTCTGTCTGATTTCTCTCCCCCCCCCCCGACCCCTGACCCCACCCCACCTTCTTTTTCTGCTCATGAGAAGAAAATGAATCTTTCCATCTGTGAATTGCTCTGCATAAATTATTCATCGAGCACTTCTGTCAACCCTATTAGTGGCACAGGAATCTAGGTAAATGTCAAGTCCTCTTCATTAATCCTTCATTCAGACTGCTGGAAGTGACCCTGCACCAGGCAGTAATGCATTTGACCTCCTGGAGTCTTCACATTGCCAGAGCATCACGTTTTGAGGGGTTCGTCAAAGTGCTTCTGTCTGGTAGAGCCTGGACTCCCCTCCCTGCCTGCCAAATAATTGGACGGCATGACGTGGCCCTTCTGTCTCACATTTCCTTCCTGGTTGTGTATGTTCCCTAGAGATGGAGAAGGACTCATTAGCTCCTCTTGTACGGAGTGCCTTCCACAGTGGGGTCCTGCTCCAAGGCTGGGGCTACTACTACAATACAAATAATAATAGTAAATGTTAACATCCCCGCCTAGTGTAACGCCAACAGACCCCAGTTGTTGGCACGCAGGATTGAACCTGGGACCTCCAACACTAAATGCATGAGCTGAAAGTCACGTGGCTGTTACCTAAGGCTGTAACAGACTCCTCAATCTCTAAGTGGTCTTGGTGCCACTAGAGCGGGACAAAGCACCACCCAGGAGGTGTGTGGGTTACACTGGCCCATTCAGGATGGATCCTTTCAGGACATTTCCTAGCCTTTGGTCCAGGCTAGTTTTAAAAGTCGCATGTGGATGGGGGTTCCACTGTCTCCCATTTCTACTGCCATCTCTTACCCAAATCCTGATCTTTCTGTCCCTCAGTGGATTATTCGTCCTGGGGGTTGTAGGTAGATATAGGGCCAAATCACTCTAGCCTCATTCATATGGGTAATTCCACTGACTTTGAAACCCTGCCTCAGGGTGAGCTGCGTAGGCTGGCACACAGGCCAGGTGAAGAAATGTAAAGCCTCAACAGTGACTGAGCTCTTCGGAAAAGGGACTTTATCTCTATCTAAGGTACTTATATGGGGTCCCATTGCCACAGTCTCTGAGCCCCTCACAGTCTTTCATGTATTTATCCTCACAACACCCCTGGGAGGCAGGGCAGTGCTATTATCCCCATTGTAGCGATGGGGAACTCAGACATAGAGCAGCTAAGTGACTTGCCTGAGGTCACACAGGAAGTCGGTGGTGAAGCAGGAAATAGCACTCAGGTTTCACAGGGATTAAGAACAGCAGGGATTATTTGTCTGATCTCCTGTATATCACAAGCCATTAAATTCCACCTAGATACCTCTATATTGAGCCCAATAACTTGAGTTAGATTAAAGCATTTTAGTCCTCAAGAGACTAAATTGTTACTTGCCAGGCAGAAGACAGGAGACACTAAGGGGCACCAATGCCCAAGACCCCTGCAGTGGCAGGGAACTGATTGGTGGGATAGGACCGGATGATCCTAGCAGGTGATCCATGCCCTGTCCTGCTGAGGAAGGTGAAACCTCCCCCTGAAATCCCAGCCAAACTGATCTGGAGGAAAATTCCTTCCCAGTCCCAAATCTGGTGACCAGTTTGACCCTGAGCATGTGAGCCAGAGCCACCAGTCAAATTCATAGTTTCATAGATTCTAAGGCCAAAAGGGACCATTGTGACCATGTATTGTGACCTCTGGTAAAACATAGGCCACAGAACTTCCCCCAAATAATTCCTACAGCGGAGCGGATCTTTTAGAAAAACATCCGATCCTGATTTTAAAATGGTTAGTGATGGAGTGATTAATTACATCCACCATTAGAAATTTACAGATTATTTCCAGCCTGATTTTATCTAGCTTCAGCTTCCAGCCATTGGATCATGTTATATCTTTCTCTGCTAGATTGAAGAACCCATTATTAAATAATTGTTCCTCATATAAGTACTTATAGACTGTAATCAAGTCACCCTTTAACCTTCTCTTTTTTAAGCTAAATAGATTGAGCTCCTTGAGTCTGTCATGTTTTCTGGTCCTTTAATCTTTCTCATGGCTGTTCACTGAACCCTCTCCAATCGACCATCTTCTTGAATTGTGGGCACCAGAACTGGATGTAGTATTCCACCAGCTGTCATACCAGTGCCAAATACAGAGGTAAAATAACCTTCCTGCTCCTTCTCAAGATTCACCTGTTTATGCATCCCAGAATTGCATTAGCTCTCTTGGCCACAACGACACACTGGAAGCTCATATTCAGGTGATTATTCACCTCACACTCCCAAATCTTTTTCAGAGTCACTGCTTCTCAAGATAGAGTCCCCTGTAAATATGGTTTACATTTTTTGTTCTGAGATGTATACATTTACAATTAGCTGTATTAAAATACATATTGTTTGCTTGTGCCCAGAGCTATCTACATTGCTCTGAATCAGTGACCTGTCCTCTTCATTATTTACTATTTCCCTAATTTTTTTGTGAGCTGCAAACTTTATCAGTTATTAATTTGTTTTCTTTCAGGTCACTGATAGAAATATTAAATAGCATAGGGCCAACAACCAGTTCCTGCAGGACCACACTGAAAACAGGTCTCCTCAATGACAATTCCCTGTTTGCAGTTACATTTTGAGTCCTATCAGTTAGACAGTTTTTAATCCATTTAATGTGCCCCCTGTTAATTTTATAACATTCTAGTTTTTTAATCAAAATTGTGTGTCAAACACCTTACAGAAGTTTAAATATATTACATCAACACTACTACCTTGATCAACTAAACTTGTAATCTCATAAAAAAAAAGATATCAAGTTAGTTAGACAGGATATATTTTCCATAAATCTAGTTTGATTTGCATTAATTACATTACCCTCCCTTAGGTCTTTATTAATCTAGTTCTGTATCAGCTGCTCCATTATCTTGCTGAGGATCAATGTAAGGCTACCAGGCCTATAATTACCACCATCATCCCTTCTGAAACTTCCCCTGAGCTCCAGGACTTAATGTAAATCAATATGAATGGTCGGGTGAGCTCTTCAGCCAGCTCTTTTAAAACTCTTAGATGCAAGTTATCTTGACCTGCTGATTTAAAAATGACTAACTTCAGTAGCTTCTGGTTAGCATCCTCCAGAGACATTTATGAGACTTTCATCTGATTTTTTCCACCGCCCCCAAAATCCAGAACAGATATATATTAAACATGTGTGCTTTTTCTGCATTGTCAGGATTCTCTTTGTTTCTAGTATATTTTAAAAACTCCTTCTTATTGCTCTTATCTCTGCAGGCCATAGATTTCTCCTTATCAGTTTTCCTCAATTCCTAACTTCTGATTTGAATTCATTACTATCAACTTCCCCTTTCTTTCATTTGTTAATTAGTTTCTTATTTTTTATAGCTGCCTTCACTTCCCCTCTAAACCAGGTTGGTTTTTTAACCAGCGCAGCCTTCTTCCTCAATTGTGGCTTTCAGGACATCTTCTAATAAGATGTCTGTGATGCTGGCAGACCAGGTGCCAATTCAGACCAAGATCCCTGTGTCTCAACTGAACACTGGCAAATACAGAGCTTGAATCAATCTTGCTCACCTGCATGTTGATACTGTTAAAATAGGTCTTGGAATTATAGGAATGTGTTTATACTTGATTGAATGCTTGTGAGTTGCTGCATGCATTCATCTCACTTATAGCACCAGTATCCTATATTGTAAGGTAATATTTGAGCATTCGTATTGTAAACTTCTGTAATGGTGTAAATCACCAAACAGGAGAGAGACATTTATTAATATGAGATGCTGGTCTCCAACGGATGGTGTTATAGCCTGCCCAACAAGGAAGGCCCATCAAGGTGAGATGACCTAGAGTGGAACATCAAAGAGGACAAAAGGCTGTTGTTTACTCTCACCCACACCAAAGATGAGTCTTGGAAGTGAATTCCTCCCATCAGCAAACATGACAGCTCAAAGCAGAAGGGGAGAAGGGTATAAAAGACCCTAACAAGGAGGGTTATATTTTCTTGCTGCTTGGACTTTGGGGGACAAGGATTCCTAGGCATAAGCAAAAGATCCCAATGCTTAGCCTGGGTTAGCCCTAAAGGACATACTGAGCTTACTTATCATAGAAGCTTCTATTACTTTTTGAAGTTTAAAATTGGAACTCATTTGTGCATCTGTTTTTTCTGCATTAACCTTTAAATAACTCATTTCCTTTTCCTATATAATAAATCTTTACATAGTTTATTATAAGATTGGCTACAAGCGTTGTCTTTGGTGTGAGATCCAAAGTGCAATTGATCTTGGCTAAGTGTCTGGTCATTTGGGATTGGGAGTAGCCTGGATATTGCTGTGATACTTGGCATAATGGACCATCTATCACAAAGGTAAGCTTACCTGGGTGGCTAGACAGATGGGAGTTCCCCAGGGGACTGTCTGAGACTCCATGTTTAGGCCGTTACAGTGCTTGAGGAGTTTATGCTTGATAATTGGTTGGTGAAATCTAAGTATAGAACTCACAACCAATTTGGGGTTTGTGCCCTACTTCCTAACAATCTGCCCTGAGGTTGGTTTTCATGCTCTTCAGCCACTGTAGGACAGCTTAATGGTGTTCTTAGATGATTGCCAATTATCATTCACATTTTTCAGATTAAATTCTTCATCCCAGCTGATTTGGCTCATAATTGTTTTCAGCTTTGTGACATTGGCCTATTAACACATCAGGGTATGTAGGGAAAAATGCTGGGTGATCATGGGGAACTTCAATTTGAGTGACAGTGTGGAGGCCGCATGCTGCCAGTGGCACCTAAATTACCATTATCTCTTAGTTCTGTGATCAGTTCCTCTTTATCTGTTAGAAGAAGGTTTAATAAAGAATTCCCCCATGTTGGCTACAACACTTTTTGAGTTAGGAAATTGTCATCTATGTTTAGAAATTCAAAGGATGTTTTACTACTGGCAGCATGAGACTTCCGCCCTGTGTCACTCAAATGCAAGTTCCCCATGATCACATAACATTTTCCCTACACTTCATAGATAGGTGCATAGGAGGTGGTCATCCGGTTCCCTACTGTGATTTGGTGGTCTATAGCAGACACCAAACTAGTACCCCATCTTGTGCTTTATCTGTTAGGACATTGATCCATAAGCATTCTAGATCATTTTCTTCCAAGTTATCAGTGACTCAGAAACAGGTAATGCCATTTTTGATGCAGAATGCCCCTCCCTCTCCCCTTTTGCCTACTTGATCCTTCCTAAACATGTTATAACCATTGATTTTAGCATTACAATCATGCAAATCATCCCAGCAGGTTTCAATACTACCAGCTAGATCAAATTTATGTCCATAAATGAGTAGTTGCAATTTCTCTTGTTTGTTACCCAAGCTGCTTGCATTAGTGTTCAATTCAAGAATTTCTTCTCCTCATGTCCTTTGGTTTCTTGATTTAATTTTGTTCTCAACATCTCATTTGTGCTGAATGCTCATATCGTCTCTCTTTTACCCTCTCCTTTTACTATTAGTTAACTTCCTCCTGACTCCTCTAGCTAGCTTGTTCCCAAGGAGGTTGGTCCCCCTTTTACTGAAGTAGAGGTCATTCAAACTAAGCAACATCTAAGAAAGAGGATTCTCTCTACCATCTCAGGGCATTGTCCATGCCACCCCATGCAATGTCCATCTCCAGCAGTGGCCAATCTCTGATGCTTCAGATGAAGGTGCAGCCTCATTTCCCTTCCCCTAAATACATCTGGCCTGTTATGTTTGAGGGAAAAAAACCCTTCCTGATACCCTGAAACATGAGTTTTATAGTCATTGGTGTTATGAAGAGCTCCAGATGTTAAGAGTGTGTAGGAGCAATGTCGCATGATGAAAGGGAATGAACAAGGTGATTCATAGACTCCAAGGCCAGCAGGGACCAGCACGACCACCCGGCCTGACACCCCACACATAGAGGCCGTTATATTTCTCCCAGAAACTTGATTAAAGCATATTGGTTAGAAAAGTAGCTACTCTCATCTTCAGGGCTCCAACCAAGGGCGATTCCACCATCTTCCTCATTAGCTGTTCCCTCACTGCTAAGAAACTGCATCTTATTCCAAGATTGAATTTGTCTAACTTCAACTTCCAGCCCCTGGATCTTGTGCCTTTGTCAGCAATGTCTCCCACTGCCTGGGCAGGTGCCCTGACCACTGGGCAATCCTCCCTTAGATGCTGTACTTCTCTTACAGTACATGGCTGATAACTAACTACATGGATAACACGGCTTCATCAAGACAATGAAATCTGGGCAACCATACAACCTGCTTTCCATCTCCGAGTCCCCGCACCCCTGAAGCTTATCCTGCCTGTCAAACATAAAGCAAATATCTACTGGTGCCAATTGGAATATTGCCTGAGAACAACTCAGCGTAGACATCTCCCTCGATATCCATACTGTCTATGATGCTTTTCTAATCTCCTGGAAAGTAAAGCAAGACCATATTAAAGCTACAACTGGCCATCTCCCGTGGGTACAAAGAACCAAGTTTGCATGTTCGCTGCCAGTACTTGCTCAGCTCCTGCCAACTTGATAATAATAATAATAATAAAAGAAAGTAGTCATTTGCCTATTAAAATATGAAGTGCAGGAAGAAAGCCAAAAGGGGATGCTGCACAGCAATGAACAGACCCTATAGATATATACAGGGCAGCACACATCTCAAGTGAGTTTGAACCCCTTCCGCCAAGTACATTATCTATGGTGCGAGCAATTATGGGTTTTAAACCAAACCACTCATTTTAAAAGTCCCCTTACACCAGACAGTTAAGACTCAGCTGCCTCCTTTCCAGGAGTGGGAAGCTGGATTTGAACCTGTGTGTGGTGAGGAAGGCTTGGTATGCAGTTACTCATGCTGTCTCTTGTTCTCTCTCTGTGCAAGAGGCAAGTTACCCCAGCTGTTAGGCCAGATATTTCAAGAGTGGCCTGTGTTGCTAAGGTGCCCAGTTTAAGACCCCTTGAAGATCTGAGGTCAGATCCATTCAGCAGCTTTCTACTGCTTAGACAGAAAAGCTGTACCTGAGGATTCCCTGGCAAAATGGGTGTTCCAGCTAGCATAAACTAGAGAAGCACTTGTCTCCGGTTCCTTTTACATACGGGGAAACTGAGGCACAAAGGTTACTATGACTCCAAGAAGGTTATGTGGTAGGTCAATGGCAGAGCTGGGAATTGAACACTAGTGTCTACATTCCTAGACCGCTGCTCCCAGTGGTAGATCATGTTGCCTTCTCCCAGATCAGCTCCCTGTAACTTCCCGGCTTGCTGTGGTCCAAGGCACACATCAACCATAAATAAGACCATTTCTGCATCTTGCCTTTTAAATCTTTTTCATGTGCACGTGTACCAAAGTGTGTTGTGCCTTTGTCAGCAATGTCTCCCAAGGCCTAGGCAAGTGCCCTAACCATTGGGCCCCTCTAAGTGGCTCAGGGGGTGAGTCCCTATCCTACATCAATGCAGTTTCAACAGACGTCTGCCCCTAATAGTAAGGTGGCTACCCAGAATTCTTAGGCTAACACCAGAATCCCAAGCCTTGCTTCAGTCCGGCTGAGAACAACAGGATATTTTTATTTGCAGGGAGGTGGGTAGGGGGATGTGCTTTTCTGAGTCATGCTCGAAATACACTCTGGTGGTTAGCAAACAGAAGAGATGTGGGCACCCAGTCCACTTCCAGGATAAACTCAGAAAAAGGAGAAGGCAGGAAACCAAGTTCCCGACCCAAGAAAATGTATCTTTTAGAGCTATAGAATTGAAGTGGTCGGTTTGGCATGCCGGTCACTACCCAATGCCATACATGCAATTTTTAGATCTGTACCAGTGTATGTATATCTAGTAGTCATAGCATCTGATCCAATAACACAGGCTGAGCCCAAATCCTCAGAATATAACATTTTTATACTTTGCACTTATAAAGCATCTTTCACCTGAGCATATCAGAGCATTTTGCAAATATTAATGTACCCTCCTAGAAGCCCTCTCTGCTTTAGTATATACTGTAAGCAAGTTATCACTTAGATAAGATATTGGAGGCTGAGGGCAATGTTAGCTATTGCATTGTACTGTGTGTAGTCATTTGTACCTGTCCAAAGTGAATGCAAAATGCTACCAAATCAGAGCAGCAGCATTTTGTATCCATTTCTCAGGGATCTAAACAACAGTTCAAGGTGCAAGAAAGTGAATAATCAGGATCAGTGTTTCAGGGACAGTTAAGGTACTGGAAGGTACCCAAAAGAAGTTGGGTTCATTTCCTGCCTCTGCCAGAGTGTCCCTGTGTTACCTTAGGCAAATTATTTAATAGCCTGTCCTCAGTTTTCTCATCTGTAAAATGGGGATAAGTAATGCTTATGTTTTACCCTTTGTCTGTTTTGTCTACTTAGTTTGTAATCTCTCTGGGCCAGGGACTGTCTATTTCTGTTTTTGCACAATGTGGCCAGTAGTCTCATTTGGGGCTACACTAATACAAATAATAAACAGTGGCTTGCTCATGGTCACTGAGTGAGTCAGTGGCAGAATAGGGAACAGAATCCAGGAGTCTGGTCCCCTGCCCTGACAGCTAAAGAATCTTCTTTTTTACTACAAGATTTTGGTGGCCATTGTTGAGGAAAGGTTACTGCTGGAATGTGAAAAGATGGTATTGTGGAACAGTTGATCCATTGGCAAGGCCTGATTGTACGTGATCTCGAAAATGAAGAAAAGCCACCGATAGCTGGTGGATAAGATGTTTTACCTTGGCAGTGATGTGCTCCAGGCATGGGCCTACAAGTGAGGGTGCTGAGAGACTGGTTGCTAACACCACTTCAGCAAATCACTGGGAGAGGATATATTTGTTACAGGCTGGTGCCTGCTCTCCCACAGATAATGATTATTTGCAATCTCCAGTTTTGGAGGGTTGCAACCTGCTCTGTGGAAAAGAAAGGAAGATCTTTCAGCGGTAGAGACAGATGTTACTTGTTTGTGTGCTAATCTTCCTCTATAGCCCCAGAAAATGAAGGGATTTTGTCATTGAGAAACTACATGGCAAAACTCATTTAAAAGAACATACAGCAAATGATTTGGGTCATTATGGATTAGGCAGGCTTCCCACTTCTCTGGGAAATGAAACAACTCATTTAAAGAGCTGTGTTGAATACAACCCTCTTTGATACACTCTGTCCCCTGTTGGTGCCACACACCTGCACAGAGAGAGTCTGATTCTCCTCTCACTTATGCAAATGAGAATCAGGAGCCACTCCATTGAATTCACTGGGGATATACTGGTGTAGGTGAGAAGAGGAATCTGGCTCAAAGCCTCCAGTGCGATTGATCTCAGTTTGCAAATGGGGGATTACACAAATACAACTCAAGGGATACACATTTAGATGCTTCAGTGCAGTCCATATCACAGCAGACTCCAGAGTCATTTAGTTTTTCATCTGACGACTCTCCTCCACTGTGGTCTAAGTGGGGTTTGAACTCAAGTCTCCAGAGGTAGAAAGTGAAAGCACTAACCTGCATCAGCTAGCTCCTAGTATTTCCCACTGTCAGGCATTTTCTAATGTAAAATGCCTATTTGTCATAGATAAAACCCCTCCATTGACATTTATATTAATAATGGGAATAGAAACAGTCAGAGCTGACCAAATAATTTCATAATGAATAACTTATTCAACAAATTTAGCTTCTTGTTTGACAACGGTCTTTTCTAAAGTTTTATGCTATGGCCTGATTAGGAATATTTGAAATTTGATTTGTATTGCTTATTTGTGATTGGTCAGATAAGTCACATGGCACATGTTCCCTGACTGTAAGGTCTTCTAGTGCAAATACTGCCAGATGCACATTTGATGTTCAGTGACTGCAACTACTAATGCAGGCCACTTTGGAATTTGCTTTGCATAAACTCTTTTGCCTGTAAAACTTGACTGGTGGAATGATCTATGGAAAGGGAACAAAAACCACATGCAACCATGGTGGAAGCAAATTTATTTTAAAAATTGAATGAACATTCCTGGGAAGTCTGGAGAAAAAGATGGGGAAACAATCACAGAACTTCATCCGATGAAGTGGGCTGTAGCCCACAAAAGTTTATGCTCAAATAACTTTTAGTCTCTAAGGTGCCACAAGTACTCCTGTTCTTTTTGCGGATACAGACTAACACGGCTGCTACTCTGAAACCAGAACTTTAACTGTAGAAGCAAAACCAATGCAGCTAATTACACCTACCTTGTATGTAAAACAAGATTCTCAGAACTTGGAGGCTGGTCTCAATGGAACCGGCTCTTCTGAAGTTAAAGATCTGGCCCTTTCAGTGTGAGATGCACATTTACATACTGCAGAATGAACAAGTAAATCCTTGCAGAAGAATGGGTGCCAAAATGCCAATGGATAGGTCATTAATACGAGGCAAGTATTTAGGAGCAATGGTGGCATTAGGCGAAGCTGCCTATCCAGCCATGTTGGGGTCTCTCTTCTCTTATATATATGCACCCACCAGCCAAAGCATAAACCCAAGTTTCCTTGTTTATGGTCCTTCATTATTCCAACATCAGCAGAGAATGGATTCCTTAGCTGCCTTCCTCTTCTCACTGCTACTTTTATGATCCATGCAGTGGCATCACCAGAGGCATCAGGACCTCAAATAGAGGAAGAGAGAGTCTAAGCCTAATACATTAAGAAACTGTTTACAGGTAAATCTCACTCTCAGAAATGTTCCAATAAGCTTCTTTCACAGACTAGACTCCTTCCTATTCTGGGCCCAATCCTTTCCCCTGGTACAGTCCTTGTCAGTTCCAGCAGATATCTTAGGTGGAAATTAGGGGTGTTCTCATAACTGGCAGCCCCCTTTGTTCTGTTCCACCCCCTTATATAGCTTTGGCACAAGGCAGGAATATTTTGTCTCTCTGCGTCCCCACCCCTCCTTCTAAATGGAAAAGCACCAGGTTTAAGAGGGATTCCAGTTCAGGTGGCATGATCAGATGTCACTGTAAGACCTCCTTCATTATCTAGGAGCTGGCCGACACCTACACAGGAAGGCTTGTAGGTAAACAAACCCATTCACAGTTAATTGATTCTGAAGCACCCTTAATGGCTTCCACTTAATGTGTTTACATCAGTAATACAAGTTTATATCTTATTCTCCTAACTCCAGATATATAAATAATACATGCAAACAGATAGGATGAACACACTCAGTAGATCATAAGCTTTGTAAGGATACCTGACAAGAGACATTTTGCATGAAGCATATTCCAGTTACATCATATTTACACTCATAAGCATATTTCCATAAAACATTATGGAGTGCAGCATCACAGTGGGCTCATGAAGCACAAAGCTCTTCTGGGTCATCTGTTTGCCCATGTTGCCAGCCCTCCATTTCCATCGATGCTCTGGAGCTGGTTCCCTATAAAATAAACTCTTGTGGGTTCAATGTCACAATGGGCTGATGTCCTGAGAAAAACCTTACATCCTGATGCAGTTCGAGATCCAGTTGGGATGACTCTAAACATTATGGCTAGCATTGCATCTTCTTTAAATAGCCCAGATAAAGGTATCAGAAGCAATTAGAATATCCGGTTGGAAGGGACCTCAGGAGGTCATCTAGTCCAATCCCCTATTCAAAGCAGGACCAATCCCCAATTTTTGCCCCAGATCCCTAAATGGCCCCCTCAAGGACTGACTCACAACCCTGGGTGTAGCAGGCCAATGCTCAAATCCCTGAGCTATCCCTCCCCATTGAGCCTACAGCACCCGGAGGTCTCCCATCCAGTACTAACCAGTCCTGACCCTGCTTAGCTTGTAAGATCAGACGAGATCAGGCATGTTCAGGGTGGTATGGCTGTAGACATAGCAATTGGGTAACAACATTGCATACATAGCTCTCACAGAGCACTTTTCATCTCAAAAGTGGGTATTTTCCTCCTTTAGAGATGGGGAAACTGATGCCTCGAGGTTGAAGTGTCTTGCCCTATCCATGAAGCCCTAATCCTCTCTATAATCATATCACCGTCATATAGGATGACCAGTGTGCCAGACAAAGGATTGTAAATGCTCAGGAGCTGCCTACGGTTAAAATTTCCATTTTCTCCTTTCCAACAATTCTCTTTTCCCCCGTACTCTGTCTCATAATGCTTCTAGATTATAGCAGTTATCTGTTTTATTTGCCTATGCCCCACCAGTGACTTGCTGAAAACAGATTTATCTTGCAATAATGTAACCAAATAAATTAACATCCAAAAGAACTTTTTATGGAAGCCCACAAGCCTAAAGGCACTGCAAAATTGTATCACTTCTGAAGACAATTATTTGGTTTAAAAAGGATAGTGATTCTGCAAGGGGTTGATGCTGTCTTAGAACTTGCCGCTGTATCTATAAATCAGAAGGAAAGTAAAATGCCTCAGATGGTCCAATCTGCTGACATGTTTTCCCCACATTTATTTTAAAAACATGTCTAAAAGGAAGCAAGGTTTATTATGGTTTTATTGGGTTTTGTTTGTTTGTTTGTTTTGGTACCGTGGTAGTGTCCAGAATCATTTTGGATGCTTTTCAAACACAGGTCCTGCTTCGAGCAGGGGGTTGGACTAGATGACCTTCTGAGGTCCCTTCCAACCCTGATATTCTATGATTCTAAGATCCAATCTCCACTCTGAGCGTACAGCACGTCAGCTATCTCAAAAGAGTGTTCCTTGAGGAAGAAATCTCATGAAAGAATGGATTTTCCTACTCTTACTCATGCTGGGCTTTGGAATCTGGCGCCTAGGTCAGGATTTTCAAAATTGACCAATGATTGGGGATGCCTCTTTTTTTAGGTGACAACTGGAAAGAACCTGATTATCCAAAAGTGCTGAGTTCTAAATATGATTAGTCACTTTTTAAAAACTTGCCCTCGCTAGTGAGTAGTGAAGGAGTCTGAGACCCCAAACTCCTAGGTAAGGACTTGTCTTTGCCAGCCATTCCGCCTTGTTTTGACAAAGATTTGGGAAAGCTTCAGGATTACCTTTTCCTCCTCAAAGGTTGGGTTGGTTTGTTTGTTTTTCTGTAGGGGTGGGCAGAGGGGTGGTAAGAGGTCATTTGGACCAGGCTTTTTCACATTTCATGTTTCAAACATTAATTGCATTTATTTTATACATATTTTATTTTAAAATAAGCCTGATTACCCTATGCTGTACCTTTTCAAGATACACAGTGTGATTTTGCTCTCGTAAGTATAGTATTCTAAATAAGCTCTGACCCATTCATTATAGAAATCTCACTGTAATTTCCTTAGACTTATAACTGACTACATTTTCTCCTGACTTTCAGCTTACCTTTTTTATTTCATTTGTCGTAATTTCCTGATAGTAAGAGAGAGAAATCCCCTTGAGGGTTCTACATTACATGACCTCAAATTTTTAAGTCTAAAATTAACTGGTCTGATTGATTTTACTTTCCCGATGCTCTACCTTCAAATATAATGCAGCTGAGCATATAAAATATTAATAGCTATACCTAAAGTTGTGGATTTATGGAACCATACTTTTCTGTGGATCACACATGAAAAAAGTAGGCGAAACATGGAGGCCAGTCTTATTTTGAGGCTCTTTCTAAACATCTTCCTGACTCAAAATGTTATCACATTTGGTTGTCTTGTGTGAGTGTCCTATCAACTTTGCATCTGTTGTGTAGAATTGTATTTGCTCTACACTGTCTCAGCTCCATCAATGAAGGGATTCAAACCTTTTGAAATATTGATGTCCTTTCCTTTTGTTTACACTGTTTCGAATTTTGTGCTATCAGCACATTGCATGTGGGATGTCTGCTCATCAAACTCATTCCTGGAAACAGTAAAAGGTCAAAACTTTGGCCGCTGAAATATGGGAATTCATGAGGTCCCTTGAATAGGACTGTACTCTCCCATTAGAGGCACCTGGATTTTGTCTGTCAGTGTTCCCAGTCGCTGTGAATTTGTGCTTTGGTTTAGCT
Source organism: Chelonia mydas (assembly GCF_015237465.2). Classification (NCBI taxonomy): domain Eukaryota; kingdom Metazoa; phylum Chordata; order Testudines; family Cheloniidae; genus Chelonia; species Chelonia mydas. The sequence goes on along the minus strand of NC_057852.1, from coordinate 132,461,628 downwards.
AGAGCACAAACCTATTCTGCAGAACTACATCAGATGTTTTCTTAAGAATGTCAGTCATGTAGGTCAATCTGGGTTACTCAGGACAATGTGAAGATTTGCTGCTTGGAGTTTGGATCCCAATCATACAACCACAGAAATTCAGGGCTGCAAGGGACCTTGAGATGTCTGTCACAGTTCAGGACAACTGTACCTGTATTCCCACTTTGCGATGTACTAAAGACTTCTATCTAGTCTCTCAGCTCCTCAGCCGTCACTTTTCTGCTCTGGCACATTGGTCAGTTCAGTCCTTTGAAGTTCATAACACTTCCCAGAGTGCACATCCTACCTCCCCTCTAGAGAGAGGTTACATACAATCCTGGCCAACAATAATATATAAACCATTCATTTCATACACTGGATTCAAATATACTTACACCTCACTCAACAGTTTCTCCCAAGGATATTGCAGGAAATGGCCATATCTGTCACAAGGTCTTCTAGTCCATCCTCCCACATTGAGGCAGGGGGAAGTACATCTAGACCAGCCTTGACAGGTGTTTGTTTAGCCTGTTCTTAAAACCTTCATTGACAGGGTTTCTACCACCTCCCTTGGAAGAACATTACAGTGCTTAATTATCATTATAATTAAGTTAAGTTAGAAAGTTTTCCCTAATATCTAAACTAAATCTCCCTGGCTGCAGATCAAGCCAATTAATTCTTATCCTGCCTTCAGAAAACATGGAAAACAGTTGATCACTGTCCTCTTCATAACAGCCATTACAATATTTGAAGATGATTGTCAGGTCTCCCCTGCCCTTCAGTCTTCTTTTCTCAAGACCAAATATGACCAGTTTTTTAAATCTTTCCTCATATGTCAGGTTTCTAAACCTTTTATCATTTTTCTAGCTCTCCTCTAGACACTCTCCAGCTTGTCCACATCTTTCTTAAAAGTGTGGTGCCCAGGATTGGACACAATAGTGAAGCCCTCACCAGTGCCGAGTAAAGTGGGACAATTACCTCCTGTGCCTTACATAGGACACTCGTGTTAATACACCCCAGAATGATATTAGCCTTTTTCACAACTGCATCGCATTGTTGACTCATATTCAGTTTGTGATCCACTATCACCCCAGGGCCTTTTCAGCGATTCTACCATATAGCCAGTTATTCTCCATTTTGTAGTTGTGCATTTAATTTTTTCCCTTCCTACAAGTAGTACTTTGCACTTGTCTTTATTGAATTGCATCTTGTTGATTTCAGACCAATTCTCTGATTTTTCAAGGTCATTTTGAATTCTGATCCCATCTTCTAAAGTTCTAGCAACCCCTTCAAGCTTGGTGTCATCTACAAATTTTATAACCATCTATCTTCTCCATTATCCAAGTCATTAATGAAAATATTGAATAGTACCAGAACCAGACTGAGCCCTGCAGGATCCCACCAGATACCCCTTCCAGTTTGACAGTGAATCATCGATAAGTACTCTTTGAGTATTGTCTTTGAAACAGTTGTGCAACCACCTTTTAGTAATTGTAAAGATCTGAGGGTGTGAGTCCTCAGTTTTGGTGGGTCTAGAATGGGGGGCTGTGTTGGGCCTGGGTCACCAACATTCCCTCTTCACCACCAAGAAGACAAATGAAGCACCACCCTCACTAATCTTGGAAGGTCAGGCCCCACAGGAAATCCAATTGGAATGCTGAAGACCTTGGGGCACCTGATTGGCTCACACCCACAACTTAAGTCCGCTATTGGAGCAACTGTGCAGACCTGCTTCCTCCTCCCCTTCCACTACCACCACCTGCAGATGATGACGCTGACCTTACTTTTTTCCTGTCTCCTCCAATCTGCTTCCAACCCTGTTCATGGTTCTGGACCCTCACCCGTCGTGTTCCTGGCTCCTGACTTGCTCCTGATCCTTGCCTTGTTTCTGGTTCCTGCACCTGACCCCTGAGCATCAGCTACCAATCCTGGCTCCAACCCCCCCACTTGTCTTCAGGTTACCTACTCCAGGTTGGCCCCCAGCTACTTATCCCAGCCCCTCCCATTAGGCAAGGCTACCTATGTCCTGGTTCCTAACTGTAATTTAATCTAGACCATGTTTCCCTAGTTTGGTTATGAGAATGTCATGTGGTACTGTGTCAAAAGTCTTACTAAAATCAAGATATATCATGTCTACTGCTTCCCCCCATCCAGTAGGCCAGTAACCCCGTCAAAGAAGGAAATTAAGTTGATTTGGCATGATTTGTTCTTGACAAATTCATGTTGGCTATTCCTTATGAACCTCTTATTCTTTAGGTGCTTACAAATTGATTGTTTAATAATTTGTTATGGTATCTTTCAAGCTATCAAAGGTAGGCTGACTGTTCTATAATTCCCCGGGCCCAGGCAAAGGTATTTACAATAAAATTATGTGAAACTCACCTGATTTGGTTACAAATTCCAAACTCAGATCAGGTTCATATACAGGAAGGGTGGTTTTGTGGCTGGGGGACTGGACTTGGACTCAGGAGATCTGGGTTCATTTCCCAGCTCTGTCAGAAAGTTTTACTTTGGGCACATCACTTAGCCCTGATCAACCCTACAGAGGTAGATCAACATAAGGCAGCTTATATCAACCTAACTCTGTTAGAATCTACACTAAAATGTAGCTCCCACTCACGTAACTCGCCGAGTACACCAACTTAATAACCCCACTCCCAGGAGAGGCGTAGCGTTTAGTTCGATATAGTTAAGTTAATGCAGTGTCAGAGTAGACACTGCATTGCTTACATTGACTGTTGCTGCCTTTCAAAAAATGTCCCACAATGCCCCACAGTGACAGTTAAATTGGTGTAAGCATGTCTGGTGAGCACGCACACTACTGACACAAGGAGCATAGTGTGTACATACAAAATCGATATCATTACTGCTCTGTCTGTATGGAGATGTAACTTAGGTTGACTTAATTTTGTAGTGTAGATTTGCCCTTAGTCTCTGTGCCTCAGTTCCCCCTCTGTTAAATAGGAATAGTAATACTTCCTTTATCCAATCTATTATCTGTCTTGTCTATTTAGATTTTAAAGTCTTCAGGGCAGAGATTCTCTCTATCAGGGCCATCATGGCCTCCCGCTGTGGCTAAGCAATCCAGCCTTTGTGTTTAGTAGAGGGAACAACATTCATTACATGCAAACATATCTGTAAAGATTTCAATGGAGACTTCTGCATCTATGCAACAAAACCAGCAAATGGTTTGTGGGATTGTATCTTTCTGTCTTTAGGGTTTAGTATAGTCCCTATCACCATAGGGTAGCTCACCCTTCTTCAAAGCTTCTCTTCCACTTTATATGTTGTTTCTTCCTGCTGTTTTCCCTGCCTCTTTCCCCTCTTCGTCTATGTTCCTCTTCCTTTCCTCTTCATTTTTAGGACATATATTATCTGTTGGCTAGAGCCAGAAGAAAATGCACATGATGACACATACTCTAACAGCTTTGACAATGACATTTCATCATGCAGAGGGCATTGTTTGGAGGGGCAGAGAAACACATAGCAGATTACATAGATTCTGCACTTCAAATAAAATTACGGAAGGGCAAGGTTTAAAATAATTCTCAATATGTGCTTTATTTTGCATAGTTAATTTAGGCCTATGCCTGATTTACTGCTTCAGATGATGGCTCACTAGATATATTTATGCTTGCAAAGCTTTGATTTGAGCTGTTGAGTATCAGTCATAAGAATGGCCATGCTGGGTCAGAGCAATGGTCCATCTAGCCCAGTATGCTGTCTTCTGACAATGGCCAGTACTAGATGCTTCAGAGAAAATGAACAGAAAAGGGCAATTCTCAAGTGAGCCATCACCTGCCATTCATGCCCAGCTTCTGGCAATCAGAGGTTTAGAGACACCCAGAACATGGGGTTACGTCCCTGACCATCTTGCCTAATAGCTATTGATAGACCTACCCTCCGTGAACTTAGCTAATTCTTTTGTGATTCCAGTTATACTTTTGGCCTTCTCCACATCCTGTGGCAACTAGTTCCACTTCCTTACGTTTTCATTAATAGGGAAAAGGTGAGCACTGGTTCTTGTGTTATGTGAAGGAGTAAATAATACTTTCCTGTACACTTTCTCCACACCATTCATGACTTTATAGACTCCCCTTAGTTGTCTCTTTTCTAAACTGAAGAGCCCCAGTCCTTTTTAATCTCTCCTCATAAGGAAGCTGTTCCATACCTCGAATTATTTTTGTTGCCCTTCTCTGTATCTTTTCCAATTCTAACATATCTTTTTGGAAAGGGATGACCAGAACTGCATACAAAACAGTGTAGGCACACCATGTATTTATATAGTGGCATTATGATATTTTCTGTCTCATTATCATAGAATCATAGAATCATAGAAAAATAGAATCATAGAAGATTGGGATTGGAAGCACAGTTGCCAACTTTCACACAGTACATAAGCACCCCGACTTTCACAATAAGACAAAAATCAAGCTAATCACATTTCAAAACAAGCCCAAAACAAGCCAATCCCTAAGAACCCCAACACTCTATGTGACTAGATCCTCCCGACGTGCAGTCTGGGACTGTGGTGGGCCTGCCGTGCACCCCTGACTCTCTTCCCCCCCTTGTCCCTGCTTGACCCTTGACCCTCCTTGCCCGCCCTTGACCCTGGTTGCCGGGAGCTGATCAAAAAAGAGAAGCAACAAGCGACAAGCCAAACAAGCAACAAACTACAAGCCCAAAACTAGCCAACAAGCAACTCACAAGCCAATTAAGCCAAAAACAAGCCCAATTTCTGTATTTTTTTCATGGGTTTGGCATGTCTGTTTGGAAGAAACCTCAGGAGGTCATCTAGTCCAACCCCCTGTTCAAAGCAGGACCAACCCCAGATAAATCATCCCAGACCGGGCTTTGTCAAGATGGGCCTAAGGATGGAGATTCCACCACTTCCCTAGGTAACCCATTCCAGTGCTTCACCATCCTCCTTGTGAAATAGTTTTTCCTAATATCCAACCTAGACCTCCCCCACTGCAACTTGAGACCATTGCTCCTTGTTCTGTCATCTGCCACCACTGAGAACAGCTGAGCTCCATCCTGTTTGGAACCCCCACCCTTCAGATAATTGAAGGCTGCTATCAAATCCCCCTCACTTTCTCTTCTGCAGACTAAACGAGCCCGGTTCCCAGTATCTATTCCTTTCCTATGGTTCATAGCATTCTGTTCGCTTTTTTGACTGGCGCTGCACATGGAGCAGATGTTTTCAGAGAACTTTCCACAATGACTCCAAGATCTCTTTCTTGAGTGGTATCACCTCATTTAGACCCCATCATTTTGTATGGATAGTTAGGAATATTTTTTCTAATGTTCATTACTTTGCACTTATCAACATTGAATTTCATCTGCCATTTGGTTGCCCAGTCACCCTGTGTAGCTCTTCAGCTTTGGACGTGTGCAATTTAGTATATCTGCAAGTTTTGCTACCTCACCGTTTACCCCTTTTTCCAGATCATTTACGATTATGTTAAACAGCACAGGCCCTAATACAAATCTGTGGGGGACCCTGCTTTTGATTTCTCCTTCCATTCCTTTCCAACCTGCCATTTCCCTATTTCCCCCTCATCTTCTATAGTCAAAAAGTACAGAGAGGAAAAATTATAACCTAAGTGCCTGCAACTGTTGACCTCTTTTGCCTTCATTTGTGAATATACTTTTTGACTGACTCCTACATTCATTAAGTCCAATATTTTAAAATCTAATTGCTTAAAATTAAGCTCTTAACAGTCTTACTTCATATTTAGGCATCAAAATAAGTAGTTTCCAGAAATGTTGAGCGGCCAGCAGCTCCCATGGAGTTCGTTAGATGGCTATGTATGGCAAGGAGGTGTTTAAGAAGAGGTTAAATGAACATCTGTCTGGGACGGTCTAGATATACTTTATCCTGTCTCAGCACAGGAGGACAGACTAGATGACCTCCTGAGGTCCCTTCCAGCCCTACATTTCTATGGTTCTATGAATAGCATCCTAACTTAAGGGATTTTTTTAAAAAATTGGCATACATTTTGAATAAATTATTAGCATTTTAGTTCAACATTTTCAAACTTAGGTGCATAAAGCTAGGCCCTGAAGTCCGTCTGTAGGCACCTAAAGAAAAGTGGCCTTATTTTCAGTGGTGATGACCACTCCATAAATCCCATTGCAGTTACTGGAGTCTGCATGTACTCATTATTCCTTTTATTTAGATGTCATGTCTGACTTTTGGACCCAAATCCATATTTAGGTACCTCTTTTTAAAAATAGGTTTTTAAATAATGTCCTGCGAGTGCAAAATATAAGTAAATATGTTGCTGAAATATATTAAAAAATAAACAGTTGAATCTTTCCAAGCCTAAATATAGCTGCCAGTACTTAATTCTCTACATGGCAGCTGTTTTCCCAATTACATTTCAGGGATTGTTGATGCATATTTCCAAGATGTCCTGTAAGGGTGCCCAATCTTACCTAAACCATAGAATAAAGCTTTCCACTTACAGCCATGTACTTCCGGAGAGTCCACGCTTGCCAATTTATCTTGCTGCTTTCACCCTATGGATCATGTGACCTGATTCGGAATAGCTTATCCTCTCTCATCAGCCTTTGATGTCTTGACAATTACTAAGCCGTACAAGAAAGAGGTTACAATGACTTTTAAATCTTCTTAGATCTTGTTAAGACACTTGAGCATAATTATTGTTGCAAAGAAAATACTCCAGAGGTCTTTCCCTTTATTTCAGGCTGAATTCACCTTCTCTGCTGTCACAGTTTTCAAGATAGATATGTCATATTCTAACTACTTATTCTATTGTGGCTTCTTCACTTCAGCACAAAAATGTACCAGATTTGTTTCTCAGTGTTAATCTTGTTAAAGTTCCTTGGCAAATAGATAAAAAGATCTTCAGCCTTTCAGATCTTGTTAAGTACCTAGGTACTCAGATGACCCAGTATTTTGCAGTGGCTACCAAGTGTAGTTAAAATACCATTAGCAGAGCTCACAGCAGACAGGATCCAAATGATTTCAACAACTAATGGGCCAGGAGCTATGCTGATTTACACCAGTTGAGGATCTGGCCTAATATAGTCAATGAAAGTATTTTTTTTCCTGCTCGCGTAATGTCTGCAGGTGTAACCCACACACCTTCTGGGTGTGGTGTTCTGTCCCACCTAGTGGCACTGGGACCACTTAAAGAGAGAGAGCTAAAATGAGTCTGCTCTACAGCCTTAGCTAACAGGCTGTTAGCTTTTAACTCATGCGGTAGACCAACAACCGGGGTCTGTTGCCATTACACAGGCATTTCACATTTATTTGTCCATTTGAATTTATTTAATAAATATCTCTTTAATTTTGTGGATTCACTGTGACCATTCAAAAACCAAACGCAGGTGCTTCAGTGTGGTTAGTCCAACAAGTTCCATGGCACTGTTTCTGTCCCTGGACTGGGTAAGCAGGCAAACACGTAAATGCCAATGCCTGCTAGTGTGAATTGAAAATTCTGTTTCTGTAAATACTCATGTTGGTACCTTTTGAAATTTGCTTTCTGCCGAGGGGCAACTCTAACCCACTCTGGCTGTCAAAATCTCCCCAAAGGGTCCTTTATCGATACAGAACTGACACAGCAACATGCTCTGGCAATGTCCCCTCTATCTGATGCGCATCCACACGGCCCTCCTGCCATGTCCAAGAGAGAAGCGTGGCATAGCACCAAATTATCCACGAGCTAAGGGGTAGTTTTCTGATAACTAGATATAGCCTGTGTCCAGACCATTTGTGCTGGCTGAAAGGTGCCAATGAACGACATCAGGGCAGAGAATCTAAAACATCCATGACCTGGTTCTCTGGTGGTATAACTCTATTGACTTCCATGAAATTAATCGGATTTATACTGGTGTAAGCAAAAGGAGAATCGGGCCTCAGACAGGACCCAAATCTTCTGTGGAATCAGGGGCATTATCCTTGCAGCATAACTGGTTCCCAAGGAACAAATCACACAATATGAACTGGATAGCTTTTCCTTATCAAATTAAGGACAAAGGGAATGTGGTAAATGTTTCTGGACTTTAGTACAGCATTTGATGCACTGTCCCATGGGCTGTCTCTTTAAAAACCATTCAAATTCACTTGGATGTGAGTTACATTGATTAAAAACTGTTTGAAAGACTGTAAACAAAGGATAGCAGTAAGCTGAAATATATTGAGTTGGGTGGAGGTGACCAATGCAGTGCCTTTTGTGGCATTTCTACATAGTTCCAGGGCACAGTTAAAACACAATTAGGTCCCTCTATCAGAGACGTTTCTTATGTGCCCACTATGGCCAGACTTTCAAGTGTTCCTCCACACCCAGTGGATCCCATTGCAACTTGGCTATTTCCTTTAGATGCCGAAACGGAAGCTGAGTTTTTTTGAAAATAGGTACTAAGGGCCTGATTCTGAACTATTGAAGCCAATGGAAAAACTCCCATTCATTTCACTAGGCCTTAAATCATGTTCTTTGTTTTCAGATTATGTCTGATCTGTGTTCTATCTGTCCAGGGACATGTCTGTGATAACTACATACCATAACACAGCTTTATTTATTGTATAGGTGACTAATCAAATAATGACTAAGTAAGCTGCATAGTCAAACATCCATATTTTCATATAAAAATTATAAACATATTTGAATATCAATAAAGCCGACTGCAGACAAAAAAAATTCCTGCTGCCACTAAGAATATCAACAACTTTCTGTTATATACCCAGACATTTCAACAGTCAGTACAATTTAAGAGTGACCAAGAACTACACATTATTTGGAAGGGATACCCTAGGTAACAGGGATTTGTATTAATTCAGGAGATTGACAGGTGTTCATCTCTGCTGCCAGCTACATATCACTCCGGCATGGCCCAACTGGAGAAATGCATTTTGTGGATTGTTCAGAGACTTGATTTTCTGTTTTATTAAAATCTTTCTGGGCAATATTCTGCTGGTCAAATAGAATGGCATCTGCTCAGATGGGAAAAAGAAAAACGGGCAGTATTTAAATCACCCCAGTGAATACCAAAGTTTGGGGGTTTTTATACTACATACAATATTTACAAACTCTAAAGCTTTTATAGCGTCTATTGTATTAAGACTTTAAAGGCTTGTGCTATCCAAATCTCCAGTGTGGAAAGTGGGCGGCAGAGGATCAGGGAAACTACATATGCACTGTTTGTCTCTGAGTTTTGTTGAAATGGAGCAAAACTCCTATAGAGATATCACCTCTTTCTACAGCAATAAGGGAACTCTGCCTCTTGTGCAGCTTAGCCAGTCTGTACCGAAGCAATTATTTTTGCAGAAATTTAAGCCCTTGAGTGCTGACTGCCCTAGTGCATACAGCAAAGCACCCCTCCATTCCCATCCAAGAGGATGTGCCAGTTACATGGGGCATTAAAGAATGATAGAGGAAAGTTTTCTAGATATGGAACAGGACTGACAATAAGGAGACCTGGCTTCTCTTCCTGACTTTGCAGCAGCCTTCCTGTGAACATTTTCAACTCACTCACGCCCCTGTTTTAAAAAGTGCCTATTCATTTTGTGACTTCTGTTTTTGGGGTGCTCAAATTTAGACTCCTCAATGGCCAACGCTGAGAACCAAAAAAATGGAAGCCAAAAAACCCCACCAGAGACCACTTTTGAAAATGTGTCTTTTAAGTTCTTTGTGCCTCAGTTCACATCTCTGTAAAATGGGCGCGACAAGGTAAGGGCAATGGAGTCTCTTAAGGGTTAACAAGTTCCTGAAGGTAACATGACTGTTTAGGGCAGCATATAAAAGGAGGGGGAAGTGGGGTTAAAGAATAACTAAAGTGGAGGTTTGTTCTCTCCTCTCTTGGCTGATGAAAGCAGGGAAAGCCTCTAGGGGTTATTGCCCGGTGTTTCTCGGTTGATTTGTTTTTTGTTTTGTGACTCTTTTGTGGACAATAAAGCAAAGGGCCTTTAAAGGCTAATGCTTTCAGCTTCATTTCCCTTCCTTGGCTGGAGAAACTGCCCACCAATTTACAATAGAATAATCATTTACTACCCTGGCATGTTGGTGTTCTGAGAGTTAATTCACTTATGTTTGTGAGGTGCTATGACACGGTGCTAGAACCAGCGCTCGGGTCACTGAAAGTCGAATTAGTTTCTCCAGAGAAGGGCCTGACTGTAAGAAGCTGGGGCTAATTATTAGATCTTCTGAGCTGGGGAGAGTTAAGGAGATAATTAACTCATTAACTGGCAAAGCAGAAAGGTGCACAGGAAGGACGTGCAACGGATGAATGTGAGAGAGAAAGTGCGAGTGGCTAGCAAGGCCAGTGCAAAGGGCGATCACTGTATGAGGAGTTCTCTTCTCTATGGTAAAGGAGGGTAGGGTCGCCAATTTTGGTTGGATGTATTCCTGGAGGTTTCATCACATGACATAATCTTTAATTTCTGGAGACTCCAGGACAATACTGGAGGGTTGGCAGCCCAAAAGGGAGATGATGTTGGTATGCCACTGTAAACAGACTTGCTGCGCTGTAAAGGGTGGTGGTTCAGATAACATACACTCCATATCATTGTTTATAAACTGGAGGTGTTAGAGCCATTTCTATGAGAAGACTGCCATAGCTGCTCAGGGCTGTGCCATGCACATGTCCATCAAATATTTTAAATGATTCATAGATCAGAATACTAGGAGGGACCACTGTGATCTTCTCGCCTCTTGCATAATACAGTCACAGTTCCAACTTTCACGCAGTAAATAAGCACCCCGACTTTCACAATAAGCCAAAAATCAAGCTAATCCCATTTCAAAACAAGGCTAAAACAAGCCAAACCCTAAGAACCCCAACACTCTGTGACTAGATCCCCCCGGCGTGTAGTCTGGGACTGTGGTGGGCCCGCTGTGCACCCCTGACTCTCTCCCCCTTGCCCCTGCTTGCCGGGAGCCAATCGAAAATAAAAAAAGCAACAATTAAAACAAGCTACAAGCCAAACAAGCAACCAGCAACTCACTGGTTGCTCACAAGCCAATTAAGACAAAAACAAGCCCAATTTCTGCATTCTTCCCCCCCGGGTTTGGCATGTCTGAACATAGGCCATAGGACTTCGCTAAATTAATTCCTGTTTGAACTAGAGCACATCTTTCAGAAAAACACTCAAGCTTGGTTTAAAAACAGGGTGACATTTCAGGAAAAAATTGGGTTTGGGGGGAGGAGTTATCAGAATATAGAATATTGTATGTGATTATACTGTATCCTTGAAAGCCTGGGGGAGTTAGGAGGTAAAAAGTGGAGCTTATAGATCTACGAAAAGTCTGTGGGGTGGAAACAACTGCCTGCCTTGACCCATAGCAAACGATGTCCCTGTTTGAAAATTGTCAGTGATATAACTTAGCAAGTATGTGAGCCATTCTGTTAGCACTTCAGCAGGCCTGCAAGACACATGATAGAGGGCTGGAGGTTAACTCCATATTCCAAGCCCATTCTTCAGGGCTGAGGGCCTGATTCGAAACCCTTCAAGGTCAATAGGGAAACTCCCAGTAATTTCAATGGGCTTTTGAATCAGACTCTCAGGTAGTGAAATTGGAATGTTTGCACATGCAAGAACACCTGCAGTCTATTACTGCCACACAGGTGAGAACGCATAGAATCAAAGAATCATAGAGTATCAGGGTTGGAAGGGACCTTAGGAGGTCACCTAGTCCAACCCCCTGCTCAAAGCAGGACAAATCCCCAACTAAATCATCCCAGCCAGGGCTTTGTCAAGGCTGACCTTAAAAACCTCAAAGGAAGGAGATTCCACCACCTCCCTACGTAACGCATTCCAGTGCTTCACCACCCGCCTAGTGAAAAAGTTTTTCTTAATATCCAACCTAAACCTCTCCCACTGCAACTTGAGACCATTACTCCTTGTTCTGTCATCTGCTACCACTGGGAACAGTCTAGATCTATCCTCTTTGGAACGCCCTTTCAGGTAGTTGAAAGCAGCTATCAAATCCCCCCTCATTCTTCTCTTCTGCAGACTAAATAATCCCAGTTCCCTCAGCCTCTCCTCATAACTCATGTGTTCCAGTCCCCTAATCATTTTTGTTGCCCTTTGCTGGACTCTCTCCAATTTTTCCACATCCTTCTTGTAGTTGGGGCCCAAAACTGGACACAGTACTCCAGATGAGGCCTCACCAATGTCGAATAGAGGGGAACAATCACATCCCTCGATCTTCTGGCAATGTCTCTAGTTATACAGCCCAAAATGCTGTTAGCCTTCCTGGCAATAAGGGCACACTGTTGACTCATATCCAGCTTCTCGTCCACTGTAACCCCTAGGTCCTTTTCTGCAGAACTGCTGCCTAGCCATTTGGTCCCTAGTCTGTAGCGGTGCATGGGATTCTTCCATCCTAAATGCAGGACTCTGCATGTGTCCTTGTTGAACCTCATCAGATTTCTTTTGGTCCAATCCTCTAATTTGTCTAGGTCCCTCTGTATCCTACCCCTACCCTCCAGTGTATCTACCACTCCTCCCAGTTTAGTGTCATCTGCAAACTTGCTGAAGGTGCAATCCACGCCATCCTCCAGGTCATTAATGAAGATATTGAACAAAACCGGCCCCAGGACCAACCCTTGGGGCACTCCGCTTGATACCGACTGCCAACTAGACAGGGAGCCATTGATCACATAGAAGAAATGTGCAGCAAAAAGTCCAGCAATTATGCTTGCTACACCTACACCAAAGGTTAGAATGATCCCCCAAAAAAGTCATATTTTTCTCTGGTTATTTGAGTCCTCTGCTGACAATGGTTAAGTTTTGTTGGGGGATGGGATGGGAGGAGGGGTAGGATTCTTTTCTTGTAGGGCATGCTTTTATACGGCCATATCAGTACTGAAGCCAGCTTGTTTTTGTTGCTTGAAGATGCATCTGTTCTGGCACCAATTTCCTATAGAACAGACATTAAAATGAATCTAAGGGCCCTAATTAACTACTGCCTCATGCCTATGAACATGGTGCAGTGGAGAGGCTAGGTCTATGGACCAGGAAACCTGGGCTGTATTCCTGGCTATGCCACTGACTTACTGTATGGCCTTGGGCAAAGCAATTCACCATTCTATCCCTAGTTTTCCCTTTGTGCCTCTGGTTTATTTAGATTGTAAATTCTTCAGGGCAGCAGTTGTCTCATTATATGTGTGTGCAGTACCCAGCACAATAGGGCCTGAGTCTCAGTTACGCCCTCTAGGTGCTATTGTAATACTACTACTAAAAATAGTCATTCATAATTGTGAAAGATGATGCTTCTCTGTTCCCCAGGGGAACTTTTTTTCTCTGTTCCTTCTTGCACCATGATCCCACTACTCTTTAGCTCGCCGATTGCATCTTCCCCACTTCAGAGAGCTGTGCCAGTGTCCCTTCCTGTTCTAGGAGTACCTCTGACATTTTTTACAATTTTGCTGAAAGTCTCTAGCTCCCAATCTCAGCTACCAGATGATCTCTTAAATGTGCTTCCTGACTGACACCAAAGACGCAATGTTCTGCCTGTTTGTATAGGGACCAGACAGAGGCTTATGTGTTTTCTCACTTGGGATCAAAGGAAGCAGCAGTTCAAGACCCTCCCAAAAATTCAAAATCAGCCTTGGCAAGGGAAGAGGGGAAGGAGAAATCCAATGTTGGTCCAAGGGTCATTCTAGCTATGTGGCATCCCCTAGGTCTAGCTGATGAGCAGCAAAAGGCCCCTCCATGAGTGGACCCTATCAGCCTCCTGAGTTCTTTCTACCATTTGTTGCTCCCGACCTCCCCTAAACTCCAATTTTCATGGGCTAGCACCAGCTGCCAACTGCTCCCCATTGTCCTCCTCAGCCTCCTCCCCTTATTCTGGCATCTATTCACCTGTTCAGAGGAGCACAAGCCCCTCTTGGCTGAACTGCTGGGGTTAGCCCAGCCTGGAGGATCTTTGGGCTTGTGCAGACCCTGGATCTTAGGTCACAAAGGGAGGCAGGACAGACTTTGCTAGGGAAAGGGAGGCAGAGTACATCTAGGGGAGGAGGCCTGGCCCAAGTTCACAGGAAGAGGAGATGAGACAGAGAGAGGTGGATGGTGCACGAAGAGAAACAAAGGGCAGGAACAGTGACAATACAAATGTTTTCCTGACACCATTTCCCCCCTCCTACTGAGCAATGCTGAATGCAGCAGTTATTTTTTCTAAAGACCTGAGCCAAAGACCACTGAAGTCAACAGAAAGGTTCCCACTGACTTTCAGTGTTGGCTTGGCCTTAGAAAATTAAGCACCTACCTGGGGGCAGCCTGTAGCCTTCTATTTTGGTGCACACTCCCATTGATATCAGAGGGAGCCCAGCTATAGATTCAGAATTAGTATACAGTCTTTAACGTTCAGTCCCAGGCCTTGTCTATATGACATAATGAAGTCGACCTCTGTCCGGTCACCATACTGCCACCACATTAATTACTGTGGTTTTCCACATCCACTCTAACCTCCTTCTGTTGATGGAGTGTGTTCCAGGTGACAGGGTTTTTCCTCTGGCCAGGAGGGATTTTAAAGGTGTTTACCCTTCCCTTTATATTTATGACATAAGCAATGCAGTGTCTACACAGACCCTGTGTCACCCTAACTACATTCACCTAAGCGCTATGCCTTTCATGGAGGAGGAGTTATTAGGTTGGTGTAGTGGGGTTATTTACATTGGTGGGAGCAACCCTGTAGTGTAGCCACTTACAGAGTTAGGTTGACGTAATCTGCCTAACTCTGTCTTATAGACCTGGCCCCAGCTCCACAGACTCTGATTCAACATGTAATTCAGCCATCTCTGCAGAGTGAGCTTTTAAAAGTTTACAGGTAACTTTTCTGGAAGTGTGACTGTGGCCATCACGTGTGCGATGCCTCTGAGCCAGGCAAGTGCCCTCCGCATTCACTTGTCTTTGAATAGTTGAAAAATGGCTCATCCAATATTTTATTTTTATTTTATGGCCACAGCTGTAATCTTACCCTGGGTTGGTGCAACAGCCCTAAATGCTTTGTTTCTGTTTACCAGGATGAAGACCATGTGGCTGCGGGTTGTCTGCTTGTGTCTGTGTTTGCCTTGGCAAGAGGCATGTATGCTGGTTTTGATCAAGTGTGCTGCAGTGCAAATTGACAGCAATGCTCACACCTCATTTCAACACAGAACTCTGCTTTCTGGAGTGTGCAAACATTCCCCCTGTCTAACTCCTCTTTCCAACAGTCATGTTTGTATTTATTATTATTATTGCTGAATGTGTGCCAGGCATTTTACAAACAGGCTACATATAGTACCTTTCTGTCTAGGTTTTTGGCCACATTTAACTGTGTCTGTCTGTCTGTCCATATATAAATTCTCAGTGTAATCTTAAGTGTAGAGCCACGATCAGAGCCCCTGTAGCATTCATATGTGTGTAAATCTATATGTACATGTCTGTATCTATGTACATGGTCACACACACAGATTGCATTTAATTTTTTAGAGGCTGTGATGTTAATACACTTGGTAATCCTTCCCCCCGCACCCACCCCTTTAACTCTTCCTTAGCTCATTCTATTCTTGCCCATCCCTTGTATTTTGTATGGATTTTCCCCCTCAGTATTTCAGGTAGTTATAAGGTTTTATTACTAAGCTAACATCTCCAACCCATGCCTATTCACCCATTGATTAAAACCTACACATTATTATCGCTGTTGTTTTTTATTGGTCTTATCCGTTAAATTCTCCTTCCTTCTAGCAATGACCCTCTGCCACACTTTGTCCTCTCTCTATCCAGAGGTCTATGGCCCTTTTTCCAGTCTTCTCTTGACACCTCCCTTCTGATAACTATCCCCTTTCCTCAGCAAAAACCTCCTTCCTCTACATACATAAGCAGTATACGCATATGTGCCAGCAATCGCTTTTATTCCCAAGTTGGTTTTTTTTCCTTCCTGCTTTCAGAAACTGGTTAAAAAAGAAGCAACCACGGTAATTACCGCAATCATTTGACAACTGGAAACAATCAACAATTATCATCCTGGGGGAAGGTTTATTGTGACGGATTGACTGATGGTATGAGGAGGGATAGCTCAGTGGTTTGGGCATTGGCCTGCTAAACCCAGGGTTGTGAGTTCAATCCTTGAGGGGGCCATTTAGGGATCTGGGGCAAATATTGGGGCTTGGTCCTGCTTTGAGCAGGGGGTTGGACTAGATGACCTCCTGAGGTCCCTTCCAACCCTGGTATTCCATTGAAGTCAGTGGAGTTGCACTGCAGTGAGCTCAGAATGAGGCCCAAAGCCTTCCAGGGCAGGCTGAATGGGTATGACTGCTCTGCAGCAGGACGAGAGCCTTCCCACCCAGGAAGACAGACGCATGCTTGCAGGACTGAAGCAAGCACGCTAAAAATAATTCAGTGTGGACATTGTGGCGTGGGCGGCAACTTGGGTTCTCAACGCAGAGGGGCTGGAGAGCCCGAGCGCTGCTATTTTTAGCATGCTACCTCAAGCACCAGCAGCCCAAGTTTGTCTGCCTGGTTTGGAATGCGCGGCTGCAGCTGCAGTGTAGACAAACCCTCTACGTTAACAAGAGATCATTGTGAGTTAAGTATCTAAGGCACAAGTGCACATAGGGTGAAACTGATCCCTGGGGTAATGCAGCTTGTTTCAATGTGGTATTACACCAAGGGTGAAATCGGTCATTAATGTACTACCAGTCTTCCCTGGTTTGATAAGACCATTGACATATTAAATAGCACTGCACTGGTCCTCAGGGGACTGATGTGTGAAGGCTATGTCACGCTTTTTCACTGAGAGAGAATAAAAATAACACATAATCCGTATTTAAATGGTGCTTATATCCATGGGGTCTGAACACAGTCATTGTAAAATCCTCTTAATTGAGACACCCATCTCCACATTGAAGATTCCTCCTAATTAATAGGCCCCCCTTTTTTATAAGAAGCCTGAAAAAATACTTAAGTTGAGCTATAATATTGCACCGAATAGGAACCCAAGCATAAAACTGTTTAATCTCTGTTGTCTTTTCTGCTAGTAGCGTCTGATTTAACTCAGAGTTTGCTGTACTGGTTTACCACTCCATCTTGACTAAAACTGTTTATGCCCAGTGGGGCCGGCCAGTGTAGATGGAGGCAATTCATGTTATGAAACCTTTTTAATAAACACTTTTTATAAGGGAGTCAATGGAGTTGCACCCATGTGTACCAGATCTGGATTTGAGGTAAAATATTTAAGTAACTTGGGAGTAGAGCTGGTTCAAAAGTCTTTTCCCCATGGAAATTTTTGACTTTTCGGTGCACTGTGCCATCAGGAAATCAAAAATTTCCATTTGGAAATGTGACTCCGGTTCCTCATGGGAGTTATAATTCTCTATAGCTTGGGGGTCGCAAGGTTATTGTAGGGGGGTTGCGGTACTGCACCCTTACCTCTGCGCTGCTGGTGGGGGTGGTACTGCCTTCAGAGCTGGGCAGGTAGAGAGTGGCAGCTCCTGGCCAGGAACCCAGCTCTGAAGGGAGAGCCACCGTCAGCAGCAGCGTAGCAGTAAGGATGGTATGGTATGGTCAGCAGCCGCTGCTCTCCGGCCACCCAGCTCTGAAGGCAGCACAGAAGTAAGGGTGGCAATACCATGACCCCCCTAAAATAACCTTGCAACCCCCATGCAAGCCCTGTTTGGGTTAGGACTCCCAGTTTGAGAAATACTGGTCTCCCCCATGAAATCTGTATAGTATAGGGTAAAAGCACACAAAAGACCAGCTTTCATGGGGGGAGACCAGAGTTCACCGTCTGTGACATGTTTTTCATGGCCATGCATTTGGTAGGGCCCTAATAATCATATATGTAGTCTTTTTAGGCAATGCAGCCCAGAGAGGAGAATGAGGGCATGAGGCACTCATATTACAGCTCCCAAGCTGCACTGGGGGTGGCATTTTAAATCAAAACTTTTCAGGAATTGGGTATTTATTGAAAAATCAAAATGTCAAAAATTTCTTCAGAACACAAACGCTTGACATGAGCAAACTTGTTTCGTTCAAGAAAAACAAATTTCCATCAAAAAACCCATCTTGACCACAAAATTTCAGCCAGCCTTAGTTCAGAATCTAAGTTCCATTTTTCAGAAGTGATGTAGGCATTTATTCTTATAGAAAGTTAATAGGACTTATGCTCCTTAGTGCAAAAGTCACTTTTGAAAATTGAACTTGGCTTCGTAAGTCTTCTAGGTACTTTTGAAAATGTTAACTTGGCCTAGAAGAACTGTGAGTATCAAGGCTTTACATTGGTTGTACTCAAAAATATTACACACACCAATCATAATTGCAAGTAAGATGTTAACTAGGGCCTAGACTCAACATAAGCATATGCTTAACTTTAAGCCTACGCTCACATCCATCCCTGTCCCCTATTGAATTGAATAGGATTAATGTACATGCTTAAAGTTAAGCATTTGTTTAAGTGATTTGCTATATTGAGGCCTATCTTAAGTTTTTATGCAGACCTATCACTATGGTACGTAAGCCTGGAGGGAACAGGAAAAGGCCATCTGCCATTTATGCACCATGACTTTTTTTAATTCACCGTTTCTCTGTTCTTGTTGCATGTTTTAAAATTTGCTTTATTTCCAGAAGTATTCATTATTCATCCATGAGTGAACTGGGCTGCTGATCATTTTAAGAATACTTGCCCATCACCTTTTCGACTTCTAAAGCAATATTAATTAACCTTGCTGAAAGGAGCTTTTACTTAAAAGTTTTAGGAGAAGGGAGATCAGATGCATCAGAGGAAGGTAAGAACTTCACAGCCACTTCAACAAATATTGTAAAAAAAAAGGATAGAAGTTTTTGATTCAGTTAATATGCATTTTCCTCTCTGTGCTGATCTCTCTCGACATAGTGTGTGGCTAATTTATTTACAAGGGCTAATAATAATGTAAATGTCACATAATGTGTCTCATCCATAATGATCCCAAACCGCCTTTCATACAAACTTAGGCCTTGATTAAACAATTCATCCCTATTCAGCAAAGCACCTAAGCACATGCTTAACTTTAATAAACATCACTGGGACTTAAAAGTTAAGCATGTGCTTAAGCGCTCTGCAGAATACAGATGGAATTAACCATATTGTAAAGGCTTTGCTGAATTGGGTTCTGAGAGCCTGAATGAAAGATGATTGAAGTCAGTGGGTGTCCTTCAATTGACTCCACTGGACTTTGAACCAGGCCCTGAGGTTCCGGTCAATCTGATCTATGCAGACAGATCATTAAACCTGAATGGAGTCTTGAAGATGTTAGTTATTCAATCCTAAGAGATTTCCTGAACCAACATTTTAAAATATGCTACATGATAAAGTGCAGGAAAAAATGAAAATCTGTTCTCCACAATGCAACAGCTGCTCACACCTCATCTAATTACATAAAGGTTAAGGAATGTGAAGAGAAGGTGTGGAAGCCTTTTCCCAACAAAACCAAAGAGAGAATTTAGGCAGGCACTTCTAAATACCTGATTGGAGAGATAGCCAAGACCCTGGTGTTATCACTTCCTCCTCTCACAAAAAATTCCATGGGATCTTTAACAACCGCAGGTCTTGGTTTTATGTCTCTTCTGAAAAAAAACCTGGAGATAAAGAGTTAGAGACACAAAAATAGGCTTTTTTTGAAAGCTATGAGCATATCTGGTGATAAATGCTGAGGTTCACTGTGAATAAAAGAGCTGTCATGATTTTAAGGATTAATGCATGGTTATTACTGAATGCAGGGAACCCAAAGAAGTTGAGCGCAAGGGTCCTCAGCTGAGGTTATTATTAAAGGAATTCAGGAAGCATATGACTTAGCAAGCTTCAGCCAAGGCCCTTATTAAAACCTGGCTTGCTGCTACCTCTCCTGCCTGTGTTTGTGAGCCTTTTTTTTTTTTTTTTACAGATCATAAAATCTAAGGGAAAAATAGACAAGTCTTCCCAGAGCCTCCTGTCCATGCTGAAGAGGTGTCCAGGCCAGGAGTGCTTGAAGTATAAATTCTTCCATCTCAGTGACATTAACCTCTACCGGGGGTTGCTTCTGCAGCAGTGGGTGGTTTTCATCTTCCTAAATAGAATCACTGATGAAAAAGCTGAAATGTCAGAGGCACACACAAAAAAGAGATAGCCAAGGGAATTCATGATCTACTGAGCTTATGGGGGAAGAAAGCAAGAAAAGTTACTCCTGGGTTGTAGTTACTTTTTCATTATTAGCTGTACTTCCTGAGCCAGGATGGTCTAACAAATAGAGAATGCACTGGGATTGAGGAGACCTGGGTTCTAGTCCTGCCTTGGCCACTGATCTGTTCTGTTGGCTTGGGCAAGTCACTTTATATTTCTGTGCCTCAGTTTCCCATCCTGTTTGCCTATTTAGGTTATAAGTCCCTGGCCCAAAGAGTTATCTCCTACCATGTGTATGCATATTGGGGTCTTGTGGGGCTATTGTAACATAAATTATGATGATGATTATTTTTCTCTACCTTTCCCACCTTTAAATTGGGCGCTTACCTACCTCATTGGGAGGATGCTGTGTTTAGGGCAATAGCAATTCTAATTTTAGACAGCAATTTGGAAAATAACTGACTAAAAGCTTACCTCAGAATGCAGCAGGCTAACAGGGGAGGGGGCGGCTGTGAGGGAACAGGTGATGGACAGGAACAATGGACATAAGGAAAGATTCATAACTCTGGATCTATTGCAAACATATTTTTCAGCTCTTGGGAAAAACTTCAGGTGACTCTTCAAAAGTTGCTGGCCTCCTCTCCCTGCTCCTATGGTGGCCCTAATGAGGATGGCTGGGGGAGATTCTTATATGTAGAGGACTACAGTCCCAGGCAGAAACTTACAGGGCCAAGCCTCTCTTTTATGTTCTGGTAGCAGTCAGCTCAGCTACAAGAACACACGTGGCTCAGAGGCATACGCACATCAGCGCAGATCCATCAGAGAAGTGGGGTTATAGAGATGTGCACTCAGAAGAAGGAGAGGAAAAGGGGAGAGGGAAAAATTTACTCAGAGAGGGAGAATAAAGAAAGCAAAAGAAAAGGCTGTGGGGACAGCAGATGGAGAGGGAACAGACAGGAAAAAAACAGGGAATGCCACCACTCTGCCAAGTCACGGCATGAGGGGCAGGTGTGGGAGCCACCACCCACCAGCTCTTTGTGATGTGAAGGCTCCAGCAACAAGAGAAATTTTGGTTATGTGCAGCTCACCTGAACTGCATGAAATGTAAAGTAAGTTCTGGCCTTCCACCGAACTGTACAGTAGGGTGTGACGGACTTGATACTATCTGGCCAGGGAGCGCTGTTCGCCTTGCTTGAAATGACTACTAGATTAGAAATTCCTTGAAACTGTGGAAAGTGTTGAAATTTGTTTCCAGAAACAAATCATGACACCTGTCTTGATCCTTTAGGTGGAAAAGACAGTCACCTTGAATAGGGCAGAATCTAGGCTGAGGCATCATTAAATAAAAGGAATTGTATGGTTTATCCTTCTTCCCAACCATTCATGGTTTTAGATGGCGAGATCTTCCAGACTGGGACTATCTTCTTGTGTGTGTAGCCAGCTCCTCAGCTCCTTACATGTTGTGTACACATCTGTAATACTGCTGCTGCTAAGAATAGGAAAAAAAAAAAACAAATTAAGTGAGTCAGCTTTAGCAGTGGTGAATCTATTGTGAAGAGGAAGACACTGAACGGCATATACCCATTGTAACATGTTTGAATAGGTCTGTGTCTCTGAGATGCTCAAAGGTGACAAGAAACCAGGCACCAAAACTGTTTGCCCAAGGCAGCAAATACAATATTGAAAGAAACTGGAACCATACAATACATATTATGTCAATAAGGGACTGGGATTTGTCATGTTCCCCCCAGTGAGGACACCAGTGCAAATGTCCTTGTCAGGATGATAATTAGAATGGAGGATGTTATACCTGGGATGCTAATGAACAAAGTCACACTTTTCCCCTGACTTGTCAGTGTAGGAGTTATGGGCAGAAATTGCCAGACCATGAGAGACCGATGCTTCATGTTAAAGATGTGTGCCTCATTTTGTTTCCCCTTAAGTATATTTTCACAGGGATTGGGGCTTACCTGGGCAATGTTTTAGCCCCAACTCTGACTTTTGTGCTATTTGCTTTTTATTTTGATCACTCTGTTTTTAGCAAATCTTAATTTCTTCAAGATACTTGTGGTCTGACTCCGTATCCAGGATATTCACCCAGATCCATCCTACAGGATCCTTCTCATCTGGGTCTAGAGTCTATGTCCATTCAGAATGCTTGGTCAAAAGGAAGAAAAGTCTGGTCCATAAGGTGTGATCAATGCCAGGACACTGGTTGGCTGGGCCCAGTTAAAAAGCCCTCATGATCACTGACAAGAGCTAAGTCAGAGAGGTGTGAGGTGATATAAGCTGTCGTGTGACAACATAATCAACCAAAGGAATATCAAGTTAGAAATATTACATCAGCGGAACACATTCTCATTGGCTGATCATATCCTAAGTCCATCATGACAATATTTACAGCAATTTCTGAAAGCCACTTTTTCAAGTTATCCCTTTCAGGTGCATCAGTAACACCACAGATATAATGCATAGTGCTTTGAAATCCTCAGATAAAAGTTTCTATTCAAGCACAGATGTGTATATTATTATTGATTACATGAGCTCAGCCTTTCTGAATGGATTATCGTGATCTAGACACATTCTAAAGATATTTCAAGGTACAACTGGAAAAAAAAGGAAGCCCACTTACTTTCTGTAATGGATGGTGAACACCTGAGGTGAAAATAGAATGAGCTGAGAAACCTGAATGTGAGGTCCTCGGTACTGTATTAATTGCCATCTGGCAAAAGCTGGGAAGATTCCTGACATGCTATTTAAATATGAAGGGAACATTGTCAATGAAAAGCTCATGGGAGGTGAAGAAAGGGATGTTGGCTCATGCAGAAATTCTGGGACAGAGGCTTGAAGTGGACTGGGCTATAGACTAGAATAATTATACTGTTATATTTCTATGGCACGTCTAATCCTGAAGGATCCCCAAATTCTTTACATACTATGTATATATAACACTACTGAAATACAGCCATTTCTAGACTGGGAGGGCAACGACCAGCCAGTGCCTGGCATGCTAAGTGTGGGAGAAGAGGACATTTGGACAAGGATACTGGGCACTACTTCTTTTGTTATGTAGCCTGCCAAAGGATCTTCACAGCAAACAAGATTTCGTGATGTCAGGAGTATCTGAGAGTGCTCAGTAAATCCAAAAATGAGGCCATCAAGTGTCATCTGAAAGACTCTCCATTCGGTGGAGCGTGGAACTCGGTTTGTCTGCCTAAGAAAGGTAAGAGACTGAGTCACTTGAACTCACGGTTTCAGAGAACGTATGAAGTTCAGAGATTAATTTTAGCAACTAAGCCATACCTTCTGGGCAAAATTAATGTCTGGTCTCAATTATAACAAGCAAGGACTCTTTCCAAAGAAATCCCTGGATTTTAGGGCCAGTGGCGAGAAGAAGCTGATGAACCTGGTGATGCAATGGCCCCAAGGGCGTCAGGCTGATTACGAATAATAAAGTCCCAGAAGTTCCATTCAGAAATAAGAAGGATACAAAGAGTTGACATTTCACATGAGGTTAATGGGAAACCAGGCTAAAACCTTTCTTGCTTTGAAATGATGTTTTACATTAGAAATGAAGGCTTTGCTGATAGTTTCAATATGGTTACAGCTTAAGCCAGGGGGAGATGAAATCTATTTTGTTTGTGCTTTGGCTGAACACTGTAACTGGGCTATCTCCGGCCGAGCCCTTGTGTATGCAGATCTAGAGCTGTGCTGCTTGATCTGAAAAAATCCAGCTCTTTCTTCTTCATCTTCTCCTCGTCCTCTCCCCTTCTCCCTTTTGTTGACATTAAAACTGATATTCTTTGCCTAACAATGCTTTTTGACCTGAAAGGTTCACGGAGAATGTGATTCCTGTGTCAGGCAAAACCTGGGAAAATAGAGAGTGTTGCCAACTGCCATGATTTTATTGCCAGTCTTGTTGTATTTGGTGTTTTTCAAAAAAGCCCCAGCTCCTGGAGTCATGTGATTAGATAAAAATATCAGCATTCATTTTCAAAACAGTAAGTTTCTAGCCCTCACAGTAAGGAGAAAAGTTTGCAAGCATGCCCAAGTGTAACAAAGGCTCAGAAACTAGAAGGCAAATAAATAAATAAACCCCAATATGTATTATTTTAAACAACAACAGAAAAAAACCCTCATGATTTTTAAGCCCTTGGTGTTGTTTTTGAGGGAGACCTGGCTCATGATTTTTGAACTCTTGGAGCTGTCAGTACTCATAGTTAGTTTTGGTCCAGAGGCATCCAAGATTTTGGGGTCTCCCTTTTCACTGTGCTTTGTGTACCGATGAGCCAAAGTGCTGCATAGCAGTTGACGAAAGGCAACATCCAACAGTCTAGCGAGAGAGAGGAGGGATACACCGACAGTGAAGTTATTGGTATTGTTTCTTTAAAACCAGGCAGGAGCAAAGTTCTAGGACTGACCTTTTTTGTGTATCCATTTAACAAGCTTTTTGTCCACACAACCACATGGACATCAGCACTGCAGACTAATCCAGACTGACCAGCTTCTATGTCTTACACCTGACCTGGAAGGGTCACTTCTAGGGGTGTGACACTGTGTACCTCAAAGTAGCACTGTGAAACCCCCATTTTCATCACTGTCATATAATTATGATATGTTTTGTACAAAGTATGCCTTGTGAGGTATCATTTTAAAGGTCTTTATGTGTTGAACATTAATATCCTGTTGGATTGTGTGTGCTGTGTGGAGTTATGAAGTATTGCTATGTGTGTTACTGAAATATGTTGTAAGGTTGGGAAAACCCAGAACCAGCCTTTCAGTTACAACAAAGGAGTAGCCATTGATAGCCAGATGGTCATTAATGGCTCCTCAACACACAATCCACTCTCCCAGAGACTTCACGGAGAAGGCACATACACCATGGGGGCAGACCAACACACATCGCAGCAAGGATGTTTCTAGCAACTGGGAAAAGGTGTAAAAGGAGAGACACTGACATCATCATTTGGGCTCTCTCCCTCTCCCCATCTCAACACCTGAAAGAAGGTCTGGAAGAAAAAGACTTTGAACTGAAGGAGTTTGGTCCCAAGCTGGAAAAGGGTCCAGTCTGTGTATTGAAGAACTATTAGCTGCTTGTATCAGCTGTTGGGGTGTTTGATTCAGCTATTGCTTAGACTAAAAGTTTAGGATTTAGAATGCACCTTTACTTTTTATTTTCTTGAGATAACTATCTGTGACCTTTATACCTACCACTTATAAATCTACTTTTCTGTAATTAAGCTTATTTTAACGTTTTAGACAAACTCACCGGTAAGGATAAAGTGCTTGGGAAATCTGCCCAGGTTACAAAGGCTGGTGCTTGTCCACTTCCCTTTGACAAAGTGGTGAACTAGGTAATGAACTTACACTGTTCAGGCTTCTGACCAGTGCAAGACGGTACAGTTCTGGGTGCAAGGCTGGTGAGCTGGGGGGTCTTGGCTGGAGTCTCTCTATTGATGGTTCATGAGTGGCTGGGAGATCATTCATGTAACGCTGTTGGGGTGTCCCTATCTGTGGATGGCTGGGTAAGTGCAGAGGCTTGTAGCTTGACATCAGCACCACACTGTGAGAGGCAGCCCAGGCTGGTGGGTTTGGAGGACTCAGCAGTCCCACAGTCTAGGTTGCACACCGGCGATCCCATCACAGAGGGTGAGGGCAATCAATTCTTCATAACCTCTTCCCTCTTTAGACTCGCTGCTGTGGCTGCCATTAACAGTGCCCATTAGGATGCTGTGTTGGGGCACGGGCCCAGTTGCCCATGAGGTACTGATCTGAAACTGTCAAACTCACTTTGAAAAGACCACTGAAAAACCACAGAGGGGGAGGGACAAGTTTGGGTCACCACTGACCTGGAAAGGATTTGAATAAGTGTCTTAGGCCCAAATCCCGGGGCGGATTCTGCCCAGGCAGCACCTAGTGCAAAGATTCACAATGCAGAGCCACTTGGAGGATCAGAGCCCGAGAAATGAAAGGCTCCCTAGCTCATTTCTAGTGGTTTTATTTGGAACAAGCCAGATACTTAAAACATGCCCATTCTTCTTATACATTTGAAGATTGATTCTCGTTCCAGATTAAGAAAAAACACCCTGGGAAAACAGGGTCTTTTGAATCCCCAATGAACCTGACTTGTGGAATGGTTTCCTCACTCCAGTTTAGCAGCATATGGACTTACATTTTTTTAAAAGAGGCAGACATTGCCCTGGCAGCCCTGGAAGCCTGCAGGGAGGGTGAGGAAACAGGCAGGATGGAGGGGCAGGTTTGAATACACAGAAGAAACATTGTACTATAATTTTGCTAGGAAACAACATCCTCTAATTAGATGACAGCAGAATGATGATCCCAAAGAGCCTCATACCAGATATCAATATTTTATGCTAACAGGGGCCCATCATGCATTCTTTAACATTCATTGTTTTCGCTTCACAGACTACAGACGGTCTTTACTTTCTGTGCAAAAATAAGTCATCGTCTTTAGCAACCCTTTACAAAAGAGAATAGGTTGTTTCCTTGCCATGGATGGATGCAAATTATTATTTACCCACTGTTGGGATATTTTGAAAGTGACAAGATAGAAAACTGTCTCTAAAGTTACCTTGGATTTTTTTTTTCATTTATCATGTACTTATTTTGGGACTAAGAGTTAAGAAGCTAAGTGACAATGAATCCTCATTCTGAATTCAAATTAGATACATATTTTAAAACCCAGCCACACTTGACCGATGTTTGAAATGCTGTATGACGGGCTTTACTTCATCTCGTTTGTTGATGTCATTTTAAAATATAATGGATGTTCGCGTTTTTGCAGATCACCTGCACACATGCTGGATAGCAACCAAAATGAACTCTGCTGTGGAAATACATTCTTTGCAAAGTCATAGTGCACATTTTCTTCAGTAGTAAATGGGCGAAGAGTCTATTTTTCTTATCCCAGTAATGAATTTTAGCATAAGTGAGTTCTTACCACTATGTGAAAAGCCCTTGTCACACTTCTGCAGTGCTCCACATAGAGTGCTAATTATCCTTTTTTAGCAGGAGGCGATTTCACCAATATATCATAAATCTTCTTCCTCACCCACCCCCACTCATACATTGTCTACTCTGCCTGGTGCTGCCAATCAAGTCTGAGGGACCTAGGCAGTGGTCATGAACTCTGTTGCCCATATCTCATACATTATTACTATGTATTTCACTAGTGTCCTGAGCAGGACCCCAGTGTGCTAGGCACTGTCCAGGAACATACTAAGAGATAACTGATGACCCAAGGAGCTCGTAGTCTAAATAGAAAAAGGGTGGGAGAAGGCACAGAGAACAGAATAGACCTGTCCCCAATCACACAACAGGTAGCTGAGAACACAACCAGCTGGTGTGGTGGTAGTGGCCGCCATCGCCCAGCCACGCTGAATGTTTCCCCATCAAACTTTCTAGAAAGTGGGAATCTGTGTTTTTGCTTTACAGCATTACTCCCACTGTTGTTGATTTTTCTGTTCTATTTTTCACTTCTCACTCCCTTTTCCCCGCTCTCCCCCATTATTTGTCAAGTGGCTTATAGACTCATAGGACTGGAAGGGACCTGGAGAGGTCATCTAGTCTAGTCCCCTGCACTTAAGGCAGGACTAAGTATTATCTAGGCCATCCCTGACAGGTTTTTATCTAACCTGCTCTTAAAAATCTCCAATGATGGAGATTCCACAACCTCCCTAGGCAATTTATTCCAGTGCTTAACCACCTTGACAGTTAGGAATTTTTTCTTAATGTCCAGCCTAAACCTCCCCTGCTGCAATTTAAGCACATTGCTTCTTGTCCTATGCTCAGAGGTTAAGAAGAACAATTTTTCTCCCTCCTCCTTGTAACAACCTTTTATGAACTTGAAAGCTGTTATCATGTCCCCTCTGTCTTCTCTTTTCCAGACTAAACAAACACAATTTTTTCATCTTCCCTCATGTTTTCTAGACTTTAATCATTTTTTGTTGCTCTTCTCTGGACTTTCATTGATTTGTCCACATCGTTCCTGAAATGTGGCCCTCAGAACTGGACACAATACTCCAGTTGAGGTCTAATCAGCATGGAGTAGAGCAGAAAAATTACTTCTCATGCCATGCTTACAACACTCCTGCTAATACATCCCAGAATGATGTTTGCTTTTTTTGCAACAGTGTTATACTGTTGACTCATATTTAGCTTGTGGTCCGCTATGAGCCCCAGTTCTCTTTCCACAGTACTCCTTCCTAGGCAGTCATTTCCCATTTTGAATGTGTGCAATTTATTGTCCCTTCCTAAATGGAGTACTTTGCATTTATCCATATTGAATTTCATCCTATTTACTTCAGACCATTTCTCCAGTTTGTTCAGATCATTCTGAATTTAATCCTATCCTCCAAAGCATTTGCAACCCCTCCCAGCTTGGTATCGTCTGCAAACTCTATATGTGTACTCTCTATGTCAGTGGTTCCCAAACTTGTTCCGCCGCTTGTGCAGGGAAAGCCCCTGGCAGGCCAGGCCGGTTTGTTTACCTGCCGCGTCCGCAGGTTCAGCCGATCGCGGCTCCCAGTGGCTGCGGTTTGCTGCTCCAGGCCAATAGCTCAGTGGTTTGAGCATTGGCCTACTAAGCCTCAAGTTGTGAGTTCAATCCTTGAGGGGGCCATTTAGGGATCTGGGGCAAAAATTGGGGATTGGTCCTGCTTTGAGCAGGGGGTTGGACTAGATGACCTCCTGAGGTGCCTTCCAACCCTGATATTCTATGATACTTAATTACCTAATCAGGCTATGGGCACTAAGAAGCTAATAGTCCCCTCATTTGGGAGGGATAATTAAAAAGTACAGGAAGGGAGGGGAAAGGGATCTCAGCAGGGGAAAATCTTTTTTCTCTCCCTAGAGAAAGGGCTGGTATCTGAGGAACATTGTAGATAAAACTGCTGCAGAGGTGTGTGATAGTTATGGTAATGTTAATAAATCACACAGAGATGTTAAACAAGAGGAATGAAAGATTGTTTCTGTGGGAGCCCAGGGCAGGAGTGAAGCCTGCCCTGTTACATTTGGGGGCTTATCCGAGACCCATTTCCTTCATCTGTCATAATGGAGAACCTGAGAGGGGGAACTGGTGAGAAGATTTGGCAGTCTAGGCAATGCAGGACACACTGCAATGGTTGATGGCAAAGACGACAGCGACGCAAAAGACCTTGCAGTCCTTCCAGCAATCACACCACATGAAATGTCCATCCCTGCTGGCCTGGCCAGTCAAACAGCAGAAAAGCTGGCAAGAGTGTATATGATATAACCCACACATCTCATGGATGTGGTGCTCTGTCCCACTCTAGTGGCACCGAGACCACTTAAAGGTTAATGATTTTGCTACTACTCTTAGCTAAGAGCAATGTGTCTTTTAGCTCGTGCAGTAGAGGCTCATACACCGAGGTCCCGGGTTCAATCCTGCCTGCCGATGACTGGAGTCTGTCGGTGTTACAAGTGTGGGGGACGGAGCACCACAGCCAGGAGGTGTGTGGGTTACAATGATCAACAGGTGCAGGTGTAGCATCAGTTATTCAGTATCTGGTAAGTCTCCCTGAAGAGAAAGGCAGTTGGACACAGGGGGTTGGTAATGACCCTGAGGCTTGGGCTGGAGTATGTTCTTTATTATTTGTATGGTGGTAGCACCTATAGGGTCCTGGTCTCAGTTGGGGTCCATTATGCTAGGCAAGAGACTCGTTCCCCTAACAATCTGAACACAGATGATTGGTAGGAGAAGGGAAGGGTTATTATCCTCAGTAGGGAACTGAGGCACACAGAAACTAAAGACCAGATTTCCAGAAGAGCTCAGCTCCCATTTAGGCACCAAAATATGTAGCTAGATTTTCAATAAAACTCAGTACACTGGATGCTCTGTAAAAAAAATAGAAAAAAAATCTATATCTGGCCTTGTAGTAGCACGGGAAATGAACCCAGTTGTCCTGGGCTCTAACCACAAGCCTCACCTTCCTTTCTGATCAGCCCTGCTTTCTGTCACTTATATGTAGTACATGATCATCTTTAGAGAGAAAAAATTAATTTCCCCTTTGGAATAAAACATGGATTTACAGGGCTTGCAAACAAATAGTGAGTCCTGCAGACCCAAAAGCTCGCCCAAGAGTTTTGTAAACTCTCAAATGCGAAGAAATTCACATTGCCTTATTTTATTAGTAGTATTTAGTAGAAGTCGCTAAAGAATAACTATTGTAAGTGATCTTATTGTCTCTGATCCCCAGAGGTTGAGGATGATCTTTCACAGGTTTTATTTTCCATGGGTCCTCTGGTGACTGAGGAGTCCGATCCTTGAGCCACAGGCTCATTGGCAGACACTGCAGGTAGTGTTGGAAGACAGGGCTGGGCTGCAATTCCTGCGTGACAGTTGTCTTTCCTTTCTTTTCTGGTGTTTTTCTGCGACCAGGGCAAGGCAATTTTCCTCAAAAGTGGACTTTCCCCTCTGACAAGTCTTTGCCAGTTATCCCTGTCCTGGGCTGCTCTCCCCCAGTGTGTGGTGTCTATATGACATCTCTTGCTTTTTATCTTGAGGGTGTCTTTAAAGCATTTCTTTTGGCCTCCCTGTTTCCTTTCTCCTTTGGTGAGTTGGCCATACAGCAGTTGTTTAAGTAAGCATCTATCAGGCATGCGCACACAGTACCCGCTCCACCTCAGCTGGTGCTGGACAATCAGGGCCTCAACACTGAAGATGCTGGCCTCTCTGAGGACACTGACTTTAGTGTGATGATCCTCCCACTTTATGTTGAGGATCTTCCTAAGAAAGTGCTGATGCTGGCTCTCCAGGTATTTCAGGTGTTTTCTATAGGTCACCCAAGTCTCACAGCCATAGAGGAGAGTTGGGATTACCACCGCTTTATAAACTAAAAGTCTAGTATGTGTTCTGATGTTGGGATTGTTGGCAGACTGTTTCGCCAGGTGTTCAAAGGTAGGGCTGGCACAGCTGAATTTTGACGTCTATATCTGCCCTCGGTGAGAGATGACTGCCAAGATAGGCAAAGTAGTCTACATTTTCCAGTTCTTCTTTGCCGATGTAGATCTTCCTTGCGGGGTCTAATGACTGACCGGGGAGAGGCTGGTGAAGAACTTTTGTTTTGCCGATGTTCAGAGTTAGCATTAGGCTTGTGTAAGCTTCAGAGAAGCTATTAAGGGCTGTTTGTAGATCCTCCTTTGCCTGTGCAACTACAGCACAATCATCTGGAACATTTTTTTCTAGTGGGGTTATTGGTGATGGAAGCCATGTTTTTGGTGTTTGTTATTACTACTTCAAGCCAGGGGTATGGCAGCATCCCTAGTTCCAGCACCACAGCATTTACCTCCCTAATCTGGTCTCCCAAGAAATGAGGCCTCACCCATATCTAATTACTTATGCCAAGCCAACCCAACAAACATAATCCCAATTTACACCTATTAAGTGA
Organism: Chelonia mydas; assembly: GCF_015237465.2. Classification (NCBI taxonomy): domain Eukaryota; kingdom Metazoa; phylum Chordata; order Testudines; family Cheloniidae; genus Chelonia; species Chelonia mydas. The sequence continues at coordinate 132,430,097 of NC_057852.1, read as the reverse complement.
TGGGCTCTGAATTAGCTATTGTCACTCAAGAAAGAAATTGTGGAGAGTTCTCTGAAAACGTCTGATCAATGTGCAGCAGCAGTCAAAAAAATCTAACGGTGTTAGGAACCAGTAGGAAAAAGACAGAGAAGCCAGGAAAATATCATAATGCTACTATATAAATCCATGGTATGACCACACCTTGAATACTGTGTGCAGTTCTGGTCACCCCATCTCAAAACATATTAGAAAAAGTACAGAGACAGCAAAAAAAAAAAACGATTAGGGTTATGGAACAAGAAGAGATAAAAAACACTGGGCTTCATCTTCGAAAAAAAGACGACTCGGGGGGTGATATGAGAGAGATCTATCAAATCATGAATGGTGTGGAGAAAGTGAATAAGGAAAGGTTATTTACCCCTTCACATAAGAACCAGTAAAATTAAATAGGCAGCAGGTTTAAAACAAACATAAGGACATATTTCTTCACCTAATGCAGAGTCAACCTTTGGAACTCAGTGCCAGGGGATGTTTTGAAGGCCAGACATATATCTGGGTTCAAAAAAGAATTAGCTAAGCTCATGGAGCATAGGTCCATCAATGGCTATTAGCCAAGGTGGGCAGGGACGCAGCCCCATGCTCCAGGTGTCCTTAAACTGCCAGGACCTGGGACTGGACAACAGCGGGATGGATCACTCAATTGCCCTGTTCTGTTCATTCCCTCTGAAATATCAGGCCATTGTGAGAAACAGAAAACTGGGCTAGATAGACCCTTGGTCTGGGCCTAATGTGGCCATGTAGCAAGGCAGTGACCCTGCTCCTGAGCGAAAATGCTAGGCTGATTGGGGAAGCAGCCACAGCTGGGGCCATGCCCCAATCAGGCCACACCTGGCCCTGTTATAAGGGCTCAGGGAGACGCTTAGTCAGTCTCTCTCTAGCTGTGGAGAGAGAAGGACCTAGCTGCTGGGGAGAAAAGGATACGCGGAGTGGAGCAGAGCAGGGCTGGGGAACGGCCAGAGGAGCTGGGAAGCTCCAGCCTGGTAAGTCCCCAGGCTGAGGCCTTGATAAAGGCCTATGCAGGCACTGGGGCTGGGAGGTGCAGCCCAGAGATAGGCAGAGGCAGCTGGTCTGACCTCCTTGCCAATGCTGAGTGGTCACGACTGACTGCAGTCTGCCCCAGTGAGTGGGGCCTAGATGATGACTGGCAGTAGCCACTGGGGCAAGGTGGGGATAGAGGGTTGGGGGTGCCCTGGGAGGGGAGACCCAGACTGTGGGTTACTGCTGGGGGCAGAACCCTGAGGTAAAGGGGCATCGGGGTCTGAGGCAGGCAAGACACCAGCCAGGAGGAGGGGCTCTGTACATTGGAGAGCTAATTCCCAGGATAGCCAGCAGGAGGCACCACACTGGTGAGTCATTGCTTCGCTACAGGCCATTCTTATGTTTTTTTCCCCAGCCCTGATCAGCCAAGCAATCAGTGGAGCAAAAATGTCAAAACAGCTGGCCAATCAGAGGGGACGGAGGGGAGAAAAGGGCGTGGCACAGTGTTTCCATACTCGCAGGAAGGAAGATGGTATTCATGCCCCGATTTCACCCACTCGCTCAGTTCCAGTAGTGGAATTCTAAAGACTGGAGTTTGTCTTTTTGCAGCCATGTGGCTTTGTTGTGGGAGGAGGTGGCCTTCAGTCTTTACAGACATAACCCCAACTGCTTAAGTCCAGTTTACTCACCAGGTGACACAGCCATAAAAACAATTAAAAATAACGGCCTTCTGTATCTTCGAAATATGCGGTACAATCTTCACGAAGAAAACTGGTCCACAGGGAGCCATTTTCCCCCTCTGGCTTCCCAATGAATTGATTTCAGTTGTGTTGCTCCTGACTTACACCAGGATAGCTGACATCACAGCTGGCCTGTGGTGTAAGAAAGAGGATTGGTTGAGGATATTAGGGGGAGAAAGTGGTGTTAATAAAAATCTTCTTCCAATCAGTCTCTTTCTATAGTGAATGTACTGAAATTCAGACTCCTGGGAAAGATTTGAGATGTACAATTTGATGGACGAGGTTCCTTGGAGAAATTGTTTTCTGGGGTTTCTGTTAAAGTAATGACCGTTTCAACTGGGGAGGAAAAAAAGCTAATTTACCACTGAGGATTTTGCTCTGAATCACAATGTGCCTCTGATTTAGTATATTTATCACCAGGTTTCACTTGAATAAACATGCTGTTGATTAGAATCCAAGCCAATTAGCAGATGATTCTAGCAGCATCCTTGATGTCTGGTTTTTATGCTGAATCCTGCTATACTTATTTAAAGATAAAAGCAATATTATGGGAAGTACCAGAGTAGTATTCTTGTTGCATAATTAGCTGAGGCTTGTGAATTACTGCAGCGCCTACGTATGGCTGGGTTATACCAAATGGTTTACAAGAGTTATTTGTTAACTCAAGCCAGGTTCAGCTTCAGTTTGTTAAAGACTAACAGCACCAGGCTCATACTGGTCAGTCATCCGTTTTTAAGTACTGCAGTGTGGCTTTGAAACAAATTTGCTGAAAAAAAAACATAGACCACTTTCTAGCATTTTGCATTCCATTACTGCAATGGGACGAACAGAGCAGTCGAAAGGGGCACATAATAAAGCCTAACCTTTTAAAAAATTCCCAGGAAAATTGAAGTCCTGTGGGGGAAAAAAAATAAGTATGTGCTGATGATGCATATTCACAAGGGGGAGTGAATTAAGATTGCATTAATTCTGACATTTCTTAACTTTTAAGTGCTTGACTTTGCAACCTTAATAACATTCTTTTAATGTAGTTTGTGTAATGTTATATACTTACTCTGTGTATGTACAGCACCTAGGGCCCAATCAATGCAGTACTGTAATAATTTTGAAATATTGCTATTTTCTTTCCTTCACCCCACTGCATTTTGTGTTTAGATACTTGCCCAAGAAAGCACTATATTTATGTGTGTAAAAAAGTGAAACTTTGACAACGATAAAAATTTTTGTAAAAACATTGGCTTGAAAGAAGAGGCATTTTTCATTTACAAACAATCCTTTCCATGTGGGAAATCCTAACCAGCTCGACCTTTCTGTGAACCTGAGCTGGGTTCTGGGTGTGCCAGATTTACAGATGGGGCTAGAAAACAAAGCAGGGTGAGCTTCCTTCGTGTCAACAAAGAAAAGTTAGTTTGGAGCTTGAAGTGAACCTTCATAATTTTATATTCCTTCATCCATTGGGCCTTCCCTCCTTGAGAAAGTATTTGGGAAAACCCTGGATAGGGTGGCCAGATGCCCGGTTTCTGACCAGAAAGTCCGGTCAAAAAGGGGACCCAACAGTGTCCAGTCAAATCTACTGACCGGACACCCAATGTCCGGTTACTGTGGGCGGGGAAGGTGAGGACTCGCCGAGTCACCACCCATACAAGCCCCTACTCAGCTGGGGCCTCCTCCTACCTGCATTGGCCGGCTGCAGCTCCCAGCTCTAACTCTGCAGGCAAGTCCTTCCTGACCTGAGTGGGGGAAGAGAAGGAAAAAGCAGTGAGCGGCGGTGGGGGAGAGGCAGGGCAGGGGAGTGTCCAGTCTGTAAATATTCCCAAGTTGGCAAACCTAACCCTGGAGGATTTTTTTTCACAGTAAATGAAAGGATTTTTTTTTAATTCTTCCTGAAGGTGAGATTCAACAGAGAGCCAACAGAAAACTATGCCTAACAAATTTATGATGCTAACCTATAAGGAATTGTCCTTTTATGCATATGGCATCTAGCCACCTTAGGCAGACTGGCTCCTTATTCTTCAGTAGTTGCCAGCTTTATTACTACAATACACAGACAGCACCTTGTTAAGAGGGGGAGCCAGCACACCTTCAAGATGGGTTAATGACACTCCCACCTATAAAACAGTGCCTAGCCCATGGCCAAAGGTTGACCGCTATGGTCCTGCTCTTTTGGCAAAAGAGCAATTCCTTTTTTGATCATGGAGGGAAAAAATACAATAACACCCAGAAGGGCCTGGACATAAAAATTGCACATGAAAATTGCAAAACCTAATGCTTCTGCTGGCATTACCCCTCCTCCCATGTGGATGCATGGTCCCTACTAAATGTCTCCTTGTCAATTTAATGATAAACTCCTACTTGTGGTAACAACCTGCTGCTGTTATCATGCATTAGTTTAATCTTTCCAGCTGCCATTAGTAAGGGCACACACAGCTATGATGCCTCAAGAGCAGAGCAGGCAGCTGTGCTCCAGGACAGGAAGTAAGCTGTGCCAGCCCTTCACCTGGTAACACTGACTGCCCTACCTGTCCGGGCCAGCATGTTGGAATGGAGGCACCAAGCCCCCGCCCATTCCTTACCCCTGCCCACCAACTCATGTTCCTGGGAGAGGGAACAGCTGCTCTCTCGTAGATGCTGCTATGCATAAGGCAGGCAGGAAGCACAGGGTGCTCCTTATGACCCCTTGCTCCTCTGTGAAGCAAGAGTCATAGGCTGGTCCCAGATAAGTAAGGAGACGTGGAAGCGTGTCTTTAAAGCCGTAATTTGCTGTGGTGGTTCCAGACCTTCTGTCTGCGGTTCCTGGTCAGTCCATTCAGTTTGCTCTCCTCGCTCACTGTAAAGTAGCTACTATTTTTTTTATAAATTATTCCTTTTTATATATTTTCCCTGAGCTATTAACTATGAGGTAGCAGGGACGTGGGCAGCTTTTGAATGTGAGGAGATGCGGGGTGTTTGTGTGCATGTGTGACAAAAAGAGAGCAATACAAACACACAAGCTGGAACTCAGGAGCCCTGGCTTCAGTTCCCAGCTCCGCCACAAACCTTTTGCGTGACTGTGTATAAGTCACGCAACCTCTGCGCCTCAGTTCCTTGTTGCTAAAGTGGGGCCAGCAATGCTTCCTTCTGCCTCTCCCAACTCCTCTGGGTTTGCCAGCCGCTCAACTCCATTCCCCTGTGGAATAACTGTGACTGGTTGGATCACAGAAACCCTCTTGGGGCTGCCAACTGATGTCCCAAGACTACTTCTGCCCCTGCTTTCCTGCCTTGGCAGCTTGGGACTTCAGTGCCCTGCCTGGTTCAAGCCAGACCCGCTAGCCTGCTGCAAACCAGACCCAGGTCTGAACCATGTCCCCTAACAGCTGGAGGCTTAATTGAAAGCAGCTTAAGAAGTGTTCCTGTCTTTAACACTGTTGGAGCAACCAGGCAAGGTACTAACAAACTTCACCAGGACTTTATTTTTAAAGTGGAAACCTCTTTATCAAGCTGCTGCTGCACCCTTGGTAGCTCTCACTCCGCCTCCTCTACTTTCCCCCCCCTCCTTCCTGTTTCCTGTCCTTTCAGACTCCCACCAGCCAGTGCTCCCAGTTCTAATAATTACAAGTAGCATCTGAACACCACAAACACTCAGCTGCCCAACTCCCAATGGGGTCCAAACCCAAAATAAATCCATTTTACCCTGTATAAAGCGTATACAGGATAAACTCATAAACTGTTTGCCAGCAGATCGAGGGACATGATCATTCCTCTCTATTCGACATTGGTGAGGCCTCATCTGGAGTACTGTGTCCAGTTTTGGGCCCCACACTACAAGAAGGATGTGGAAAAATTGGAAAGAGTCCAGTGGAGGGCAACAAAAATGATTAGGGGACTGGAACACATGATTTATGAGGAGAGGCTGAGGGAACTGGGATTGTTTAGTCTGCGGAAGAGAAGAATGAGGGGAGATTTGATAGCTGCTTTCAACTACCTGAAAGGGGGTTCCAAAGAGGATGGATCTAGACTGTTCTAAGTGGTAGCTGATGACAGAACAAGGAGTAATGGTCTCAAGTTGCAGTGGGGTTGGTTTATGTTGGATATTAGGAAAATCTTTTTCACTAGGAGGGTGGTGAAACACTGGAATGTGTTACCTAGGGAGGTGGTGGGATCTCCTTCCTTAGATATTTTTAAGGTCAGGCTTGACAAAGTCCTGGCTGGGATGATTTAGTTGGGGATTGGTCCTGCTTTGAGCAGGGGGTTGGACTAGATGACCTCCTAAGGTCCCTTCCAACCTTGATATTCTATAACACTGATAGAGAGATGCACAGCAGTTTGCCCCCCTCGGTATTAATACATACTCTGGGTTAATTAATAAGTAAAAATAATTTCATTAAATACAGAAAGTAGGATTTAAGTGGTTCCAAGTAATAGCAGACAGAACAAAGTGAATTACCAAGTAAAATAAAACACGCAAGTCTAAGCCTAGTACAATAATAAAACTGAGTACAGATAAAATCTCACCCTCAGAGATGTTTCAATAAGTTTCTTTCACAGACTGGACGCTGTCCTAGTCTGGGCACAATCCTTTCCCCTGGCACAGCCCCTGTTCCAGCTCAGGTGGTAGCTAGGGGATTTCTCATGATGGCTGCCTCATTTATTCTGTTCCACCCACTTATATATCTTTTTTGCATAAGGAGGGAATCCTTTGCCCCTCTGGGTTCCCACACCCTCCTCAATGGAAAAGCACTAAGTTAAAGATGGATTCTAGTTCAGGTGACATGATCACATGTCCCTGTAAGACTTCATTACCCACTTGCCAGCCCACCTGTATACAGGGAGACTTACAAGTAAAACAGAGCCATCTACAGTCAACTGTCCTGGTTAATGGGAGCCCTTAAGATTCCAAACCACCATTAATGGCCCACACTTTGCATAACTACAATAGGACCTCAGTTATATTTCATATTTCTAGTTTCAGATACAAGAGTGATACATTTATACAAATAGGATGACCACACTCAGTAGATTATAAATTTTGTAATGATACCTTACAAGAGACCTTTTGCATGAAGCATATTCCAGTTACATTATATTCACACTCATTACCATATTTTATCAAATCATATAGAGTGCAACGTCAGAGTAACCATGGGCTATTTGTCTCTATAGCTGTCATGTCAGCAGAGAAGCAGGTTTCAGGGGACACCATCATAGGGCCTAATCACATCAGCTACACTATCAGAGGCTCGTTCACCTGCACATCTATCAATGTGATATATGCCATCATGTGCCAGCAATGCCCCTCTGCCATGTACATTGGCCAAACTGGACAGTATCTACGTAAAAGAATAAATGGACACAAATCAGACGTCAAGAATTATAACATTCAAAAACCAGTCAGAGAACACTTCAATCTCTTTGGTCACTCAATTACAGACCTAAAAGTGGCAATTCTTCAACAAAAAAACTTCAAAAACAGACTCCAAGGAGAGACTGCTTAATTGGAATTAATTTGCAAACTGGATACAATTAACTTCGGCTTGAATAAAGACTGGGAGTGGATGGGTCATTACACAAAGTAAAACTATTTCCCCATGTTTATTTCCCCCCCACCCCGCTGTTCCTCAGATGTTCTTGTCAACTGCTGGAAATGGCCCACCTTGATTATCACTACAAAAGGTTCCCCTCCCCCCCCCCCGCTCTCCTGCTGGTAATAGCTCACCTTAAGTGATCACTCTCATTACAGTGTGTATGGTAACACCCATTGTTTCATGTTCTCTGTGTATATAAATCTCCCCACTGTATTTTCCACTGAATGCATCCGATGAAGTGAGCTGTAGCTCATGAAAGCTTATGCTCAAATAAATTTGTTAGTCTCTAAGGTGCCACAAGTCCTCCTGTTCTTTTTGTAGGGGCAGGGTATTTTCTTAGTGCACTCTACTTAGTCACAAATGAACAGACGCGGTCACAAATCACACACAAGCAACTCCATCTTGCAGCACTACTGTCCTTTCAAAAAAAAGAGGCATTTATGGGCCTGTGTTTCATGACTTCCCTGCCCCTCCCTCAGCTCCTGAGCTTTTTACCTTAGAATCCCCCAAGCCCAAACCTGCTGACCTAGAACTATTGTGGCCCAAAAATGCAAGCCTAAACATCGATCCTCCTTTTGGGCAGCTACTTTGCAGTACCAAGAGACCTCAGGAAATGTCTGATTGTGCTTTCCTGCAGCCCCTTAATGAGTGTCTCAGTACAAAGAGAATTCTGCCCTGAGTCTTTATACATCAGCATCTCATAGCATGCATGACATTCACACCATTCGGCCAGACAATCTGCTCTACGGGAAGAGTTGCTGAGTCTTAGGCCACTTTCTAACAGACAGGTGTCCAATCACAAGATCACCCCCACAATTAGCATTGTCAGTTTCTCACCAACAGCTGAAAGACTGATAGAGAATGACCTACAATCTCCCTGCTAGACTGGGATTCTGCAACTATGAATTGAGGCATGTTTCTGGGGCAGCTGATGTGCTTCTATGAATTCTGTGCTTCCACCAAGATTATTACTATTAATTATTGATTTTACTGTAGAGCCCAGGAGCCCCAGTCGTAGACCAGTGTCCGAGGTGCAGTACAACACAGAACAAAATGACAGTCCCCACTTCAAAGAGCTCACAACCCGAGGGCTTTTCTAGACGGAGACAAGCTGGTGTGCAAATCTACAGTGCACACTCACTGCTGTGTGGGCCTGCTGCTGCACACTAAAAATTCCCCAGTGTGTTTTGATCTACTCCAGTTTGAAACTAGAGCTCAAAGGACACTGGGAAAGTTTTAGTGCATAGTAGCAGGGTCCACCCAGCAGTGAGTGTGCAGCAAGCTAATGCATTATGGAGTTACTCCCCAGCATGCAGCTATCTCACTGTCTAGACACACCCTGAGTTGTCTTCTTTCATATGCTGCAAAACAGCAATGTTATATGTCCAAGGCTAGGTTGGTGATCCAATTGATGGCTTCAGGCGCGTAGGAGCGGATGGCAGAGATACCACCAGGATATGATAATTTGGAACTTTGATGAGGTGTACAGATGTGCTGTAGTTTGAAGCCCACTTCTGCAGTCACAGATAAGATTGTGTCTCCGTCTCCATTTATGGAGCAGGAAGGCACATCTGCCATGTGATGTGCGGATGAGAGTCAAAGTGGACCATGTTTTCTGTGCAAGTGAAAAGCCATGGGGTTCGCTGGTTGAGTCCTTGATGAGATACTTATTTAGGATGCTGGAGTCGTTCCAGCTTGCTCATCTTCGGGGCTAACCCCCCAGCCTTCAAACTCTTGCACCACAAGCCAAAAAGGCTTTCTGGATTTGAATTGGAGTCTCAGTATATTATATAGGTTTTCATGTACTAGAAGAGACTTGTTCCCTCAAATACAGTGGAGCTCCTGAAGAATTCATATATCACAGAAAAGTTGGGGTGGGGTGGATTTGCATCAGTGCAGGAAGCCATGGTTGTGGCATTGATTTTACTGTGCTTGTAATAATCCACATGACAATGTTATATTGAGAATTGACAAGTGATGCGTGGGAGCTTATGTGTCCAGAGGGGTGAGCAATATTCTGCAATAGAACAGACCTCTTCAGTAGTCCTTGTTTACAGAGTTTTTGCATTGGCTCCCCAGATCAATCCTGCCAGTGTCTGAATGAGATTCACAAGCATCTTTATTTTTTCATGGATATTTTGTTAGGTGAGGGTGGTGGTATGCGAGGCTTCTTTTTGATGTCACACTGAGATATTTCGGAGTGTGATCGTGTCTCATCTGCTGACTACAGAAATCCACATGCAGTTCTTCCCTAGCCTTTCAATTGTTTAAGTGGAATGAAGACCTCAAAGTCTTAGCAGGGTTTGGTTTTAACCACCCACATAAGAAATATTCTTCCATGATTTTAAGGTCCTTAGTGAAGATTTTTTCTATGGTAGGTAAATCCCATGTCTGTATGGTCAGAGCAGTCATCAGCACAGACAAATTTCTGTGATGGTGTTCACAGAAGGTCACTGATATAGATATTTAATAGGATCAGTGCTTAGACTGGACCTTGTGGAACACCATCACTGAGAATGCAGGGACTGATGACCTGGTCACTAAGGGAAATGTAAAACCTTTGACTAGTCAGAATTTCTTGGAATAATTTTTATCATTGCATTGCACAGGTTAATTTGGCTGGCTTTTAGGAAGAGACCATACCTCCATATAGTGGTATAGGTGGCAGATAAGTCTAAGAAAGCTGTTCCAATCCTGAGTTTTTGCTGGAATCCCACCTCAGCATGTGTTAAGGCTAATACATGGTTGGTGCAGGGGCAGCTGCAGCCTTGTTGGAAACCCACTTGTTCATTCAATAACAATGCTTCGAAAAGTGGCACAATCTTTGTCGGTAATATTCTGTCCATGAGCTTGTACAATGTGCAGTGGAGAGATACAGCCTGGAACAAGGAAAGATTACTGGTTGGCTTCCCAGGCTTGGCAGTGACAATAACCATACCTCATGCCAGATCCTCAGGACGAGCCCTGAGGAGTGGATATTGGAAAACAGTGCTGCCTACCATTTCAGTTCTTTGGCTCCAAGGATTATAAAATATTCTGGAAAGACGCCATCAGGTCCGGCAGCTTTCCTGGCTTTCGCGAGAGAGGAGGATTTGTTTCCCTCCTCAAAAGTATAGGGCAATGATCGGGGGAGGAGACAGGTAGTGAGCTGACTATTTATCAGAGCTGTCTATGTACTTGGCACTTCACAGACACATCCCCAGCACTTGGGAATTCATAAGGAGCTGTCATAAATATAAAGGGAAGGGTAAACCCCTTTTAAATCCCTCCTGGCCAGAGGAAAAATCCTCTCACCTGTAAAGGGTTAAGAAGCTAAAGGTAACCTCGCTGGCACCTGACCAAAATGACCAATGAGGAGACAAGATACTTTCAAAAGCTGGGAGGAGGGAGAGAAACAAAGGGTCTCTGTCTGTCTTTATGCTGCCTTTGCCGGGGATAGACCAGGAACGGAGTCTTAGAACTTTTAGTAAGTAATCTAGCTAGGTATGTGTTAGATTATGATTTCTTTAAATGGCTGAGAAAAGAATTGTGCTGAATAGAATAACTATTTCTGTCTGTGTATCTTTTTTGTAACTTAAGGTTTTGCCTAGAGGGATTCTCTATGTTTTGAATCTAATTACCCTGTAAGGTATCTACTATCCTGATTTTACAGAGGGGAGTTCTTTACTTCTATTTACTCCTATTTCTATTAAAAGTCTTCTTGTAAGAAAACGGAATGCTTTTTCATTGTTCTCAGATCCAAGGGTTTGGGTCTGTGGTCACCTATGCAAATTGGTGAGGCTTTTTACCAAACCTTGTCCAGGAAGTGGGGTGCAAGGTTTTGGGAAGTATTTGGGGGGAAAGACGTTTCCAAACAACTCTTCCCCAGTAACCAGTATTTGTTTGGTGGTGGTAGCAGCCAATCTAAGGACAAAGGGTGGAATATTTTGTACCTTGGGGAAGTTTTGACCTAAGCTGGTAAAGATAAGCTTAGGAGGTTTTCATGCAGGTCCCCACATCTGTACCCTAGCGTTCAGAGTGGGGGGAGGAACCTTGACAGGAGCATTCTTGTGATTGCATCCTCTGAGATGTTAGGGTTTTGATGTTTAAGTGGGTTTGAAGCTCCAAGCTGACTCAAAAATAGCCAAGCTTTGTGGTTGGAATGAGTGAAGTCCAGAGTTTCAGCCATCCTGATCCATCTTTGATGGTGCGCTAAATTCAGTGACTCAAATAAGGATATTCAAGTACCCGGGTCACCAGGTGTTTGGTACTCCTTTAATAGCCATTCTGTTTCTGGTTTCCAGGATGGGGCGTATCCTTTTCAATAATGGTGAGAGATTGTTTCACCCAGCTCATGCAAATAACTGCAAGAAAAACCATCAGAATTTTCGGGCATCAGTGGAGCCACATCATTGGTTGCCTCAGTTGTTGCAGTGAACCCTGGCCAATTTGCCTTTCAAAAATTCCAGCATGGTGTGGGTGATAATATGATTATTGAGAGTTTAGTCCCATTGTGGATTATCCCCGGTTGATGTTGGGTGTGTGGAAAGCTGCCAAGAATAGTTCTGGAATGGTGATGAGTGATTCTGAAGTGGTCTTTGGTAAGGAAACAGGGATCTGGCTTGTAGCCTCTGTTCCCGTGGGCAGAATAAAGTGTCTCTGTCTTTCACACTGAAAAGAAGGCATGCGTCGTCTTTTATTCTGCAAATGCCTTGCCTGCAGTATCATTACTATTATACCCTCACATCATGTGGTGGCTGTTGTACTTACTGACATATATAGACAGCTGAAAGGCTGTGGGTGATGGGGGAGATGGCCCACCTGTATTCATTGGTTTATACGTGTTAGCCACCTTGATTTTGCTAATTCTTATTGCGATGGTGAAGGTTGTGATGCCTATCATGTCATAATCCTTGATGCACTGCTTGAAATACGTGGCAAGGCCATCTTTCGAGTTATGGAGGAAAGTGACAAGATTATAACCGGCAATACAGCATCATGATTCTTGGGTGGCATCATCTTTGAAATGGGTTTCTTGCAGGGTAACAACGTCAATCGTATTGTTTCTCATAATGCGAGCTTTCAGAACAGAACATACCTTTGAGGCCCAATTGTCAAATTGCTGGGCATAGGGTTCTCTTCAAATGGCTCTGGAGGGAGTCACTCTTTGCAGAGTAACTATTTTCATTGCTGGTCAGTTCAGGACTTCACTGACTGATGTTCAGATGCTGATGTGATTACGTCGGTTGTGCGTTGGCATGTCAAAAGGCAGACCATGAGCAGGTCGTCATCAGCTGCCCCAGGTAATTCTGAAAAACACAGGGCTCTGATCTTCAGGGCCACCAGATTGAACCAATAAGTCAACTAAAGAAAAGTTTGGGTGGTAAAAAGGGAGAGAGAGAAACTCGCTCCACATTTGTGCAAACACAAGTGGAGGACCAGGTAGCTCCATCTTCACATTGCTGCCCCAGTAACACACATGCATCTGACGAAGTGGGTATTCACCCACGAAAGCTTGTGCTCCAATACATCTCTTAGTCTATAAGGTGCCACAGGACTCTCTGCCGCTTTTAGATATATTTTGGGTACCAAATATGCTGAGAATCCTCCCGCACAATCCACGTCTGTTATGATGCTACATAACATATTGCACTTCTTATGCTATTATGTTCCCTTTTAAAAAATGCAGACGGTTAGGTTTTTCCTTACACAAATAGCAACCATACTTTATCAAAAGGCCCTATATTTAAGAAACCACTAGATAAGAAAGAACAAAAGGGTGTGTCTCTTCTCTGACAGTTTGCACTGAAACCTAATCTAACATAAATTGGTGAAGTGTCTCTGCAGAGGGCAGAGACCTTAGAGATTAGAAGGTGCAGCATACAGATAGCAAAGGTTTAGCAGCTACATAAAATCATAGATTTGCAGGCTATAAGGACAGAAAGGACCACTGTGATCTTCTAGTCTGACCTCTATACTACAGGCCTTAGAACTTCCATGAATTAATTCCTATTAGAATTACAGCATATCCTTTTTAGAAAAAAATCCACTCTCAATTTGAAAATTGCTAGTGATGGAGAATTAATACAGCACTTTTTTTGGTAAGTTTAGTTGGTTTTCCAGATTTTTTGTTAATCAGAAATACTTGCTATATTCCCCCAGTACACAAAGTTTACATGCTGTGAGAAGATAGTAATTCACATTTACCAGTCTCCATTGATTGCAAGAATTCCTAGTTGCCGGGGGTTAACTCTGCTGTTCCTCTTGCAGGGGTATCTATTTTGCAATTGCTTTTTTCACACTCTGCTTTACAGTTTAAGAATTTCTGTTTTGTTTTTAGTCCAGAATGCATTCCGGTGATTTTAACACCTTGCAGTGTCTCCAGCAACAGTTATCCTAGGCCAGCTCTATTCCCCTGCCTCTCAGAAATATGCACTGGGATGCAGAAGTTATATTTTGGATGAGGGTTGTGGCTATTATCCTCTGTCAGGTTTGTTCCCATAGAAACACTAAAAGTACAGTTGGCCACTGCACCAGTGGGCAGACAGGCTCTGTGCCCAGCTCCGTGCGGCTCCCAGGAACTGGCCCACATGTTTCTCCCGCTCCTAGGAAGAGGGGTGGCCAGGGGGGCTCTTCATGCTGCTCCTACAGCTCCCATTGGAACCATGGCCAATGAGAGCTGCAGGGGCAGCATCTATGGGTGGGGGCAGTGCATGGAGCTCCCTGGCTGCCCTTCTACCTAGGAGCCAGATTGACATGTCGCTTCTTCCTGGGAGCTGCCTGAGGCCAGAGCCTGTACCCTGAACCCCCTTCTGTGCCCCAACCCCCCTCCCCAGCTCAGAGCCCTGTCCCGCACCCCAAACCCCTTGGCCCCAGCCTGGAGCCCCCTCCTGCACCAAAACCCTCATCTCCAGCCCTACCCCAGAGCCTGCACCCAAGCTGGCACCCTCCCCCACCACAACCCCCTGCCCCAGCCAGGAGCCTCCTCCCACACTCCGAACCCCTTGGTCCCACGCCCCAGCCCAGAGCCCCCTCCTGCATCCCCAAACCCCCATCCTTGGCCCCACCCCAGAACCTGAACCCCCAGCTGGAGCCCTCATCCCCTCATGCAACCTAACCCCTCCCCTAGCCCCAGCCATGAGTCCCCTGCCACATTCCAAACCCCTTGGACACAGCCTGGAGCCCCCTCCTGCAACTCAAACCCCTCATCCCCGGCCCCACCCCAGAGCCTGCAACCTCAGCTGGAGCCCTCACCCCCTCCCACACCCCAACCTTCTGCCCCAGCCCGATGAAAATGTGAGAGGGTGGGGGACCGCGAGAGACAGAGGGAGAGAGTGAGTGCGGGGCTGGCCTTGAGAAGGGGCAGGGCACGGGGTGGGGCAAGGGTGTTTGATTTTCTGAATTATACAGGTTTCAGAGTAACAGCCATGTTGGTCTGTATCTGCTAAAAGAAAAGGAGTACTTGTGGCACCTTAGAGACTAACAAATTTATTTGAGCATGAGCTTTCGTGAGCTACAGCTCACTTCATCGGATGTATTTTTGAAATTATACAGTTGGCAACCCTGGGTGGTTTGGCTTTTATATATATAATATGTTTCTACAGATCTGTGGCCAAGACAGTATTGTCTTCATCTTTTCCTGAGACTCCAGGGCATAAAAATTTGGAATGGCATATGGAGATGCACGTCGTTTTATAAACATGCACTAAATTTGTAAGGGTCTGGATGCTAACTAATAATAGTTTGCAGCTGTGTCTGAGGATCTCAAAGTGCTTTACAGGTATTACTTTAACATAGACCCCACAACACTCCTCTGAGATAGATATTATTAGGGCTGCTATTTTCATAGTTATAATGGATTCAATGCAAATCATTAAATTGACCATTCACTTTAAGAACCATATGCACCCAGATACTAATTTGCTTTGTGGTCACCTTATGCTGCATTATTGTCACAAAGCATCCCTAATGTCAGTAAAAAGAATAGGGGTACTTTGGCACCTTAGAGACTAACAAATTTATTAGAGCATACGCTTTTGTGGGCTACAGCTCACTTCATCGGATGCATAGAATGTATAGTAAGAAGATAGATATATACATATATACACACACACACACATAGATAAGTTAGAAGTTGCCATACAAACTGTAAGAGGCTAATGAGTTAAGATGAGCTATTATCAGCAGGAGGAAAAAAAAAACTTTTGTAGTGATAATCAAGATGGCCCATTTAGACAGTTGACAAGAAGGTGTGAGGATACTTAACTTAGGGAAATAGATTCAATACTCCCAGTCTCTCTTCACACCCAAGTTAATGGTATCTAGTTTGCATATTAATTGCATATTACAGTTTTGTATGGCAACTTCCAACTTATCTGTATGTATATATATCTTCTTACTGTATGTTCCATTCTATGCATCCGATGAAGTGAGCTGTAGCCCACGGAAGCTTATGCTCTAATAAATTTGTTAGTCTCTAAGTAAGCCCCAATACTCCTGTTCTTTTTGCGGATACAGACTGACACAGCTGCTACTCTGAAGCCTAAAGTCAGTGTAAAAGTGACCATAAGAGGATCACCCCAGTATAGAGGAATTCTTCAGAGCCATAAAGCCATTATAGTAGCTCCTTCACTATCACCCTTCCTATGGCCAGCGCAGCTTGTAGCTAGGAGAAAAGGAACATATCTGTAAATACATACCCTGATCTATGTAGATATGCCCTGAGGATCCTCAGCTGCAATATTAGATCTCTGAGGCCACTGACACCTGGCACAAGTTACAAGTGGAAACAGAGGTGCATAGCTAGTCTATGATTAGGAGGAACAAAGGCAGACTAAAGCGCTCTTTGCATCCCCCTTTCCTAGACTGTGCTGTGCAAAATCCAGTTTCCAGAGGGTTTTTTGCTTCTCTATGAAAATCATTTTGCTTAATGTGAAGGTCACTCCCTTGAATCTGCTTGCAAGAAAACTGCCAGTTGGAATGAATGTGAAAACCTCTATCATTCACTTTTCAGCAGCTTAGGGCTTTATCCTTCCAGGTACTGAGTGCTTTTTCCCCAGTTCAGCAAAATAATTAAGTATGTGCTCTACTTGAACTATGTGAGTTATCCCACTGAAGTTCTCTTGTCTTATATTTAGATTGCAAACGCTCTGTGGACTCTTTTTTTGCTCCATGTTTGTACAGCACCTAGCACAATGGGGTCTTGGTCCATAACTGGGGGCACCTCAGTGCAAAGGAAATACAAATTAATTAATTAATTATCAGTACCTTTCAGGATTGAGCCCTTTGTGCAGAACATATCCCAGACAAGACAAACAATTAGCTGGCTTTGTGTGCCGGTCCACACTACAAGGGCTAAAGGACCAATTTTACGTTACTGCTAAACGCTGATCATAGGTTCATAAACCTCGATATTGAATCTATACAGCAAGCTGCAACAGGCTGCACTCAGCTGGGCAAAACTATAGAACTTAGGTTTACCTTAATTTTATTCGTGTTCTTTGCAGTTTTGAACACGTTCTCTCCCATTCTTGGCATTCTTTTTCCAGGTAAAGCTCCAAGGAGCTAAAAAGCAAACGGAAAGGTGGGGAAAAACTTCAAGCACCTTAGCGTTTGATTGGTAATGGCCTCTAAAATATGTGCTAAAAACATTTAACAGTGCCCCAGGAAACTTGTCATTTTGCTGTCTGAAAAATGGGATGGTTTTCCATGGGGGGAGAGAGAGAGAGAGAGAAGAGCGCCTTGGTATTATCACAATTTTACTGGCGTGGGGGGAAACTGAGTTCCAGATCCGCAAAGGTATTTAGGCTCCTAACTTCCATTGACTTGAAACCAGTGGAAGTTAGGAGCCTAATTACCAGTAAGGATCTGGGCTTAAATGACTTACAGTACCAAATGCCATAGGAAGTGGTGTTATACCAATAAAATAAAAACCAGCATGATCTTATTAAAGGAAATAAGGCAAAATGCCACATTTATTGTGAATACAGAAAGAATCATAGTAAGCAGTTAGTTATAGCTATAACTTTCCATTCAATTTCATATCTATTCACACATTCATTCATACACACACACACACACACACAGGTTCTGCAAGGTTGTTATCATAGTTACCAGCCTTAGAGTTGCTCGTGCCAAGCCACTGGCCAGGTGGCCTGGACCCGAGGAGGTAGCAGGGCCTTGTCAAATGCACATCTGACGCTCCTGGAAGTTTGTTTGCAAAATCAGACCCCAAAGTTCTCAGTTTCTAGAGTCCATTTTTATAGGAATTTATTCCTATGCCAGTCTATGGGAATTGCTTCATCGTGCTATTGCTGAATCAATCAGCAGATGGCAAATTCCTGATGGCTCCATGTTGTTCTTCGGTTCTCCCATCCTTGAGGCTGTTCGGTGGATTCCAGTCTGCTCGCCGGGGGTCCTCTGGTTGTTTCCACTTGACGCCTTCTTCGGTGGATGGACACTGGATTCTTAGGCTGGGACCTCCCTGATCATTCAGTTATTATCCACACCAAGCATCCATCCACATACATCTTCTGTCTCTATTTTAATCACAATTGTTAACAAAGCGAGATAAATACAACAAAAGGGCGGGGAGTCTCTTTGTGCTGTATCTGTTGTTACAAAGTATTGCTTTGAGAACAGACTCTGTCTTAGGATGTACTAACACAATTAGCAGCTTGCAAGTTTCACACAGAGGGAGAGAAACAGTAAAAACAAGAGACCAAAAACCAAGAGACCTCTTAATTAGTAATACCCTGGAATTTAAACTATGGGGAATCAAACTCATTTGCGATTTTAATACAGAACTTCTTTAATATGATCCAACCGTGGCAGAAGTAAAATACAAGAGTTCTAATCACCAGTATCTTGTTCAACTCACAGGACCATATGCCTTCCCACTGAGTGTTTAATTCTTTCCCTCCTTAAATTCCTGAGATGAAATCCTGGCCACATTGAAATCAGTGAGTTTTGCCACTGATGTCAATTTGCCCAGGATTTCACCCTTGGTGTAGCTTTACAGAACCAACTATGCAATTTCTATTATGCACAGCCATTTGAATATTAGTAGTACCCTCACAGTCTGCCATCAGATATTATGGCGATGGGGGCCACGTAGTGACCTAAACAGATCACAGCAAACATTTTTCCTGCTTCTAAACAGATCACAGCAAACATTTTTCCTGCTTCTGTACTCTAAAACAATCTAATTCTTCTGTCAAGACACACTCCTATTGTCATTCCCATTCATTCTAATAGGAGCTGCATGCATGCAGTGATGGGAGCATACACCCGTAAGTGGCTTTTATTCTAATCAGTCATCTGTTCCTTCCGTTCTCTCTGCCTGTTGCTGACTGTGTTCCCACTGCTTCTTTGCTGACTGCCTCTGCCTTATCTCCCTGGGTGTACCGTGCCATAACCACTAAATCCTCTCTCTGCCTCTTTCGCATTAACTACTGTTGTCACCAACTACTTTTTGTCAATATTGCTTGATTTTGTTTATGCTTCACCCTGTCATGATTCGTTCTACCTGAAATTCATCAATACACACAAGCAGTGGGGAGGTAAGTAGCCTTTCTATAGTGTAAAAGAAGTGTCTCTCTCTCTCACTCACACACACACTTCCAATCTCGCTTGCGACATATTAGTTTTATACTCCCACAGTTCTACTAACTTCACCTGAGCTCTCCCTAATTTAGACCAGTGTAAGAGAGATCAAAATCCAGCTAAGAGGAGAGTGCCTCCCTGTTACAGAATTGCTTTTGACCGTGCAAGAGATAGAAGGCATATTTCCTCGCTAGAAACGGATTTTCATCACATTTGGCGTGCAGAGCTCAGTGAAAGAATGCAATTTGGAATTCTCTGCCAATCATTTGAATGACTGATAATTCTTTAGCAGCCCATAAGCAATAATAACACTCAGCACGGCATGAGAAGTAATGTGATCACCACATGCAGTATGTGGCGAAAGGCTGAAGGCCAAATTCACCCTCAGTGTAAACGGATTTAATTCCACTGAGTTTGGTGGAGCTGCATCAGATGCTGAATTTGGTTCTCAGTGCCTCTAGCCAGCATCCAGGCTATGCAGTTATCCTTGTGATTTGCAGCCCATGTTCTGGCACATTAGTTACTCTGATGCTTTTACAAAATGGCTCTTTTTTTTTAATTCTGAAAGTTTTATATAAGGTTGGAAATACATTTAAATGCAAAATATAACATCCCAGTTAGCATTGCTATGTATGCTCCATGTACAGTATACCTTTTGAATATGTTCTCCCCTCAGTTACACGGCTGTAGCCTCATATAAATCTATGGGGCTGCCAAAAAGACTTGCCCAATGGGTACTGTAAATGGTGATATCTAGCCAATAGGCTGTGCCCGTACATTATACAGAATTAACCACAGAGTTGGGTCTCAGCAGCATTGCCTTTCCTCACAACTTTTCTCAGTGAAAATACAGGAAAAGCACATTATAAAATCATGGACAATACAACTGGTATAGCTCCATTGGCTTCCAGTTTACACCAGCTGAGGATCTGGCCCAAATAGTCATTTGTTCCCCTTGCTCTTCATGGACTCCAGCTTTTCTCCCTGTTGGGATAAAACCCGCTTGGGTTACGGCTGTGGAAGTGTTTGTTTAATCACCTCGTCATTGGTATGTGGAACACCTCGGTAAGCAACTGGTCATTCAGTAGTTTAACAGATTGCACCACACAGATGTTTTCCCTGACATGCAGCCAACATTTGGTTTTGCTCAGTCTCATTTTATGACTCCTAGTTATATCCCCCAGGCTCACCCGAAGACATCAGATTTGAGGAGGAAAAGTAGCTATTTCTAATGGCCTTACCCATTAGAAACTCAGAAGTTCATTTTTTGTTTCCAAATATGAAAAAAAAAATTGTTGCATTCACTCTGTGAAGTACATGCATACTGTGTGAATGTGAGAATTGGTTTGCGCGCGCGCGCAAACACACACATATAGAGTGACAATTATGTCAGGGCTCAGTGTGTCTCCCTCGAGCATTGGGAGGGCCTGGAGTAAATCACTCCCACTCTGGAAGTTTGATACTTCATGGTTTATTTACAATATTTTTAGGGTTGGCCTGAGGGTGTTTTTGTTTGTTTGTTTGTTTAATAAACAAAACCAAAACAAAATTACGTTTCCTAACTCCTGCTGAAGTACTGTCTCTTCTTCTGCTGACTATCAATTGCCAGTCATCCTCTCTAACGCACTCTTGGCCCAGCTACGCTAGGAACCAAGGCCCTCTCACCAAGCAGAAATAAATAAATTTCCCTTGATAGGAATAAACAGCTCTTTATATAGGAGAATCCTTTCCCCCTCACTGCACACAACCCTTCTGCAGCTTGCTTCTCATCCCTGGAAGAGGTTTAAAAAGGTCAGAGTCTGCCCTTGACTACACTCAGGTGTCCATAATTAACGTGTGATAACCTCTTTTAATTCATAGGAAAAAAGGACTTTCACCATTCTAAGACTGATATACCTGCCTTCACCATCCTTCCAGAGCTGCCAGGTCTGACGTTGTCACTACACACACACACACATACACACACACCCACACACACCCCTTTGCTCATTACAAAATGCTGGCACTACAGGTCAGTAAGTGAGGAGAGGTATCACCTTACCAGTGTGGGAGTGAAAGGATGGAATGCTATGACTTTGCTAAAGTGAGTGCGAAGTCCCTGAGCATGGATGTATATTTTTTGTATTACAATAGCAGGCCTTCATTGTGCCAGACACTGTGCACCATATAACAAAGTCATGGTCCCTGTCCCCAGAGAATTTACAATGTAAGTGTAAAAACTGTATAACAAGTGGAGAAAAAAAACACAGGGAGTGTTGTATTAATTTGGATGGAATAAATGGGCCAAAGGTGTCAAACATAACCTAGGTTTCAGAGTAGTAGCTGTGTTAGTCTGTATCTGCAAAAAGA
Organism: Chelonia mydas; assembly: GCF_015237465.2. Classification (NCBI taxonomy): domain Eukaryota; kingdom Metazoa; phylum Chordata; order Testudines; family Cheloniidae; genus Chelonia; species Chelonia mydas. The sequence continues at coordinate 132,408,847 of NC_057852.1, read as the reverse complement.
AAAGGAGTACTTGTGGCACCTTAGAGACTAACAAATTTATTTGAGCATAAGCATAACCCAGGCAGTGTCCAACATTAAACAGTGTTAAGCAAGGTCCAGAGTTTGGCATACCGTCACTTGCTTGGTATCATGGCTGTTAGGATATAGATATTCAGGCCTGTCTGCAAAGGCCTATACTCTAAGAATTTAGGTGTATTCTTATCACTTAGCTAGTTATAGAGGTATAAAAGAAAATCAAAATCACTGTCTGCTGGTGTAAGGGCCTTCTCTTACTGTGACAGTCTGAGGCCCTGTTCTTCGGCTAAGGCCTTTGGCTAAACAGCAGAAGCAGCTGTAAGCTGGGAAGCGAATGGATCACATCCTCACATTTCAAACTAGTCACATTGAAATAAGGTGCTATTGGGCTGTTAGGAATACAATCCTGTCCTGATAGTGCTGATATCCCCTCTAGGAAAGGGAAGAGCCTAGAGGCTGTTTGGTAAGAACTCATTTATCAATAGGTTTCAGAGTAACAGCCGTGTTAGTCTGCATTCGTAAAAAGAAAAGGAGTACTTGTGGCACCTTAGAGACTAACCAGTTTATTTGAGCATGAGCTTTCGTGAGCTACAGCTCACTTCATCGGATGCATAGAGTATCGTGGAAACTGCAGAAGACATTATATACACACAGAGACCATGAAACAAAACTTCCTCCCACCCCACTCTCCTGCTGGTAACAGCTTATCTAAAGTGATCATCAAGTAGAGCCATTTCCAGCACAAATCCAGGTTTTCTCACCCTTCCCCCCCCCACCCCCCCAACACACACACATACAAACTCACTCTCCTGCTGGTAATAGCCCATCCCTCTTTGAAACCTCTCTTTATAATGCGCATGATAATCAAGGTGGGTCATTTCCAGCACTAATCCAGGTTTTCTCACCCCCCCCCACACACACACCCCTCCAAAAACCACACACACAAACTCACTCTCCTGCTGGCAATAGCTCATCTTACAATGTGCACAGCAATAATCCAAGTTTAACCAGAACGTCTTGGGGGGGGGTTATAGGAAAAAAACAAGGGGAGATAGGCTACCTTGCATAATGACTTAGCCACTCCCAGTCTCTATTCAAGCCCAAATTAATAGTATCCAATTTGCAAATGAATTCCAATTCAGCAGTTTCTCGCTGGAGTCTGGATTTGAAGTTTTTTTGCTTTAAGATAGCGACCCTCATGTCTGTGATTGCGTGACCAGAGAGATTGAAGTGTTCTCCGACTGGTTTATGAATGTTATAATTCTTGACATCTGATTTGTGTCCATTTATTCTTTTACGTAGAGACTGTCCAGTTTGACCAATGTACATGGCAGAGGGGCATTGCTGGCACATGATGGCATATATCACATTGGTGGATGTGTCACAAAGTCACAAAGTTCAGCCACCAGGTTAGCCGTGACATTATCGGGGATAGTGTTCTTGATGGCTTGTAGTCCATCTTTGTGTGGAATGTTGGTGTAGAGGGCTTCTACATCCATAGTGGCCAGGATGGTGTTATCAGGAAGATCACCAATGGATTATAGTTTCCTCAGGAAGTCAGTGGTGTCTCGAAGGTAGCTGGGAGTGCTGGTAGCGTAGGGCCTGAGGAGTGAGTCTACATAGCCGGACAATCCTGCTGTCAGGGTGCCAATGCCTGAGATGATGGGGCGCCCAGGATTTCCAGGTTTATGGATCTTGGATAGTAGATAGAATATCCCAGGTCGGGGTTCCAGGGGTGTGTCTGTGCGGATTTGATCTTGTGCTTTTTCAGGTGAACGAGCCTCTGATAGTGTGGCTGATGTTGTTAGGCCCTGTGATGGTGTCCCCTGAATAGATATGTGGGCACAGTTGGCAACGGGCTTTGTTGCAAGGATAGGTTCCTGGGTTAGTGGTTCTGTTGTGTGGTATGTGGTTGTTGGTGAGTATTCGCTTCAGGTTGGGGGGCTGTCTGTAGGCAAGGACTGGCCTTTCTCCCAAGATTTGTGAGAGTGTTGGGTCATCCTTCAGGATAGGTTGTAGATCCTTAATAATGCGTTGGAGGGGTTTTAGTTGGGGGCTGAAGGTGACGGCTAGTGGCGTTCTGTTATTTTCTTTGTTAGGCCTGTCCTGTAGTACGTGACTTCTGGGAACTCTTCTGGCTCTATCAATCTGTTTCTTCACTTCCGCAGGTGGGTATTGTAGTTGTAAGAATGCTTGATAGAGATCTTGTAGGTGTTTGTCTCTGTCTGAGGGGTTGGAGCAAATGCGGTTGTATCGCAGAGCTTGGCTGTAGACGATGGACCGTGTGGTGTGGTCAGGGTGAAAGCTGGAGGCATGTAGGTAGGAATAGCGGTCAGTAGGTTTCCGGTATAGGGTGGTGTTGATGTGACCATCGTTTATTAGCACTGTAGTGTCCAGGAAGTGGATCTCTTGTGTGGACTGGACCAGGCTGAGGTTGATGGTGGGATGGAAATTGTTGAAATCATGGTGGAATTCCTCAAGGGCTTCTTTTCCATGGGTCCAGATGATGAAGATGTCATCAATATAGCGCAAGTAAAGTAGGGGCGTTAGGGGACGAGAGCTGAGGAAGCGTTGTTCTAAATCAGCCATAAAAATGTTGGCATACTGTGGGGCCATGCGGGTACCCATAGCAGTGCCGCTGATCTGAAGGTATACATTGTCCCCAAATGTAAAATAGTTATGGGTAAGGACAAAGTCACAAAGTTCAGCCACCAGGTTAGCCGTGACATTATCGGGGATAGTGTTCTTGACGGCTTGTAATCCATCTTTGTGTGGAATGTTGGTGTAGAGGGCTTCTACATCCATAGTGGCCAGGATGGTGTTATCAGGAAGATCACCAATGGATTGTAGTTTCCTCAGGAAGTCAGTGGTGTCTCGAAGGTAGCTGGGAGTGCTGGTAGCGTAGGGCCTGAGGAGTGAGTCTACATAGCCGGACAATCCTGCTGTCAGGGTGCCAATGCCTGAGATGATGGGGCGCCCAGGATTTCCAGGTTTATGGATCTTGGGTAGTAGATAGAATATCCCAGGTCGGGGTTCCAGGGGTGTGTCTGTGCGGATTTGATCTTGTGCTTTTTCAGGAAGTTTCTTGAGCAAATGCTGTAGATGCTTTTGGTAACTCTCAGTGGATCAGAGGGTAATGGCTTGTAGAAAGTGGTGTTGGAGAGCTGCCGAGCAGCCTCTTGTTCATATTCCGACCTATTCATGATGACAACAGCACCTCCTTTGTCTGCCTTTTTGATTATGATGTCAGAGTTGTTTCTGAGGCTGTGGATGGCATTGTGTTCTGCACGGCTGAGGTTATGGGGCAAGTGATGCTGCTTTTCCACAATTTCAGCCCGTGCACGTCGGCGGAAGCACTCTATGTAGAAGTCCAGTCTGCTGTTTCAACCTTCAGGAGGAGTCCACCTAGAATCCTTCTTTTTGTAATGTTGGTAGGCAGGCCTCTGTGGATCATTATGTTGTTCAGAGGTATTTTGGAAATATTCCTTGAGTCGGAGACGTCGAAAATAGGATTCTAGGTCACCACAGAACTGTATCATGTTCGAGGGGGTGGAGGGGCAGAAGGAGAGACCCCGAGATAGGACAGCTGCTTCTGCTGGGCTGAGAGTATAGTTGGATAGGTTAACAATATTGCTGGGTGGGTTGAGGGAACCATTGCTGTGGCCCCTTGTAGCCTGTAGTAGTTTAGAAAGTTTAGTGTCCTTTTTCTTTTGTAGAGAAGTAAAGTGTGCGTTGTAAATGGCTTGTCTAGTTTTAGTAAAATCCAGCCACGAGGAAGTTTGTGTGGAAGGTTGGTTTTTTATGAGAGTATCCATTTTTGAGAGCTCATTCTTAATCTTTCCCTGTTTGCTGTAGAGGATGTTGATCAGGTGATTCCGCAGTTTCTTTGAGAGCGTGTGGCACAAGCTGTCAGCATAGTCTGTGTGGTATGTAGATTGTAATGGATTTTTTACCTTCAGTCCTTTTGGTACGATGTCCATCTGTTTGCATTTGGAAAGGAAGATGATGTCTGTCTGTATCTGTACAAGTTTTTTCATGCAGTTGATAGATTGGACTTCTACATAGAGTGCTTCCGCCGACGTGCACGGGCTGAAATTGTGGAAAAGCAGCATCACTTGCCCCATAACCTCAGCCGTGCAGAACACAATGCCATCCACAGCCTCAGAAACAACTCTGACATCATAATCAAAAAGGCAGACAAAGGAGGTGCTGTTGTCATCATGAATAGGTCGGAATATGAACAAGAGGCTGCTCGGCAGCTCTCCAACACCACTTTCTACAAGCCATTACCCTCTGATCCCACTGAGAGTTACCAAAAGCATCTACAGCATTTGCTCAAGAAACTTCCTGAAAAAGCACAAGATCAAATCCGCACAGACACACCCCTGGAACCCCGACCTGGGATATTCTATCTACTACCCAAGATCCATAAACCTGGAAATCCTGGGCGCCCCATCATCTCAGGCATTGGCACCCTGACAGCAGGATTGTCCGGCTATGTAGACTCACTCCTCAGGCCCTACGCTACCAGCACTCCCAGCTACCTTCGAGACACCACTGACTTCCTGAGGAAACTACAATCCATTGGTGATCTTCCTGATAACACCATCCTGGCCACTATGGATGTAGAAGCCCTCTACACCAACATTCCACACAAAGATGGACTACAAGCCATCAAGAACACTATCCCCGATAATGTCACGGCTAACCTGGTGGCTGAACTTTGTGACTTTGTCCTTACCCATAACTATTTTACATTTGGGGACAATGTATACCTTCAGATCAGCGGCACTGCTATGGGTACCCGCATGGCCCCACAGTATGCCAACATTTTTATGGCTGATTTAGAACAACGCTTCCTCAGCTCTCGTCCCCTAACGCCCCTACTTTACTTGCGCTATATTGATGACATCTTCATCATCTGGACCCATGGAAAAGAAGCCCTTGAGGAATTCCACCATGATTTCAACAATTTCCATCCCACCATCAACCTCAGCCTGGTCCAGTCCACACAAGAGATCCACTTCCTGGACACTACAGTGCTAATAAACGATGGTCACATCAACACCACCCTATACCGGAAACCTACTGACCGCTATTCCTACCTACATGCCTCCAGCTTTCACCCTGACCACACCACACGGTCCATCGTCTACAGCCAAGCTCTGCGATACAACCGCATTTGCTCCAACCCCTCAGACAGAGACAAACACCTACAAGATCTCTATCAAGCATTCTTACAACTACAATACCCACCTGCGGAAGTGAAGAAACAGATTGATAGAGCCAGAAGAGTTCCCAGAAGTCACGTACTACAGGACAGGCCTAACAAAGAAAATAACAGAACGCCACTAGCCGTCACCTTCAGCCCCCAACTAAAACCCCTCCAACGCATTATTAAGGATCTACAACCTATCCTGAAGGATGACCCAACACTCTCACAAATCTTGGGAGAAAGGCCAGTCCTTGCCTACAGACAGCCCCCCAACCTGAAGCGAATACTCACCAACAACCACATACCACACAACAGAACCACTAACCCAGGAACCTATCCTTGCAACAAAGCCCGTTGCCAACTGTGCCCACATATCTATTCAGGGGACACCATCACAGGGCCTAACAACATCAGCCACACTATCAGAGGCTCGTTCACCTGCACATCCACCAATGTGATATATGCCATCATGTGCCAGCAATGCCCCTCTGCCATGTACATTGGTCAAACTGGACAGTCTCTACGTAAAAGAATAAATGGACACAAATCAGATGTCAAGAATTATAACATTCATAAACCAGTCGGAGAACACTTCAATCTCTCTGGTCACGCAATCACAGACATGAGGGTCGCTATCTTAAAGCAAAAAAACTTCAAATCCAGACTCCAGCGAGAAACTGCTGAATTGGAATTCATTTGCAAATTGGATACTATTAATTTGGGCTTGAATAGAGACTGGGAGTGGCTAAGTCATTATGCAAGGTAGCCTATCTCCCCTTGTTTTTTTCCTATAACCCCCCCCCCAAGACGTTCTGGTTAAACTTGGATTATTGCTGTGCACATTGTAAGATGAGCTATTGCCAGCAGGAGAGTGAGTTTCTGTGTGTGGTTTTTGGAGGGGGGTGTGTGGGGGGGGGGGTGAGAAAACCTGGATTAGTGCTGGAAATGACCCACCTTGATTATCATGCGCATTATAAAGAGAGGTTTCAAAGAGGGATGGGCTATTACCAGCAGGAGAGTGAGTTTGTATGTGTGTGTGTTGGGGGGGTGGGGGGGGGAAGGGTGAGAAAACCTGGATTTGTGCTGGAAATGGCTCTACTTGATGATCACTTTAGATAAGCTGTTACCAGCAGGAGAGTGGGGTGGGAGGAAGTTTTGTTTCATGGTCTCTGTGTGTATATAATGTCTTCTGCAGTTTCCACGATATGCTATGCATCCGATGAAGTGAGCTGTAGCTCACGAAAGCTCATGCTCAGATAAACTGGTTAGTCTCTAAGGTGCCACAAGTACTCCTTTTCATTTATCAATAGACACAGCTGGGAAACCCTTATGTCTCTATAGGTGTAGTTGTGAAATCCTCACTTCTGTATTGTTTTGTCATTATAGTTAACACTTTGCTATTGTGTATTTGCATGGTCTCTGTCTGGTTCTGTGATTTTCTGTCTGCTGTATAATTAAGTTTGCTGGGTGCAAACTAAGGTGGTGGGATATAATTGGTTAATCATGTTACAATATGTTAGGATTGGTTAGTTAAATTTCAGTAAAATGATTGGTTAAGGTATAGCTAAGCAGAACTCAAGTTTTACTATATAGTCTGCAGTCAATCAGGAAGTAAGGAGGGGGGATGGGAACAGGAATGCGGGGGGAAATTGGAATCGTGTTTTGCTAAGGTGGGGAGTGGGAACAGGGACACAAGTAAGGCTCTGTGGTGTCAGAGCTGGGAAGAGGGACACTAAGGAAGGAAATTGGAATCATGCATGCTGGAAGTTTACCCCAATAAACATCGAATTGTTTGCACCTTTGGACTTGGGGTATTGTTGCTCTCTGTTCATGTGAGAAGGACCAGGGAAGTAAGCAGGTGAAGGAATAAGCCCCTAACAATGGCAAACACACCATTAAAAATCTTTTAGGCCTTTTATTAGCGATACCAGAAAGAAGGAAAAACTGTTAAAACGTGAAATGCAAAGCATTAAGCAAGTCTTTCATTTAACATCAGCCCTTGTTCCCTTTAGCTGGAAAGAGTTTTTAGAAGGAAACACTCTTGTTTGACAATCTCTTAGACGGTATCAAAGCCGGTAAGAACTGTAAATGAGAAAAAGTTAGTTGAGATGAGCTGGAGCCATTGTTGCTGCTGTTGTTAAAGTCTGATCTCGTTTAATCTCGGGTGGTATTTGGGATTCAGCTGGAGGTGTTCGGGATGGCGATGTCATCTGAATGCCTCTTCCTGGCTTGGTTCAGTCAAGACATCTCTTAGGATTAGGATGACAAAGGCGTGGGGTCCCAGGAGATGGCAGAGATGGCAGCCATGATGACAAAGCTTGCCTCAGTAGCCCCTCCCTCTGTTCTTCTCTATTCTCCCGCCTCAAAGTCTCCTTAATTAAAGACCCACAAAGGGAATGGTAGGTGGAATAGTCCATCCCCTCATACCGTGTCCATCATTTAGGCCTAATATTTCACTAACCAATTTTAGTTCATTCATTTCTGGTTCCACAGCTTCTGTTTTTACTGAGAATGATTTTAACATAGTCCTTGAGTTATATCATTAGGCCTTTTTTGTTTAGACTAATTCAGTTTTTCTGTCTCCTGTTTGCACTGTTTCCTATCAACCTTTGTTATTCTAGATTATTGTGACATTTTATGGACATTTACATACTTTTTAGAGCTGAGGTTACAATTAAGGTAAATTTGTAGGACCAATTATTACAGCAAGGAGTACAAGGAAACAATGAGATGATATTGGGCAGCATGTCACAGCAAATCAGTGGTCTAACCATAGATTAATTTTTTGTAGTCATCACGGCAGAAGAAAGTTTTAAGGAGGCATCGCGGCCACTGAGAGCTGCGGGAGGCCGTGCCGGCAGATAGTCAATGTAAACACTGTCTCGTGGCCCGCCAGTGGATTACCCTGATGGGCCACATGCTGCAGGCTGACCACCACTGCATTAGAGCAAGGGGATTCAACTGAGGGATGCAAAGAGGGGGTGATGCGTTTGAAGCAAAGAACGAGGAAAATGATCTTTGCAACAGCATTTTGAATGGATATAAGTGGGCTAAGATGGAGTTTATCACTGCTAAGAGGAGGAGACTGTAGTCAGGACATGAGATGATGGGGGACTGGAGAAGAGATTTAGCTGTGTGGACAGAGAGGAAAGGCCTCATTTTAGAGATTTAATGCCAAATGAAGTGGCAGATTTAGATATAGCCTGTATGTGAAGATCTAGAGTGTTGAGTCCAAGATCATGCCCAGGCTATGGCCCTGTGTGACAGGGAGTATGGAGGTGGTGTCCATGGTGATTGAGGAAGGGGGCAAGGTTTGGGGGGAAATTCAGAACTCTTTTTTTAGCCATATTGAGTTTAATCGGATGGGCCAACAAAAATGCTTGACCATGCAAGAACAGGAGCAAAGGAAGTGAAAGCTGGGGGTGAGCCAGGGCATGGGGTGAAGAGAGTAGACCTTGCAATGGGAAAAAGGAGCAAAGAGTCAAGAGTGGAGGATAGCGTAGAATGCAGCGCAGAACAAGGGATGAGTCCTGGCTCCGCTGAAGCCAATGGTAAAACTCCCATCTTCAGCTCTTCAGGAGCCTGAGCAAACTTAGATTGAGCTGAGTGCTTCTGCAATTAAGTAAAATCCTGAGCATTCTCTCCTGACAAACCTGATTCATTGAACATTACTCTGTATTGTCTACCTCGTAGAAAAAACTGCTACCCACTGAACAACCAATCCTAATTCCTTTCAACAACTAGGTCTCCCTCCCAGTTCTAAACTAGCCTGGCCTCATTTAGTTTGTGAAATTTAAGAGAATAATAGTGCAAGGTTGTGTGACAGGTACTGTATGTATGGTGTAATCTTAAAACACAACAGTTTCTTAAGAGCAAAACTTCCTGGTCTTGTACGTATTATAACTGTGTTTCAATTTGCTAACCTACATGAATGAAAAAGCTGTGTGTGCATATGCTTGTGTGCATATTCACTAATTTTTAAAAAAATGCTTTTCTTTTATGCCAGAAACTATGGAATAAGCAAGAGAGGCACCCACTTCTTCTGATTCTTCAACTTGTTAAGTGCGAGTGCTTTATCTTTATAAATATTATTTTAAATTTACAGTAGGAATACATGGCTGTGGTTCGGATAAAAATTATCATCTTTCAATCTGATCACTCTTCTCAGCACTTTTAAATTAGGACCTTTTATATCATCTTGCCACCCTGCTGAGGGACTGAGATTACAAAATTAGTGCCTGGTCATAAATTCACCCTCCTCTCTGACTGTCCTGAGCAAATGTGTTTTTCCTCATTCATTTCCATTTCTTAGTTTATTGAACCATTATTTTGCAGACATGCCCTTCTTCTTTTTCTTTTTTTTACCAGTTCAGACAATTACCACGTTATAGCAAAAAGGCATTTACCTTCATCTTCCTAAATGTTGATGTGCTATATTGTAATCCAGTGCAAATCCTTAATTACTGTTTGTTTGGGGTGTCCAAGGAATAAATCATGGTTCCCTAACGGCTAGAATGACCTATGGTCTAAACATTCATTTAAGATTAAGCCGTCCTTAGTGTCACTAAAGATCTGGTAAGTAATTCTGTTTTCATTACTTGTTTTCTCTTTAGATACTTGTGGCAGAGCTCTTCCAGGCAGTTTATGCTGGCCTCAGACTCACTGTGACCCTCCACGTAGCCCTTCTCTCTCTGGGGCCAGGTTACAGTTTACTGAGCCCTTTTCATCATAAGCCAGCAAGGAGGTTGGTGAGAGAACTCCCACAGCCTCTGTTGTCCCTACGGGCTTATTCCAGAACAGTTTAGCCTCCTGTCCTGACAGGGGCCTGTCTTCCTCTTGCAGGAGGTGTTTCTGTAGTGGCGGGTTGGGGGGAACCCGGGCCCACCTTCTACTCCGGGTTCCGGCCCAGGGACCCTAATGGCAGCAGCTGTTGGCAGCCGACTTTCACTGCCAGAGTTGCTACTTTACCCTGGGCCGCTTCCCTATGGCTGCCCCACTTCTCTCTCTTAATGCCTTTTTCACTCTTCCCTTAGGGCTCCCTTCCCAGTGGCCTGAGGGTGTCTTTACTACCCAGCCCATCTTCCTCTCCTCTAGCTCCCTGGCTTTTTCGGCCTGACTGGAGTGAGCCCGTTTATGGTATCAGAGGGCCCTTAATTAGCGTCAGGTGTTCACATTAGCTTAACGGCCTCACCTGACTCTTTGCAGGTTAATTGGAGTCATGTGTCTACCCTAGCCTGGAGCAGCCCCTGCTCTGGTCAGTCAGGGAACAGCAACTGCAACCTGCTTCTCCAGGGCCCAGAAGCTCTGCCCCTGACTACTCTCCTATAGCCCTCTGGCTTGGAGGGAGGCGAGAGGCTGCTGCTCCTGCTAGGGCTGCTACTAGGCCTTGGGCTCTCGCTGCTGCTACTTCAGCTGCTCCCCTGGCTGGTCCAGACACCACTCCCTCCTTCTCTGCTACCTGGTTGCTGGACCCCCCAATCCTTGGTTGCTGCTGGTGCTCCAGCTACAGCCCCTTGGGGGGCCTGCTGGCCTGCTCCCCAGAGGAGGGGAGTGAGGGACCCCAATCCCAGCCGTTGCTGCTATGGACACCACCTCCACCTTCCTGCCTGGCCACCAGACTGCCGCCTGGAGCTGCTGCTGTGTTTGCTGCTTAGAGCTGCTGGGGACCCGAGGAGGAGAAGAAGAGGAGCATCTGCCATTGGGGGAGCGCGTAGAGACTCTGCAGACCACTGTGGAGGGGATCTCTAAGACTGAGTAACTTTCGACCTGTGCTTTTGTGGTGGGGCTTTTGACGGTGTTTGTGGGGGCACAGGGAGTGTGGCATGGAGCCTGGTCCATCCACATGTCCCCCTTTGCCCCCACTGCCATCGCTGCCCCCTCTAGCACCCCCAGTGGACACTTAACATCTGCCTTAAGCTCCTGCCTCTGGGACTCAGCTGCTCACCTGGCCTGCCGTGCCCTTTCACCATCTTTTGGGCCTGAAGCAGCAGCCAGCCCGCACTGATTTTTTTTGCAAACTCACGAGGGTGCACATTTCCCCCCTCCTTGGACTGACACCCCCCCACAGCAAACCCCCCGCTTTGCCCCTTGCTACCTTCCCATTTGCCCCTTGCAGCCTTTTGCCCCTCCCCTTTGCCCCAGGCCCCCTCACTAGCTTCAGTTTGTCTGCCCCACCCATTTCCCTCTGCTGCTCTGTTTGCCCCCCGCCAGCCTCTGAGGCTAGCCCCTGGGTCTCCTTGTCCTACCTCCAACCTGGTTGTTTCCCTCCCCCTGTGGTCCCCCCTGCCCTGATTAGCCCCTCGCTCTGTGCGCCCATGCTCCTCTCCCATGTGCTTGTGCCCCTCCCGTTTTAGTTGACCCCTGTATCACTGCAGCCCCCAATGCTATTATAACCCCCCCTCCCCTAGTGCAGCTAGAGGAGCCGGAATCCTATTTTGAGTTGGTGACCGACCCCGCCCCACGTCCTTGATAGCCCCCCGCCCCCCATCCAGCCCTCCCCTTCCGGTGCCCTCCTCCCCTGCCTGCAGCCTAGAGGGGAGGAGTGGTCGACCTGTTCCCCTTTCCCCCCACCTCCGGTGTTTGTTCTCCCCCCTCTTATTATGGTGGGGAACGAGGCAGGTGGGACCCCTCGGGCAGGCCCCGCCCTCCCATCACCCCCTCAGCCTCTACCTCAACTGCCACTGCTGAGCCATCTGCTACCGCCCCCGCTGGGGCACAGGCAGCGGCGGGCAATGGGGTGACCTCCACTGCTACCACATCCCTTGCCCCCTCCGATTCTGGGGGTGCCCTCCCAGCCGGCAGGAAGGGCCAGGGCAAGAAGAAGGGTAAGGGCCCCACTAAAATGACTAGACCCTCCATGGCCCTGCCACTAGCCACAGCATCCCTCCCCACTGCTCCCTCCACCAGCTCTGCAGATGCCCCTCCCCCAACCCCCAGGGTGTATGCCCAGGTGGCAGCAGCCCCCCCGCCCGCCGCTACATCATCTCTCCCGGCCACCGCCTCTGCTACCATCTCTAGCGGCCGGGGCCCCTTTCCCACCTTGACCAGGAGGCACAGTGTCCTTTGCTTCCTGGTGCCCTCCTCGCCCCATGTGGAGACTTACATGTGGGCATTGGCAAGGGTGGTGGGGCCCATGGTCATCATAGAACCACTCCTGGTTGGACCGCATCTACTTGTCAAGCTTCCACCTTTCATGGACCCACTCCTCCAGCATCCGGCCGGCCCCGTTTTCGGATCACCATCTAGCCACCATGACGGCCTCTCTCTGCGCGGAGAGGCCGGGGCCAGCCTACTGGCATTTCGACAACAGCTTGTTGGAGGATGTGGGCTTCATGGCATCCTTCTGGGAGTTCTGGCTGGCCTGGCAAGGGCAGAAGCACGCCTTTCACTCGGCACGGCGGTGGTGGGACGTAGGGAAGGTGCGCGCCCAGCTCTTCTGCCATGACTACACCCGGGGTGCCAGCCGACGGAGGGATGCGGCAATAGAGCAGTTGGAACAGGAGGTCTTATTGCTGGAGAGGCGTCTGGCCACCAGCCCAGAGGATCCATCCCTCTGCGGAGCATGTCGGGAGAAGCAGGAGGAGCTTCAGGCCCTCGAAGACCATTGGGCCTGGGGTGCCTTTGTTCGATCCCGCATCTGCCTTCTTTGGGAGACGGATCATAGCTCCCGCTTCTTCTATGCCCTGGAGAAAGGGGGGGGGGGGCAAAAAGCACATCACCTGCCTTCTGGCAGAGGATGGCACCCCCCTCACGGATCCGGTGGAGATGTGCAGGAGGGCCAGGACCTTCTATGCAGGCCTTTTCTCCCTGGATCAGACCGATCCTAACACTTGCAGATGCTCTGGGACGGGCTCCCGACGGTCAGCACGGGTGACCGAGACCCACTAGAGCTGCCTCTCACTCTGGCCAAGTTCTCGGAAGCCCTCCGCCGCATGCCCACCAATAAATCTCCGGGCATGAATGGGCTGACCGTGGAGTTCTACCGCATGTTCTGGGATGTCCTCTGTCCAGACCTCGTCACCATCTGGGCTGAGTCTTTGCAGAGCGGGGTCCTCCTTCTTTCGTGCAGGCGAGCCATGCTCGCCTTATTGCCGAAGAAGAGGGACCTCCGCAGCTTATGGAATTGGCGTCCCATCTCACTCCTCAGCACGGACTACAAAGTCATAGCGAAGGCCATCTTGCTGTGGCTGGGGTCCGTGCTGGTGGACGTGTTCCACCCAGAGCTGACCTACACCATCCTGAGCCGTACCATCTTTGATAACCATGTATCTGGTCCGGGATCTCTTGGAGCTTGGGTGTAGGGATGGTCTGTCGTTTGCCCTCCTGTCCCTGGATCAGGGGAAGGGGTTCAACAGGGTGGACCACGGGTATCTCCTGGGAACTCTGCGAGAGTTAGGCTTGGGACCCCAGTTTGTGGGCTTTCTCCAGGTGCTTTTTGCCTCCGCAGAGTGTCTGGTCAGGCTCAACTGGACCCTGACTGAGCCGGTCAGCTTCAGGCAGGGAGTACGGCAGGAGTGCCCCCTCTCGGGCCAGCTGTACTCTCTGGTGATTGAGCCCTTCCTCTGTCTCCTCCACAGGAGATTGACGGGGTTCGTGCTGCAAGAGCCGGAGCTGCAGCTGGTCCTGTCGGCATACGCCAACGACTTGCTCCTTTTGGTCCAGGACGCAGGTGACTTGGTGCGGGTGGAGGCTTGCCAGTCAGTCTACTCAGCAGCCTTCTCTGCCCAGGTCAATTGGGTCAAGAGCTCTGGCCTGGTGGTCAGGGATGAGTGCCAGGCGAGCTCCCTCCCACCCACGCTTCAGGCCATCCAGTGGAGCGCGGGTCCGCTGCTCTATCTCGGCGTTTACCTTTCTGCCACGCATCCATCTCTGCCGGAGAACTGGCATGGTTTAGAGGGCAGGGTGACAGAGCGGCTCCGGAAATGGACAGGACTACTCTGGTGTCTCTCCCTTTGAGGGAGGGCACTGGTGCTCAATCAACTAGTCCTGTCCATGCTCTGGTGCTGGCTCAACACCCTACTCCCGGCCCCAGGCTTCCTGGCCAACCTCTGGACGGCAAGTCTGGAGTTCATTTGGCCAGGAGCGCACGGGGTCTCTGCAGGGGTCCTCCATCTGCCCCTGGAGGAGGGAGGGCAGGGCCTGAAGTACCTACGCACTCAGATCCATGTCTTCCGCCTCCAGGCCCTGCAGAGGCTCCTTTATGGTTTAGGTAGTCCAGCGTGGAGCATACTGGCACACGCCTTCCTGCGCCGCTTCCGAGGGCTCCGATACGACCGGCATCTCCTTTATCTCTATCTGAGAGGTCTTCCGTGAGACCTCTCTGGGCTGCCGGTCTTCTATCAGGATCTCTTCAGGACCTGGAAACTGTTCTGTGACCAGGTCCATGGCGGCCACGAAGGGGGCAGATCTCCTCATGGAGCCCCTGCTACACAACTCCCAGCTCTGTGTGCAGGTGGCAGAGTCCCCCTGGGTGCACCAGAGGTTGGTCCTGGCAGAAGTCACCAGAGTTGGAGACCTCTTGGACTACAACTGGGGAGACTGGTTGGATCCCCTGATGCTCGCTCAGCGCATGGGGCTCTCCAGACCTCGTACTCCCTGCGCGTACTTCAGGAGGTGAGGGCCACTTTACTGCCCGCTGCTTGGGCCTACCTCGACTGGGTCCTGTGAGAGGGCACGCCCCGTCCACCCTCCACTCCAGATCCTCCAGACCTTTTCATCGGGCCCCTGCCCCGTGGACCCAACCGACACCCCCGCCCCTTCACTGTGAGCCAGCTACTCGACTTGCAGCCAGTTTGTTTCCAGACCGTGCCAAGGAAACATCTATACACGCTCATGCTCCACACTCTTCACTTCCTCACCCTTGCGTCCTGCCCTGACATGAAGTGGTGGAACCTCTTGCCACCTCTGGAGGGTGAGGAGCCCTGATGGGCCAGCCTATATTCCATCCTGGTCCCAAGGCCCACCAGAGACATCAGCTGGTGGCTCCTTCATGGAGCCGTGAGCACGGGCATGTACTTGGCACGGTTCATTCCCCTCCTGGACACCTGCCACTTCTGCGGCATGAGGGAGACCCTGACGCACGTGTACCTAGAGTGTGCCAAGTTGCAGCCCCTATTCCAGCTCCTCCTAGAGATTTTATTACGGTTTTGGTTGCACTTTTCCTTTCCCCTGTTCATCTATGCATTCCCTATCCATGGCCCCACAAAGTCGCAGGACCTCCTTGTCAACCTCCTCCTAGCTTTGGCCAAAATGGCCATCTACAAAACCAGGGAGAGGAGGTTGGCCGACGGGGTTTCCTGTGACTGTGGGGCCTATTTCCATTCCTCAGTCTGTTCACGCATCCAGGCAGAGTTCCTCTGGGTGGCGTCCGCTGGCTCCCTGGACGCCTTTGAGGAGCAGTGGGTGCTGTCCGGGGTTCTCTGCTCGGTGTCCCCATCAGGTTCCCTTCGTTTAGCCCTGTGACCTCACTCCCATTCCTGTTATCTCATTAGTTGTCCCCCGAACATATTTGGAATCCCGGACTTGTGGATCATCTCCTTAGGCTGGGGGGAGGTCCTTCAATACTGGGCAGGCAGAAGTCCTCTCACCTCCTGGATACCAACAGGACTACTCTGCTGTACCCAACTGGCCTGGGTCTATCACATACTGTATTCCTTCCATCCCTTTTATGCAGCTAATTATCAGAGTGCATTTAGTTTTGAGCCTTATTAATAGGGACCGGAGCTTTTAGATTTGGAATTACAATAGCAGAGTATGGTCTCATGATAGTATTAAGAATGTCCTCGGAATTCATAGTTTCACCTTGAATCTATAAAGTTTAGGCAATTATGTTTTATTAGTTTCCCTTAAAAACCTCTTTGTTCAGAGCCTAGTATATGGCATTTCTCAGAACTCTATATACACCATTAGTTGATATGATTGCTTATGGTGTTTAACCTCTCAGAGCTACTCAGACAAGACATAGATTTACTATTCTGCTGATAATCGTTCTTTTCATCACTGGTGATCATATAGGACAGATTAAGCACCTTCACTAATAAGGACACTTGAAACACCTACTACTTCAGACATTTTATGGTTTGGGAGCTCAGATTTTTCAAACTTAAGTGCACCTGCACTTTTTTTATTACTCCCCTTAAGTGGTTACATTTACTAGCCAGCATAAATCTCTTATATCTGTGCACACCAGAAAAAGAATTATAAAACAAGAACCATCATATTATAAATTAAAATTTGTTTCTGGGAAAGATAAAGTTAAGAACCCAACCTAGGGCCTATTCAACACCTATTCAAGTCAAGGGGTATCCTTCCATTAACTTCTTTGGTCATTGGATCAGATCTTAAGTGGCCTAATTTCCAGAGGAACAATAGTTCCCATGCAAATCAGACTCACCACCTCTGAAAATCAGGCCACTTTGCATCAGTTCAGGACATGTGCTTTAGCACTGTCCTTAACAGGGATGCTGTCCTGAATCTGAGCTTTAGTTAGGTAGCTAGATGTGTGGATCTAACTTTAGGCACTCACTCTTGGAGAATATGGTTCCTATTTTAAAGTATTTTTATCTGTGTTGCTTTACTTTTATTTCTTCTTCTTCTTCACTGTTTATTTCTTTCTTGCATTTCCCTCTGGTCAACAAATCTGACAGTATGTCAATTATTAGCTCTCTCATGCACTATCACAATGGTGCACTGTTTCGGGGGTTTCTAGTACTTCAGAGAAAAGTTGAAATTAAAAAGAAAAGCCACAAAAACAGATGTGTGCATATTAGAATTTGCAAATCCTCCCTTTTTTTAAAAAAAAAAACAACACCCTCTATTTTGGAGATATCCTACTTGGCAATGTCCCTTTAATAGCAAAGAAATATTATCTCCAAAGGAGATACCATTCTATACATTTTGGGCCAGTATAAGTCTGTGACATTAACACTATTCTGAGCAGCAGCATAAAACCTGGAATCACCATCTAAAAACCTTTTCAGACGTTCCAGGATAAGCATTACATATGTATTTTTAATCTTTATACTGGCAGCAAGATCAGTGTGAGACAAATTTGCATTTCATAGCTGGAACTAACTCCATGTGGATCTGATAAAAAAACGTCAGAACAAGAACAAGATACTTTAGCACGCACATACATTTCCTAAAATTACACAAAATGGGGATTTTAGGAATGCATTTCCACACCTTCCATTTCAAAGTTTTGTTACTTAATCTTTCTTGAATAAGAAGCAACTATTTCTGACCCCTTAGTAAAACTCATTTATTTCTGCATGGTTCCCCCTTGTAATTCTGACAAAATGACTGTCCAGGTAAGATGACAGATATGGTGCTTTTGCACCAAATCAAAGACTGTTTACTACAATGGTATCACACATAGACTTTTCCTTGGAAGATCAGTTCTCACTGGTGTGCCTAAAAGCCTCATCTAACTTTTCCAAGCTTAGGTTTACAGAGCAGCACCCACTCCTCACTACAGAATTGATAGAACAGCAAGATATACCCTGGCTTTCTGATGTTATATAAAATGTAGGCTTCTGAAATGCATAAGGGAAAGGCTTCTTAAACTGGTTCAAACTCCACTTTACAGGGTTAGGGGACCTGTTCATGGAGATGCATTACCCACACTGCTCATTACTCTGGTTAGGAAAAATGTAAAAATAGGGGGCAGAGGGTAATGGGGTAAAGTTGAATCATACTGTCCTGTACAATAGGTACCATAGGTCTAAAATGTTATGTCTTCATTTCCTGTTTACAGCACCTAAGAGCTTTTCCTGGACTGCAGAGATAGCAGCCATTTTGTTTTCTGAATTGCAACAACCTATTACAGAACCAATGCATACACTGTGCTCTCTCTTGAAGATTTTATTCTTGTTCTTGTTTTGCTTGATTCAGACTAATTAATTTTAGATGAAAGTACATCCTGTGTTTGGGAAATAGGACATACCATTTTATTAATTCACAAAACAGGAGTATTTGGAACAGAAGTAACACCTTTGTTCTAAAAGTCAGTCATGGAGTCAGGGGAAGAAAAGACCTATTTGAATATAAAGTACATCTCCTCAATCACTGCAGGATACAGTCCTCAGAATCAGGAAGGAGACATAACAGCTTAACCTGATTTAAAAAATTTATTAAAGCTAATCTTAAAAAAAAATGTACTACATAGGTTGAGAAAAGTGTCTGTACATCTGGCTATAGTGCTTAGATTATCCACAAATACAGAGTTTGTTTTTAAAAGTCATATGATACATAGAGTACATAATCAGCAATAACCCAAATTTAGGTGAATAAATTTAAGAATACAGTTTAGATATTAGCATCCAGATATTTGGGTATATCACTGATGAGAAGTTGTACAGAGATTTGGTTGTGGAAAGCAAAATATATCAATGAGTGGAGATTGTCCCTCAGTAACTGAGAATTAGGGTAGGTTGTCCATTTAGGAAATACTTTCAGTTACTTTCCTTACTGCGCTTCTCATCGGCACTCTAGCTCATCCCTCCTGGTATTGTCAATGTCTGGTGATGTGTTCTATGCAGATGTCCTTCAACCATTTGATGGCATCTGACACCATGAGTTGCCGCATCAGACGAGCATAGCATTGATTGATTTCACATTCTCGCAACACTCGCTCGTTATTGGGGGTCCCATGCGCCCAAGGCTCCAATGATCAGCGCATGTGTCTGAACCTGGTAACCCCTAGCTCTCAAGGTGTCGGCCAGACGGGCATATTTCTCCACCTTTTGAGCTTGGGCATCATGGAAGTCCGGGGTCTTGTTCTCAAAGGGCACTGTGACGTCCACCATGACGATCTTCCGGTCCTCGCTGGTGATGTCTGGTCACAGTTGGCTGTCGGTTCTGGGGATGGTGGAGTTCACGGCAACCTTCCCTACGGGTGGCGGGATGTCTCTGACCAGTCGATCTTGGATGGCATTGTGTCGCAGCTGCCAGGCTCTGGAATGGGGCTTGCAGCTACACAGGACATGGGGTAGTGTCTCGTTAGCATAGCCACACATCCTACATCGCTTGTCCCGATTCCCGTGGTGAACGGCTCCATCGAGTGGAATGCAGTTGAGCCAGGCCGTGTGGATGAACCTGCAGTCGGCAAATCGGGTGAAGCTGCCTCCGAGGAGAAAGTGGTTGCTGGCATCCCACTTGTACATCACCTCGAACACTTTGCCCTGTTCCGGCTTCTGCTTCCAGTTTTCCACATACTGGCAGCGGATGGCATCCTTCAGCATCCTCTCCAGCATGGTTCTAGCTCTCGGAATGATGGTTGTGTGCACCGTATTCTTCACCTGTGGCACCAGGACTCCCAGCTCCTGGCAGTTCTCGCACCATGTCCAGCAACAGCCAATACACTTCTCCAGTCATTGCACAGCATTGCGGGAACAAGTCCAGAGCGAAGCAAAGTCTCCCCCATCTCTTCCAAATTCGCCTTCCAGCGAGCTGCTCAGGTAGGTGGTGACATCGTGGTTGGAGGGGGTCCTGGCGATTCACTTCTTGATGACATCATGCAAAGCACTTTCTGCGATGCTCCTCACCATGGTGCCTGGGCACATCAGTAGGCAGAAGGCATGAGTGATCACTGCAACGTTGCACAGATCACGCATAGCAGGGATGTTGGCGCTGCCCTGCCTGTGCGAGATGTACACCAGTTTATTGCTGGCTCTCTGGGAAAGAAACATCCACTTCTTTATTAGCTGTCTGATGGTGTTGTCTGCCTTGTTCAGAGGTACCTTCGCCACAGCAGATCCCCTCAGGATGAATGAGATATGGGGTATGAGGAAGGTGTTCAAGGCATTGATCTTCTGCCATGGTGCCGGTAGGGAGTACTGAGCAGCTCCATGGCTAAGTTGAAAACAATGGGACTGAGGGGACAACCTTGCTTCATGCCACTACGGATAGGAATTTCCGGCGTTTCTCCTTCCATGGAGTGGACGGTGGTGATGCAGGCTTCATACAGTTCCCGGATCAGTTGGAGAAAATTTTCAGGCATCCTGAACTCTCGCAGCATAACAAAAATGTGCCGGTGCAGCATTGATCCAAAAGCATTAGCCACGTCGAGCCATGCTAAGGCACGTTGCCTCCGTGCCCTCCTGGCCGCGTGGACGGCAGTCTGAAGGACAAAGTTGTGTTCATCGCAGCCTTCGCGTGACATGAAGCCTTTCTGGATGGAGCTAATGGCTCCTCTGTTCACCGACCAGTCTGTGACCCTAGCTGCAAGGCAGCTGGCATACAGCTTGTACATGGTGGAGCAGAGAGAGAGATGGGTCTCCAGTTGCTGGGGTCATCGCGCTCACCTTTCTTGTAGACAAGCACCGTCACAGACTTCTTCCAGGAGCTGGGAGTATGGCAGAATTCTTTGCATTTGTTGAAAAGTGCAGTTAATACCAGGTAGCTGGGGTCTGTTTTTTTCAGGATGTTATACTGAATGCCATCTTTTCCTGGGGCTGTGTTTTTGGTCTTTGTAAGTTTGGTCTCTATTTCCTGTGATGTAAAGTCTTGTTCCAGGTCCTCTGCACAGTCAACGTGGGGTAAAGGATGAAGGCAGTCTGGATGCTGTGCATCATTCTGAGCTACACAGTCAAACCCCCCTTGAAGTATGAGAATAGTCTCTCGGACAGGATTGCAAAGTGGGATGTGGGTCTGTCGAAGATCTCTCTCATAGCCTTAGGGTGGTTTGACTGGTAGAGCTTCTGGATCCTGGATGTGCTTCTGGGTCATAGTGGCAACTGGTCTTCCTTCTCCCTGGCTTCCCTCATGATGTTGTGGTTCTGTCTGGATGCAGGAGCTCTGTGCGCAGTCAGTGTGTTCTCCTGAGTTTCCTTCCTCCCAGAAATGATTTCTGCAGACGAATCTTTAGTGAGTCTGTCTACAAGGAGGCTGTCCTCACCAACTCCTCCATCCAAGTGGCTTGCCATGGGTGGCAGCCCTCACCATGGGCTGCTGCTCTTCCAGCTGGTCAATCTCCTCAGGCTTAGGCTAGAAAACTGCTGTGGGATTAGCCTGTTGCCTTTTTCCCCTCCCGGTTTTCAGAAATCCATTCGGCAGGATCTTCCAGAACAAGGGCAGTGTCTTCCCTTACAGATTTTAGGGCAGCACGGGTCCTTTTAGGAAGGACAGTTTTAGAGGCAGCAGTACTGGCCCTTTTAGGGATGTGATCTTGCTTGGGAGTTTCCGGAGCGATGCTGGTCCTTCTGTGGATGAGTTCTGTCTGGGTGGGGGGTGTCTTTGATGCAACTTGAGACCTTCTGGGGCAAGGTCCCATTGGGTGATCTTGGAGGCTGTACTGGTTCACCTAGGGGTGGGGTCCTATTGCAGAGTGAGAGCAGTGGAAATAGCTCCTCCACTGTCTGGGTCTTGCTGGGTGGCCTGTGAGGTTGTGCTCGCTCTTCAGATGACAGGATCCTGTGAAGTTATCGGGGGGGGGGGGGGGCTGACCCTTCTGACAACAGCATTGTGCTGGACATACTGTGATGAAGCACTAAGCCATCTGGAGATGGAGTTACCTTGCATAAGCTGCAAGGGAGCACTGATACTCCTCCTGGCAGGGTCCAGTTTAGGGATTTTCGAGGCAGCACTTACTCTTCCAATGGTAGTATCCAGTTGGGTGGTCTCAGGGTCAGGGGTAGTCCTTCCCTCAGTAGACGGTTGGACCACCTCTTTGTGCTGTGGCTCTGGGGGAGTTGGTTGGGATGCAATAGCTGGAGTGATTGGGGAGTCGAAAGCCAGAGCTGGAGCATGTCGTGTTTCTGCTTTCGGAGCAGAGATGGGGTGGCGGCAACATGGATTGATAGAGTTGGACTCTTCCAGTTTGAGATGTCCTTTGCAGTTGACTTGATGAGACTTACATTTCTTCTGCATCTCAAAAGGCAGGTCGCAGAGGGCACATCGGAAAGCGATCTGCTTGCTGTGGATTCTCTTGAGATTGCCAATGTAATGGAATCCTCGGACCGGATAGCAGAAGAGACAGAGGAGTGCGTCTGCAAGAAGGGGATACTGGAGATAGATGCAATCGTTCTCTTTTTCTTCTCTCTCTGTTGGATGTGCTTCAGTTGTAGCAGCAGATTCACTAGATGGTTCTCATGGCTCTGGGAGAGTAGTATGGAGAGGGTCAGCTGGGCAGGCATCTAGTGAGGTGTTGAGGTCCAGCTGGGTGGTTTCTGAGGGAAGTCTGGTCTTGCTGGTTCGGGTACCTTCCAGCACAGCAGGACAACGACCATCATCAGGATCCTGGGCAGTAGGTGAGATGGAAGAAGTTTTCCTTCTGGCATCCTTCTCCTGAGGAGCAGGTGAGATGTTTCCCCTGGCTAGGATATCCTGGAAGACCATCTTTGAGGTGCAAGATCTCCCTGCAGTACATTTTGGCACAGTTTCTGACTCTAGCTGCTCTGAAAATGTTTTGAAGCTGGTAAAAATATAATTATAAGACTCTACATATTACATAAGTACCATATATGGCTTTATTCAGGGACTTGTGTCTTTAGACCTTCCCCAGAATGAAAATTATAAACTGTGTTCCAGAGAGAGCCTTATTCCTGCAGCCAGAGGCAGAACAACCCTTTCTTTTTTAATCTTGATGATATGCTTTAGCCCTCAGTGGTATCATGTTGCAAAGAGTTCCACAGGCTAACTAGGAACGGTGTGAAAAAAGAATTTCTTTTAACCAGTTTTGGATTTGTTGCCTTCCAACTTCAGGAATGTCCCCTTTTTCTTGTATTATGAGGAAGGGTGGGTGGAAGTTCTTCATCTTTCCCCTTTATACCATTTGTTATGTTCTATCCCTGTACCCTGACCCTTCTTATCTGTTCTGTCACTAAGGTGATCAGGGTCAATTTTTTTTAACTCTCTTTTGTATGAGAATTTTTCTATTCTAATCGCCTGCCTCTGAATCATCTCTAGTTCTGCTTCTTGAGACGATGGGTGACCAGAACCAAACCTAATATTCCAGGTAAAGGCTGATTTATATAATTTCATGATTGTTTCTGTATTATTCTCCTTCCTACTTCCTATACAAAATTACATTTTTGTTTACTATTTTGACTGCAGTTGCACGTTGAGCACAAGTTTTTACTGAGCTGTTCAGAGTGATGCCCACATCTTTTTTTTTTCCCTCTGTTGATATAGTTAATTTGCAGCTCACACTGTATGGTGTATGAGTCATTCAAATTATTCCCTCTTAGTGTGCCTTATTTTACATTTATCAGCACTGAATCTCATCTGCCATTGAGTTGCCCATTTACCTAGCTTGGTTATGTCCCTCTGGAGTTCTGTTCAGTCTTCTCAAGGCTTGAAAATAATATTTTTTGTGTCATCTGCAAATTTTGCCACCTCCGTGCTCACCCCCCTGTTCTAGATCATTAATAGATACATTTTAAAAACCCCATTCTAGAACAGAACCTTGTGACTCCCCACAGTTAGCCTTTTGCCATGATAAAAATTGACCATTTTAGTACAACTCTTGAAAGAAATGCTAAAGGAGGTTGGCACTATTTCTACGTTCTCATCTTATGTCTGTGTTTACAGTCTACATCAGCATCTAACTTGCAGTGGTGTACCCAAAAGCCAGAAGTAACTTTCTATACCAGAAAGCCAGGTATATCAGTGTGCTCTGGCTGTTTCACACTGGTGTTGCGAAAGCAGCCATAAACCTGGCTTAATTGGATAGCGCAAAAGAACCAGAGCATAACAGTGAAACTGGCCCCTGGCTTGTAATACCCTTATGAAGTCCAAAACAGCTTTGGCAATGACCCATTTTGAAAACTTAAGGAACAGAATTTAGGTGCATAACTATTACTTACACCTGTAGTTTATCAGAGCTTAAATACCATGTCTGAAGATTCACACTGCCATAATCTATTCTTCCTCAGGCTGCATTTTGCATTAGAAAGAGGGGTGTGGAGTAGATGGCCTAATAAAGATTAAAAACCTCTAGCTTCCATGCTGTTCCTAACCCAGCTCACGACAATCCCTTCCACAAAATACAGCCTGGCCTGTTGCAGTGGTTAATGTAGACACTAGAAAGAATCATAGGATCATAGAATATCAGGGTTGGAAGGGACCTCAGGAGGTCATCTAGTCCAATCCCCTGCTCAAAGCAGGACCGACATCTTTTTTCTCTCTACTATAGGTTGAAACTAAGGAGTCTGTGTAGTCTGTGTTGATTCAGAAACGGTGAAAGGGGTTGAACAGAGCTGTATTCCCAATTCATTCACACAGAGGAAATGTTATATTCGCCGCGTGCCGATAAGCTGCCTGTGCCAACAGCTGCTCAGCTTTCCCACGTCTGACAAATGCAGGCCAAGAAGATGACGGCGTCAGAAGGTGACACTGCAAGAGATTGACTTGCCTTCATTGTCGGAATGTGCAATTGTTCTTTTAGTCACTAGGTTACTATCCAGGATGGCCAAAAAAATCCAAAGAGGTTATGGGTCTATGCAAAACAGTGTTAAATTTAGCTACAACTGTATTTGCATTTTGGGGGTATTGACTTAAGTTAATGAGGAATGTGATCAGTACTAATGCGGAAGACACTGTGTTTTCACATGTGTATGCAAATGCAAGTAATTAGCATGTGCAAATGAGGAGTAGGTGTCCAGGGGAATGTTGCTATTTGCTTTCTATCACTTTTGCATGTTAATTATCCAAATAATATTTGCTAATGGTCTTATATTTTAAGTCCAAGGTTAATAATGCAATTTGGTGAGCTTTGAAACAGCAAGGCTTGTATTCTAGCTTTGGCATGCCACCAAGAGTACTCTACAAACTCACAAGCTTCACTGATTTAAAACTCCTAGGCACTATATCTGTCAAGAAATTGGCCCACTTCTCAAGCTTCATGGCTGCTGAACAGGACCATCTGCCCACAGTACTATCATCTCAGGATTTTAGTTAGGGTTTAAAAAACATTGGTCAAGATTTTCAAAATTAGCTAAATTTACATCCCTATTTAGACTAAGTAAGTGACCTGATTTTTCATGAGTGATGACCACCCAACAGTTCCCATTTGGGTGATGGGAGTTGCTAAGAGCTCAGTATTCTTGCAAATCAGGGCATTTCTGTAGATGCCTAAATAGGGACTTAGCTGCTTAACTTTTAGTCTCCTAGTTTTGAAAATCTTGTCTAGCTAGGAGAAGGACTATTAATTGGTCCAACATGCCTGTGGTGGTGGTGGTGGTTGTGTTTTGTTTGTTGTTTTGTTTGGGTTATTTTTGCGTTCCTCATATTAATTAGCTACTGCCTTTGAAAACATCAGTTATTAAAATAGATATTCTACACATCAATTAAAGTATGTTATAAATGGCTTATTTAGAGCCTGCAGTAGCTAGGCACATAGGATGCGGGAGACCTGCATTCAAGTGCCTGCTCCAAATAAGGTGAGTTGGAATTTGAATCTTGGTCTCCAACATCCCATGTGCATACCCTACCCACTGGGCTATTATTTATTCTGGGACAGACAACCACATCCACACAAATTCTTGCCCCAGCTGTCTGTCTGGGGCCCAATCCAGTAGGCATGATCTGCACATGCCTACCACATTGAGCCCTGTTGAGGAAGTTTGGCAATCCTATTGGGTTTAGGCATGAGCGAGGGCACTGAGCATCTCATTAGCTGTGGGGTGATGTCAGGAATTAAGCAGCTTTGCGCAGGCTTACTGGTGGGAATGTAGGTTCCACAAAGGCATCAGGTGAGCAGTGGTCCTGTGCCTAAATACCTTTGTGAATCTAGCCCTAAGTAGCTTGCTCATGGTCACACAGGAAATCTGTGGTAGAGCAGGGAACTGAAGTCAGGGCTTATGTGCCTGCCAGTAAAATCCTGTCCTCTGGACCATCCTTCCAAATGAAATTGGGGCCTCATCAATCAGTTCACATCAGAAAATGTGTATCAGCTGGGCACTGTACAAATACTCGTGGCAAGAGTTTTCAGAAAGGCTCAGCATCTGTGTTCGGAGCCAGATTTACAAGACTTCAGTTCCCATGTAGGCCCTATAATGAACAGTCAGATTTTAATAAGGGCTCAGGTCCCTATGTGCTGGGCTCATTTGAAAATGCTTCAATAATTAGGGACAACTCCTGCCATACAGAGTTTACCGTCTAAATGGGGGGCGGGGAATGGTGGGAGGGGCCAGAGGTCCTGAGAGGTGAAGTGACTTGCACGACTTTACATAACCATTCCGTAGAAGAGTCATGGAATATAACCAAGTCTCCTGGATTGCATGGCTCAGTATCTAGAGGGAGAAGAAAAATAGATTAACATTTCTGTTCTGCTTTGCACAAGAGACTAAAATATGGATTGTAGATCAATATTGTACAGTGTAGGTCTTTGCATGAATTTTTTGAATGTGACAGTTTCGAATAAAATGTCTCTTGCCTCAGCATGCTGGGAGGTGGCAAACCTGTTAATTATCCTGCAGTAGCTGACTGCACTTTTAGGGCCAGACCTTCTCCCACTGAAGTCAGTGGCATAACTTCCATTGGCTTCAATGGAAGCAGAACCAGGCCCAGTGCTACTAGCCTTAATCTGATTGGCTTTAATGCAACTACTTGTACCAGCATGTGTTTGCAGGTTTGTGCCCACGGTTTTGCAAAGCGAGAAGCAGCCACTAAGCAAACCCTTCTCTAGAATGTTGTTGGAACTTACTTCTATGGAAATGAATGCCATGTGAATACCTTTTTAATATTTGTTTCAGTTTATGTGAAACCATTTACATGGCCTGAAGTTGAAGGATCTGGAGCGAGGACCACGTACTGAGTGAGCCAGGAGTATTCAAGGGCTTTGTGTAACACCAGAGCTGTCACAAGGATGACTATCGGCTCCATAAGACTACAAAACTGACTATCATACCTGGACCATTTGTAGTTACCTTTTAAAGAGCAACAGCTGACTGACTCTGGGGAAGCAAAAATATATTTTTAAAGGAAGAGGCAGGGCAGGGAGACACAGCTGTTGAAAAACAAGGATCACTCTGCCTAGATTAGTACTTAGAGAGTGAGCAAGATGCCCCAGATTGCCCCAATCTACATTAAAGATAGCAAGTGTTCTCTGGGAAATTGTTGCCCCTGGGACATTCACATGTCCTGAACCCTGGCTTAGCTGGTAAGAAACTGAGATAAGGCAAGGGAACCTGGGTTTAACTGTCACAGTTTACGACGTATGGGGATAACTTTAGGTATAAAGATTATTCTTCCTACATGCACTGGAGATACAGACAGAAAGCCCACAGGGTTTACAAAACAACTAATAGGCCCCAGAGAAGTTAGGGCCAAATTCTGCTGCCACTGAAGTGAGTAGGAATTTTGCCATTGACTTTAGTAGAACCAAGATTTAGCCTCATTTGAGGCTGCTTGAGTCGAGACAAAAGTGCTTAATTTATGCTAGGACTTGCCAGGGCTGAGCCCCAGCATCTCTAGGTTTGGGGGTTCATAGTCCTGGCACCTCTGACCTTGCCACATCAGTTATGAAAGTAAAAACATTTTTGCTAGAGCCTGGGCACCTCTTTCTTTACCAATTGAGCACTGCCAGGGAATGGCAGGGTTCCCCCATCAGGAGTGGGGGCTTGGAAAGCAGGGTAGCCTTGTAAAGACAATGATTCATTGCACCAAAACTACCCCCATCACGTTATAATCTATTGTCCATGTTATTAACTCATCATGCCTATTTGTCATCCCATCTTCCTATACCATCCTGCTCCTTCTGACTACAGAGAGAAAAGGCTTATAGCCAGGGGTCTATGCTCTTCATCCCAAACATGCACAACTCCATTTACATCAGTAAGGCCATTGCCTGTATCTAAAAAGCAGTTTAAACAGATGCAAACCCCTAATAAAGATACACTTAAACCAGTTTAATTTTTGCTTATATTGATTTATCTTTCTCAGTCGTCTATCAATGCAAGCTAAACTCATTTAAGCAAGACTTAAAGTGGCTTAAGCTACATTAGAGGTTTAAACCAGTTTGCACCAGTTGAAGTAGACTAGTTTTTATGTAACACCCCATCACTCCACGTTAAGACACTGGTTCATACTGACTCAGAATGAACCAAGAGTGCCACTAATTACTTCACCAACAACATTTTCTGCAGCACCTGAATTTCCTGGAGGAATCTGGTGCTAAAACTAATTGGGCTCAGGCCTGCTTTATTTATGTCACCTGCTAATATCCCCCAATGCAGTGGCATGGCTGCAGGCTACATTAAATCCAAACAAATAAGGTTTATAAAGCACAAGATATATCGTAGGTAATGTAGTGAAATGCAACACAGCATTCCATGTCATACTGTTATTTGATTGCACCTTTTAATAATTGCTGGGCACACAGCAGTTGATTAGACCATACATCTTGTGATTTTTCTATCCTCTGCAATAACTGAAGGTTGCAACATGTTTCTGCCTCACATAGGCATTATTACTTTGACTTTGCTTCCTTTAAAATAAAGCATTATTTTGATCAAAAGCAAATAAAAGTCATTTAGACAGGCACTGCATCTAAAGTCTCATCAATCGGCTGTAATTATATAGAGCCAGCAGTACTAACCCAACACAAGGTATCGGACAAATTTTTCAGTTTCCCATTTTCTCAAGACTTGAGTGAATTCAGTGCTATTAAACAAAAAACTATTATATGTACTTCCAGTCACAGTACAAGCAGCCCTGTACAAATGTTAGCCCTGAGCCTCATGTATGCACATAGTTAATAGAGCTGGATAGGAAATATGTATTTCTCCCTAGTGAAAAAAGTTAAAGAAAACAAAAACAGAGAAAATAAACCCCACATATAACCTAATATGATACTGAGAGGCCAGGCATGACACCACACAGAGAAACCTCCTTTGGTGATCTCCCCCCCGACCTTATTAAGGCTCTTTAGTGGAGGGTTGCCTTCTAATGGGAACTTTATCCCAGCATGCCTTTCTACAGCTGGCCCTTTAAATTTGGCAGAACCAAACACCTAGAGCTTTAAACTAGACATTTTACAAATGGTAGCTGTTACGCTTTTTCGTCGAGCTGGTAAGAACTTGTTATGTTTTCCTTCTTATTGCTGCCTATTCATGAATCTCTTTTTTGGGGAGTGTAGATGGTGTTTTATTTCTTCAAAGAAAGCAGCCTATGGAAGATTCATCCAAATATTTTAGATAGAGGCTGAAATTCAAACTCTCTCTCTCTCTCTCTCTCTCTCCTTGCTTACTTCTCTTCAACTTTAGGAATTTGGATAAAAAAATAGTTCGATTGGAGGCCCCCCACAAAAAAAAGCTACTGAGAAAGTTTGGCAAAATCAGTATTGCCTCTGATGTTGTGCAACTCAAATGGCATGAATGTGAGGACTAACCCCAACCATTCCCCCCCACCCCACCCCACTCCCCAAAAAAGAGAGAGAGAGAAAAAAAGAAACCCCCTGAGAATGACTTAAATATTAAAATTGGGTTTCTTTTTCTTTGGCTTCTCAGGTTTTCACCTTTAAGGTTCCTATGTACGCGCATCTATCTGCAATCAGGAGGGCTCAAAACTTACTTTTTTAAAATGAAAGCTGAGATGCTTATGTAATCTTATGACCTTTGAAGCTGTGGCTGTGAAAAATACAGCCAGTATCACAAGACTTGTGATAAAATCACAAGAGTTGGAAATGCTGATTTAATTTCTAGCCAAACTAGATAAATGCAATAACTAGGTATTTCTGGTACAACGCTCATCAATGCAAATCCTGGCCTGCTTCCTTTGAAGTCAATGGTAACAATTCTAGTGATTTAAATAGGAACAAGAGCAGTTCCCTTGTTGAAATTTCAGTTCATCTTTGTGCAAGTGCAATGTTTTGGATGGATGGATGGATCCTGGTGTGGGTCTGGAGCTTGCCTCAACAGAACAAATATGGGGGCCTCAGAGTTTATAATTAGGCCTCCAAATTAACCACCTCATCTCTGTAGTCTCATCAAGCTGAAAACTCTTCAGCTAGCTAAAGACTTTTACCACCACCATCAATGCCCAAAACCTTTACTAATCCAAATGATTTCACTACACATTCTATAGCACTAGAATTTGCAGAAAAAATATTATACTAAATAACACTTGATTCTTTTAGGACCTGATCCCAAGTCCACTGAAGTCAACAGAAGGATTCTTATGACTTCTGTGGGCTTTGGATCAGGCCTGTAGAACACTATTCGCCATAGCTCTCAAATCATTTCCAAAGCAGAAAGTGTTTCTGAAACAGAAATGTTTTCTGATATTGTTTAAGGGGTCTCATTTGCACATACTAAAGGCTAGAAAAGCAGCGTCTTGCACACAAGAGGGCCGGATGGCAGGACTACAAAAGAGAAAGCAGTGCCAGAGCATAGTTATTCAGATATATTTTAATTCAAATGGTATGGAGCTGAGGGGGGAAATCCACATAAACTGATTTTTTTCCCCTTCTCTCCTTCAGTGTAATTTAAAACGTCAAACCAGTTTTTAATCAGCTTTAGTGAAATAAGGTTTTGGCTGTGATGTTGTATGCCAAGATTTAGCCCAGAGCAAGTTTTCATCACTGATTTATAAATCACTATAAAACTGGGCTTGGTCATGAAAACACTGAGTAGCAGGCACTGCTAGAGTATGAGGCTGAGGCCTATGTGCAGAGATGGAATCTGGAGAGAGGTTCTGTGAGGTGAGGTTTGCCTAATCTAGCACTCACAGAGCTAGAAGTTCGTTGGCCACGTGGCACTCTTTATATAATGTTAAAACTCTGCACAAGGCATTGTTCTTTCAGAGCTTTATGGCTCTGACATTTTACCGTCTATTACAATCGATGAGAAAATCACTTTAAAAAAATAAAATACACCGGAAGTGGCAAACACCACCAATCTCTACTGCAACGGAAGTCTCTGTAGGAGAGGCTGGGTTCTATTTCTGCCTTGGCCAATCACTTCCCGTGTCATCTTGGACAAATGCTTTCCGTACTTCTGTTTTCCCTCCTACCCCATGTCTTCTCTATACTGTAAACTCTTCAGGGACTATGTGTGTATGTACAACAGCTAGCATAATGAATGCCTGATGTCAGTTGCGGCCTCTGGGTGCTATTGTAATAAAAATCATTAGTGGTAAAATAAAGGCCTACCGTGCTCACTTTTCTCCCACTTCACTACAAAGACAACAGAAATTTACGGTATTAGGAAGTCACGTGTGTCCTCATTTCCGTTTTCCCCTTGTAGACCTCTCCCATGTGCTCCTTGAGACACATGCTATAATGATTCCATATCTGCACAGAGTTTATGGTCATCTCTTCAGCTTAATGTAAGGGGACTATTGCCCCCTTACTAACATTCAGTGGGGCTGTTTTAGTTGCTAGCTCCCAGTACTAAAAAGGGGGAAGGGTCGATGGGGAATCAGGACCCTGAGACGGACAGCCCCCAGGAACGATGGGGAGAGGCCAAGGCTCCAAGTCAGCCTGAATGACAGGGCATGCAGGCTAATCAGGGAGTCAGGAGGCCAGGGAGGTCCCGTCCTCTGTCTGAGCTGGATTTGCCTGCGTCAGACAGAGTGGGGCCGAGCTACGGAGAAGGCAGGGGCCCAAGCTGAGCTGGGGAGCAGAGCTGGGCCAGATCCAGTGAGAGTAGACCCTGTCCTGGGAGCAGAGCTGCAGCAACCAGAGCTAGAGGGGGCAGAAAAGCAGCCCAGGAAGCAGGTCAGTGCTGGGAGCAGAGTCACAGAAGCAGCCTGCAGAGCAGACCTGTCCTGGGAGCAGAGCTGCAGCAACCAGAGCCCGAGGGGCCAGAGAAGCAGCCCAGGGAGCTGGAGGCAGAGCAGCAGCAGCAGTGCAGAGACCGAGTGATGCAGCTGGGGCTGGAGCAGTCCGGAGCTGGATGCAATGAGCAGTGGGGGAGAGCGAGGGGGACCCTGGGCAGCAGGCCCAGCACAGGGAGACGCCTCAGCCAAGAGGCTCTGCAGGCCAGGGTTGGATCGTAACCCCGACAGGGCGGGGGTGACACTGGGAAGAAGGAAGAAGCCTGAGGGCATGTGGCCACCAGCAGAGCAAGTGTCCAACCCACAGCATCCCTACAGCACAGCCAGGGCCTGAGAAGAAGGCCTGGGACTTCCAAGGAACAGACTGTGAATGGCCCTGACATTCCAGAGACACTGTTTGTGATGTTCCCTGCCACAGAACGGGTAATGTGGTTCCTTTAACCTTTCCCATTTTTCCTTATTCTTTTTAAATTTAATTGTTGATTAAATAACTTGCATTTGCTTTAACTTGTATGTAATGGTCAGTGGGTCAGAGGAGTGCCCAGTGCAGAGAGAGTACCCCGGAGTGGGGACACCCTAGCCCCTGTCCTAGGTGACCACAGCAGGGTTGGGGGTCGAGCCCCCCAGGAATCCTGGGCCCAGCCTTGTTGGGGTTACGAGGACTCTGCCAGACAGGAGAGTGGAAGGGGAGCCCTCAAGGGCAGGGAGGCCACTGGGTAAAGGAAGTGGGAGTGAGGACTCAGATCCTTTCGCTAGCCCACTTCACCGGGGTGGTGCAGAAGACAGGAAAGTTCTCCACAAGAGCAGGACTATTCCCCCCCCTTACATTAATGTAGTCCTATGGGTTTCCTTGTCAACAGCCTGGACAAAGCTCAGGAACTTCTGCTCTGAAAACATAACTTGAGCTAAAGAAAGATCTCTATTATCTTATAGCCTCTGACTTTCTAGTTCATAGAAGGCAGTGGTGTATATGCTACACCAATCATCCATTCCATCCATGAATGCTCCCACCATGGGTCCCTCTCCTCAATTTCTCCTCCACTGTCCAAAATATCTTCACTCCTTTGAAACTCACAGTAGAAAAGAACATTCTTCTTATGTGCATGCCCCTCCTCAGAACGGTATCTGGTTCTTCTATGTTCTACATCCACTTTGTAACATCTACTTCCCATAAGAGAAGGAGGATTCTTCCATGTTCCATCCTTTCCTTCAAACACCAAGTTCCCTTTTCCCATATGAGACACAGCACCCACTTTCTGCTCCCTCCCTCTAGCACAGTCAGGAAACTAAACCATCTTTTAAAATGAGTTTAAGAAAAAAAAGCAATGTGTACATTAAGGTTGTGTTTGTTTTCCACAAGCAGTGCATGAAAAAGGGGAAATTATGTTATCGTCCTAATCCTGTAATGTGTTTCATGAAGAACAGATCTCTGTATTTACAAGGTTCATTGTGTGGGATCAGGGTCTATGGGACAGATGCTTCCCCCTGTTTTCTCTGCAGAAATTCCATTGACTTCAAATAGGAGTTGGGGTGTGAATGTGGTGTAATAATTTGGTCATTAGCCCTGCACTCTATTTAGATGCAAGACTGATTACTTTTTGGAATAAGTTGATGAAAACAGAGAGAAATGCTATGTTTAAATAGCTCCACAGAGAACATGAAGGGGGCGGCGGGGGGGGGGGAGGGAGGGGAATGTGTGCTATATATTGCAAAATCTTTTTCTACAGCTCCTTATAAAATGTGTGTGTGCTTAAAGTAGTTTGTACTTGACTTTCTATTGTTTGTATTTCATCTCCCTCTGAAGAGAAAAGCACCACCGCCAAATGGATAGGAGCCATCAGAGCTGGGCTTTATTCCTAACTCCACTACTGACTTGCTGCATAGTCTTGAGCAAGTCCCTGAGCCTTTTTGTGCCTCAGTTTCCCTATCTGTAAAGTGTTGTCATGCCACCTCTATAAAGCCCTCTGAAATGCACAGGTGCCAGCTATCACTGTCATTGTTGTCAGTGTGAAGCCAGCTGTTCAGAACATTCTGTACTGATGCTGGTGGTCAGAACTGTAACTCTAGTAACTACTACTATCCTGTGATCTGACATGCTCTCCTAAAAGAGCTAGGCTGTTTAAATATTTTCTAGTTTCTCTGTCCACCAAGGGAAAAAAAAGAAAAGCACTTCAAAGAACAAACCCCTTGCCCGGAGCATAAAGATCTGAAAGCACACTGCTCAACATGGTTACAATTCCCCAGCTAGTCAGAAATCAAAAATGTAGCTTCAGTAGCTCTCCCTTACAATAAAGCTAATCACATTAGTCACTTCACAAGAAATAAATCTTTCATTTCCATTTCACTTTGATTTCCCCATTCCATTTTTAATCCTTAATGGGAAATGGTTTGCATACAGTCGTCCAGCAAAGAGGCCCTAGGTGTCACAAAAGGGAGTAGGTTACATTGATGATGACCTAACAAAGGACACAGTCTTGTAGGTGAGGTTTAAAATTTGACCTTCCTTAACATTTTGTAACCTGTTCTAGAATCTGAAAGGCACCTCTGATCTGTTTTCTTTTGTTGTTGTTTGGAGTTTTTTTAGGTCTGCCTCTGTGTCACTTAGAGAAAAATGTAAAAAGAAGGGAAATGTGCAAATTTAAACATGCAAAGTTTTCTTCTCCCTTGCTTTGCATTTTGTATCCTCATTTACTACCCCATGCAAAGTGGGTACAGGTGAGAGGATAATGCTGAACTGGTAGCATTTAACCCCTCTGTGCACAAGTGTAATGGACAGTAATGCAGAAGGCAAGGGATGATCAGGCCTGCAAGTCAGTGAATGGAAAAAAAATCTAAAGCTGCCATAACATTATCACAATATTAAGTTACCCATATGGGAGAGATGCTGCACCACTTTGTACCTGGTGCAGTCAAACCAATGACAGGTGAGCGCAAAAGTGGGTGTATAACACTACCCAGTCAGAACTCACCAGTCATTGATTCTAGTGCTAGCATTTTCCAACCAGTTTGCACTCACTTTGCATTGGAGAAAATTATTATACTGCTGTGCAGTTTATGGAAAATCAGGCCCATGATTATCAATAACTTGGACTAGCTGTGAAGGGACAGATTCTGATGATAGTTATTCTGAAGCAACGCAGTTGAAATTAATGGAGTTGTACTGGATGTAGAGTGCGGTGCGGTCACTGACATCTGGAACATGTTCTGCTCTAAGTTCTATATCTAAGACGTGCGTTATGTCAAGGAGTTAATGTTATGAGAACGTCTACTATTGTCTTATACACTGTCTCTTATTCATTTGGATGACAAAAGTTATCACTGCGTGAACAACTTTAAGAAAATCAGTGGCAGAGTCACAACCCCAATTTCCTGGCTCCCCATGCCCCTGGAATACACTGCCTCTCTGCGGAGGGAGGTGAATGAAAAATTAGTCTAGAAAAGTCAAGACTTCCCAAGCTGAGTGCAATGTTTCTCAATGAACTAGTGTTCCCTCTGCTATTCTATGGACAGCAATTTCATTTGTTATGGATCTATTTAATCATGGTACAGCTGAGCATTTCTTTCCAGGTTTTTCCCCATTTTCCCCCCAAATCAGTCAGCCTTAGATTTGAATTTGAATTTACTTCAATAGCCAAATTCTGCCACCCCTATGGGATTCACACATATATAACAGGGGGCAGCATCTGCATTTAATTTCCTTGATTCTTAACATAAGAGGGAAAAACTCCCCATGCTTCGATTTAGCATTTATGCTGTTATTGTTCAATTGGTGGCAAGTTCTCTACAGGGCTATGTCAAAAGGGCAGCAGCGCTTTCATTTACATTCTGATAGCTTCATCTTCACAAAGGGGAGCGGGGCCTTAAACTTGTTTTTAATGAAAAGTGAGAATATTTTGAAAAAGTTCAAAATGTGCAGATAGACCCTGAGACCTCAGGATCTATGAGTGTGTGTGCACACAACTTTTTCTGTCTTTGATGCCAAAGCAGTTTGGGGGGGCGGGGAATGTGCTGTCTGTTTCACTGTTTATAGGGTGGGATTTTCAGAAGTGTTTAACGCTGGCCTAAGGGCATGTTTACATTGGAGCTTAAGGTGTAATTTCCAGCTCTGGTAGACATACCAGCACTGGCTCTGATAGCGTTAGAGCACTAAAATTAGTAGTGTAGCCATGTCTTCACAGGTGGTGGGAGGGACTAGCCACTCCAAATATATACCTAGAGTTTCAGATGGGATTGTGTAATGCCGGTTGTCAGCAGGCAGGATCGAACCTGGGACCTCTGGAGCTTAATCCATGAGCCTCTACCGCATGAGCTAAAAGCCAATGGCCTCTTAGCTAAGGCTGTAGAGCAGACTCGTTTAACTCTCTCTAAGTCGTCCCGGTGCCACAAGATGGGACAGAACACCATACCCAGAAGGTGTGTGGGTTACAATTGACTTGGGGCGGCTAGCCCCTCCCACTGCCAATGCCACAATAGTTACAGTGCTCAGTTCAAGCTAGTGTGGGTATGTCTACACCTCCAGCTCCAAAGTAGACTAGAATTGCTTGTAGAAATGGCATGAAATGAATTTAATGCAGCCTGAGGAGCTAAAATATGAAAGTTGTGACATGAGATAAGGTACTCACACAGCAAGTCCAGGAATGCAGTGCAGCAACAGAGTGCTACACAATTTTTCTCTGTGTTAAAAAGTGTACGAATGATGGAAGTACAGTGTCCCTTCTTAGAGAGAGAATTATCATGACTCAGGCATTAGCCAAAGTCTTACTGCTCTGACATCATCTAGCTGCCATCTTTTTTTTTTAAATGGGAATTTGGATGGAGGAGGAGAAAGAGGTTCTTAAATGGAAACCACCATACACTGGTGATACCAGAAAGTAGATAGGTACATTCAACAAAACATTACTATTTTCTGTGCTCTCGGTCCCTTTGGCTGCTAGTATTCCTCTTGGTTTGATTTGGATGGTTTGGGGAGGCCATTTTAAAAACAGAATAGGCAGTTTTCAGAGTAACAGCTGTGTTAGTCTGTATTCGCAAAAAGAAGAGGAGAACTTGTGGCACCTTAGAGACTAACCAATTTATTTGAGCATGAGCTTTCGTGAGCTACAGCTCACTTCATCAGCAGTGTTCACTCTAATAGTTCTGGAGCTGTTGTCTTTGAGGATATCTTGCACGTTTGCTTGGTTGTTTTTAACAAGGATGGCCCCAGTCTTGCAAACAAATAAGCTTGTTCTACTCCATGCTTTTTACACCTAGTATTGTGTCCAGTTCTGGGTGCCATATTTCAGGAAAGATGTGAACAAATTGGAGAAAGTCCAGAGAAGAGCAACAAAAATGATTAAAGGTCTAGAAAACATGACCTCTGAGGGAAGATTGGAAAAAAATGGGTTTGTTTAGTGTGGAAAAGAGAAGACTGAGAGGGGACATGGTAACAGTTTTCAAGTACATAAAAGGTCGTTACAAGGAGGAGGGAGAATATTTTTTTCTCCTTAGCATTTGAGGCTAGGACAAGAAGCAATGGGTTTAAATTGCAGCAAGGGCGGGTTAGGTTGGACATTAGGAAAAACTTCCTAACTGTCAGGGTGGTTCAGCACTGAAATAAATTGCCCAGGGAGGTTGTGGAATCTGTATCATAGTAGTTTTTTAAGAGCAGGATTTCTCAAACTGGGGTCCATGAGTCATGTCTGAGGCTGCCGGCCCCACTGATCACCTCCTCCCTTTCCCTCTCAGTGCCTCCTGCACGCTGAGGAACAGCTGTTCAGTGGGATGCAGGAGGCACTGGAAGGGAGGGGGAGGAGCGGGGATGGGGTGCCCTTGGGGGAGGGGGGCTGAAAGAGGTGGGGAAGAGGAGGGGCAGGGGTGGAACAGGCGCAGGAAGAGGTGGAGTGAGGGTGGCATCTTGGGATAAGGGGGCAGGGCCTGGGACTGAGCATGGGGGGCTTGGGGGTCCGCAAAATTTTTTATATCAAAATGGGGATCCTCAGGTTGCTAAAGTTTGAGAGCTGCTGTTCTAGGTAATACTTAGTCCTGCCATGAGTGCAGGGGGCTGGACTTGATGACCTCGAGGTCCCTTCCAATCCTATGATTCTGTGCTCATCTTAAAGCATGTGGGTTGTCCTGTTGTTTTCATGCTTAACATTAAGCACGTGCTTAACTATTTTGCCGGATCAGGGCCTTAATTGTTTTCTCCTTCAAATAAACTTCAAGAGGCATAGAGTAACAACTGCTAGACAATGACTATATAAAACGAATTCTCTCTTTGTGTTTACAAGACAATGGAAGAGAGACGAAACTACTAACCACAGTATTTATACTGTGCACGTCTCTGGGCTTATCCTATTGTTTGATTTGAGAATTTAGAAAAAGAAAAGCAAAGGAATGGATAAAGATGGTGTTTGGCAAATGGAGTCGTGTAACAGTGTAAGCGGGGGAGAAGGATAATGGTGTTGTGGTTAAAGCACTGAACAGGGACTTACAAGATCTGGTTTAATTCCCAGCTCTGCTGTAAACTTCTTCTGTGACCTTGGGTAAGCCCCTCTCTCTCTCAATTCCCTGTTTGTCAAATGGGGAAATATTATTATAAATTATATCAAAAATGGGTATTTGAGCAGTAACTTCCACAAAGCTGACCCAACTCTCACTGAAGTCAATGGAAAAGCTCCCACTGCTTTCCATGGGATCTATGTAGCTACCCTAGTGTTTTATGCTGCCGCCCATCAATGTAGTATCTGAGCCTCCTACATAAGATCCATCGGAATAGTAAAGTCCCTAATGGACAACTGGAGTCTCTGGCTTGCCTAACTTTTCTTGGGTAATGTGTCTGCTTAGGGATATATTTGTTGTTGTTGTTGGTTGGGGCAGGAAAGGCAGGTTCCAACTGAGGATACAGCAGACCATGAAGTCAGTAGCTGTTGATAAATACTAATGGAAATGCAAGAAATTAGGCTGAACCAGTAGCACAAGAAGGTAGCATAAGTCTTGAAGAGCAAGGAGACTGAATAGTCATGAGGAAACTTTTTGTTTTTAATCTGTTTGCATCACAGCATCAGGATAAAAAATGGTTTTTTATTGGAAAATATAGCAGGATATAATGTAATTATAGACTGAATCATAATATGTACGCATAAGGGGGCTGGTTTCAAGTTGACCAGGCTACTCTAATTGTGGCCTTTCCGAACTTTTTCAGTGTTTGACTCTGCAACCTTAACTTTCTTTTGCCATGGTTCTTTGGATAACATATATATTTATCTTGAAACTTTCCCATTAACAGCCAGTGTTTTAAAAGCACAATGAACACAACAAAGTAATGGCTGATTGCATGTGTGTATATGTGGAGAGAGAGAGAGAGCAAGCTTCATTCTCGTCTTTATTTTGTTGAGCAATTGCTGAGTATAACATTGCCCTCAGGACAGGAAAAGTCATCTCTGTTGTATTGTACAAATCTCAGCCTTTAGCTCCAGGCATTGCATCGTAATCTTTTATCCCTAGGGCAATATTTTACCACAATTTCTATCAGCAGTCACTATTTATAGACAGAGAACAGCAGATTGTGGTATGTGGTACACATGGGATTTTGGTTTTTGCAAAAGGAAAGACTCCTAACAGTCTAGTCTACTTCAATCTACATTCTCCCAACACACTTGCACAGACCGCTTTCCACTGAAGAGTCTAGATAGTGTGTTTCAAAAGGCACTTTCTGTTCCCAGTGCTACTGCCAATTCAGGGCATTCAAAACACTGGGCTAGCTTTATTTTGTCTGCTTTCAGTGACTAGCATAAATCCATCTCCAATCCATTAAAGTCAATGGAATGACCCTATTCCAGATTTACACACACATAACTGAGCAGAATTTAGCATACTCTATGCATATACACAGCCTACATTACACGCAGAACCTTAATGACACATGCAGTAACATGGTAGGTAAGTTCTTTAGCACTGGTTACACTTGGTTTCTCCATTCTCCCCTCTCTACATTTCCCAGTTTCAGAGATAATTACTCCACAGAGAGGATAGTCTACTTGATGGCATAGGTCATGGGTTCTCAACGTGGGGATCATTAACAGGTTTCAAGGAAGTCTTTTTTTTGGGACATCCTCTTGGGAGGGGAGGAACATAAAACTTTTCTGTTTTAACTTGGGGTCATTGGATGGTCATTCCTGCTGGGGGAGGTACAGCACTTCCGATTATTAACCCTTAGACAATTTGCTAATTCCCAGATATACTACATCTGCCAGCTGCTTAATTTCCAGCATTTGCAGGTGGCCACTGTGGGGCATTTCTAACTGCTGAGAGATGGGCAGCTAGGAGCTCTGGGGTGGTGAAGGAGGTCCCAATCCACTCTGCTGAAAATACGCCCTTACCCCACAACTACCCCACTACTGATTCTTAACCTCTGCTTCAGGCTGGGAACCAGTAAGGAAAGAAGTAGGGGACAAGTAGGATGTTTTCTGATCCTTAACAGCTAGGTGGGCTGCCCTTCCTGCTGAGAATATTTAATCTTTGGTTCACACAGGTAGCATAATAAAGCATGAGATTGCTCCTCTCCAGCACTTCACCTTGTCTCTGTCCTTCCTAGGCACTGGCCTTAGCATGCATCAGACAAGGGAGAGAAGGGATGAAAGAAGAGAGCTCAGGCTGCGCATTAGCAAACCGGCTGGGCTCCCAGATCTCGCTCCTTCATAGGCAGGGGAGAGGAGAAGGATAAAACCTTTCCTGGGTGACAGGGAAGTTGAAAAATCTTCCCATGCAGTAGGTAAAATGTGCTGAACAAATGAGATTCCCTGACTAAAGAGCTTACAATCTAAAACATAACCTAGATTCTACATAACCTAGGTCCTAGAACAAGGTAAACCCAAGTGGAAAGAGTGAGGTCATCAGAGCTGAAGTTCTCCCCAAAAGAAATGGACATCTGGGAGTTTCTTAAAGAAGGCCAGGGTGGTAGAATTGGTCCCCAACTAACAATTATTTTTGGTGGGAAATTTCAGAAGAAAATACTCATTTTTTGTTGAAATTTCTCATAATTAAATTTCTGGGAGTTTTTTTCAGAAAACAAAACTGAAAAATGTTTGGATTTCAAAGGCTGTTTTTGGTCAAAATTGTCCATTTTTTGAAAAATATTTTTAACTGAAAAATGACAATTTTTACTTTAAATATTTTTTGTTTTTCATTGAGAAACCATTCATCAAAAAATATTTTTTCTGTTACAATTTTCACTTTTGACAAAAAGCCATTTTTCACGTAAATTACATTTTGACAGCACCCCTCCACAAAAAAAAAAATGGACCAGATCTAGCAGTTGGCATTTGGCAGATATTCACTAAGGGGCCTTTTCAAGCACTCAGGCTGTTTGAGAGATGGTCTGAAGATGAGTGTCAAACGAGTCAAAGGAACCGGTCAAGACATCATGGTGCTGTTTCTCCCCTCACAAGAGTTCTACACTGGTGTAACTTTATTGACTTCAATACAAATATTCTTCATTGACCCCAGTTTAAATCATGCCAGATTTGGGCCCAAGCTTGGGAGAAATAAGATTAGTAGGAGAGGAAGAAGATTAGAGGCTAAGGTGGGAGAAGAGATGGGGCAAAGCTG
This sequence comes from Chelonia mydas, assembly GCF_015237465.2. Lineage (NCBI taxonomy): Eukaryota > Metazoa > Chordata > Testudines > Cheloniidae > Chelonia > Chelonia mydas. The sequence goes on along the minus strand of NC_057852.1, from coordinate 132,367,317 downwards.
TGTAATGTCTTCATAGATTTCAAAGCCAGAAGGGACCATTGTGATCGTCCAGTCTGGCCTCCTGTATAACACAGGCCATAGGACTTTGCTCAGTGAATTCCTGTTTGAACTACAGCAGAGCTTTCAGAAAAAGTCCAATCTTGATTTAAATTGCCAGTGATGGAGAGTCCACTACAACCCTTAGTAAGTTGTTTTGTTTTGTTTTTATTTTATTTTGTTTTCCCTCCAGTAGTTGATTATCTTCATTGTTAAAGACTTGTGCCTTATTTCCAGTCTGAATATGTCTAGCCTCAGCTTCCAGCCATTGGATCTTCTTATACCGTTTTCCACTAGATTGGAAAGCCCATTTTCAAATATTTGTTCTCCGTGTAGGTACTTGTATACTGTAATCAAGTCACCCCTTAACCTTCTGTTGGTTAAGCTAAATAGATTGAGCTCTTGGTGTCTACCATTGTAAGACATGTTTTTCAATCCTTTAATCATTCTTGTGGCTCTTCTCTGAACCCTCTCCAACTGATCAACCATCATCAGCTAGGGTGAGCAGACAGCAAATGTGAAAAATCAGGACGGGAATGGGGGGGTGTAATAGGAGCCTATATAAGAAAAAGACCGCAAAATCGGGATTGTCCTTATAAAATAGGGACATCTGGTTACCCTATCATTAGCAAATGCATATAGTCTGCTGAGAACTGTTGCACCAGCCAGAGTGACCAAGGCTGATAGATCACACCAGGCATCATAGTGTGACATTTCCAGGTCTGGCTCAGTCCTGCAAATCCATGAATCTCTGAGGCAGCCCCATGAGGAATTGTAGATGGGATCAGGCCACGCACTCCTTCACGTGTCCGTGGAGCATTTGAGAGCATGGTATGCATGGTTTGGGTTTTTTTGACCATCCACATGATGTGGCTGAAAAGTATGCAACGCTGCTTTTGCCACTGAACAGTTAGTTGGAGGAAGGCCAGATCCTTCCAAGATTGTGACATTTCACACAAAGCTGAACCACATTCTGCTCAGGATTTGGTGCTGACAGCGCACAGGGAGTTGATCAATATCCTTCTTGAATTGTGGACACCAGAACTAGGAGTGGTGGGTGAAATTCTGTGGCCTGCGTTGTGCAGGAGGTCAGACTAGATGATCATAATGGTCCCTTCTGACCTAAATATCTATGAATCTATGAATCTACACACAGTATTCCAGTAGTGGGCACCTTAAAATTGACAATGAGAACCTTGAGGAACTGAAACCAGCAATGTGCATGAAGCAATGGAGAGTTGGTATAAGAGTTAAATGTAGAAAAGAGTTAAATATAAGAACCTTCCCTTGTGATATTCCTACTATACCTGGCTTCTTGTGCTTGTTAAACTTTGGGGAGTATTGAACAGGAGAGATTATGTAACTCTAAGTGGCCAGAGACACCAATAATCTTCTCCCCTCTTTCTTCAGGAGCTCAATCTAAATTTAGATTGTATATCACCAAGTCTCCACTCCTTCAAATGAAATTCCTAATCTAGCTTTTCCTGTCTGTCAAAAAATATTCTACTAAATACCGCACTAAGTGGAAGTAAGTGGGCTCAGCCTATATCCAACTGAATGTAAGAATGACCGAAACAAGCAGAAACATATGAAAACAGGACTATACATTGTAGATTACAGCACCCTGTGCAATGAAATTAGAGCGAGACATTGAATCTTGCAATGGTCATGTTCACTTGGGATGCATAGACCCTGGATGGTCATGTTCATTTCAATACAAGCAAAACAAAGCGCATCGCCTGATTTTGGCCCCTTCTCTTTGCACTGTTTCCATGCTCCCTCTTATACTTGGAACTCCCAGGGGTGGCTGTGGACTCTGCTTCTCCAGAGCCCTGGAGAAATCCTACTGCATCAGTCACAATACTTGCGGGTCTCCTGCTGTGGGGATGCACCTCCACATGCCCCCTTGGCCTCCAGGGACAGTGTCTTAAATGTGCAACTAACCCCAATCAGAGATGTTTCCTTACCTTACGGAGCTGCTGGCAGACTAAAATTCATTGTTTTGAAGGGCACCTTGAAGTCATTTGATAGAAGGTGGTATAGATACAATGCTGACGGACCCACTAGATCAAAAGGCAGAGTACTAAGGATATAATGTTGGCTCACTAGATCATCATTGTGTAGAGGAAATACAGGTCTGATTCTGATCTGGCTTATACTAGTATACATCAGGAGCAGCACCTTGAACTCTGTGTTTGTACAGGGCCTAGCACAGTGCAGTCTTCATCCATTACAGGGGCTCTTATGCACTCCTGCAATACAAATAATCATCATAATAAGTCAGTGGAATTACGTGAACATAAAACTGATATGAGAGGAGACTTAGGTCCTACCTATTCTTCTCTTTACTTTGCTGTTAATTATCCCATGTTGGCCTTCAATAAAGGGCTAGCAATTAAAATTACCCTGAACTAATTTAACATAAATGACATTTCCTATGCCTTTATTATCCTGATTCAGCATTTTTATAGCTATAATTATGATAGTGACAAATACTTTGTATTTGTATTATGCCTTCCATCCAAGGACCTCTGAGCTCAAGTAAGCCCCAAAATTCAACCATGAGCCAGACAAATGTCATCTCAATTTTACGAGTAGGGATACTGACCCAAGGAGAAATCAAGTGTTCAAGATCTCATCAGGGAGCAGGCCACCCAAATACCCCAGAAGAATATGCTTCAATAAGGGGGGGGAGTAGGCCATACTGACGCCACACTGCTAATTGTCATGTACCCCCCCACTAGAACTCCACCTAGAGGGTATCATACAACAGTTAGTACCCTGCACCCTCTCTTCGGGCCTTCAAGCTCATAATCAAGAAGCGAGTTTCCCCATTGACCAAGGCACATCAACTCAAAACAGGACCAGACCCTGCCAGAACAACACATGCAAAACCTGCAGACATATCTCCATTGATAGAATGATCAATACCCCCGGTCAAGCTGTTTGGACTGGCTCAGGAGCGTGAGTTTCAATATCAGGACAGACCGTTAAGAAGCAGGGCACAAACTCCAAACTGGTTCTGAGGGTACTTAGATTTCACCAACCAGGTACCAACTGTGAACTTCTCAAGTGCTATAACAGCCTTAATGTGGAGTCACAGACAGTTCCAAGGTAAGCTTGACTTGGTGATAGATGGTCCCTTACACAAAAAAATCACACAATATTCAGGCTGATCCCAGTCCCAAAGATCTAGTCTTTTACCTCAGGTCAGTTGCACCTCAGTTCACCTACCAAAGACTTGTAGCCAATCCTATAATAAATTGACTGAAGATTTATTAACTAGGAACAAGAAACAGCATTGTTCACAAGGTTAAAGCAGGTAAACATACGCACCCACACAAATGAGTTACAGTCTTAGCTTTTGAAAGGTAATAAAAGTTGCTGTCCTGTGCAAGCTCTATATGTCCTCTAGGGCTAAACCAGGCTAAGCAGCTAGGAATCACTTTCTTATGCTTAGAACTCTTGCCCTCTCAAAGTTCAAGCAGCACAGAGATCCAGTTTTTTCTTGTCAGGGGTTTGTATTCCCTTCCCCAGAGTACAAGATGGGACAAGTCCAGGTCCCTTTTTTGTTTGGTTGTGGAGAGCAATTAAAATCTTTCTATTCTGATGTTTCACAATAACTCATTTGCTTTAAATGGATCTTCTTAGTGGACAGGACCTAACATCTTCTGTAGAAAGCCAGAATTTTACATTAATTATTGCTCCTTTCCTGTTTGATGATTTGCACCATTACAAAGGGTACACGGGTATAGATGTTATAGGTGAGATTACTACATACAGCATCCTACAATCATTTCATAAAGCCTAAACACCTTCTTATAAACCTAACATCTATTTTAACAATGCTAACATGTAGGTGAGCCAGACCGTCTTCCAGCTATGTATATGTCAGAGTTTATTCGAGGCTAAGGGTCCTTGGGATAAGCTGGCACCTGGTCTGCCAGCGTCACGCCCTCCCCACAACATGTCTTTCAAGCTCCATAGGTTCCTACACATGCCTATCATAGCCTGTGGCCTACCTCAGCCAGTGTATCAAATGCCCCCACAATAACTATGTGAGTGAAACCGGACAATCACTGCGCACTTGAATGAACTCAAACCAAAAAATGATAAAAGACAAAAACATGTATCATTTGTGGGGGAACTCTTTTCACAAAATGATCACTCCCTATCTGACCTCTCCATCCTTGTCCTCACATGAAACCTATACAACACCTTCAAAAGACAAGCCTGGGAACTTAAATTCATAACTCTGCTGGACACCAAAAACCATGAGCTTAACAGATAAATTGGTGTTGTGGCCCATTATAACAACTTGTAACATACCCTGCTGTCTACTAATCCTGCATTGTACTATGATTGCAGAGGTGTTAATTGTTACTTCATTTTAAGTGGTCTCCAAGAACATGCGTGAGCCCCATTTGCTTAATCTGTCCCACCTTGTATTTAACGTGGACACTGCTTTCCGTCTCCAGACCTGAGTAAGAGCTCTGTGAAGCTTGAAAGCTGTCGCTTCCACCAACAGAAGTTGGCCCACCCACCTTGTCTCCCTCAAGATCTCATAGTAAGTCAATGACCAAACTAAGAATGCAGTTTAGGAGACCAGACTCTTTCCCCCTCTGTAACCATTAAACAACAGATTGGGAAAAGCCTCAGTACAATAGGACCTCAGAGTTACAGACACCAGAATTTTGAACTGACCAGTTGACCGGTCAACCACACAATTCATTTGAAACTGGAAGTACACAATCAGGCAGCAGCAGAGACCCCCCTCCCAAAAAAGCAAATACGGTACCGTTAAACGTAAACTATTAAAAATATAAAGGGAAAGTTTAAATTTTTTTGACAAGGTAGTAAAACTGTTTCTGTGCTTGTTTCCTTTACATTAAAATGGTTAAAAGCAGCATTTTTTTTCTGCATGGTAAAGTTTCAAAGCTGTATTAAGTCAATGTTCAGTTGTAAACTTTTGAAAGAACCACCGTAATGTTCTGTTCAGAGTTATGGACATTACAGAGTTACGAGCAACCTCCATTCCCAAGGTGTTTGTAAGTCTGAGGAAGACTAAATGACATTGGGGGCAGGGATAGCTCAGTGGTTTGAGCATTGGCCTGCTAAACTCAGGGTTCTGAGTTCAATCCTTGAGGGGGCCACTTAGGGACCTGGGGCAAAAGTTGGGGATTGGTCCTACTTTGAGCAGGGGGTTGGACTAGATAACTTCCTGAGGTCCCTTCCAACCCTGATATTCTATGGCATGTAGACCTGAAAGGAAGGATTACCTATCAACAGGAATGGATATTTGGTAATGTTGTCCATGTCAACTGTAACTTACCTTATGATGATAATAGATACAATCGGAAAAAGTCCTTGCTTTTCAATTAATAGTAAAAAAACATCTTCTGGAAATTAAGCATCAGTCATCCACAATCACAGTTCTAGACATGTATATATGTATAGGGGAGGATATATTCAGATATATGGATATAGTGCCATGAAAACACAACATAGTGACAATAATATTTTAGTCACATTCACCATTGAGAAGAATATCAATGTAACAATAACAGTATTTAGGGGCAGATTTTCAAAGGCACAGATAGATGCCAGTTATGTGCCTAACCTCTGTTGACTTACAAGAGGAGTTTGGTACCTAAGTTGCATTTGTCTTTTTGAAAAATCTCCCCTTTAATTCTTGACATGTACAGAGCAATTTGCCCCTATAAATCCCAATGCACTTTACAAAGGAAGGTATTATCCACTTTTCATAGATGGGGAAACTGAGGCACAAAGAGGGCAGGGAGGGGACCTGTCCAGCATTACACAGCAAGTCAGTGGCAGAGCCAGGAATAAAATACAAGTCTGTTAACTCCTGGCCATTGTCCACTGAAACCTTCTGCTTCCTTCCTTCCTCGCCACCACAACTTGTATGCCTGCCTTAGGACTCATGGAAGTTTGGCCCATGGAGAAGATGTCTGTCTTCAGTACAAAAGAAACAAACTAGAACCTCTTGGTACATTGGTCACACTTTTTACAAGTTGCTTCAGTTTTAACAGCGACTATTGGTCTCATTGGTCTTCTCCATTTTAAGTACTGGGAATATCTTTCATAGATCAAACTCTGTGATCACCATGGTCCCTTCTGGCTTTAAAATCTATGAACCAATAGAATCTTTCAGACCTGAAGAAACGCTGCCACTGAACATAAGCAAATTTATCTCTCTTTTCTTCCGCCTTCTTTTCATTTTTTTATTTATCTATAGCCAGTAACAACCTGCTTTCTGAGGCCATGCAAATCAGACTTGGAGTAGCAGTAGGTCTGCGTTTCTACTCTCCAGATGACATGCTTTCTATTTCCAGCCATGTGCACCAGCTGTCAATTTCCATCTTGCCTTTATTGAATCTGATTCTCTATCAAGTTGATTCTTTTCCCCAAGCTTGTGCGGCTTCCAGCTGGGCGTCCTCAAAACAGTGATTTGCAAAACATTAAGGCAGGCACATAAATAAGTCACTATCGAAGAATGAGTCATTATTTAATATAAAACTGCTGCCAAATCCATAGTTAGCAGAGGGGTTATTAAAGATAAACAGGGCCTTGCTCCACCAAAACTTCATCCCAGTTTCCCTTGCCCCCTACTGCTGGGTGGACAACAGTCTTTCTTGCACCCAAGAAGCCTTGCTCTTCCTCACAAGTAAGACAACCCAATGTAGCCCAGGAGCTGGCAAATGAGGGGTGTGCTGCACCAGTGTGCACTGCTCCAGCTCCAAATCACTGCTGCTGCTTCCTATAACCCCGGGGCCTATATTCTAGGAAATCTCTGCCCTGGAGGCAGGATATTGGTTTATCAGTGATGGGGGTGGTGGGAGGGAGGATGAAGTGGAATAGCAAATACTATCTTGTCTTCAGTCCACTTTGTACATATAGTAGGGCTGTCAATGAATCACAGTTAACTCATGTGATTAACGCAAAGAAAATAATCGTGATTAAAAAAATTAATCACGATTAATCGTAGTTTTAATCGCACTGTTAACCAATAGAATACCAACTGAAATTTATTCAATATTTTTGTTTTTTCCTACATTTTCAAATATATTGATTTCAATTACAACATAAAATACAAAGTGTACAAACAAGTGTGTTTCTATTTATTACAAATATTTGCACTGTGCTCACTTTATATTACTTTTATTACAAATATTTGCACTGTAAAAATGATAAGAGAAATAGTATTTTTCAATTCACCTCATACAAGTACTGTAGTGCAATCACTTTATTGTAAAAGTGCAACTTGTAAATGTAGGGTTTTTATTTTTTTGTTTTTTTGGTACATAACTGCACACAAACAAAACAGTGTAAAACTTTAGAACCTACAAGTCCACACGGTCCTTGTTCAGCCAATTAATGAGACAAACAAGTTTGTTTAAATTTAGGGGAGATAATGCAACCCGCTTCTTATTTACAATTTCAGAGTAGCACCCGTGTTAGTCTGTATCCGCAAAAAGAAAAGGAGTGCCACAAGTAGTCCTTTTCTTGTTTACAATGTCACCAGAAAGTGAGAACAGGCATTCACATGGCACTTTCGTAGATGGCATTGCAAGGTATTTACGTTCCAGATATGCTAAACATTCGTATGCCCCTTCATGCTTCAGCCACCATTCCAGAAGACATGCTTCCATGCTGATGATGCTCGTTAAAAAGTAATGTGTAAATTAAATTTGTGGCTGAACTCCTTGGGGGTGAATCGTATGTCTCCTGCTCTGTGTTTTACCCACATTCTGTCATATATTTAGTGTTTTTAGTGTTTAGTTATATTTAGTATATTTAGCAGTCTAGGATGATGACCCAGCATGTTGTTAGTTTCAAGAACACTTTCACAGCAGATTTGACAAAATGCAAACAAGGTACCAATGCGAGATTTCTAAAGAAAGCTACAGCACTCGACCCAAGGTTTAAGAATCTGAAGTGCCTTCCAAAAGCTGAGAGGGACGAGGTGCGGAGCATGCTTTCAGAAGTCTTAAAAGAGCAACACTCCAATGCGGAAACTACAGAACCCAAACCACCAAAAAAGAAAATCAACCTTCTGCTGCTGGCATCTGACTCAGATGATGAAAATGAATATGTGTCCATCTGCACTGCTTTGGATTGTTATCGAGCAGAACCCATCATCAGCATGGATGCATGTTCTCTAGAATGTTGGTTGAAGCATGAAGGGACATATGAATCTTTAGCACATCTTGCAAGTAAATATCTTGCAACGCCAGCTACAACAGTGCCATGCGAATGCCGATTCTCACTTTCAGATGATACTGTAAACAAGAAGCGGGCAGCATTATCTCCTGCACATGTAAACAAACTTGTTTGTCTGAGCGATTGGCTGAACAAGAAATAAGACTGAGTGGACTTGTAGGCTCTAATATTTGACATTGTTTTATTTTTGAATGCAATTATTTTTGTGCATAATTCTACACTTGTAGGTTCAACTTTCATGCTAAAGAGATTGCGCTCCAGTACTTGATTAAGTGAATGTTAAGGAAAAGTTAGCACATGTGACTCCATTTTGATTTGGGGCCCACCATTGTCTAAAAACAAGCACATCATGCATCAGGAGGAGTGTTCCTTAGATACTGCATTCCTGTGAAAATCCTCCTCCTTGTCTCCAGCCTGCCTTGACTCCAGGTATCTGTTCTTTGTCTGTCCCTAACTCCCTGTCTCCTGGCCTTTGATGTGAGGCCTCCCACCCTGATAATAAAAGTTACTGATGCATTGCTTTAGGACCATGCTGTGTAATTAACGTACTAGTTGTTAGCATGAGGAATGCACCAAGCAGGGATAGGTGGTAGTTAAGAAAAGGGTTTGTTTATTGGCTAGGGTTTTCGATGCACGAGGGCAACATGCTTTGCTAAGAGGTATATAACCTTTGTATAATCTGTATTCGGGGTCCCCTCCTGGCTAGCAGGGGGCACCACGCTCGAGCTTAATAAAGTTGGTGTTTTTGGGGAACTCTGCAGTTGTGGACTTTGTTCATGTGCCTCAGCCTAGATTCGAACTGTGCGTGACCTATCAGATATAATTCGCAGCAGTTGTGTGCGTGTCCTATCAGGTATAATTCGTAACATGAATTGAAAAATACTATTTGTTTTTACAGTGCAAATATTTATAATAAAAAGTAAATATAAAGTGAGCACTGTGCACTTTGTATTCTGTGTTGAAAATTGAAATCAATATATTTGAAAATGTGGAAAACATCCAAAAATATTTAGATAAATGGTATTCTATTATTGTTTAACGGCGTGATTTATAACGATTAATTTTTTTGTTTTTGTTTTTTTTAATCGCTTGACAGCCCTAATATATAGCTCTCCCCCACAAAGACCCATAATTTGGGGTCAGAGAGCATCTCTCCTCAGTGACTGTCTCAAAGCTCAGCAGTTAAATTCTGTACATGCACCAAGTTACTGCTCGGCTTTTCTTGTGTAAAAAAGGGCAGGATTACATGAAACCCATCCTCCAGCAACACCCTTGTCCTTACATTCATGCTCCAGTTCCAAAAAATCCTTCATATACTTTTCTAAACATATTTTCAGCCCAGCTCAGAGACCTTCTTTTTCTCTCATGCCATCCCCATTCCCACTGTACTGCCCTCCGTTCTGTTGGCTCATCGTCGTAGCATTGCTGATGTCAAAGCCTTTCTCCTCTGCAGTGCCACTCAGCTCGAACAGCCATCCCACATGGCTCTGCCTCGAGCAGAGACAAAGTCAATCCTCTCAAAGACAGAACGGTACAACCAGCATAGACTTTTTATTTCTTTCTTCTTCGTTCAGTTCTTTCTTCATGGCTTTCTCCTTAAAGAATCCCAGCTAGGGAAGTCCGAGTGCATTTCAACAGGATTACACAAGCTGAAGTTTTTTTGAAGATTGTTCTGTGTTCTCACAGGCACAACCCCCATTTAACAATACTGGTCATTTTCTCATATGAGTATGTTGCCCTGAAGCTTCCACATGGCCCGTCGGGGTACAGAATAGAATCATAGAATATCAGGGTTGGAAGGGACCTCAGGAGGTCATCTAGTCCAACCCCCTGCTCAAAGCAGGACCAATCCCCAATTTTTGCCCCATATCCCTAAATGGCTCCCTCAAGGATTGAACTCACAACCCTGGGTTTAGCAGGCCAAAGCTCAAACCACTGAGCTATCCCTCCCCCCAATAGATGCGCTTCATTTTATACTTTCAACAGCATTTTTAAAAAGTATATAAAAATGTTATAATGTAAAGCTCAGTGTTAGCCTGTCAGCCAGGACCTGTGGATCAGTTCCTCAGTTGGTCTCAACCAGTGTCGCTCCACCAAAGCAAAACCCTGAGTGTTACTGAAAGGAACTATGCTAGTTTACACCTGCTGGGGATCTGACCCTGTGACTTTTGATGCATTTGTACAGCCTCTTGCACATTTTCAGTTCTACCACAATGTAAATAACCAATTGTGATTAATAACTTATCTTTCTAGTGTGCGTTGATCCAAACTCCCCTCTCACTTGCACCAGAGTGAATCCATTTGTTTGCATAAGTTTTAAGGGGAGCAGAATTTGGCCCTTGTTTTGGACTCAAAATATATTTATAGGCAAGAGTACCAGTGAAATCAAAGCAGTGGAGAAGGAGGATGGGCTTGTGGTTCAGGCATGGCATTGCAATTCAGAAGATCTGGGTTCAGTTCCCAGCTCTGCCCTGACCTCAGGTAAGTCACTTTCCATTTCTGTGCCTCCATTTCCCATCCTTTGTCTGTTTAGACTGTGAGCTTTTCACGCAAGGTCTCTCTCTCTTACTGTGTGCTTTTGCTGTGCCTAGCACAATGAGATTCTGATCTTCATTGAGACCAGTAGATGTACTGTAGTATAAATAATAAATACTTATAAAGTGACCAAGATGTCATTTCAAATCAGTGACTGAGCTTCGAATACAGCCTACGAATCTCAACTCTGTCTCTTTCTCTAACTACTAAGCCATGGACTGGGGAGGACCCCCACTATGTGGAAGATTGAGTTAAATTTGAATCTAAAAGGAGGTCTGTGTCTTGTAATGAGGTGCAATGGTTGTGTTTGGTATATAATGCTGACCATGTCTAATTCCCATTAATGGGCAGGCAGAGCCAAGCTATAAAAGACTATATTTTTTCTTTATGCATCCTGAAGATTACAAATACATGACAGAGGTTCTGTCTCCTTTGCCCTCCATTCTTTCCCTTACTTTGGCGAGGAGCCAGTGTGGAAAGTCTGTTTACTCGCAGCAAAGAAAGCTCTGTTAAAGTGAGTGGAAAGGAGTAAATAATTAGCTGTCCTTTTTTTTCTGAATCATTTAGGCTAAATTGTCTGCCACTGGAGAAAATAATCATCTAAATGGGATATTTTTGTTTTGTTTCTGGAAACAAGGAAATGTAGCATGTCTTGATGACAGGAGAGATTTAATCCTACTTAAAACAAACAAGGAAATGCATTTACCAACACAGTATTATAAAATCAATATTGATTATTATTCTAAATAAAAGGACTAGTTCCTGACCTCTTGTGGTCCTCATTTCTCACAAGTGTTAAAGTATTAAACCTGATCTCTTAGTGAAATCCCATTTGGATATTACATTTCTCTTTTCCAAACCCTTCCCCGGCAGTTTCAATTAGATAAGGCATTCTTCACTTCCTGTCCTAAACTTGTGTGGTGTAGTGTTGTAATGGTCTGTCAAAGGGCTGATGAGTATATGCATGCATTTGTCTTCACGTCACATGTCTGGTGTTGATATTCATGTGACAAACCTCATAACCAGGTGACAAACTGCTATTTTCACATACCTTTGACTCCATCACTTGCACTCTGCCCTGTAGCTCCATCCCTGTTCCAGGGCTACTTCTAACTTTTTATATTTCTGAACAGCTTTAAGCAGCTGATCTCTTATGTAAAAGATAAATAAAACTTCCAAGGATTTTTCCTTCTTTCCCCTAAATGTGGAATGTTTCTAGCCCCAAATCAAGGTGGTCTTAAGTGCAGGGTGAGCAATATTTGCAGAGCCCTTCGTGGATACAAAATTTGTATCCATATGCAATCTGAAAAAATGGTCCACGGATATAAAGCAGATATCTGCAGATTTGCAGGGCTCTAAATTTTTGGTCCTGGACCAGGGACAAGTTTAAGATGCAATATCTATCCCCTAGCTCATTGAGGCTGTAAGTAGGTGCTTTATGCCACTGGAAAATGGAGATTCACAGCTTCCTAATGGGGACAGAACACTTGTTCCAAGATCTGAAAGCTTCTAAGATATCAGATCTTAAATGTACAGTCTTCCTTATGTACGGAAGAAGCTATTTTAGGTCATTTTCTTAGAGGTTACTAAAATGTATCACTTCTATTCTCCTGTCTCTCTGTAACCCATATAGTATAGTTGGGCTAATGGTAACCAAGACAATGGGCTTTACAGGTAGAGGGATAAGAAAAAGGACCAGTAAAACATTTTTAACTTGTGGCTTCTTTACTCACAAGTAATGCATTAGAAAACAAAGCTACTTCAATAGGGAGGGGTGGGTGGGAATAACCAGCTGTTGGACGTCTGTATTTTTCCCTTCAGACAATTTAACATTTTTTAATCAAAATAATCAGAGGGAGAGGAAGAGGCCTGTAGGGGGAAGAGAAGGATAAATAAATAAGGCATAAAAGAGACCGGAGAGCCTGACTGTGCGATTCAAAGGAAGAAAGAATGTAAGAGGAGAGAAGAGTGGGTTTTGAAATGGCAGAGCTCTGTACAGTCCCTGAGGGCTTGTCTACGCTACGGCCGGATCGATGGGCAGCGATCGATCCAGCAGGGGTCGATTTATCACCTCTAGTATAGACGCGATTAATGACCACCGATCGCTCTGGCGTCGACTCTGGTACTCCACCTCAACAAGAAGCACAAGGGGAATCGACGGGAGAGCGTCTCCTGTCGACACACCGCAGTGAAAACACCGCAGTAAGTAGATCTAAGTACGTCGACTTCAGCTACGTTATTCACATAGCTAAAGTTGCGTAACTTAGACCGATTCCCCACCACCACCACCTCATAGTGTAGACCAGCCCTTAGTTCCACCAGTGTGGCTTTCAGCATTCTCTCCTCTGCCTGTCTCCTCCCCCATTTCGTGCTCCAAATTGAATTTCCTTTTTTTCACAAAAAAGTCAACATCAGGCAACAAATGCAGGCTGTAGCTGTGCCGGGAGCTTTTACTTAAAACCACTTGCAGGAGACTTGCTCTCTCTTAACGTTGTTATTCTGTGGCTACTGCTGTATTCCTTTAATCCCTTTTTTTTGCTGACTGTCTGGCTTTCAGTTGGTTATTCACATAGGGGGATGAGAAAGCAAACAGGAAGGACACTATAGGGGAGGAAGAAGATGCTGTCGGAAGCTATATTAACTGTGCTATTGTAATGAGTGTGGCTGACCAGAAAACAAGAATTCTCTTTCACAAAAAATCTCAAGGTTTTGGCATTTGGTTTTGTCCTGCACCAGGAGGAAACAGATCTTTTTGAAAATGTTCACAGAAAAACAAAGACACAAGCGGAACCTGGTCTCCCATAGCCCAGGTCAGTATCTGAACCACCAGACCATTGGGGCTCTCTTAATCAATTCTGACAGGTTTCAGAGTAACAGCCGTGTTAGTCTGTATTCGCAAAAAGAAAAGGAGGACTTGTGGCACCTTAGAGACTAACCAATTTATTTGAGCATAAGCTTTCGTGAGCTACAGCTCACTTCATCGGATGCATACTGTGGAAAATACAGAAGATGTTTTTATACACACAAACCATGAAAAAATGGGTGTTTATCACTACAAAAGGTTTTCTCTCCCCTCCCCCACCCTACTCTCCTGCTGGTAATAGCTTATCTAAAGTGATCACTCTCCTTACAATGTGTATGATAATCAAGGTGAGCCATTTCCAGCACAAATCCAGGGTTTAACAAGAACGTCTGAGGAACAGTGGGGGGGGGGGGGAGGAATAAGCAAGGGGAAATAGGTTACTTTTTATAATGACTCAGCCATTCCCAGTCTCTATTCAAGCCTAAATTAATTGTATCCAATTTGCAAATTAATTCCAATTCAGCAGTCTCTCGTTGGAGTCTGTTTTCAAATTTTTTTTGTTGAAGGATAGTAAGAACCAGAGAGAACCAGTCGGAGAACTCTTCAATCTCTCTGGTCACTCGATTTCTGATCTCAAAGTTACTATCCTCTCAAACTCATTCGTGCTAATCGGATTTGCAGCTAATGCACTACATAACACTTGGGTCCAGTTCTAAATTAACATAGGCACTAAATGTTTTCTCTGATGGTCCAGTATTCAATGTGTCCTGAATAGACAGATTAACATATAGTGTTCTCAAGGATGCTGGCAAAATGGCTTCTTGCGGGGGGAGGGAGGCTATATAGGATGTGGAATATGTCAGTCTCCAAACTGTTACTGTCAAAAACAAAAAATCTTGACCCCACTTGGCTCTCCAATCACTGCTGATCACACTGACTAATATTGTCTTATTGTTTCCTTGTACTCGTCTGTCTGCTTGTATCCATCTGTTGTCTTTTATATTGAGATTGTAAGCTTTTAAGGATGGACTGTCTTTTTGTTCTGTGTTTGTACAGCACCTAGCACAATGTGGTCCTGTTCTATGACTAGGGCTCCTGGGCACTATGGTTTATAAAAAAACAATAAGTTGAAGCCATCGTAGGGCTTTCATTCTAGCTGTGACGGCTATTGTCATGGTGTTACAGGGGGAATGGTCAGAGGGAAAGAAGCCATGATATGGAGACACCTGCCTACCACACCCCTGTCTGCACAGGTAGAAGACCTTTTCTCTCCATGTGCACATCTAGTTGGGTAGTGGAACAATACATACCAATTAATTGTCAATACAGTCCTGCAGCACAAACTGGCATAACTTCTGATGACATCTGTGGGAGATTTATTTGAGAGAAAGAATGTAGGATTTAGTCCATAGACAGTGTTCAGCCCATCCCATTATCGGTGAATAATGTATATCACTGTGTTCTCATGCATTAATTGGCATCTGATCCCTTGCTTGTTTTTAGTTAGTTAGTTATTAAAGTTACCTGTGTATGAAGAAAAGAATAAACAGAAGCCACATTTGAAACAGATACATTTTGAACCTGTGTAGATAAGTGGGTGTACCAGTGTCTTCACCTGCCCAATAAAAAGTACCCATTAATATGATTTAAAAATTTGGTTTGTACATAAAGAAAATTCATCATATTGTACAAGATTCAAATATGCCAAACATTTTATAAGTTAAGAAGAATTTGTGATGAAATCCTCTTAAGATTCAATAAGCACTGCAGAGATTAATTACATTTTTAGTCTTCATTCAGTGATGTAAAAGGTTCTTCTGTTTCAGCTATCATTGCCAACGTGATGGAAGAAACTGAGAGCCCAGAAGTATTTCAATTTTCTCTGTAGCCAGATGCTGAAATAGGGTGTAGAATACCAGTATGGCATGAAATGGGGGGGGGGAATGACAACTGAATGTGATTGGGATGATCTGTGAACTACAAGGAATAATATTTCCACAGACACTGAGAGGAAGGAAACCCATGAAACTCAAGAAAGTTTGAGACTTTCTTACACTGTGCATTTAACACAGCAGAATGAACGCCCTCCATCTAATAGTCAAACAAAACTCATACACTGTACAGAGAGTAGGTATAATGTATGCCAATTCCTTGAAAATATCAAAGGAAATAAAGATAGTTATTAAACACTTAGATGGCTCCTGTGTCTCTCCAAATTATAATTAGTAGTAAATATTTCCATAGACGTAGGATCCCCAGTCAAAGATCAGGGTTCCAGTGGGTGAGGCACTGTACAGATGTGTAGCAAAGCAGATGGACATCCCCTGCCCCAGAAAGATTTACATTCTTGGTGTCGGACAGTACGTAGCAGGTGGATGAAATGGAAAAATATGAGGGACGATGGGAAATGGAGGTAAACATGAACAGAATACAATTTAGAGTAAAAGTCTCTGCTTGCTATTTGCCTAATCAGTTCCTTAAGGTCCCAATTCAGCAAAGCGTTACACATACTTAAGTCATCCCTTTTCAGCAAAGCACTTAATGCTTTACATTAAGGAGGTGATTAAGTGCTTCACTGCATATGGATTGAATGGTAAATCGGGGCTTAAGGTTGCCTGTAAAACGGTGGCTAAAGAAGAACTGGGCATGTGTGGCGGAAGCTTCCTAAAAGTGGGAGAGGGGGACAGGCACCTGAACTGCCCACCCCCGCACCACACCTTCCCCCTGAGACCCTGCCCCTGTGCCACTTCTTCCCCTGAGGCCCCTCCCCTTGGCATAGCCCTCCCACTTTTAAAAGTGATGGGGCCATGGCCACCTGGCCTCCCCTGTTCTGGTGCCCCCAGAACTGGGGGGTAATATTATTTAGTTGGACTTTCAAAAAGCATTTGACTATGTCCGTCACAAGAGGCTGTTTATCTCTTCTCAGGGTGAGAGGGAAAGTTTTGCCATGAGCTTGAAACTAGATTAAAAGAATGCACGGTAGCATTCGCCAAAATGCTTCCAGGTCCAAGGGCAGGGCAGATAGCCAGAACTGATGGGTTTCAATTCTTGGATGAGAAAATGGCATGTGGAGGAGGGATTTAGGTTTATTAGGAACTGTGGAAACTTTTGGGAAAGGAGGAGTCTGTCCAGGAAGGAACCAGAATTGAACCAAATTGCTAGCAGGTAAAATTTAAAAAGGACATAAATGAGTTTTTAAACTAAGGGCTGTGGGAAAGCTGACTGGCATGGAGGATCGTGAAGCTTGGACAATATATCCCTTAGGGAAGGATTTTTTATGGGAGACACTTCTATCCCAGTAAAGAGCAGAGGATAGAAGTTGATAAAGTACAGGCAGGAACTGAAGAGAATCAGTCAAATGACGTTCCATTCAATTATAGCACATGAAGATAGACCACTAAATGTTGATAAACTTTATAAGAGCTTGTATCCAAAGAACTCTAAATACAAAGATGGGTGAACTTGAGTTCCTGGAATTAAATAAGGATTTTGATGTAACAGGCACCTCAGAAACTTGGTGGAATGACAATAATCAATGGGACACAGTAATACCATGGTACAAAATACGTAGGAATGACAGCATAGGTCGTGATGATGGAGGGAAAAAAAGCAGAGTCAAATATAGTAAAATCAAATTGTACCATAGAATCTCTGTGGATAAAAATCCCATAACTGAATAATAAGAGGGTAGCAGGAGGAATATACTACCACTCACCTGACCAAGATGGTGACAGTGATTGTGAAATGCTCAGGGAGATTAGAGATGCTACAAAAATAGAACAAGGAGTCTGGTGCACCTTAAAGACTAACAGATTTATTTGAGCATAAGCTTTCGTGGGTAAAAACCCCACTTCAGATGCATGGAGTGAAAATTACAGATGCAGACATAAATACACTGGCACATGAAGAGAAGGGAGTTACCTTACAAGTGGAGAACCAGCGTTGACAGGGCCAATTTGATTAGGGTGGATGTAGTCCACTCCCAATAACAGATGAGGAAGAGTCCATTCCAGGAGAGGCAAAGCTGCTTTTGTAATGAGCCAGCCACTCCCAGTCCCTATTCAAGCCCAAATTAATGGTGTTAAATTTGAAAATGAATTTTAGTTCTGCTGTTTTTCTTTGAACTCTGTTTCTGAAGTTTTTTTGTTCGAGTATAGCTACTTTCAAATCTGTTATAGAATGTCCAGGAAGATTGAAGTGTTCTCCCACTGGCTTTTGTATGTTACCGTTCCTGATGTCCGATCTGTGTCCATTTATTCTTTTACGTAGGGACTGTCCGGTTTGGCTAATGTACATGGCAGAGGGGCATTGCTGGCACATGATGGCATATATAACATTAGTAGACATGCAGGTGAATGAGCCTCTGATGGTGTGGCTGATGTGGTTGGGTCCTCTGATGGTGTCGCTAGAGTAGATATGAGGACAGAGTAGGCAATGAGGTTTGCTACAGGGATTGGTTCGTGAGTTAGTGTTTCTGTGGTGTGGTGTGTAGTTGCTGGTGAGTATTTGCTTCAGGTTGGGGGGGCTGTCTGTAAGCAAGGACTGGCCTGCCTCCCAAGGTCTGGGAGAGTGAGGGATCATTTTCCAGGACAGGATGTAGATCGTTGATAATGTGCTGGAGAGGTTTTAGCTGCGGGGTGGACGTGATGGCCAGTGGCGTTCTGTTGTTTTCCTTGTTGGGCCTGTCCTGTAGCAGGTGATTTCTGGGTACCCGTCTCACCCTATCAGTCTGTTTCCTCACTTCCCCAGGTGGGTATTGTCATTTTAAGAATGCTTGATAAAGATCTTGTAGTTGTTTGTCTCTGTCTGAGGGATTGGAGCAAATTCGGTTGTATCTTAGGGCTTGGCTGTAGACAATGGATCGTGTGATGTGTCCTGGATGGAAGCTGGAGGCATATAGGTAAGTATAGCCATCAGTAGGTTTCCGGTATAGGGTGGTGTTTATGTGACCATCACTTATTTGCACCGTAGTGTCCAGGAAGTGGGTCTTGTGTGTGGACTAGTCCAGGCTGAGGTTGATGGTGGGGTGGAAATTGTTGAAATCCAGGTGGAATTCTTCAAGGGCCTCCTTCCCGTAGGTCCATATGATGAAGATGTCATCAATGTAGCGCAAGTAGAGGAGGGATTCTAGGGGACGAGAGCTAAGGAAGTGTTCTAAGTCATCCATAAAAATGTTGGCATACTGTGGGGGCATGCGGGTACCCATAGCAGTGCCGCTGATTTGAAGGTATAAGTTGTCCCCAAATCTGAAATGGTTGTGGGTGAGGACAAAGTCACAATGCTCAGCCACCAGGTGTGCCGTGGGCTCATCAGGGATACTGTTCTTGACAGCTTGTAGTCCATCCTCATGTGGAATATTGGTATAAAGAGCTTCTACATCCATGGTGGCCAGAATGCTGTTTTCAGGAAGATCACCAATGCATTGTAGTTTCCTCAGGAAGTCAGTGGTGTCTCAAAGATAACTAGGAGTGCTGGTAGCATAGGGTCTGAGGAGAGAGTCCAAGTAGCCGAATAATCCTGCTGTAAGAGTGCCAATGCCTGAGATGATGGGGCGTCCAGGGTTTCCAGGTTTATGGATCTTGGGAAGCAGATAGAATACCCCGGGTTGGGGGCTCTGGGGTGTGTCCATGTAGATTTGTTCCCGTGCTGTAGCAGGGAGTTTCTTGAGCAGATGGTGTAGTTTCTTTTGGTAGTCCTCAGTGGAATCGGAGAATAGTGGCCTGTAGAATGTGGTGTTGGAGGGTTGCCTGGCAGCCTCCTGTTCATAATCCGACCTGTTCATTATGACTACAGCACCTCCTTTGTTTCAAAAGCAGCTTTGCCTCTCCTGGAGTTGACACCTCCTCATCTATTATTGGGAGTGGACTACATCCACCCTGATCGAATTGGTCCTGTCAACACTGGTTCTCCACTTGTGAGGTAACTCCCTTCTCTTCATGTGCCAGTATATTATGTCTGCATCTGTAATTTTCACTCCATGCATCTGAAGAAGTGGGGTTTTTACCCACGAAAGCTTATGCTCAAATAAATCTGTTAGTCTTTAAGGTGCCACCAGACTCCTTGTTGTTTTTGTGGATACAGACTAACACCGCGACTCCTTGATACTTTACACCATCCAAAAATAGAAAATCCAATAATAATGGGTGATTTCAACTATCCCATATTGACTGGGTACATGTCACCTCAGGGGAGGATGTAGAGAAAATTTCTGGGCACCATAAATCATTGCTTCTTGGAGCAGCTTGCTTTAGAATCAGAAGGGGAGAGGCAATTCTTGGTTTAGCACTAAGCAGTGCACAAGCTCTGGTCCAAGAGGTGAATATAGTTGAACCGCTCGGTAAGAGCAACCATTAAGTAATTAAATTTAACATCCTTGTGGGGGAAAAAATACTGAAGAAACCCACCATAGTAGCATTTAAGTTAAAAGAAGGGAATTTTACAAAAATGAGAAGCTAGTTCAATGGAAATTTAAAAGGAACAGTCACAAGAGTGAAATCCCTTCAAGCTGCATGGAAACTATTTAAAAATACCATAATAAAGGCTCAAACTAAATGTATACCTCAAATAGTAATTTTAAAAAGCCACAGAAAGAGGACCAAAAAAATGCTACCATGGCTGAACAATAGAGTAAAAGAGGTGGTTAGAGACAAAAGGCATCTTTTAAAAACTGCAAGTCAAATCCTACTGAAGAAAATAGAAAGGAACATGAACTCTGACAAGTTAATAGTAAAAACATACTTAGGCAGACAAAAAAGAATTTGAAGAACAACGGGCAAAAGACACGAAAGCTCATAGGTGCTGACTCAATGGGTGGTCCAGGCCTGGAGTGCCCATGGAGGAAGAAAAAAAAGGTGGGTCTTGAGGACCCACCAGAAGCCCCCCTATCTGCTTGGGGGAGGGGGTGGAATGAGGCAAGGCAGTGTGGGGTGGGAAGAGGCAGGGTGGGGCCTTTGAGTGGGGGGAGCCTGTGGCAGAGCACCCCCCCCAACACATTAGAAAATCGGCACCTGTGCAAAAACTAACATTTTTAAGCATATCACAAGCAGGAAGCCTGCAAAACAATCAGTGAGGCCACTGGATGCGAATGGAGCACTCAAGATGCACAAAGCTGTTGCAGAGAAGCTAAACGAATACTTTGCATTGATCTTCACTGTAGAGGATATGAGGGAGATTCTCACATCTGAGCCATTTCTTTTTAGGTGGCAAATCTGAGGAACTGTCTTAGATTGAGGTGTCAATAGAGGAGGTATTGGTACCAATTGATAAATTGAACAGTATAAGTCACCAGGATCAGATGGTATTCGCTCAAGAGTTCTGAAGAAACCCACATATGAAATTGGAGAACGACTAACTGTGGTATGTAACCTATTGCTTAAATCAGCCTCTGTACCAGGAGGGTAGCTAATGTAATAATGATTTTAAAAAAAAATCTCCAAAGGATATTAGTATCAGACACATTGGTTGAAACCATAGTAAAGGACAGAATTAACTGACACATAGATGAACACAATATGTTGGGAGAGAGTCAACATGGCTTTTGTAAAGGGAAATCATGCCTCACCTATCTATCGGAATTCACTGAGGGGATCAGCCAGCATGTGGACAAGGGTGATCCAGTGAATATAGTCTACTTGGATTTTCATAAAGCCTTTGACAAGGACCCTGGCCAGATGTTCTTAAGCAAAGTAGGCATTTGTGGAATAAGAGTGACCTCTCATGGGTCAGCAACTGGTTAAAAAATAGGAAACCAAGGATAGGAATAAATGATCACTTTTCAGGATGGAGGTAAATAGCAGTGTCCCCCAAAGATCTGTACTGGGACCAGTGCTGTTCAACATATTCATAAATTATCTGGAAAAAGGGATGAACAGTGAGGTGATAAAGTTTGCAGACTCTACAAAATTACTCAAGATAATTCAGTCCAAAATTCACAGAGTTACAAAGGGATCTCACAAAACTGGGCGAGTGGGCAACAAAATGACCAATGAAATTCAATGTTAAGTGCAAAGTAATGCACATTGGAAAAGATAATCCCAGCTATATATACAAAATTATGGGGTCTGAATTAGCTGTTACCACTCCAGAAAGAGATCTGATAGTCATAGTGGATAGTTCACCAAAAACATCTTCTCAATGTTCAGTGCCTCTCCAAAAAGCTAACAGAATGTTAGGAACCAGTAGGAAAGCGATAGATAATAAGAAAGAAAATATCATAATGCTACTATATAAATTCATGATACACTTGCACCTTAAATACTGCATGCAGTTCTGGTTGCCCACTCTCAACAAAGATGTATTAGAATTGGAAAAGGTGCAGAGAAGGGCAACAAAAATGAACACAGGTATGGAACAGCTTCCATACGAAAAGAGACTAAAAAGACTCTGTTCATCTTAGAAAAGAGATAACTAAAGAGGGATATGATAGACATCTATAAAATCAAGACTGGTATGAAGAAAGTGAATCAGGAAATTTTATTTACCCCTTTCCATAACACAAGAATTCAGGGGTCACCCAATGAAATTAGTAGACAGCAGGTATAAAAAAATATCTAAAGAAGTATTTCTTCACACAATACATAGTCAACTTGTGGAACTCATTGATGGGGATGTTGTGAAGACCAAAAGTATAATTTGGTTAAAAAAATTAGATAAATTAATGGATGAGCAAAGCCAAGATGGTCAGGGGCACAACCCCATGCTCGGGTTGTCCCTAAACCTCTGACAGCTAGATGCTGGGATGGATCGCTCAACAGGGGATGGATCGCTCAACAATTGCATTGTTCTATTTATTCCCTCTGAAGCATCTGGCAGAGGCCACTGTTGGAACACAGGATACTGGGCTGGACAGATCTTTGGTCTGACCCAGTATTGCCATTCTTACATTCTTAAGATAAAAATTGAAGAGTAGGAATAAAAAGTCAAATTTTACCATGGAACGAAAGCTGCCACAATGGTCCATATGAGGGCTGTGGTTGTTTAATAAAATGTATTATGTTACGATGCCTACAGGGTAACTAGCTGACTTACACTGACAAGTCTGAGAAGCATTTGGGATAGTTTTATATCAAACCTTTTTTAAAAATTGTAAACATAACCTTTATATTACCAAGATGTGGGCAATCACCACCTTGAAAATTCTGCTTATATGTTACACCCCTGGCCTCAAAACTCTATCTTGTGAGCTCTTTAGGGTATGAACCATGCTTTCTTTTCAGTCTGAAAAGCACCTAGCACACAGTGGGCACTAGCTGAAATAAATAACAATAATTATTGCTAATAATCTGGAGAAGGGAGTTTGGTGGCAAAATTAGTTTGGCAACAACGTTTTTTATTGTTTCAGAGTAGCAGCCGTGTTAGTCTGTATTCGCAAAAAGAAAAGGAGTACTTGTGGCACCTTAGAGACTAACCAATTTATTTGAGCATAAGCTTTCATGAGTTACAGCTCACTTCATCGGATGCATAAAAGTGGAATTATTGTATTATTTTATATAACGTAATTTACGTCAGTCAAGACTAAATAAGACTTTGCAGAACTATAGATGGGCCAGGCTAAACTAGATGTCTGGCCAACACTAATGGCAGATGAAATTTGTTGTAGACAAGTTCAAAGTGATACACATTGGAAAGGACAATTCAAACTACTCATATGCATTACTAAGTTATACATTCACTGTAATTACTCAGGAAAAAGATCTGGCTGTCACTGTGGACAGCTCAGGGAAAACATCTGCTCAGTGCACAGCTGTGATCAAGACACAAACAAGATATCAAGATATATTAAGAAAGGGACAGAGAATAACACTGAAAATATTTTAATGCCTTGGTATAAATTGATGATGTGCATTCACCTTGACGATTGTGCTCGGTTGTGATCATCCCATCTCAAAAATTATATCCTCGAAATAGAAAGGGTCCAAAGAAGGGCACCGTGTATTAGTAGAGGCTTGAAGAGATTTCCATGTGAAAGGAGATTTAAAAGATGATTACAACACATCTATGAAAGGAGAACAAGTGGCCTAATGGAGGTTTATAAAATGCCTTAGGAAAAATGAATTGAAAGGCCCTATCTGTCCTCTGTCATAATACAAAACATGGTAACTAAAAATGCAAAACTAATGTAAGGAATCCCTTAAAAAAAAAAAACAGGCATAACTAACCAGTGGAACTCACTGATACAAGATATGGAGTCAAAGAACTTGGCACCATTCAAAAAAGATTAGCCATGGATATGAATAACAACATACGCAGTTACATACATAGGCTGAAAACTGCCAAGGAATATAAACCTCATGCTCTGCATCATAACTGATGAGGTTAGGAAGAAACTTCCCCCATAGAAAGGTTATTCCATATGTGTCCACTAAAGGGTTCTCTGCAATTTACACTGAAGCATCTAAGAATTGGCCTTGTCTACTAGAAACTTTTGTAGCATTTTCCTGCAACAATCCAGCTGTATTATTGCTAGCACTGGTATAGCTGCTCCATTGCAGGAGATCAGTTGCAAAATGTTTTACTATAATCATTGCCTCAGATGCAGGATAGTGGACTAGATGGACTATTGGTCCGACCTAGTATGGTAATGACCACGTTCAGATCCACTCCCAGCTTATTTCAATATTGGTGGGAAGTGAAATAATTTTGGTTGATGTAGTTTCAAGATTAAGCTGTTCTATTACCTTGGAGACTTCAGAGACATGCTGTTTTCCCTCATCAGCAATTATAAAGTGCTGAATATTATTCTATATATACTCACATAAGTGAGTTTGCTGGAACAAACTGTATGTAGCTACCTTCATGAATGTTAAATCATTTGGCATTTCTCTAAATGGGATTCTTGCAAGTGAAACTGTGTACTGAGAGACATACACACAGCAGACCCAAAGAAAGGATGCAAGGATCCAAAATTGAGAGCACGGGGAAAGCAAAATAAAGATTCTATTCCTTGGCCTGCAACATGGACTATTACCAGGTGGACTGGAACAAGCAAGGAGCTTAGTGTGAGAATAAATGCAAGCCATGTACAGTTCTGGGAATTACTTCCAGGGAAAAGTGTTTAGGGATTCGAAGCACAAAAATATATCTTGTGCTATTCTAAGGGGCTGTTGTTGCAGGCAGCAAAACTCCCATTGGCTTCCGTGGGAGTTGCATGCATTCAACACCTGCAGGTTCAGGCCCTAGGTACCAACCAGCTAGCACCTCGCGTTTTGTTCACTGTAGAGATATGCACTGTTGCAGTTTGCACTGCGCAGATTGAACAGGGACAAGCTGCAGCAGTGCAGCTGTAATCCACCTGGACTGAGAGTATCCATTCACCCTGTGTGCCAATCCACAGAAGATACGCGTCTGGTTCAGCCCTACATACAGTGCTTTAACTCAAGTTATCTCATCTCATGCTTTTAGTTCTGGAGGTTCCAGGTTCAGTTCACTGTGTGTTGGCCAAGAGGGCAGCCCTCTCTTGGTGCTGTCCACGTTAGCCATCCGATTTCAGATGCGCTATTGCCCTGTGTCTATACATATGGTACTCTCTGCAAGTGGATACAGTAGCATTGGATTGGGGTGCCTCTCCCACAGTTCCGAGCACAGCTTTCTATAGCAGGTGCACTGCAGTTGCCTAAATGGAAGAAGTATACTGAAAACTTGACTCAAAGTTTGTGCTGCAAATATTACATTATATGCCACAAATTGGGAAACACGTTAAAACTAATATGACAATTTATTTAATGTGTCACTAGATTGATATTGTAACGGTTACCGTATCTGATTCTGCTTTTATTTATTGGTGTTTGGCTGTTACCTCCAGTGACTTTATTATCACTAATTTGTATTACAGCAGCACCCAGAGGCCCCAACCAAGATCAAGAGCCTATTGTATTAGGTGCCGTATATGCAGACCGGGTCTGTGGTTGTGTTGTAATTTGAGCCAAGTGATTGCAAATTAATGTAAGTTGACTGTGACCATTGTAAATACTAGTATATAGATGCTCCCAATGGTTTTGTCCCTGCTTGCCGTTCAACCTAATTACAAAATATTTGTGTCCTGGAACAAACATTTATGAAATGTCTACGCTAGCATTTATACTTGTGTTTGCCAATTAAATCAAAATGGTCATCAGTTTTCTTCAGTTGCCTCACAACCAAAACCATTGACATTTACAGACCCACAGTGAGAGGCAGTCCCTGCCCCAAAGAGCTTGCAGTCTGTATAAACAGAATAGACAACTTGTGGGAAGTTTTGTTAACTGCTTTCAATTTGTAATACCTCTCACAGGCTCTTCACATGCATTCCTCGAAGCTATACCATCGCACTGCTCTTTGTAGTGAGATGGCAGAGGCTGTTTCTCCACATCCTAACTGACTGTGGGCCTGCTGCCTTAGAATATATTGTAATGAGCACAACGTTATGTGAGTGGTGATATTCGAGGATACGAGCAAGTTGTTCTCTCCTTTTTTTGTGTGCGCACTTTATGGAAAGTTTTTCTTTTTCTCTTTTGTTGGTTTCCTTGTTCTTTTTGCACTCTTGTATTCTCTCCTTAGAATCAACAGACCGGCTTTAGCGGGGTCAGAGCGTGAGCCAAGCATGTGCCTCCTGCACTCAGAGTCAGTAGCAGTCATCTGTGCAAGTGGTCCTCTTGGCAATAAATACTGTGAGACCTAGGCAGGGGACACAGATTGTGGATAGAGAAAGAACCACCTCCAGAAGTTTCGATTTTCTTGGGTAGTAATGTCTTGATAGCTAGACTAGTCTGTCTGTTGAAGATGATTGGTATTCTGATGAACTGTGGAAAATGTTTTACTAATCTTCACTCTTCTTTCTCTTCCAGTTCTCTCATGTCCTGGAGATGATGATCTGATTGAGTAAGACAGCAACAAA
This sequence comes from Chelonia mydas, assembly GCF_015237465.2. Taxonomy (NCBI): domain Eukaryota; kingdom Metazoa; phylum Chordata; order Testudines; family Cheloniidae; genus Chelonia; species Chelonia mydas. Next base: position 132,340,828 of record NC_057852.1, on the reverse strand, counting down.
GTAGGTATGTGCCATGTGCAGTATCTTTCAGGAATAGAACAGAGCGATTGATTTTTCCCATGCCTTCTAGCTTTTTCTGTCTTTTGCGGGAGGTTGTATTTTTAATATGGATGAAGGGGGAAAAAAGGAGCTATCTATCTATCCATCCATCTATCTATCTCTCTCTCTATCTATCTATATATTGTGACGGGGCAAGGCCAGATGTCTATAGAAAAGTAGTGGGAGATAGATATATTAGCTCCAGGCTAAACAAATCCCTGGTACCAGGATAAGTGAAATGGCAGCTGCTCCAGGTCAATTAAGACACCGGGGGCCAATTAAGAACTTTCCAGAAGGCAGGGAGAAGACTAGGTTGATTGGGACACCTGAAGCCAATCAGGGGCTGGCTGAAACTAGTTAAAAGCCTCCCAGTTAGTCAGGTGGGTGTGCATGTCAGGAGCTGTGGGAGGAAGTTGCCCTGTTGGAGAGACTGAGCAGTACACACCATGTCAGGCACAAGGAAGGAGGCCCTGAGGTAAGGGTGAAGTGGAGCTTGAGGAAGTGGGGGCTGCTGTGAGGAAGTAGCCCAGGGAATTGTACATGTCATGTTTCTAAAAGGTCAGCTACCATAGCTGATACTATTAGGGTCCCTGGGCTGGAGCCTGGAGTAGAGGGTGGGCCTGGGTTCCCTCCTTTGCCCCCCCACCCCGATTAATCACTGAGACTGGGAGACAACAGAGACTGTGCAAGGGAGGATAGCTTCTCCTCACCTCCCTCGCTGGCTTACGATGAAAATGGCTCAGTAGACTGTGACCCTTGTCTTAGAGAGAGAAGGGTTATGTGGAGGGTCACAGTGAGCCTCTGAGGCTAGTGAAATCGTCCAGGAAACGTGGGACCCACAGAGACAAGGACAGAGCTTTGTCACTATATATATATAAAGAAGGGAGAGGTTAGAGAATAAAAACAGGAGCACAGTTGTTTTGTAGCATTAGCTTTTTGCCTGAATTTAAGTCATTCTGGTTAGTATTTTTGTGAATGCGGGTGCTATTATAAGCTCTTCCCAAAAAGCAAACCAAACCAAACAAAAAACGGTGTCATAGATTTAGGACATTTTTCTTCTACTTTCTTCTACCTGGCTATGATGTTGGGGTAGGTAGAGGTTTCCTTCTATCCACTAACCATTATTCCAATTATCTTTCTATCTTGGCAAACCCACCAATGAACCTTTGATAGAAAGAATCCTAGAAAACTCCTCACATTCTTGAGTATTTTGGGGATTGGCCTGGTGTTAGATTCATAGGTTCTGAGGCCAAAAGGGACCACTGTGATCATCTAGTCTGACCTCTTGTATAACAAAGGCCATAGAACTTCCCCAAAAGAATTCCTAGCTCATATCTTTTAGGAAAACCTCAAATCTTGATTTTAAAATTGTCAGTGATGGAGAATCCACCACACACCTTGATAATTTGTTCCAATGGTTAAATACTCTCACCATCATACATTTACACCTTATTTCCAGTCTGAATTTGTCTATTTTCAACTTCCAGACATCGGATAGTGTTATACCTTTCTCTGCTAGATTTAAGAACCCATTATTCAATATTTGTTTCCCATATAGATATGTATTGGCTGTAATCAAGTCACCCCTTAACTTTCTCTTTGTAAAGCTAAATAGATTTGAGCTCTTTGACTCTATCACTGTAAGGCAGAGTTTCTAATCCTTTCATCATTCTCGTGGCTCTTCACTGAACCCTCTCCAATTTATCAATATCCTTGATTTATGGGTTCCAGAACTGGACACGGTATTCCAGCAGCGGTCACTACAGCGCCAAATACAGAGGTAAAATAACCTCTCTATTCCTACTCGAGATTCGCCTCTTTATGCATCCTAGGACTGCATTAGTTATTTTGGCCACAGAATCACAATGGGAGCTCATGTTCATCTGATTATCCTTTTTCAGAGTCACTATTTCCTAGGATAGACCCCCACCCCCATCTTGTAAGTATGGCATACCTATGTATTAAAAGGTATATTATTTGCTTGTGCCAAGTTTATCAAGCAATCCAGATCACTCTGTCTTCCCTGCTTCACTTTTTTTTTTAATCAGAGGAAATTTCTTCCTTGCTGATAAAGTGACCAACATAAATCACACTTTTTTTAAACCAACTCTCACTCCTTTGAATTTAATTTCAAACTAGCAAATTTACACTTAACACCAATCATTTGGTAAATACATTAGTTCTTTTTTCTATGATTTAGCATGCACCAAGATGGCACCCAGATTTAATAAACAGACTGAGAGCGGCTTTCTGTGCAATTGCTGTCGCAGTATCCTCTCCATGAACCATTCATAGTTGGCAAGCACACTGCATAATCCAAAAGGCATTACTTTTAAACTGTCAGTCTTTGTCCTGCTTCAAAAGACGTCTTCTCTCTGCTTTTTAGATCTACTTTCACTTGCCAATAACCACTTTTAAAATTATAGATGGGAAATGAAATTGACCTTCCTATAACAGCCAATGAATACTCTATTTGTGACACACTTAATCAAGCCATCAAACTTTGAAGGTTGGCTCACCTCCAGCATAAAAATGAGTGATAAAAGTTGACCTACTTAGCTGATTATTAAATCTTCACAGTTTCCACCTTTGTGTGGAGTCTATCTCATCATGCTTGCATGACATTCCTAGGCCCCTTAAAATCATTTTTTTCTGGCCTGCAAAACATAATCATGTTGCAAAACCAAAATATGGCCACATCATGATGCAACATTATAAGAAGGTGCCTTTTTGTGAGAAGGAAGAGCTTTCCAGGATGGTTATGACATTGTGGACATGTGTATGTTTGTGCTAGTATTCATGAAGCTTTTGTTCTCTGCCAGTATTCTTAGGGATATAAACTCATTCACCTCACTGTTCATGAATAAAAAAAGGGTTGTGTATATCAGAACAAATAATTGGCTAGGGTTTTATTTGCAACATTATTCGCAAACTTTTTTTTTTTGTGTTTGCAGTATAATACTCTATGCCAGTGCATGAGTTCTAGAGTTATTATGCTTCTGTCCAAGCGTTGCAGTGAACTTGCTTTAAAAATTAATGCACAGAATAATGTTTTTTCTGCCTTTAGTCCTTTATTTTGGTATCTTTCTTGAGGCTCTTTTGTTTATCTGCAGCAGTAATATATGATTTGCTATTTGGTATCTCTAAAATTAGGCATCATCTTAATATACAGTATTACAATAGCCATTAAGATAAGTTGACATGTTTGAAGCCTGTAAAGGTTGGGTCTACATGGAAAATATAGGCATTTACCCCCTGGCAGATAGAGAAAGATTTAAGCAAAAGTACTTTCATATTATATTAAATTCTGATATGATAATGTCATACTGCTGACCGAGTGAACCTGCCACAAATTGTGTCTCATATAATACCAGTTTCTTTCAGCATAAAAGATGTTAAAGAAATGGACACGCCAACAGCAAGAGAAACCATTAAAAACTGGAATTGTCCCAACCATTAGAGCATAAGCTGGAAATGGGCAAAATAATTATGCTACTTTCTTCACACACAGTGCACAGTTGACAGCGGAATAGTAATGACATGAAGGGAAATATAGATAAATGTGCCCTTTGAGGCTTGTCTGGAATTACTCCATATGTGTCAAAAGAAAATTTAAATTCACTGAGATTAAGTATGCAGACCCTTAAATACAAAACGTATTTGGCAAAAATTACTCACTGAATCTGTTCCTTTAGGCCACGAATTTCAATGGAAGGGAGTCAGATCCTTAGGGTATGTCTACACCATAAAAACAAACAAAACAAAACAAAACCCACCCACAGCAGTGAGTCTCAGAGCCTGGGTCAACAGACTCAGGCTCGCAGGGTTTGCGCTACAGGGCTAAAAACAGCCCTGGAGATGTTTCCACTCAGGCTGGAGGAGCCTGCACTCTGAAATCCAGTGAGGAAGGTGGGCCTCACAGCCTAAGCCGAACCTCTACACAGCTGGTTTTAGTCCCCATAAACACAGTCTGTAGATGGAGACTCCAAGACTTGCTACCTTGGGTTTTAAAACACAGTGTGGATGTATCCTTTGGTTCCTTTCAGAATCCCAGCCTAAGGACCAGTTGTGCTCCTCTTACTCACTGTGGGGAATAGTTACATACCTGGGTAACTCTGTGGACTTCAGTGGGACTGTTCAGACAAGCAGGTGCACACCCAGCAAAAGGACTGTACAGTCAGGTCTTAAATTGAGAATGTAAATTCATACTTAGATTCTTTGGGACAGGGACTGTCTTTTTTTCACTAGTGCAATGGGGTCCAGGTGCTTTTCATTGCTTTTTATATATTATTACTTAGTCCCTAGTTTCTGTAGCATTTGTGTCTGAATTCAAGTGTGGTGTTGATTATGCCTACTTTAAGGAAGCTTGATCTAGAACCTTTACACTGTTAGTCATTGTCATCTGTTAATTTGCTTTCTTTTTCCTTGAATCTGTCAAGAGCACTTCATCCTGGATTTATAGATGAATGGAGGAAGACCAGAAGCTGACCATTGTGAGCATCTAATCTGACCTTCTGCATAACACAGGCCAGAGTACTTCCTTAAATTAATTTCCTGTTTGAGCTATAGCTATCTTAAAAAGGAAAAATCTACACACTATCACTCTGACCAGTTTAATCCTAGGGATTAGAACAGTGGACAGGAAACCAGGATTATAAAGGGCCAGTCCTTGAAGGTGTCTTAACTTGCATTGACTTGAACGGAGCTAAATGAACTCAGCACCTTGAAGGATCAGGCCCTGATTATCTAACAGGCCACATACATGGGCTAATGCCTGATCTGCATGCACCCACCTAGTATTTGCCCTACATTAGATATGGGCAAATATTTGACCCATGGTTTCATAAAGGGAGCGTCTACAGAAACTGCCTCACTCAAGGTTTACACAACGCTCGCTATTGTGAAGTTGAATTGGTGATCAGCTCTCTTGATGCAGTTGGACTGACCTGTGTCGTTATCCACACTGTAGTAGGAAGAGGGCCTGAAACATAAGCCTGTGTATCAGAGGCCTGGCGTAAAGCAGTCAAAACTTTGCTGACATAAAGCAAAGTTAAGTTGTGAGCAAGAGGCAGGCTCTGCTCACAGAATCTGGCAAGAACAGTACTGATATTGCAGAAACACACATTCCTAAGTGGTACTAGGCATAAAAATATATATGCAAACACATTCCAGAAAGGTGGTACCAGAACACCTCGATAGAAGCACATTCCCCACAGATAAGCACACTGACCCATCCTGAAGATAAGGTCAGGAGGACAGCATGAAAGATAGGAATGTTTTGATCGAAACAACGGGTACAAGGTAATGGGTGGTGGTTAACTACATCAGAGCGTGGCACCTAATTACGTCAGAGGGGTAATACATAATTTGTTTGTATCATATATAAAGATGTATCTCAGAGGCAATGTCTTTGTCTGCCCGAGGGGAGAATGGAAAGCCCTGCCATTCACTGAGCCAGTCCATTGTCATGAGCATACATGTGTTAGTGTATCTGTAACCATTGAGTCGGGGCATTATAGCCGGGCTTCGTCGGCAATAAACCTGACCAAGTTCATTTGCTGAAAACTGAATCTGTGGATTTATTGGGCAGTTCGATCGGAGCCTGCTGTACAGGTTATCTGGCCAGAGTCAGTACAGCATACAGAGAGAAAACACACATGCAGCCGAACATCTGACGACACTGGTGACTGCTGTCACATATTTACTTTGATTTTCTTTCACGAATACGTTGTATAGAATGCCATTTTGAATATCACACTGCATGGCATGTAGTAACTCAAAGAATTGTTGCATCCACTTATATTACCAGCATTAGGTTTGGATTGATGCATTCTGAAGTAATGAATTGTTGAGTGTAGGTTCCATTGCCAGTGTTTGTAATGAAGAAGAAAGAATCATTGGGATACATTTTGTGCCCAGTTACTCTTCTGCAATGCTGTCTATGACAAGAGGGCTAACTGAGATCATGATTTTGCCTGTTACTTTGTCCAAATCTGTTGTGTCATATCAACATACGGGACCAGATTCTGCCATTCTTATTTTGAGCAGTATCTTATTCTCTCAGTCGTCCCATTGAAATCAATGTGTTGACTATGGCATAAGGCATTACTCAGTGGGAATAAAGGTGGCAGAATCTGGCCCATACAGAAGTGATACAGTGGTATATTAGAACTAAGAAAGCTGTCATAATGGCAGAGAAGAAAAAACACAGGTAAATCAACTTAAATCCCAAAGTGATTTGCACAAATTGAAACTTTATTTTTCTTGCAGTGAGTTTTTGCTTACCATTCTCCAACTCCGCAAACGCAAACAAATATCAGGTGAGATGAAAAACTTTTAACTGATGGTAGGTGACCTACAACTGATTGCACCTGTTCGTTCATATGAGAAAGAGATGGAGGTACAAACCAGAGGGTGGGCTATGCAGACAAATGTGGCTTATCTTGGCTGACCTCGGGAGAAGAGTCCGAGTCATTCTCATTGTGCTGAATGCTCTAATCAATGCACACTTCTGCAGTGCCCTCCTGGATATTGCTGAAGATGCAGACGGTTTAAATGATTTTATTTGCTTTGTGTGCAGAATAATGCTTTGTGTCTAAATTAATCAAAGTCAAGATATAGTTCATATGCTAGACATCACTATTTCAGCCCTTCGGAGAAGCAAAAAGATCACTAATGCTACAGTCTAATTAATTGCTGTGTGAGCAACCAGTAATTACTAAGGGATAAAGTCTAATATCAATGGCACATGAAATATTAGGTTGCATAAAACTTGCATTAAATTAAGAGGGTTTTTTTATTGTGGGGGAGAAGGATGTGCATGTTTTCCTTTTAACTTTTGGAATTCCACCACTGGTAATGAAAATTCATTGCTTCCTTTTTAAAATTGAAAATAGGGTTTAAAATGTGCACATTTCAAGAAGTAATCGAACAGCTGATGCATTTTTCTGTCTACAGTAATTGTCAGAGCAAAAGCCAGGGAGTTCAGATTCCAGAGCTCTAGCCCACGCTGTGTGGTACCACTGTCCTGCTGTTGTGACACTGGACAAGTCACTAAGGTTAAAAGTGTCAAGCATGTCCACTGATTTTGGATGACCATTTTGAGATGCCTCAAAACAGCCTGATTTCCAGAGATGCTAAGTGCCCACAAATCCAGTTGAAGTCAACAAGAGCTCAGCAACTCTGTAAATTAGGCTGTGGAAGTCTCCAGTTAAGTATCCAGAAATGGAAACAGGTGAGAGCAATGAGTCAGTTTGAGAATGGATATGTGTAGGCAGTACATATCACTGTAGGAATGGTAGTGAAATTAGAGATGGGAAAGGATTGAATTACTACAGCCGAGCAAATAACGCCTGACAAATAATGTAGCTAGTGAATTTAGCTTCTTTTTCTGCTTCCAGAATATCCAGGGTTGTATAGTGATTTCCTCGCTATTCCAAATACTTAGTACTAGTAATGCACCTCACAAACATTAATTAATCCCCAGAATATCCTTGGGATGTAGGGTATTATCGCTACTCAGAAGAGCCTGGCCATTTGCCCAATCCTAGACCATGCTGCTGCTAGACCATCAGATCAGGAAGGATGAGTTTAAGGACCTCATATATTAATTATGGAGAATCTGAGCTAAATAACGGTGATTCTTGTGAAAATCCAGTAGATGACAGCCAGTGACACCTCCCATGCTTATACCTGGTGGGGGTGTGTAATGACTTTCTCCACAAGAGCCATTGAGGGATTTAGTTGCCTTCAAGATCTACTGTATGAGTTTGTGTACTGTCCACAAAAGGTTCACACCACTACCCCTTCTTTTCACCCTCTGTTCTTCAAATCCTCCTTAAAAACTACCATCTATGGGAATGCATAGAAATGTAGGGCTGGAAGGTACCTCAAGAGGCCATCTAGTCTACCCTCCTTCCCCCCCCCCCCCCCCACTGCCTGTGGAGCCAGGATGGAGTATACCTAGACCATCCATGACAGAGGGTTGTCTAACCTGTTCTTAAAAGCCTCCAAGGATGGGAGAATTCTCTCCTATCCCTTTGCTGAACAGTTGTCCAATGCCTTGTCTACTGCTAGGTCATCCTGTCATTCTTGGATTTTAAGCTGTTTAGACCAGGGCACGTGCCTTCCTGCGTATGCAGAGCAGTGGGTAACTTTGTGGTGCTATATGAATGGGGTTTGATGCTAGTGTAATAGAATGATATGGCTGGCCCCATTCATTTCAGCGACAGTGTAACCAGCAGCTCAGGGCAAATGATGCAATAAGGATACTTTTTTAAAAGTGTTTGACTTCAACAGGCAGTATATTCTGCAGCCACATTTGGGGAAAAAGCCAGACTCGATTATTTTCTTCGTGTTGTAATCAAAGAGCAGAACTTCACTGGCCTTGAAAGTAAGAAAGGCAAACATTTGCCAGCTCATGGAATTAGAAGAGCAGCCCAATCTGAAAGGGCTTCCTGACTGCTGCTGCTTTGTGCTTCTACTTTCTCTGCCCTCTGACCATTCAGAAACACACAGGCATAAATTCACTGCTCTATCACTGCTGAGAGTGCAGCCTCTCCTGCTCTCTTTAAGGAACATGAGGATAAGGAGGGGTGAGAAACATTTTTTTGGATCTGTAGGAGAAAGCCAGGCTGGAGGAATGGATCGTGGAGGGGACCCTTTCTGTGTATCTTTACCACTGTCACACTAACCCTCAGTGTCTCAATTTAGGACTTTCTTTAAAAAGACTGAAATAAGAATTTAAAAGAACAGCCCAGAGGTTCTGCCTGTGTTCTTGCTGACAAGACAATGCTTTAGCCAGTGATGAGCTGCCAAAATCTTAACAACCGGTTCCCTCCTCACCCCACAAGGGGGTTGTGGCCCACCCCTGCCCCCCGGGGACTCCTGCCTCATCCAACCCCCACGTTCCTTGATGCCCCCCCAGACCCCTGCCCCATCCACCCCACTCCCCTGTCGACCCCCAGAACTGGGCAGGAGGGTCTCGTGGGCCATCATAGTGGGTGCCCACCCCGCCCCTAAGAGCCAGAGGCACCTGCCGGGGGGCGAGGTGGGGAGTCCCGACGGTGCTTACCTGGAGCAGCTCCCAGGAAGCATCCGGCAGGTCCCTCCAGCTCCTAGGGGCGGGGGAGCGTAGCTAGGGGGGGACCAGGGGGAGCAGCTGCTCCCCCCCACTGATCACATCAAAAGTGGCGCCTTAGGCGCCGACTCCCTGGGTGCTCCGGGGCTGGAGCCCCCACGGGGAAAATTTGGTGGGTGCAGAGCACCCACTGGCAGCTCCCTGCCCTGCGCCCGGCCCCAGCTCACCTCACCTCCGCTCTGTCTCCTCCCCTGACTGCACCGCCCCACTCTGCTTCTCCGCGTGCCCCCGGCTTCCCATGAATCAACTGTTTGAGCAGGAAGCCTGGGAGGGCTGAGAAGCAGGTGGCGGCTTCGCGCTCAGGCCCAGGGAGGTGGAGGTGAGCTGGGGCGGGGAGTGGTTCCCCTGCGCCCCCCCCCCCTCCACCCCCAGGTTACCTGCTGCAGCACGGGCGGCCCTCCTCGCCCCCCCCCCCACCCCAGCTCACCTCCGCTCCGCCTCCGCCTCCCTGGGCCTGAGCACAAAGCCGCCTGCTTCTCAGCCCCCGCAGGCTTCCTGCGCAAACAGCTGATTTGTGGGAAGCCGGGGGGGCAGAGAAGCAGAGCGGGGCCATGCGTTCAGTGGACGAGGCGGAGGTGGAGCGGAGGTGAGCTGGGGCCGGGCGCGGGGCGGGGAGCTGCCGGTGTGTGCTCTGCACCCATCAAATTTTCCCCGTGGGTGCTCCAGCACCGGAGCACCCACGGAGTCGGCGCCTAAGGTGCCACTTTGGGCCGGTTGTTAAATTTAGAAGCCCTTTTACAACAGAAGGGACAACCAGTTCTAAAAGGGCTTCTAAATTTACCAGCCGGTTCTGGTGAACCGGTGTGAACTGGCTCCAGCTCACCGCTGCCTTTAGCAAAAACTACATTGAAAGGCTTTTTCTCTTCTTTTGATTTTTCTCTAGCAGCCAGTTTGTCCACCAGGGGCACAAGAGCATCCTACAGGCTCTCTCTTAAGGGGCTCAAACATAAGTGCTCTTAAAAGACAGAGAAGATGGCAGTTTGTTTGTCCTTCCTTTTGACTTTGCAAGAAGCTTTAGCAGATGATTTTCTAGTTTTTGTCATTCCCAGCAATTCGCTACATTTAAAAAAAAAAAATTCAAGAAAAATGCAAAAGCAAAAACAGGGCAGTGATCAAGGCATTTAAATAAGTAGCTTAAAATAATAAACTGAACTTAGAGAGTAGATGGGGAAATCATTTGCCCAAGGTCGCAAAGCAGGTCAGTAGCTGGAATAGAACCCAGGGCTCTGGACTCCCATGCAGCACCTTAGCTGTTCTGACTCCCAAGAGACTGCAGTAGGCATCTCCCCAATGGCAGAACCTGGTGGGAACATGTACCTGTCTTCTCCACATCCCTCCCTGGCACTTTTGGGGGTGGACAGCAGCTCTAGACTTGCACAGGCCTCAGGTGATCACAAGGGACTGTGATTGTGGCCAGCCCTACACAGAAAGTACAAAGGGAAGCTCGTTGCACACTGATGCAAGAGCCAGGCATAATGTGTCCCTGGCTGAAGAAACTAAACTAAGTTAGATTCATATGAATGCAGCTTTGAGGCATAAAAAGGGAACTCCTGACCTCTTTTAGATTAGTGAGTAGCACACCCCAGAAGAAGGTGAGGTTATTTCACAACAGGCTGTAGAAAAGCCCAGATGAAAGCTGACAGTTCCTGAAAGCCTTTCCTTTCAAGCTTTTGAAAGGAAAGTACGTTGAATATGCAAGAGACTGAAAAAGCAAGGAGTTTGCCAAGTTATGTAATTTATTTGGATGTTCCAGCTCTAACTACTGACCTGCATCAAATCAACAACCAGCTTGCTTGCATGGAAGTTCAGTGACTGATGCGAATACCTGATCGCAGATGCATTATGAAGACCATTGCATGGACTTTCCAGCTAATAACTCAGTCGAGAAATCAGTAAAAAATCTTGCTTTTTATAATTATAGATAGAGAGAAAGCTGAGATACTGTCGGTCTTGAATGCACTCACCAAGAATATTGCATGCCTTTTCTGGACCTTTAACCAAACAGGTTTGGATTACTTAATACACTTTTTTTTTCCACTGCATGCATCCGATGAAGTGAGCTTTAGCTCATGAAAGCTTATGCTCAAATAAATTTGTTAGTCTCTAAGGTGCCACAAGTCCTCCTTTTCTTTTTGCGGATACAGATTAACATGGCTGCTACTCTGAAACCTGTTAATACACACTGTGTTCAGGTCTTCATAAATTTATGGCTTGAACCCAATAGTTTAACCATCAAGAGTATAGGCCATTTTCATCTGAGCCATCTTTTTTCAGGCAATAAATTTTTTCTCCTTTTGCCCCTTCTGTTAACTTTAATTTTCATGTCCAAGGAAATGTGATTGTTTCGATTACAGGCCTTGGACCTGGCTGGCTGAGCTACACCCAATTGTTCTTGAGCATGGAAGAATCCTACAACAGCAGGTTAAGCAACTGCAAATCTAATCAGATTTTTGCTCTGCATCCTCCCACTACAGTGGGACTTCCTTAAATGTATGTAAAATGTAATTAGAAATCTATTCTAGTGTCTCTGCTTTGAAGTCTGACTCATTAGTTGTAGTTGCAGTCATTTATAATAATACCATAAGTAATCATTGTTGCAGATAAAAGGCAAATGAATTCATGACTGCCAATTAAAGCACAATTAATTCAAAGCTGAAGTGAATTCATAATGTGGATAGTGGATTTTCTGGAAAGAATGGTAGTGTTTGACAATAGAGTCTGTCATTAGAACTTAGATTGTAGACCAAAGGCATCAATGACTGAACTGCATTAAAGTCAATGGACTTACACTAGGAAGGAATCTGGTCCATTAAGTTTAGAGTGCAAATGAAGTCCAAGTGTTTTTAAGATGGAGCGTTAGAACTTCTGTTGTAAAGACACTCACTAACAGGTAATTCATATGTGAAGAGAAGCTTAGCTAGATCTTGCCTATTTGTGGAGGGGGTTCAATGCTGTATCATACTCCTCCAATTGTAAGGAGCTTGTGGAAGCCCCTCCAATGTGCTCCTATGGGATTAAGTTTTTGCATGGACCTGGAGTGGGTCATGAACAGAAGGTAGCGGAGATAGGGAGTACCCACACGACACAGTATGTTGCCTTCCATGGGCAATAGACATGGGAACAGCTTGGACGCTAATCTCTAATGTGGCTTGTCATAAATATAAAGGGAAGGGTAACCAGATTTCTGTATACAGAACTATAAAATCCCTCCTGGCCAGAGGCAAAACCCTTTCACCTGTAAAGGGTTAAGAAGCTAGGATAACCTCGCTGGCACCTGACCAAAATGACCAATGAGGAGACAAGATACTTTCAAAGCTGGAGTGGGAGGAAAACAAAGGGTCTGTCTGTCTGTGTGATGCTTTTGCTGGGAACAGATCAGGAATGCTCTTCCGAACTCCTGTAAAAAGTTAGTAAGCAATCTAACTAGAAATGTGTTAGATTTTCTTTTGTTTAATGGCTGGTAAAATAGCTGTGCTGAATGGAATGTATATTCCTGTTTTTGTGTCTTTTTGTAACTTAAGGTTTTGCCTAGAGGGATTCTCTATGTTTTGAATCTGATTACCCTGTAAGGTAGTTACCATCCTGAGTTTACAGAGGTGATTCTTCTAATTTTTCTTTAATTAAAATTCTTCTTTTAAGATCCTGATTGCTTTTTCATTGTTCTTAAGATCCAAGGGTTTGGGTCTGTGTTCACCTATACAAATTGGTGAGGATTTTTATCAAGCCTTCCCCAGGAAAGGGGGTGTAGTGCTTGGGGGGATATTTTGGGGGGAAGACATCTCCAAGTGGGCTCTTTCCCTGTTCTTTGTTTAACACGCTTGGTGGTGGCAGCATAGAGTTCAAGGGTAAGGCAAAGTTTGTACCTTGAGGAAGTTTTTAACCTAAGCTGGTAAGAATAAGCTTAGGGAGTCTTTCATGCAGGTCCCCACATCTGTACCTTAGAGTTCAGCGTGGGGAAGGAACCTTGACATGAAAGACCCCTTAAGCTTATTCTTACCAGCGTAGGTTAAAAACTTCCTCAAGGTACAAACTTTGCCTTGTCCTTCTTTATATTTATGACATGGCTAGAAGAAACATTGCCTTTTGTAATTGGGTCTGCAGTCATTGGTAGGCTAGGGTGGGGTGGGGTGGGAAGATGGTGTGGGGCAGTGCTATGGGGATAGGAACTTGGGTCATGCTGCCAAGGGAAGGGAGACCTGAAGAGCAGTGTATATGGTTGAGTCTCTGCAGTTGTCCCAATATGTAATAGAACTTCTAAAAAGAGATTCACAGAAGTTCCTCCTTGTGTGTTTTTTTTCCCCAATTTAGGAACATCGGCTTAGTGATTTTTTTTCCTTCTGCAAAACTACACACAAAACATCACCAAAAATTGTACGTTACGTTCAGTCTTTCCTTCTTCTTTTCCTGCCCCATTTATTTCTACGCAGTATCCGATTTAAAGCTCTAAATAAGTAATTCTCCAGGGTTGGGTTCCCTATGAAAGCATATTCTCTTCTACAGCAAGGCCTGTGGTAGGAACTCTGGTTCAGAATACTGCTTCTCCACTTCCCACTAAAATTCAACCCAAACAAACAATGGGGACTTTCTTGGGAAGATGGCAACAGCTTCAATCCTCCCACTGACTTTTCGTCTTTAAGAGCTTCAGATTATTTAATTTAATATTCATGCCTTGAGTGCTGGTTTTATTGCTGAAAATTGTGAGAGAGATTACTTGTTCCAAAAAGCTCAGATTTTTTTTTTCTGCTGCAGTTATGACTCCTCTAGTTTAAAGTAAAGAAATTGACTCATTCTTTCAATACACCCTTTAACGCCTGTGACTCAGAGTCATACACAGGGAAATGGCATATCTCGGGGGCTTTCCCCAGCTCAAAAGCGGGGTGTGGTGGCTGTGTATAAAGTTAGATAGATGCATACCCCAAGTGCTACAGGCCCTCACTCTTGGGGTATAGCCTGATGATCAAAGTGAATCTGGTGAACTTTCAAGCAGAGAAGTTACTATACATCTTACTCAACTTGATTTTGATATGAGTAGGCTTTGTAGAATTTTATCTTTTTAATATAATTTCAATCCATAACTGTGGTGGGGCACGACTCACCACTGCGGCGCCTCCTGCTGGCTGTCCTGGGAATTAGCTTTGGTTCGTCAGTGCACCCTCATCTAGTGGCGTCTTGCCACTGTTGCTTCTGTCATCAGGACCCGTGTCACTCTCCGGATCACAGTGTCCTCTTCTGGACACAGCCCAATGGGGGGGCAGCAGTCCTCTGTCCAGCCACTTGCCTCAGTGGCAGGCTGCAGTCCAGGGTCCATTCACCTGCGTCTGTTTCCCTGGGCCATTTCCCCACAGTCCTAGCACCTTCTCCGCCCTTGTCAGGGCCCCAGTCTGGCAGCAGTCAGCCGGGAGCTCACTCCTGCTCCCCTGACCCACCCAGCGTTGCTCTGATCATGGTGCTGTCTCTTCTCCCTCCTTCAGGGCAGCCAGTCCTCCCGCCTCGAACTCCAGGGAGTGACTGAAGCTTCTCTGTTCAGCAGCCCTTCTTATATGGCTCAGCCTGGCCCTGATGGGTTAGAGAGACAACCATTCTCCTGATTGTCTGTCTCTACAAGCCCTTTCCTAATCGGCTGCCTCCTGCACAGCCTCCCCGGGGCTGCTTTAACCCCTCTTCTGCCAGGGTGGGGCAGACACCTCATCACAATAACATCAATGTTTATTTTGAAGTATTTCTTTTTCTTTTTATTGATTTATATTTTCACAGTTGCACAGAATGATAGGTTTTCAGCATATATTTTATTCTGACCTATTTAAATTTTAATGTGGGTGGGGGATTATGGCAGGGGTCAGACAATATTTATGTAATGACAGTAGATATTGAGATTGAAAAAATTAAAGCTTTATAGCCATTCAAACGCAAATTGTCAACATCATCTGTCAAAATATACAAAGTAAATACCCTTACATCAAACTCTAATTTCTCCAGCAGCAATTTTCTTACTTTGTGTAGCTGTGAATTTCTATTAGCTATGAATTTTTTTTTTGCCTGTTTGCATGTGTACAGGGAAATTAACGTTTATCATCATTTACCAAT
This sequence comes from Chelonia mydas, assembly GCF_015237465.2. Classification (NCBI taxonomy): domain Eukaryota; kingdom Metazoa; phylum Chordata; order Testudines; family Cheloniidae; genus Chelonia; species Chelonia mydas. The sequence goes on along the minus strand of NC_057852.1, from coordinate 132,325,566 downwards.
ACAAATCTAATCCTTCCAAGCCTAGATATGAAACAAATTCAGAAATCAGAGTCCACAGTTGTGGGAATGGTCTTTCGATTACCCTGGGGGTCCTGCTTAATCAACATATAAATCAAGGTGATTCAGGTCATGCAGTACTAAATTTGAAAGATGATTTATGCCAGGTCCCGAAAGCAAATGAAGGAATGTTTATAAAGCATAACAAGACCATTTAAGCCAACCATACATGTTTACCACAGATCTAGAGATAGCTAGTAGTTGAATCATGACCTTGCTATGCTTCTGAGGTGCAGATCAGCAAACTGCTGTCAAAGCCAGCTCCACACACAGCAGGTCCTTACTACTGATGAGAAAGCATGTGGTAAAAGTTGTGTTATCCTGTCTGGTTTTAGAAGTATGCAGCAAACACACAGTTTAAGCTTTAAGAGCTTTAAGGTCAAATAAATTTTGGTTCCTAATAATTATGGTTGAGTAGTGCAGAACCAGTTTGACAGAATAGAGACAATGCCAAGAGTCTGTAAGGATTAAGTGTTGCTGAGAGTATGTAGTGACACATGCTCAAATGACAACATCCTTCAGCAACATTACAGGCTGGAAAATCAATGGTTTGAGAATTATAGCACCTCCTCATTTCCATCTTGTGATTTTTTTTTACAGAGATTTTTAAACTTAAAAATTAATCTTAAAGCAACAGGGACAGATTTTTAGATCCCAGTTCTTTGCCAACTCACTCCCCATTGTTACTGTGCCAGATGCAACAGCCCCAAGGGTCAATTCCAGTCACCAGGGATTGCTAGAAGTAGGGATGTCTGGTCACACTTCTTTTCCTGTAGACAAAGCCCTTAGGCTGGGAGTGTGCCATAGCTATTCTGGGTTGGTTGTATTTTAAATCTATTTTGCACAGCTGTCAATGTCTAAATAAGGTTCAAGGTGGTGGAGAATCAGGACCACTGTGTGCATCTCTTTCTTCTTAAATGTTTACATTCCTTCTGCTTTTCCTGCGTTACGAGTTCTGTTTTTATGATGATTCACTGATGCAGATTCTGATGATTTACTGCAACGAGGTGTTTGCAGTACCACTTTGTCTTTCATTTTGTTTACCTTTTAAACAGTGTTATGGCCTGTCATCGGCTTTCCTGCCAAACGTCACTGACTGGAAAGAGAGCCTGACGCTGCCCTTAGAACTTTAATTAGGAATAGAACGCCCATTGACCAGTTGGGACCGAGGATTGTCCCTGCTGTGATTCTGGTGTCTCCTCTCAGAATCAAGGGCATTTACACTGTGTTGCAACGATACCTTTCTCTAACTGCAGCAGCAGATCTTGTGCTTCTTTCAAGCATGGAGCTTACTGCTGGAAGTACAGAGACGTAAATTGTATGTAAACAGTAGAGAGCACTAGACTAACTCTGTAGACTTGGGTTCAGTTCCTGGCTCTTCCACTGGCCTGCTGAGTGACCTTTGTAAAGCACTTTGAGATCTGCTGATGAAAAGTTCTATGTAAGACGTAGGTATCATTATTATCTAAACACCACTGGTGGAATTTTCACACCATTGAAGCTGATGGTAAAATTCCCATTGATTTAGGGTCAGAACTTCAGCCTCCTAGATCTCTCAAAGAAAGCATGTTACAGGCAGTGCTACGAAGAGAGGGACATCTACCAAAACAGAAGCAAAATGGCAGGAACATCTGAGCAGAAAAAAGAAAATAAAAGAAGAGAGGGCTGATTCTCCACTGCCTTGCATCTTGTGTAATCATTTACTCCCATACAGTCAGTGCAGAGTGAGTGTAAAACAGTACTAAATTAGAATGGCAGCATTTTACACCTACTTTATGCGGGTGTAAATGGCTTTAAACAAGAATCCAGGCAGTAAGGAATTAGGCCAAAGATGGGCATAGACATAAATCATTATAACCAAGAAGTCTCAAAAGATCTGGCTTAACACACAAGTCCAGAGTCTTGTGGATCTATAAATAACCATGATGTCATTGTCTTTTTTTTAATGTAATTTGCAGGATTTGTCCCTAAAATGATTATCCAAACTTGGAGGCATACCCTCAGTTCTGCTTATATGTTTCTGTCAAGGTTCCTCCCCCACTCTGAACTCTAGGGTACAGATGTGGGGACCTGCATGAAAAAAACCTCCTAAGCTTATCTTTACCAGCTTAGGTCAAAACTTCCCCAAGGTACAAAATATTCCACCCTTTGTCCTTGGATTGGCCGCTACCACCACCAAACAAATACTGGTTACTGGGGAAGAGCTGTTTGGACACGTCTTTCCCCCCAAAATACTTCCCAAAACCTTGCACCCCACTTCCTGGACAAGGTTTGGTAAAAAGCCTCACCAATTTGCCTAGGTGACTACAGACCCAGACCCTTGGATCTTAAGAACAATGAACAATCCTCCCAACACTTGCACCCCCCCTTTCCAGGGAAATGTTGGATAAAAAGCTTCACCAATTTGCATAGGTGACCACAGACCCAAACCCTTGGATCTGAGAACAATGAAAAAGCATTCAGTTTTCTTACAAGAAGACTTTTAATAGAAATAGAAGTAAATAGAAATAAAAAAAAATCCCCCCTGTAAAATCAGGATGGTAAATACTTTACAGGGTAATTAGATTCAAAACATAGAGAACCCCTCTAGGCAAAACCTTAAGTTACAAAAAAGATACACAGACAGAAATAGTTATTCTATTCAGCACAATTCTTTTCTCAGCCATTTAAAGAAATCATAATCTAACACGTACCTAGCTAGATTACTTACTAAAAGTTCTAAGGCTTCATTCCTGGTCTATCCCCGGCAAAGACAAAATATAGACAGACACACATACCCTTTGTTTCTCTCCCTCCTCCCAGCTTTTGAAATTATCTTGTCTCCTCATTGGTCATTTTGGTCAGGTGCCAGCGAGGTTACCTTTAGCTTCTTAACCCTTTACAGGTGAGAGGAGATTTCCTCTGGCCAGGAGGGATTTTACAGGGGTTTACCCTTCCCTTTATATTTATGACACGCCCCCCAAATCTCAGCTAGGGTGAAACACTGGCTGGGATTTCTTCCTGGAGCTCTAGGAAAAACAGAGTTAATAAGACACATGCATCTCTAAATATACTACCAAGTACATAAAGACTAACAATATTTTCTACATCTCAAGGACGATTTTAACCAGTTGATTCTGGGAAACTTTCACGGGAGAGTGCATCAGCCACTTTGTTAGAAGCTCCTGAGATGTGTTGGATGTCAAAATCAAAATCTTGGAGAGCTAAACTCCACCGAAGAAGTTTTTTGCTATTTTCTTTGACCGTGTGAAGCCACTTCAGTGCAGCATGGTCGGTTTGCAGGTGGAAACGCCGTCCCCAAACATATGGGCGTAGCTTGTACAAATCGTCTGTAATAACCGGCCAAGCCTAAGAAGGATTGAACCTGTTTCTTTGACTTTGGGACAGGCCACTTTTGGATAGCATCCACTTTGGCCTGTAGGGGGCTGATAGTTCCTTGACCCACCTGGTGTCCAAGGTAAGTCACTCTGTTTAGGCCTATTTGACACTTCTTAGCCTTAACAGTTAGTCCTGCCTCCCTTATGCGCTCAAGGACTTTTTGTAGATGTTCCAGGTGGTCTGCCCAGGAATCCGAAAATATGGCCACATCGTCAAGGTAGGCGACTGCATATTCTCCTAATCCTGCTAGGAGACCATCTACAAGTCTTTGGAAGGTGGCGGGTGCATTTCGCAGCCCGAAAGGGAGTACATTAAATTCATACAGGCCGAGATGTGTGGTGAAGGCTGACCTTTCCTTGGCAGATTCATCTAGCGGTACCTGCCAGTACCCCTTGGTTAAGTCCAAGGTAGAGATGAACTGGGCCCGTCCCAGTTTCTCTAATAGTTCATCTGTGCGTGGCATTGGATAGTTGTCTGGGCGAGTTACAGCATTTAGCTTACGGTAGTCCACGCAAAAACGTATTTCCCCATCTGGTTTGGGAACTAGAACCACTGGAGATGCCCATGCACTTTCAGAGGGGCGGATTACACCCATCTGTAACATATCCCGGATCTCCCGTTCTATAGCAGTTTTAGCTTGAGGAGACACCCGGTAAGGTTGGACTCTAATTGGGCGAGCATTACCTGTGTCAATGGAGTGGTATGCCCGTTCAGTCAGTCCTGGGGTGGCTGAGAACGTTGGCGCGTAGCTAGTGCACAGCTCCTGGATCTGCTGTCGCTGCATACGCCCAAGGGTCATGGAGAGGTTCACCTCTTCCACACCACCAGCACATTTCCCTTCGTAGTAGACACCTTCAGGCCACTCAGCGTCGTCTCCTCCCTGGGCTGTAAACTGACAAACCTTTAATTCTCTGGAATAAAAGGGCTTTAGAGAATTAATATGGTACACCTTAGGCTTTCGGTTGGAGGTGGGGAATGCTATGAGATAATTAACAGCTCCCAGGCGCTCCTGGACCGTGAATGGCCCTTCCCACGATGCTTCCATTTTATGGGCCTGGAGCGCCTTTAAGACCATGACCTGGTCCCCTACTTTGAAGGAACGCTCTCTGGCATGTTTATCATACCAGGCTTTTTGCTCTTTTTGAGCATCCTGTAAGTTTTCTTTAGCAAGGGCTAAAGAGGTTCGGAGGGTGTTTTGTAGGTTGGTTACAAAGTCCAGAATGTTAGTTCCTGGAGAAGGTGTAAATCCCTCCCATTGCTGCTTCACCAACTGCAATGGCCCCTTAACCTCACGGCCATATACAAGTTCAAATGGGGAAAACCCTAAACTGGGGTGTGGTACAGCTCTGTAGGCAAAGAGCAACTGCTGCAACACTAGGTCCCAATCATTGGAGTGCTCATTTACGAATTTACGTATCATGGCCCCCAAAGTTCCATTAAACTTCTCCACCATGCCATTTGTTTGATGGTGGTAAGGAGTGGCAACCAAGTGATTTACCCCATGAGCTTCCCAAAGGTTTTTCATAGTTCCTGCCAGGAAATTAGTCCCTGCATCTGTGAGGATGTCGGAGGGCCAACCTACCCTGGCAAAAATGTCTGCTAGTGCCTGGCACACACTTTTAGCCCTGGTGTTGCTTAGAGCTACTGCTTCCGGCCATCGGGTGGCAAAATCCATGAAAGTCAGTATGTACTGCTTTCCTCTGGGTGTCTTTTTCGGAAAAGGACCCAGAATATCCACAGCTACTCGCTGAAATGGAACTTCAATGATGGGGAGTGGCTGGAGAGGGGCTTTGACCTGGTCTTGGGGCTTTCCCACTCTTTGGCACACCTCACAAGACTGGACATAGGTAGAAACATCCTTGCCCATTCCCTCCCAGTGGAATGACCCCCCCAAACGGTCTTTGGTCCTGTTCACCCCAGCATGGCCACTAGGGTGATCATGGGCTAAGCTCAAGAGCTTGGCCCGGTATTTAGTTGGAACTACCAACTGTCTCTGAGGATGCCAGTCTTCCTGGTGTCCACCAGAAAGAGTTTCCTTGTATAAAAGTCCTCTTTCTACAACAAACCTGGATCAATTAGAAGAGCTGAGAGGCGGTGGGTGGCTCCGTGCCGCCGTCCAAGCTCTCTGGAGGCTTTCATCTGCTTCCTGTTCGGTCTGGAACTGTTCCCTTGATGCTGGAGACATCAGTTCCTTATTGGATTGTGGACCTAGGCTTGGTCCCTCTGGAAGCGATATAGGGGATGGGGCTGTTTCTGTTGACTGTGAACCGCTCTCCGCTGGTGAACTATGTTGGGATTCAGGCTCCGGCTGAGCCTCTTGTGTCGGGTTATCGGCTGCTGTCGGTTCAGGGTCGGTGGGGCCCTCTGGTGTTGAGGTTGCAAGTACTGGATTCAGTGCTGGCAATGGGTCTGGTGTTGGTTGTTCGGCTGGTTCCGGTTCTGGGACTGGTTCCGTCTGGGTCTCTGGGACTGGATCCACTACTGCTGTTGCAGACATTGGTCTGGGGTCCGGATCCATCACCTCTGACCGGGTCCTGATAGAAGTTTCCGGAACAGAGCTAGGCCTCACGGCTTGGTTAGCCTGGCTGCGGGTGACCGTTCCCACCCTCTTGGCCTGCTTCACATGATTGGCCAAGTCTTCCCCCAACAGCATGGGGATGGGATAATCATCATAGACTGCAAAAGTCCACGTTCCGGACCAGCCCTTGTACTGGACAGGCAACTTGGCTGTAGGCAAATCGAAAGAGTTGGACTTGAAGGGTTGAATCGTCACTTGGATCTCTGGGTTGATTAAATTGGGGTCCACTAAGGAAGCATGGATAGCTGACACTTGTGCTCCGGTGTCCCTCCACGCGGTGACCTTCTTCCCGCCCACACTCACAGTTTCCCTCCGCTCCAAGGGTATCTGGGAGGTATCTGGGCCTGTGGACCTCTGGTGCGATTCCGGTGCAATGAACTGTAATCTGTTGGGGTTCTTGGGGCAGTTGGCCTTTACATGCCCCAGCTCGTTACATTTAAAACATCGTCCAGCTGACTGGTCACTGGGGCGAGGAGGGTTGCTGGAGAACGGGGTGGAGGGACGATAAGGGGTCTGGAGGGTTCTTTGGGAGGTAGGTGGGGCTTTGGGCGGCCCCCGGTAATAGGGTGTGGTCTGGGGTTGTCCCTTCTGGTCTCCGCTCCAACTGCGACCAGTTTTCTTCTTCTCTGCCACCTCCACCCATCTGGCTCCAATCTCTCCTGCCTCGATTACAGTTTTGGGCTTCCCATCTAGGATGTATCTTTCTATTTCCTCAGGAACACCCTCTAAGAATTGTTCCATTTGCATTAGGAAGGGCAAATTTACTGGAGATTCAACACTTGCTCCGGATATCCAGGCCTCCCAATGCTTCACAATGTGGTAGGCATGTCGGGTAAATGACACATCTGGTTTCCACCTTAGGGCTCTGAACCTCCGACGAGACTGCTCGGGTGTTATCCCCATTCTGACTCTCGCCTTGGATTTAAACAGTTCATACTTGTTCATGTGTTCTTTAGGCATTTCAGCTGCCACCTCAGCTAAGGGTCCACTGAGCTGCGGCCTCAGCTCTACCATGTATTGGTCAGTAGAGATGTTGTACCCAAGGCAGGCCCTTTCGAAGTTTTCTAGGAAGGCCTCAGTATCATCGCCTGCTTTGTAGGTGGGGAACTTTCTGGGATGGGAAGTGGTACTTGGAGAAGGATAGCTAGGGTTTGTTGGGATATTCTCCTGAGCCTTTATCTTCTCTATCTCCTCCACATACTTCCTCTCTTTTTCCTTCTCCTCCAGTTCTTTGTCCCTTGCTTCCATAGCTCTCCTGTGAGCAGCCGCTTGGTGTTGTTCTGCCTCTTTCGCTGCCTCTTTCGCTGCCTCCCTTTCTTGTTCCTTCTCCTCCTTCTTCAGCCGCATGAGTTCTATCTGTCTTTCATGTTCCCTTTGTCTTTCCTCAGCCTGAAATCTGGCTAATTCCAGCCGTAGTCGAGCCGCAGATTTTGTCATTCTAACCTCTCTGTTTTTAACTAACTTTACACCCGAGGTTTAGAAATAAACAAAAAAAAAACTTGGCTGTAAAATTTTGCTGTGCTGGAATAGAATACCTATTCTCTGATAGTGATTGTCAGCCTACAAAAAAAAAAAAAAGACAATTCCCTTGTCTCTGCTCTGGGCCCAAATCAAAGCAAAAACTTCCAGCTACTTTGAAACCTGTTTACCCAGCCCAAAGAAAAACCAAGTTTCCTTTTTAAACTTGTGCTCCTTGTAAAAAATCAAAATCCAAAAAAAAAAAACCCTGCCCCTTTTGTCTCCAGGCAAATGGGTAGAATACCCCCCCTTCTATTTACTTTTAGGGAAAAAAAAAACTCTGGGTTGGAAGACTGTGAATTTCCCTGCAGGAGTTAAGTACCCTGCCTCCAGGCAAAGAAAACCTGCAATTCACAAAGATAATCCCCTTTTGTCTCTGCTTGGCTACAAAGCAGAGAAAAAAAAACAAGCTGCTTTCAGTTTCAGCTGCTTCTGGACTTCCTTTTTAAAAATCTGTATTTCTAGTTCAACAAAATCTCAACTGGATCTCAAAATGATTTCAGGTTAATCCCACCACTCTGCCACCATGTCAAGGTTCCTCCCCCACTCTGAACTCTAGGGTACAGATGTGGGGACCTGCATGAAAAAAACCTCCTAAGCTTATCTTTACCAGCTTAGGTCAAAACTTCCCCAAGGTACAAAATATTCCACCCTTTGTCCTTGGATTGGCCGCTACCACCACCAAACAAATACTGGTTACTGGGGAAGAGCTGTTTGGACACGTCTTTCCCCCCAAAATACTTCCCAAAACCTTGCACCCCACTTCCTGGACAAGGTTTGGTAAAAAGCCTCACCAATTTGCCTAGGTGACTACAGACCCAGACCCTTGGATCTTAAGAACAATGAACAATCCTCCCAACACTTGCACCCCCCCTTTCCAGGGAAATGTTGGATAAAAAGCTTCACCAATTTGCATAGGTGACCACAGACCCAAACCCTTGGATCTGAGAACAATGAAAAAGCATTCAGTTTTCTTACAAGAAGACTTTTAATAGAAATAGAAGTAAATAGAAATAAAAAAAAATCCCCCCTGTAAAATCAGGATGGTAAATACTTTACAGGGTAATTAGATTCAAAACATAGAGAACCCCTCTAGGCAAAACCTTAAGTTACAAAAAAGATACACAGACAGAAATAGTTATTCTATTCAGCACAATTCTTTTCTCAGCCATTTAAAGAAATCATAATCTAACACGTACCTAGCTAGATTACTTACTAAAAGTTCTAAGGCTTCATTCCTGGTCTATCCCCGGCAAAGACAAAATATAGACAGACACACATACCCTTTGTTTCTCTCCCTCCTCCCAGCTTTTGAAATTATCTTGTCTCCTCATTGGTCATTTTGGTCAGGTGCCAGCGAGGTTACCTTTAGCTTCTTAACCCTTTACAGGTGAGAGGAGATTTCCTCTGGCCAGGAGGGATTTTACAGGGGTTTACCCTTCCCTTTATATTTATGACAGTTTCCCAGAATACATCTGGTTTTTAGCACAAGCAAAGTGCCAATGTCAGCAGCTGCTGCTCCAGAGAATTAAAGCATTTGCATCTGGCACATCTTAAGTACAATGAGCCATATCATGTCACCCTGGAATCAAATGCGAAGGGATCCTGATCTCTCCTCCCTCTTACCAAACTAGGGGTCAGCCACTTCCACAGCAGTGCTTCCCCTTTCCCTAGAAATAAGTCGTGGGCGGGCAGCATGTGGGCTGTGGCTCAGAATAAGGGGTGCCCATCACCTTTGCTTCCCCCTGATCCTGTGAAGTTTCAGCAGGGAAAGTAATGATAGCTCCAGTTCACTTTCCCTTTTCTAAGTCCCTTAGACTTGAGGGGACTCCTGAGAGTCTAAGTACCTGACTCTGTTTAGCTGTGTATTTAAGAAAGCAAAGTCAAAGAAATGTGCCTTTCACTTGGAGCAGAAGGTGGTGAGGTTTGTGATGTTCTTTGTTCCAGGTGGGGTTCATGCCATAGTTTCAGATTGCTTTGGAAACCTGGGGATACTTTAAAGCAGTTGCTCATTGGAAAGGGTCTTTAAGTGAGTTTCACTGTGGAAACGATTTTGCAGAGTAAAGCTTAGGTACTGTGACTTCTCCCAAGGTGAAATTCTCCCACAGTACACAGGGCTGTCAAAATGCCTTCTTCACCACTTATAACCCCTCCATATATGTGGGTACTGGGGGGGGGGGGCGTGGTGGGAGTAGGGGAAGAGAATCCAGAAAAGGGACCTGGATTAAAGGAGAATTGGATAAATTCATGGAAGTTAAGTCCATTAATGACTATTAGCCAGGATGGGAAAGGAATGGTGTCCCTAGCTTCTGTTTGTCAGAGGGTGGAAATGGATGGCAGGAGAGAGATCACTTGATCATTACCTGTTAGGTTCACTCCCTCTGGGGCACCTGGCATTGGCCACTGTCAGTAGAGAGGATACTGGGCTGGATGGACCTTTGGTCTGACCCAGTATGGCCATTCTTATGTTCTTATGTTGACCCCACAGAATGGGTCTCCGCTAGAGCTGGGCACAACTTTTCAGCCAAAATTCTTTTTGGAGGAAAAATGCAGATTTGGGTCAACCAAAACAATTTCTGGGTTCACAAAGAATCAGTTCATCTCAATATGTCAATTCTGAGATTGCTGGTAGAAATGTCATTGGGAGGGGAGGTGTCAGTTTTTCTTGGAGTGATATAGCATCATAGCAATAAGCCTGCAATTTTGGCAGCATGTAGTGGAAGGCACCTGGCAGTGGGAGAGCATCCATACCTTTAGTAGTGATGCATCTCTCGTTTTAAAGAAACACCAGTGGCAATCCTGAACATACTGACTAAACGCCTGTGTATGTATTCGTATAGTTTCACAAGTACTACACCTACATGTACTATAACCACATGCCAAAGTGGGTATATTTACTCAGGTGAGGTGAATAATTAATGATGAATAATTTATTTAGTGAATTTCACTTCTTTTTCTGTTCTTGGATTGTCCGTGAACCTTATCAGAATTTTCTCAGATACATGGATTGTTTGAAATTATAAACTGAAAAACTGTTGTTCTTTAGTCAAGAGCTGGCTGCAAGTATTGTGTTTTCAAAATTTGAGCAGTAGTTGGTTGAAAATAGGTCACATGATAAGCTTTTAACCCCTTATTGGGCAAGTGTTAATCTTTAGAATTGGGCTTCTGGTGGGACTATTACCTATTTCAAAATTGAAAACTAATTTCAGATACCCTGCCAGTAAGCTCATTTGCTAAAGTGAATATTTATGGAATGCAAACACACAAGAGGTTGAAATTAGAAAGACAAAGTGGGTGAAGTAATATCTTTTATTGGACCAACTTCTTGTGTTTCTCAACAACAGAAGTTGGTCCAATAAAGTTATTATCTTCTCCCCAGTATCTGCTCAACCCTTGTAATGGCAGAAGACCCCAGTTTCAAATCGTGGTGCATAAAGTAAGGTGACTATATAAAATGGAAGTCAATGGATCATATATATGATTCATTGACTTCCATTTTGTTAATATTGATCGTTAACCAGACCCTCATGTCTGAAAGGCAGTTAGTGCTGAATGTCAGTGAAAGGTTGTCATTTGAATCCATTTGGAGATGTAACTGTGTGTCATCTGCATATGATTAGAAGCAGATGAGGTGTCAGTGAACCACACCAACTCAAAGGCAACTTTCAAAAATTACATGCAAGAAACCCTGAAACAGGGCTGAAGTATAATACCTAGCAGCCATCAGCAAATGAGACAGCCTGGGACTTCAAAGCCAAATTAGACTGTAATTCTGGCAAAACACTGTTGGAATGATCATTTTTAAATGTACATAAGTGATTTTAAATGTTAAGGAGGAAGGAGTTAAGTGAAATGCAAAGATTTACATTAATGCCATGTTAAGTTTGAGAATTTAAGCATACTAGAATTAAGAAATGCAAAATATGAAGTTGCATATACCATTTGTGGACCAGATTCTTCAAATACTTATGCACATGAGAAGTCCCATTGGTTTTAATGGGACTAGTCCCTTGAATAAAATTACTCATGTATTTTTGCAGATTGGGGCCTATGTGCATATAAATAAGCCCTTCATCACTGAAAGCTATTATTATCTGGTTATTTACTGTCATGGTTCCTTCCCCACTCTGAAGTCTTAGGTAGAGATGTGGGGACCCACATGAAAGACCCCCTAAGCTTATTCTTACCATCTTAGGTTAAAACTTCCCCAAGGCACAGATTCCCTTCTTGCCTTGGGATCGCTGCCACCACCAAGTGATTTAACAAACAATCAGGGAAAGGACCACTTAGAGTCCTATTCCCCCAAAATATTCCCCCAAGCCGATACACCCCCTTTCCTGGGGAGGCTTGAGAATAATATCCTAACCAATTGGTTACAAAATGATCAAAGACCCAAACCCCTGGGTCTTGGAACAATGGAAAAATCAGTCAGCTTCTTAAAAGGAAGGATTTTATTTAAAGAGAAAAAGGTAAAAGAATCACCTCTGTAAACTTAGGCTGGTAGTTAACCTTCAAGAGTAGCAGAAAATTCAAAGAGCACAGAGGGACCCCCTCTAGCCTTAGTTTCAAAGTTACAACAAAACAGGGATAAACCTCCCTCTAGCAAACGAAAAAATTCACAAGTTGAGAAAACAAAGGTAAACTAATATGCCTTGCCTGGCTGTTACTTCCAAATTTGAAAAATGAGAGACTTGTTCAGGAAGATTTGGAGAACATGGATTGATGTCCGGTACTTCTTAGTCCCAAGAGCGAATGGCCACAGAAAACAAAGAAGCCAAAACAAAACCTCTCCCCAAGATTTGAAAGTATCTTTTGTCCCCATTGGTTCCTTTGGTCAGGTGCCAACCAGGTTACTTGAGCTTCTTCACCCCTTAGAGGTAAGGAGGAATTTAGGCTACCCCTATGGTTATGACAGGGGCCTATGTGCATATAAATAAGCCCTTCATCACTGAAGACTATTATTATCTGGTTATTTACCATATTACTAGCTCTCAGTTGCTTCATGTGATCCTACATTCCATATTTTCCTTTTTGGATAATGTGTGCTATACCAATTCTGTTACGGGGATGGGGGAACTTTTTAGGGGCTAAATCCAAAAATAATTGGTATCAACGGGCTTTCAATCAGGTCCTAATTTTTCTGTTTCCAGGAGATTTGCTCGCTAAATGCTTACAAAAACAGAATTCACAGACTTTCCTATGGAATCTGAATGACTCTTCAATTCAACCACATCCATGACTTCTTTCTATTCGCTATGCTCTGCTAATATTCATGTGTACATGAAATTATGTTATTTGCTATTTGTTACATATTATCTTTTTTATTGGAACTGAGTGAAATTTTTGTCAGTTATTTTTTTTAGATGAAAAATGGCCTTTAGATAGACAAGAAAATTTTCAGTTTTTTCAAAATTTTTGTTTTTTTCAACAAATAAATCCCCAAAACAAAGTGTTCATCTTTTGGGAGAATTTCCCATGCTCACCTTCTTTTCTTTTTTCTCCCCCTTTCCAATGAAAAATGAGGAAGAAGGAAGACAAATAAAAACTGTACAAATTTTGTTTTTTTAAAACCGAAAAAAAATCAATTTTATTTAGCCAAAAAGAATGAGGGGGGAGGGAATCTGTGTCAAAGCATAACATATATAGCATTTTTTGACCACTCCACTTTTTAAAAAGTTTCAATCACACAGTCATGGAGCAAAAATAGTACCATATGATCTGAGTCACCAGCCTCGAATCACAAAAAGTGAAAAGTCTAAAAAACAAAAACAAATTGTGAAAACGCCACAGGCTGAAATTTGTTCCCCTAAATTATTTAACAATTACTGATAACAAATATGCAAAAGATGGGTGTGATAGCAAACTCTTCATGAACAGAACGAAGGGCTGAAATTCACTGGATAACTGATTACTCATTAGCGGAATGTCTGGTCTGGATTATGCATGGCAAAACTCCCGTTTGCTTGGACTTCAGTGGGACCAGAATTAGGTCCTAACAGTTAAAGTGCGTGCTGAGATTGTTTGACTTTCTTTGGCACTAAACATACCTCTTCTCTAAGATCCTTTAGGAAAGTTAGTGATCATTTTGTTACAGCTTTGCCAGATTTTAAAAATGTGCCACATAATGGAAAGGAATGAGAGGAGTAGGGGAAGGAGGAAATCCCTTCTTACCGCTGCTGACTGACACGTGCTTGACAAAAGGACTTGGAGCTCAGATAACATTTATTTTAAGAAGCTAGACACACGGCTGGGATGAAAGCCGTATAAATGCATATTCTTGAATTGATTTTATGTAGACAAATGAGGGGGAAACGTTTTAACCAGAAAAAAAAGGATTTTCTATTTGTGTGATTTGCAAAATAATAGAAGCACTTTTTTAGGGTTCTCTGCAAAATATATAATTTCTATGCACAGTTTGATGAAATGAGCATTTTGTTTCGAGCACAGCGGGCTTGACTCTGTGCCATTAAAGTCAATGGAAATGTAGCCATTGATTTCAGTGGGAGCAGATTGCTGACCTAATGTGCCTGGTCTTGATATCCAAGGGAGATGAGAATGGTCAGCTCCATGAGGGGTGCTCAGCACTTTGCAGAACTGAGCTCATTGTCAGACAAATATCTCTTGAAGAAGCAAAAGGGGCACTGGTTATTGCTCAGAATATTGATAGTGAGTGTCACGGTGGATAGAAGCAGCTGGGAGCTGTATATTTTAGTGGCACTATTCAAATTATTTAATTGTGAAGCAAGTTGAAGGCAAAATTGGGATGTCTGTCTTCCAAACCAGTCAATCTAGCCATATTTCCACCTCTCTTAAATTGTTGTTCAATCTTGTGGGCCTTTAATTGTGCATAACTATTCTATGTACAGTATAATTGGAGGTCTGAAAAACAGATGAATTGTATACAGGAAGTCTCTAATGCTAAATCAGAGGGCAAAATGACTATTGCTTCCTACTGTGTATGAATGTAAATTAAATCAGGAGAAGCAAGTCAAAGGAAATGTAATGGAATAATACAAGTAATCAGAAACAGCAGGTTCCTGAATTTCAGTCTCTACAGATGAAAGCTTTTGGATCAGAGCTTAAAACTAGCATGTGTCTGGGATTCTGAATAAGAGAATTACCAATCTGAAGACATTTTAAACATCCAAATGTTGCGAGAACTCCTGAAGCACGGGAGCTGTTCATGTAAGGATTAAAGTCAGTGGACTCAATTCTGCCAGCTCTTTATCCACAGTGTAACGCCATTGATTTCAGTGGAGAAGCTCTCAATTTACAATGGTGTGAGTGCAGAATCAGGAGCTGCAAGAACACACGCAGTCTAGGAGACCAACCGAAGGAAAAAAGCACGTTCTGAATAAAACGACTTAAGTAACTTTGGGAGGTAAACAGGGGTGAAAGTAACTGAGGACACTTACCGGTACTGGGCCGGGGCGGCTCCGGCCCCTGGAAGGGGCGGGGTGTCGAGCCGAAGGGGCAGGGCTGGAGATCAGCATCCCCCAAGGTCAGCAGCCCTTCCAAGCCGCCTGACCCACACCGCCTGGGGCTCCCGTGTTGATTTAAAGGGCCCGGGGCTCCGGACTTTTAAATCGTCGGCCCCAGGGCAGCTGCTCCCTATGCAAAAGGGCGCAAAAGGGGCAGCAGCGCTTTAACGTGGGCTGGGTGCGGGTTCTTATCAGTACGCAGTACCGGCCCGTACTGGCTCACTTCCTCCCCTGGAGGTAAATAAATTATATAGAATCAAGCAGATATACATAAGGGCAACCTATGGCAAAGTGCTCAAATGCAGGAGTGCAGAACTCTGATGTGTGCGAGGGATGGTCAGACTTCTATAAATAAGTTCTATTTCACGGCCACAGCCACAACATCTTTCCTGTTGTTAAGCTGACTGAACCATCTGGCATGGAAAGCCAGATAAACGTAACGCAATTATTAAAACAGGCTAAATCAAATTAATCTAAATCACAGCCCATACATGCATGTATAAAAATAACTGGCCAGAAGCATTGCATCATCTTTGTTGTTTTAATAACAATGACCTATTTTTTTTTGTTTTTACTGGACTTTCCCTAATTATGGATCATAGAATCATAGAATAGCAGGGTTGGAAGGGACCTCAGGAGGTCATCTAGTCCAACCCCCGGCTCAAAGCAGGACCGATCCCCGACTAAATCATCCCAGCCAGGGCTTTGTCAAGCCTGACCTTAAAAACTTCTAAGGAAGGAGATTCCACCACCTCCCTAGATAACGCATTCCAGTGTTTCACCACCCGCCTAGTGAAAAAGTTTTTCCTAATATCCAACCTAAATGTCCCCCACTGCAACTTGAGACCATTACTCCTTGTTCTGTCATCTGCTATCACTGAGAACAGTCTAGAGCCATCCTCTTTGGAACCCCCTTCGGATCCAATCTATTTCCCAGCTGGCTGAAGTCCAGTTGACTGAAAGGAGAGGAAGGAGCTGCATTTGGTGCTGTCTTCTTTATGCTGGAGGAGTGGTGTATTTCGTTAGACAATGTGCCAAACGAAGGCATGAGGAGAGGTGTGCATATGTATTGCTAGTGTGGGTTGGTTCATTTTTTACAATACCAATTTTTATGTATATTGTTTTTTTATATTATGAATTGTTGGTTTAAGACAAGAGCAGCATTAAGTATTTGACGCAGTAAAATATGAATAATCACTAGAGTTGATCAAAGTGTTTTGCACAAAGTTTTTTGCTGAAAAAGTCCTTTTATTGAAAACATGTTTCGCCAAAAATAGCCATTATAAAGATTTTCCACTTTTGTTAATATTTTTATGAACCAATTAAATCAACTGTTTATTAGAATTGATTGCAAAATCGTTACCAAAATGTTTTGTTTCCTGCAAACCTAGTTTTCAATAAGAAAAAAACAAATGTTTGTAAATGGAAACTTTCAACTGTAATTTTGTCAAAAATGTTGGTTAAAATATCATGACAAATTTTGAAAATAGAAAAGGCTCTATTTTGAACTCTGCAAAATGGAAACAACTTCAACAGTTTTTACACAATAATAATAATAATAATGATGATGATTGCTTTTTACCAGCTCCAGTAGCTGTGGGTTGGATTTTCAAATGAACCTAAGATCACAAATCCCATAGACTTTCAAATAAATGTAAATTCCACCTGTCGTATATAACATCTTTGAAAATGCCCATCACTGGGTATCCTGGCACCAACAAAAATGTGTCAAGTATCATTTAGTCTGGAGGATACTTCTTTTTTGTATATTTTCCTCCTTTGTATTTTGCTATTAGTGGGTATATGTGAGGATTTTTTAAAATATATGCACAGCGCAGTAATATATATGGATTATGTATAGAAAAAGATAAAGGTTGGGATTTATACTTGGGGCCTAAGGGAGTTAGGCACCCAACTCCCACTGACTTTCACTGAAAAATCAATTGAAAATGGGGGCCTGACTCTCTCTAGGCCTCTTTTGAAAATATCAGGCAAAGCGCTCGGATTGAGCCTTAAAGTAACAGTGGCTATCAGTAACATTATTAGTGGAAACAAGTGGTTTGAGAAAGAACTTGGAGTCATGTCTTCAGAGCATCTGCCAGTGAATCAGCAAGTGGCCTTTTGTAAGTCACATGGCAGATGATTCCTCTGTTCATTCATCCTTAAATTAGGCATAACATCTCTTCCATGTGTTTTGATATAATTGGATGGAATCAACTATTATAAAGAACAGTAAAGTATTATTAGACTGGATGGAGTATTCTATTTCAAAATAGCTTGGGGGAGTGTTCAAGTCAGGCATGTGCAAAACTGCCATTTTGAAAACTTGGACCAGTATGACTAGTGTATGATGTGTGGCATTTTTGTTTGTGTTTTTGCTGTCAGGATATGTGACAGCTGATCTTGTGTTACTGGAGTGGATACATGTATTTCCCATTTATTGAACAAAATGAAAATATTTTAAATAGGAAAAAAAGAACATCAAAAATACACATTCACAAAATGCACTAGCCGGCCTTTACATCTGTGATCATTCACGGTGCAAAATATATTTTGCATGGCTTCTATAATGAGCATTATTTGTCCACAAGATGCATCTAGCTGGCTTGTCAGAAACGTGAACTTAGTGGCCTTACCTACTCTAGGCTTTCCTACAAAATATCCCAGCCTCGCTGTTTGTTCTCTTAGTAGGTTCAGACAAGCCTGAGAATTCTGACGGACTCACTTCCCATTAAAGAAGGTTTAGAGGTAGACGTCTAGAGCATTAAAAGAAACATCTGAGGTGGGAGAATCCAAATTCTAGCATGGAGGATTTTCTCATTGTTCCTTTATCACCACCCTGAGAGTTGTTAAGATCTAAGAATCCTCTACCCTCAGGCCCCTATTCCAAACGATTACCTTCCAAACTGATAACTCTTCGGGAGTAATCTGGGAGAGGAAGGGATCTTGTAGAACTTTCTTGAGACTGCACTCCTGCAGTTTCCAAGGAATACTACCCTGAGAGGGCAAGGTCCTTAGGTCTAACAGAGAGGAATGTGTGCAACTTTGAAGCCCTGCAGATATGCTAGATCAAAGGACAACCCAAGACCTCAGCCTGTAAGGAAAGGCTGCTCTTCTGTGTGGCTTTCTCTATGCTGGCAGCATACATCCACTGTCTGGATCTGCCACTGACTCCTCCTGTGAAGTTCGACATATGCTTTACCAAATTATGCCTCAGTTTCCTCATCTGTGAAATGAGATAATGGCCTAAATTCATTCCTAGTTAACCCAATTCAGGTGGTGGTGCTACATGAGTGATAGATTCGGTCTTATAAGACTAATTTATGTATGTATGAAAGACTCAGATTATTTGCAAAAACCCTAATCATTTTTATATGCACTAAGGGCTAGAATGTTAAAGTTAGCTGCATGCAACTCTATGCATATATTTGTGCGTCCCTAACTTATGCACCTAAGTACCCAATACGCACATCAAGTATTTATGTGTGTACACAGTTAATTTATTTCCTAAATAGCTATGTGCATTTGTGACCAGCTAATATACAGGCACAAATACCAGATTTGCATTTATACCTTGGGGATTTGCACACATAAATGGAGGCATGTGAAAATGTAGGCAAACAATTGTGCTTACCTAGCTTTGAAAATCTGGCCATTAAAATCATTCTCTGTACTCAAAGAAGCAAGCATTCTCTCTCTCTCTGTCTCTCTCATCTTTGTGTGCTTGCTATTGTAATTTAAATCGACAGTGAGAACAGGTGAGTTTCTGATGGGAGATGAAGGGGATCCCATCCGGTGGTTAATCTGGCAAATGAAGTATTTTGAGAGAATTGTTTGCATGCAGCTGAATTTTCTAAAATGTTTGTTATAAAGTAATTGCATAATGAAAATAATCAGTCTCTCTGCATTCTGATCATTAGGAGTTTGTGATATAATTGTGTTATAATGAAAAACATTCTGGTGATTATTCCACAGAGAACTTCTCTGTAGATAATATTCAAATTTACTTTAATTTGGCGTCATTTCAAAAAAAGCTGAAAATACAATGTAAGCAGCTGGACTGTGATGCAAGGTTATTAAAAATCTTCAAGTAGGTTGCTTGTTTTTATTCATTATCTTCAAAAAGTTCCTGGAGTTTATATACACTCCATCAACCCAACTTACTTGTTTTGATAGCTTGCTATATAAGTTTATATTGTGTTTTAAATGGGAACAAAGAGTTTCATTTTTCTTCTGTGAAAATTTCTTTCTAAAACACCCCAAACCCCTTTTGAACTAATCAATGCCATTATAATTCCATCCTAACTAGAGCAAGGCTTTATCACGTGTTCTCCTTTATTAATGTTGTGGGGCAGATTTTGCTATCAAGTTACATCAGTGACTGACTTAAGGGGCATTATTCAGGGTGTAATTCAAGTCAAAATTTGGCCCTAGATGTTGTCATCCTTAAAATATAGTGTGTACCTACAGTGAGTCACCAAACTAAATATATTTAATTCTTTACATCTTTCCTGTACACTATCCCTCTTAATCATTCTTATTGCGCTTTGGTTTCCATCACATTTAATCTGGTATTGAGATGCCAGAAATAAACACATTATACTAGGTATAGCCTCAGGGTTACAGTGTACTGATGCACTACTTCTTGTATTTTGCAAGGTTTGGGTATGAAAATGGCTATTTTGATGAAATTCCACCCAAAATGAAATTTAAGTTATATAATGGCCCAAAAGGAAAAGATAAATTCAGAGGTGAAATTTTAAGACCTATTTCTTGTCACTTTTATACAGTTCTAGCTTTTGTTCAGATTGTTGCAGTCCTAGAAAACCATTTACTGTAACGTATCTACTTGGTGAAAGGAAAAGGTGAATCTCCCCAATCACCTTGGTTTCCTGATGTCTTTCCAGTCTGTAGGCCCCTTAACTGTCCTCTCAAAATTGATTCCGGTGCCTTGCTCTTCCAAGGGATATTTGATTGATAGATACAGTATAAACTGTATCATTCTAATGCCCTTCCAACACTTCTGTTTCCATTTTCACCATGTGATAAAGTGTTTTTTTTAGAAGCTATTTCCCCACCCCACCCCCTTCTGACTCTTTGTTTTCATAAGATTATAACATTTAACTCTCATTAACCCTAGTGCTGCTGGGCCTTCTATCATACATTAACATTTCACTGAAGTAAATTGGAAGATACACTTTACTTGGTACATATTCAAAGGCACAGCAGGTGCACAGTGTCTGGTCAGACTTAAAATATCCTGCATCCATCAAGAAGTTAAGCAATTCAACTGATTTATTGAAAAGCTCTCTGATTTTGCCTCTGCTCCTATAACAATCAAATGCACCTTGAATATGTGAAATGTAGTTTTATGCTCTGTTGAATATTTTATTTGCAGGGAGATATCTGGGCTACAATATGGGCTAATTTTTGAATGTCGTAAGCTCTAGTTTCTCTTTGTTTTGTACTCACCATTTACTTTATTGTCTCTCATCAGGTGAATAGGTAGCTGGAGCTTGATTTGATGGGTAATGGAAACAAGAAGTCGGAGTTAAATGTTGTTCTCCTTGATAAGATACATTAGTTTCCCCTTGCTAAAAAGCGGTATCTCTAGTCATTGAATGCCCCAGCTGATTTAAATCCCCTCCTGTTCTTAGATTCTATCAGGGTGACACAGCACTGTTTTCAGTGTTCACCATTCAGTGCAGAAAGGAGAAGCCAACTGAGTAGGGCACAGAATCAGCAAAGCTTAACAACAGTGGTGGCAGCAGCAACAATGTGCATGAACAATCAATCCTAAGAACATAAGAATGGCCGTACTGGGTCAGAACAATGGTCCATCTAACCCAGTATCCTGTCTTCTGACAGTGCCCAGTCCCAGATGCTTCAGAGGGAATGAACAGAACAGGATAACTATCAAGTGATCCACCCTCTGTCTTTCTTCCAAGCTTCTGGCAGTCAAAGGTTTAGGGACACCTGAAGCATAGGGTTGTGTTCCTGAGTATCTTGGCTAATAGCCATTGATGGACCTATCCTCCATGATCTTAGCTAATTCTATTTTGAACACAGTTATACTTTTGGCCTTTCCAATATCCCACGGCAAAGAGTTCCACAGATTGACTGTGCATTGTGTGAAGTACTTATTTTTGTTTGTTTTAAACTGGCTGCCTATTAATTTCATTGGATGATCTATGGTTCTCGTGTTATGTGAAGGGGTAAATAACACTTTTGTTCCACACCATTCATGATATTAATGATGTCTATCATATCCCACCTTAGCCATCACTTTCCAAGCTGACCAGTCCAAGTCTTTTTAATCTCTTTTTGTATGGAAGCTTGTGACGAAGTGGGACTGTTCTTAATGTTTCGTCTGAATAGTGTGGGGGTGCCTCAGTTTCCTCTATGCAGTTCTTAAGTATCTAGGTGGTGGAGTAAGAGTGTATGATCATTGCAGAGCCCTAGAGGACAGGTATGTGCAGGGGTCTGGACACAGAGAATGTCCGACACCCTGTTTCCTGGCAACTGATGGCCTGGGCCCTTCCCCCCTGCAAGGTGAGAGCTAAAGGGTTGGAGAACAAAGGAATCAGGTTACTTCCTGGCCTGCGAAAGGGACAAAGCCCAGAGGAGGAGGGGCTGGAGGGAGTTTCAGTTTGGGGCTGGCTGGAACGTGGAGTGAAGGGCAGACGTGGTTGTCTGGCTCACTGCCCCCCAAAATGGACCCAGCTGAGGGGTCCTGTTCTCTGCACCTACAAGCTCTGTTTTAGACCATGTTCCTGTCGTTTAATAAACCTCTGTTTTACTGGCTGGCTGAGAGTCACGTCTGACTGCAAAGTTGGGGTGCAGGACCCTCTGGCTTCCCCAGGAGCCCCGCCTGAGCGAACTCGCTGTGGGAAGCGCACAGAGGGGCAGAGGATGCTGAATGCTCCGAGGTCAGACCCAGGAAGGTGGAAGCTGTGTGAGCTTTGTGTCCTGAAGACAAGCTGCTCACAGAAAGGAGACTTCCCCAGAGTCCTGACTGGCTTCATGGGGAGCAGTTCCGGAGCATCGCCCAGGGACTCTGTGACAAAGCTGTTCCATACGCCCAATCATTTTCGTTGCCTTTCTCTGTACTTTTTCCAATTCTAATATTTCTTTGTTGAGCTGGGACAATGTGAACAGCACTCAGTATTCAAGATGTAGGTGTACCATTGATTTATTTATTGCCATTATGATATTTTCTTTTGTTTTATCTATCCCTTTTCTAATGGTTCCTACTATTCTATTAGATTTTTTGTTCGGATGTTTTTAGAGAACTATCCATGAAGAGTCCAAGATCACTTTCTTGAGTGACAGCAGCTAATTTGATCCCATTATTTGTATGCATAGTTGGGATTGGGGTTTTTTTCCCCAATGTGCATTACTTCGCACTTATCACCAGTGAATTTCATTTGCCGTTTTGTTGCCCAGTTTTGTGAGATCCCTTTTTAACTCTTCGCCCTCAGCTTTGGACTGAACTATCTTGAATAATTTTGTGTTGTCTGCAATTTTTGCCACTTTGTTGTTCACCCTCTTTCCCAGGTAGTTTATAAATATGTTGGACAGCACGGATTCCAGTACAGATCCTTTGGGTATCAGTGGAAATGTTTGAGGAAGGACATTGAAACTTTTACCCTGCAAATAAGTGCTTGTGTGTTTAGTGCATAGCTGTGAGTGCAGGGTTCTTAATATCTTGTGCAAGTGTGAGCAGAGATTGTCTGTGGGTTTCTTAGGGGTAAGCACTAGGCCTAGCCAACTGTCAAAGAACCAAGATAGACATACAGTGAGCAGAAGTACGCCTGAAGCCCCGTATACCTGAAGAGTACCTGAAAGGTGTTCTTGGTGCAATTTTCAGCCTACAACTCATTCCACCGTAGGCCTGACTCTTACTGTAAGAGTAAGGGTAACTTGGTGACCACACAGCAATCCTCTCATTAATGCAGACTTGGGTTTCTCTGTATTCCCAGTCCTTCCCCTCATTTTTAACCTTGTGCTCATAGGCACAGCATCTTGCACCTGTAATGTTCAGGATCGAGTCCTGAGAATGGTATAAAGAGCCCTGATTTTCAGAGGTATTAAGCACCCACAGTTCCCACTGATTGTGGTGGGAACTGCAGGTAGTCCACAACCTTGAAATATAAGGCCACTAATTTAGGATACTTCGTGTGGATTTAGGTACCTAACTGCAGTCTTCTAATTTTGAAAACCTTGCCTAAGGTCACATAGAAAGTGACTGAGTCACTCAGTGGCTGAGTCAGTTATAGAACCTAAGAGCCCTAACTCCCATTCTTTTGTTTTAACTATTACATACTACTGCCATTTGGGAAGAGACAGAAAAACGAGGCAAAAAGAAAGGAAAGGGTTGTTCTCTTTCAGTGTTCCCAATTCAGCCAGCAAACAGAGTTCCTATGTACACCAACACAAAAACTGCATTACGGCCACAGTTAATATTTGACATAAAACAGCAAGGAAATACCAAGTGTAGGCTGTTTGTCCGTTACTCACCCTTTCTTACCCATATGCTGCAGGGGTCTGAGAATGGCATTGTAATAACAGGATGCTGTAATGACAGGGTGAGTTTACTATAGTTTGGAGTGACAACTGTGACTTGCTAGCTATTATGATTTTACAGTGAGTTGGATTTTTCATGTCATTGTAACGTAGTTTTGAGTGTTCTTTTTTTTTTTCAGTCTCTTTTATTTTACTGCAGTAATCAGAGAGAGGCAAGCATCTCTCTGACATGCTAGGTGGGTCCAGCAGCGATATGCTAATGAGTGGTGTTCGGAGTCCCTGGTTAAATATTCTGTCCCCAAACTAAATGGAGGTTTGGGGTAATTTCCCTGGCTCTGATGGAGTTCACCCCGTCTGTGGATATTGCTAAATCATTCATGTGAGAGAACACTTCCGCCTGGGATGCATACAAATATGTTGGAAGATCAACATTTTTCTTTTTAAAATTTCCCAGATTGTTCCAAGTGTCCAGTGTTTTTATATTTCAGTGTTCTCTTAGAGAAACCATAGGATCCCCCTACAAGAAATGTCCTCTCCCCCGCCATCTCAAATTACCCAACTAGAACTCCAGGACATGCTGTCTATGCAGGACAAAAAGGTATAACCACTTCGAGCATGTTACCATAGTACAATTTTGTTTACTAATATGTACTTGGACCTAGCACAAAGGGCCTTGATCCATGGCTGGGACCTGTAGATACTACCATCATGCGCACAATAAGTATGTGGTGTTGCCACCATCCTTGGTTATGCATATGAGCAAGGATTTTTATTTTCAAATGAATAGATTCCTGAGTCCTTCAACCCTCTCTGCAAGAGCATGCAACCACCTAGGGTTTATCACAGGCTACGTGGGATTTCCATTTGTAGAAACAACAGCAACATATCACTGTGTCCCAGAAACCTTCAGACCCACTAATCTATAACTATGTTTTGTGTATTACTGTCACCTGTCTTGACATAGCACATCATATTATTATTTTTAAAAATTATTTAACATTTATACTGCAGGGCCCCATTGTATTAAATATCACAATTCAGGGCTACTATCCCTGTATTTCTCTCGTCAATGGCAGCTACTTCAGGTTCCTGGCTCCTCAGCTGTCAGTCTTTTGGGGAGAGAACTTTCCCTTTTCTCCAGGGTTTTTCCAGGGTGCACAATTGCTTGCCTACACTGTGATATCCCTAGCAAGCCAGACTGCTTAAACCAACCAGCATCTGTGCTTTGCTTTCTGTCTGAACACTCTGAACAGCTGTAATTATCAGCAGTCACAAGTTACTACACAACTATTTATAAGCAAGCACATTTATTCTTAAGGCATTACAGATAAAATAGATTAAAAAAAATAAAAACCCTACATGCATGCTAATATGTTTACGAGAGATCACCAGCCAGCTCCAACCTCAGGCTCTAGTAGGAGTCAGTTCATCAAACACTACAAAGGGGTTTTTCCCATGGTTATAACTTCAAAACAGTGCTAGCTCAGAACTAGAATCCCATAAATAAATTATTCTTTCCTTTATACAGCTCAGGCCTTTGGTCTTGAGACTCCAGGAACAGGTACTCAGCAGATAATGGTCCTCTTCTCAGGGTGGAGCTTCAAAAGGCCTTTTTTTTTTTTTGGCTTAGCCAGAGGTGGGGAATTTGCATTCACCATTTCCTAAAGATTCCTCAAGCAAACCACTTGATGTTGTTTGTCCTGAAAGTCCATCCTTTTCTGAAATGTTGTTCAATACAGTCCTTTGAAATTCATAACACTTCTGAGGCTTCACATCTCTTCTCCACACTAGACAGGTTACATACAATCCTGTCCCAGAATAATAAGTAGCTGTTGCATTTAATGCAATGGACTCCAAAGATATTTAAAGTTAATTCCATAAGGTTTTTCAAGGATATTGCAAGAAGTTGTCATATCTGTCACACTAAGCTCTGTACAAGTATTCAGTTTGTGACAGTTCTTGCCCCAGAGAGATTACAGTTTAAAAATTATGTGTAGGAGAATACTGGTAATAGAGGGGCTGTTACAGGGTATTCTGTTAATGCCTACTAAGTATTGGATGTGTCATCTATCAAAATTGTGGCTAGAAAATAAAAAACAAGAAAAATAAAAAGGCAATTATCCCATGTAATGTAACCTCCAATAGTTCTGTTCAAATATGCAGTCAAATTTAATTTGTAAATCATACGCACAAGCTACGTTTTTAAAAAATGGTTCCCAGACTGAAACTTGGTATGATAAATTTTTGCCCAGAATGAACTTCTGCAGTGAATTAAAAAACGCTGGAAATAGATACTTAAATTGGAAGTGTTGAGTGACCTTTAATTATAGTAGCATGAACAAAACCTTTGTAATTCATACTAATTGTTCTCATAACTAGATGACCCATGTTCTCAGAATTTGCCATAACTTTCCTGTTTCCTTTAGTAATAGTAAGACAACTTCTGTGTACTGTTTGCTATCTATAAAGCTTAATGTTTCGCATCCTGTATTATGTTCTCCCCAGCTATTCTGTATTACTGTTGGCTTTCTATTATATGGCTCACAATTACTTTGATAGAGGTTGGTAATGGTCCATGTCCTTCTCATTTTCTATTCCTGCTTTAAAAGTAGCCACTTGTTGTTTAACATGTGTAACATGCATGTAATTTAGAGCTCAAACCATTTTGTTTGTTTGCTTAAAGTCAAAATCCTGGTATCTGTGTCAAAACTCCCATTGACCCCAGTAAACCCGGGATTTGGCCATTACTGTTTATATCTATTTTCACTTGGAAAGGTAGACTGAGATCATGCTTCCCTTTTCAGACATGTCCCTCAAATGGAAGCATGCAGTGCACACTATGGATAACCCATATACAAACACCATACCTAGCAATTAAAAATAGCTACAATCAGCAGGTTCTAATACTGTGGTTTTTTAATCTTTGGCAAAGCACCAGAGGCCAGCTCCTGCAGTTCTTAGACACCCCAAATGCCCAGTGAAAGTTCAAAAGTTGCAAAATTAGTGCTACTATGAGCTTAAGGGGAGTGGGAAATAGTTCCACAAGCAGAACCACAGTGGAGAAACCTCTTTCTAGACTCCTTTCTTTGCAAATAGCTTTATATGGTCCCAAGGAGGGGGAATGAGCATAAAACACTCTTCCCTACACCAGCAATCTGCATAACTAGCTTAGCAAGAGACAGGCCAAGGACAACTGAGATGGTGGAAGCAGTCTGGCTTGTCTTAAATGTGGCATGTGTTTTTGCTTTGTTTCAGGGACCAATGAACATTAATTCCTGAATGAGCAGGTACCCAACTTTAAGTGTGTGTGTAGTAATGGCCCTTATAGGGCTACCCACAAAGTTATGAAAGTGCTAAGTACCTTGCTGAATTAGGAGCCTTAATATCTTGTTAGCTACCAGGAACAAAAAATAATGTTATACACCAATGGAGCTGGGAAATGAATTCAAGCTTTCCAGGGATGTTTAGCAGCTTTTTCTCACCCTAGAGGTTTGAGAGAAGATCACACCTTAAAATCACAGAATTCTGGTAACAGAAATAATACCTAGCTCTTATATAGCACTTTACAGCAGTAGATTTCAAAGTGCTTTACAAAGGAGGTCAGTATCAACATCTCCATTTGCAGAGCGGGAAGCTGAGGCAGAGGGAGGTGAAATGATTTGCCCAAGGTCACCCAGTCAGCCAGTGTCCAAGCTGGGAACAAAATCCAGGACTCCAGAGTCCCAATCTAATACACTGTCGTCTAAAGCACATGATGACCTTGCCTCTCACCTCTATCCAACGCTTTTAATGGCTAGTATCTTGAGAACTGTTTGAGCTAGACTGACCATTGTGGACCACCTGGAAACTTTGTATCCCATCTTCCCCTTTGACTATTGTCTGTACCTGTCCTCACTCTCTGAAAAGTCCAGGCCCCTTGCTGATGAGTCATCTCACATTGGTTTGCTGTGCATGTGTTCCATATCACTGAATGTTTTTATGCAAGGGTATGTCAGGAGCTGTTAAGGTTCCTTCCCCACTCTGCACTTTAGGGTATAGAGATGGGGACCTGCATGAAAGACCCCCTAAGCTTATTCTTACCAGCTTAGGTTAAAAACTTCCCCAAGGTACAAACTTTGCCTTGTCCTTGAACCTATGCTGCCACCACCAAGCGTGTTAAACAAAGAACAGGGAAAGAGCCCACTTGGAGACGTCTTCCCCCCAAAATATCCCCCCAAGCCCTACACCCCCTTTCGTGAGGAAGGCTTGATAAAAATCCTCACCAATTTGCATAGGTGAACACAGACCCAAACCCTTGGATCTTAAGAACAATGAAAAAGCAATCAGGATCTTAAAAGAAGAATTTTAATTAAAGAAAAAGTAAAAGAATCACCGCTGTAAAATCAGGATGGTAACTACCTTACAGGGTAATCAGATTCAAAACATAGAGTATCCCTCTAGGCAAAACCTTAAGTTACAAAAAGACAGGAATATACATTCTGTTCAGCACAGAGCTTCTTACCCCTTTACAGGTGAAAGGGTTTTGCCTCTGGCCAGGAGGGATTTTATAGTTCTGTATACAGAAAGGTGGTTACCCTTCCCTTTATATTTATGACAGGAGCTGTGGCCCCAAGTCCTTCCCAATTCTTGTCTAACCACTGCACCAGTGTACTGAAAAAACCTTTGCTCCTCTCGGCTTACCTCATGCAAGGAGCTCTCCTGGATGAGGTCCACATTTTATTTTGCTTTCTGCAGAAACCTGGATGGTACCTTCCAAAAAGTCCATGAAAATGATGATTAGAGAACAATGCCACTTAATTGGAGTATAGCTGGTTCACCATTGTATTACCCCCTGCTCAGTGTTGCTAATTTTTCAATAAACAAGAAACAGAATTAGCCCTGATACTGTTTCCTTGGGGAAGTCAGACACTGAAAACCACACTCTTTTTGAAAAACTCTTTCCTAATTGGAAATCCTGTGATATATCAGTTAAATAATCCTAAAACCAGGCCAATACTATTTCATCTAACCAGTCCTTGTGGGTGTGATCCATCAGACCCACTGTTATGTGTTGCAAGTTACATATTCATTAACTGTGTATTAAAATATACTTATTTCTGATGATCAGTGTTGCAATAAGTGTGTAAGTATTACAGAGCTGCTCACATTTAATACATATTTTCCATACTCTGTGATTATTTTATCAACACAAATTACAATAACTGTCTAATAACTGTAAATCAATATAAACTATAATACATCTTTTTGAACCACAGAGCTTCTGAGAAATGACACTCCAGTCCATGGTTCTCTCTGGCTCTTTTAATATCCTTTCTGCACTGTTCCCCCGTGAATTTATTTATGAACTCTTCATCAACAAAACAGTATATCTGTTATGTCTTCTCACTCTGGACCCAATCCTTCTCCCATTGAACTCAATTGGTCTTTTGCTACTACCTTGGCTGAGAGGTAGGATCAAGCCCCTTATTTTTCCTAAAAGCTGATTAACAGATTGTGATTCTCCAGATTTTTCATTTTGATTTACAGTGAGCCTGCTTTTACTTCCTACTGGTGCTTTTTTATTGACTGGATTAACACTTCTATGTCCTGAAACAAAATCATATTTTCAAATCTCAGTACAAAACTTTACCCCAATCTTCCCCTACACACTAAACTGAATAACACCACCTGGATGTGAGCACGGAGGGGACTCTCTGCACATTGATCTCTCCCTTCTGCACAGAATAAAGGATCTGTTGCTTCCGTAGCACTGACCTCCCCCCCTCATCCCTCCTACTCACTGAAAAGCAGCCACGTCTAGGTAATGGAAGCTATTCATTGTCACACAGAAATACTACACTGTGTTTTAGAAATTACATAATTTACAGTTGACATTGTGTATATATCATTTTAAAGTTTATATATATATATATACACACTTAAATAAAATTAATTAAATTGACAGTTGAAGTTGTAGAATGGAATTTAGGTAGCTGGATGGGCCTGATCCAAACCCCAAGGAAGTCAATAAAGATGATGCTAATGATTGGCAAACCCTGTTAAAGTTCTGCTTGCTACTCAACAACCTGTGATTTAACTATATAATTCTGTTTAACAATATTCTCAAAGTGGGGAAAATGGGTTTGTGCTCTCACAGATATGTAGTCTGGGATCAGGAGGGAAAAAAATACATTTGCTGTTTGCAAGACAGGTAAACTATTATGTACAAAATGGGGTCCATGGAACACATGGTAGTGATATGCAGAATGCTAGTTATAGCCAGTTCTCCTTGTTTTCAGATAATCAGGATGGGTAGGTTGCTTGGTGATATGAAATGAAGAGTAAATGAAGACGAAGTAATAAGTTGTTTTGTCCTTTTGGAAATAAAAAATCACACTATCCACAGGCAAAATACATAAATAGTTTCCTAACATTATAGATTCATAGAAAGCCAGAAGGGACCACAATGATCACATATTCTGACTGCTCCTTCATAGCACAGATTATATAATTTCACCAAGGCTATAACTTCTGGCTGAGTTAGAGCATAGATGTTAAAAAGACATCCAATCTCGACTGAAAGACTTCTAGAGATGGACAGTCCACCACATCCCTTGGTAATTTGTTCCACTGGTCACAACAGTACCATCACTGTTAAAAATGTGTTTCCAGTCTGAATTTGCCTGTTAGATCTTATTATGCTTTTGTCCGACAGTTTAAAGAGCCCTCTACTATCAGAAATCTTCTCCTCATGTAGCTACTTACAGACTGTGCTTGTCACCTCTTAACCTTTTTTTTGGATTAACTAAATTGATTAAGTTTCCTTAGTCTCTTGCTATAAAGCAGGTTTTCCAGATCTTCATGATCTCCATTCCCTTTTATAGTCACTGCTCTCCAAAATATAGTTCTTCATTCTGCAGTTATGACTAGCATTCTTTGGCACTAAAGTTATGACCTTGCATTTTGCTATATTAAAATGCATGTTGTTTGAATGAGTCCATCTTCCCAAGCAATCCATTGTCATTATTTCATGTAAACAATAGTTGTCGTTGATAACTGCCCTAGGGGTGTTGTGTGATCAGAAATGTGACTGGAGATGTCCCTGAGACAAACTCTATAATGATGTAGTTCCCACTGTGGGAAAGTTTGAGACCCTCACATATACATACCATTGAGATAGCTAAAACCTGTTCAGAGGTCCTGTAGGATTTTTCAGGTCTGTTATTTTAATGACGATTTTGGCAAGATTATGCCGAATTTACATTTACAAAGAATCTCGTAGGAAAAATCACAACAGCATTGCTCTTGATTTAAAAATTTCTCAAGTACTTGCCCTTTTCCCTAAGTTAAAATGGAGAAATGTGGAGGGTTGGATACGTTTAAGATGATAGTCAGCATTTCATTGCTGTTTCTTATCCAGGTCAGGAGGGGTGATATGGAAAGTTATTACAATCTGATAGTTTATTATCGACTGTATGAAATGGGTTGGGTAGTTTCAGTCCAGTTCCTACTGGAAAAATGTCTACATCTCAAACTTACTACCACAACTGGCGTTAATTGCTATGCTGATTGGCTAAGGATTGAATGTACCAAGGAGGTTGATTGACATTTTCATTTATAGAGATGAAGGTGTTAGCAGTATCCATACCAGTATGCTGGCTACTTTCAGAATACTTATAAAATTATTCCAAGCTGCATCACCTGGTGGTATAGTTGGTTTGTTTGTTTGTTGTATAGTGTATATTAAAATAGCCTTTGTGGTACCTAACCTCTAAAGAAGGCAGTTTAGTGAAGTCTCTCAGTTCTTTATCTGCATAGGCTTCAACAGTCTTATAGAAGGTGGTAACAACTAAGGAAGTCTTTGTTCTTGTATGACTACCTCTCGTAGAATATATAAGATTCCTTCCAGTTGGAGGCCACTTTGCTTTTTATTCCTATGTAGTCCTGATTTAAGAAGATGCTGAAGTAACAGTCTTTTCAAGTGAAAAGAAGTGAAGACACAGGAATAGTTCATGCATGTTCGTGTTGGTAATGCAGCAGCTCTGATTTGAATTTGACTTCTTGACCATAATCTATCTTCTAGCGAATGGTTTCAGAGTGGTAGCCGTGTTAAGCAATGTTCCTGACTGTTCAGTTCAACATTTTCCTTCTTCTAAAAGCATGTAGAAATGTGGATATACAATCATATCAGCTAGCTAGTAGTTCTTTATGTGACAGATTATACATCAGATAGCTGCCTTTTTGTTCTTGAACCCTTAGTTTTAATGGACTGGAATCCATCTTCCTGAAAATACCAAAATATAAAGATGTATCAAGATACATATATAATCTAGTCTTGCTTTTTATATATTCTTCTGAGAAATGGTGCTTAATTTTTCTTCTGTATCAATTTATCAAGTATGACAACATTTTCTTCATTGAAGGGGCCAATCAGTATATTTTCATATCTTCCTAAATATAAAGAATGTGCTAATATATGTACTCCTTCCCCACCCCCCACACAAAAAAGTCGATGTATCTGGGAGGTGGAAATTTCTATCTACCAGATTCATACAAATGCATATTTAAAAACTGAAGAACAACAAACATTATTTGCCAATAATTAC
This sequence comes from Chelonia mydas, assembly GCF_015237465.2. Taxonomy (NCBI): domain Eukaryota; kingdom Metazoa; phylum Chordata; order Testudines; family Cheloniidae; genus Chelonia; species Chelonia mydas. Next base: position 132,293,443 of record NC_057852.1, on the reverse strand, counting down.
CATCTGGTGGCATCCGAGATACACACTATTTCTTTTTACCTTAAAACGTCAGTACTACATTATTTAGACTGTAACCTTTTACAATGTTTCTACAGTACTGACCACAATGGGGCTCTGATCTTGACTAGGCTTTTGGATGCTACTGTAATTAAAACAATAAATAGATTTCCTTACTGTTAATCATGACTGTCTAACCTGTTTTTAAAAATCTCTAGTCACGGAGATGTTATATGTTAGATAAACACCTGTCAGGCATGGTCTAAATAATACTTAGACCTGCCTCAGTGCAGGGGACTAGACTAGATGATTTATTGAGGTCCCTTCCAGTCCTACTGTTGCCCTGGATTTGAGGGGTGTGTATGCCCCAGAATGTGATCAAGTTAATTGCAACCATATTTTATGAATTCAGCCATTCTGAATTAATGAAATAGAACACCACATAGGTAAGGGTTAATTTGGATACAGGGTATAAGAAATAGGTAAATCTAGCTGGCAGTTTCTGCTAATCAGAATGGGAGGAGGGGGCAGAAACGTAAACAACCTTAGACTGAAAACCTTGGTGGCTGGAAAACCTTGAATCTAGATGGCTTTGACATTAGAAGGTTTATTTAAAGTTAGGAAAAGTGATGATCCAGTAGGGGTCATTCTGTCTTTTGTGTTTTGTAGAAGTTAGTTATAAAAGATTAGCTAATAGAGTGTACTTTAGAGCCGTCCTCTGAAGCCATCATGAGAGACAGGTTTCCTGACACCCTTTCTCCCCAGCAGGTGAGCCCGTTTTGAAACTGCTGTTAATTACTAAATACTGTTCCAGATGTTAGGTAAATATCTGGGATGTTCTAAACCTGTTGCTTATGTCTGTGTGGTGCTTAAATCTAATAAACTGCAGTTTTAGATAGAAGGGATCTTGGCTGCTGGTGGGTGCAGAGCATCTACTAATTTTTACTCGTAGGTGCTCCAGCCCTGGAGCACCCACGGAGTCGGTGCCTATGGCTACTATCTTATCTTCCTTCAAAACCCTCCTGAAGATTCATCTCTTCCATGGTGTCTACAAAACCCAGTCTGATGGCCAGGTGTCATAACAAACTGACAGTTTCTCTTCCCCTTCTTTCCTTTTCTTCCTCTCCACCACTACCTCCAGTTAACAAAACCAAATCATAACTAACAAAGGAGTGCCAATTTTTCACCAGTTTACTTGCATGTTGTATCCTCTTCCCCTACCCCGTCATCAGTCTGTAAGCCTGGCATAGATTGTCTCTTTTGTGTGTTTGTACAGAACCGACCAAAATGGGGCTCTGATCCTAGTTGGAGCCCTTTATAGTTGGAGCCTCCATAATATAAATATTAATTGGAAATTATCCACCTTTCCCATGTATCTGTATTTTCAATCTGATGTGCTATAAGTTCAGATATCAAAGAACAAATAAACGGAAAACATATTCACCTGGATATAAGAATGTATGAAATAATAGAAATGCCAGCCGTACTGTTAACAAACGTGGATGGGGGATAAAGAGCTGAGCATAAGCATTGGCCAAGAAGCTTGGACAGGGTTTATGTATTCTTTAAAGAATTTATTGGTCTCATTAGTCTATCACAACCACAGTTTAAACCATTAGCAAGAATACACCAGACAAATTAGATAAGATTTCAGGTAAACACTCTAAAAAACGTTGGAGATGCTGTGGGCAGGAAAACTTTTTTGGTACGCTTGAAATTGCTTTCAAACCTAGTTCCCTCCTGGCTGGAGATGTACAACCACTTGCAGAATACTGGACCTGTCTGCATGTGGCTGCTTGGATGTGCAGGGGGAAGAGGAAGCAAGAGTCCCCAGCCATTCTTAGATCCCTGTATAGTGCCTGAGCACAATATAGAGTCCTCATATTCTCCTGAGTTCAGAGACTGCTCCTTCCTGCTGCCACAGCAGATGCTGGCTATCCCAAAATGCGTATTGGGCCTGCTTTCCTTCTGCACTGGCCAGCAGAAGTGGTGGAGTGACCACTGAATGTATTCTGTACCCACTTAAGGGGCATAGCAGTGGACGTTCTCCCCCTGAGCATTGAGGAGTTGAAGAAGGCACCATGTATGGCTTCCTATTTCCTTACACTAGAATCTTCAGACCATTGGAAGATGCACTTTAAGGGAACCAGTTCCCTGGAACTTGTAGTTTGTTTTAATTAGGACCCTTCTGAACATTATACTAAGGTAATGAAGCCACCTTCGTTGTGTGCTAACTAGGATGTAGAAATAGGGCAGCTCAGGAATTCTAGAGAGGTAAAATGTGATAGTAAGTACGCGTGCGCCAAATGGGCAAAAAGTATCTGTATGATACATTGAGTGCTGTGTATGAGCCCGATCTTGCAGCTTCTCCCATGTGAGGACTCTCAGAATTAATGTAGTTAATTGCATCAAGAGTCCCACTTTTTCATCAGCGTGCCTGTAGAATAGCTTGGGAATATCTATACTACTATCCAGAAGCAAAGACTATATGGCATTAAAATATTATGAGGCTATCATTAATTGCCTGATTTTTGTTGTCATTGCTGTGGTATAAAGTTAAACTAACCAAGAGTGCCACCCAAGTTCTAGACATGCTTGGCACTCTTCTTTAAAAATATAACATAAATATAATAAATAATCAGACCCCCGCACCCAACTGAATATGAATAAGAGTGGCAGCAAATAAAAGTGGCAAGAATAAGATGAAGAAGAGTAGCAGGTTCAGGCCTGCAGTTCACATAAGCTGCTTTAAAGGAACAGCAACGTAATTTTCAAAATGTGCCTACAGAATGATCTTATAACAGGCATAAAATAATGTGGGAAATCGTGATTGCAATAGCTGATGTTTTCAGCCAGTGAGGCTTCTCCTTCGTCCTGCGCAAAGGAGTTCATTTTGGAAGTGTTATGCCATGGTTCAGGTTTTACCAGTAACTTCCCTTATTGTTTAACAATGTGCACTTTAATAAACTGGAATCTCCATGACCCTTCTGTCATTTCCCAGAAAGCCCTTTGCTACAGTCTTACCATTGCATCGCATGCTTTATTCAGATCAAAAAGCAATTTCAAGCACTCCAGCTTGATGTAAATTGAGCAAAGACTTATCAGATTTGCAATCTGAAGACACGCTTTAAGGAAGTATTGTACACAGGCATATTTATTAGCTGTTCTACTGATGTACCCTAAATGTTATATTTATTACATTTGCAGCTTTTTTGGGTCATGTTGAATAGGGGAGATCCTTCTGAGGACTTTGCTAGATAAAGTCTTAGCTTGTGTAGTGCCTGAATAAAAAATAGATGGTTTTAAAAGGAAAACTGCAGTGATTAGCTATAATATTTTAGTCACCTAGAGAAATGCTTACTAAATTTTAACAGAGTGGGCCAAGAAAGCAACATTTGACCCAGGTTTATGTTCTAGCTAAGGTTCAGAAATCTGACTGGGAAAGGAATAAGGATTTAGGGGCAACAATGTCTCTTCTGAGAACAAAGTCTAAAATGCTGGAAATTGTGTAAAATTAGCTGATCTTAGAAGATTTTTGCCACCTTGAAGAAAATCTCACTCCTGTGGGATTATGTGTTTTCATGAGATTTCAACTATTTTGTGTCACATCTAAATTGGTTCCTGGAAAATAATACTATTCCCATTCATGATCCAATCTTAGACTAAAACTACAGGGGCAGACTTAGCTCTGGCAGTTACAATCCTAACCCATTTATGTGCAGCGGTTTGGGTCTGAAGTTTTGGTATGTGCCGTCTCTAAATAATTATTTTGAAAAAAGTTTACAGAAATTCTTGTCACTGTTCCATTATCACACCTTACAGTAACTCTGAACGGTATTTTGCTATAGGACCTGGCTTTTTGCTGATATTTTAGGCTAGACCTCCTATTCAGAAATAGACTGGGACAACAAGAAATGTGTACCACCAATGGAATGGGTAGGAAATCAGATGGTTTCAAAGATGGAAATTCTATTCTTCCATTGTTCATTGCGAGCTGGAGGATTTGGCCTCAGGGAAGCGTTGGCCAAACATTCTGTTCAACAGGCTCTCTGAATTAATTGTTCCACTGAACCAATAGCATTGGATGGAATGCAAGAATCTGATCTGCCTACTTGCTGTTATGTATGATCAAGTGTTTGTTAATGTTTCTGCAAGGCTCCTATAACTCTGATCTTTCCAGTTTATGTACCCTAATCTTTTGTATCACTCTGCTTATGATTCTCAGTGCCTTCTTCCACGCTACATCCTATGCATACAGAGAAGTTCCTGACCTGGTTCTCAAGAGTCCCACTTTTTCATCAGCATGTAGAGCAGCTTGGGAATGCCTATACTGCTGTTGATAAACAAAACAAAAAAAATATGGCATTAAAATATCAGTATATAATTAATTGCTTGATTTTGGTTGTTGATGATGTGGTATAAATCTAAACAAGGAAAAAGTGCCATCCCAAGTTCTGGACACACTTGACAGTCTTCTTTAAAAATATAACATTCATATAACAAATAATCAGACTCTGCTCCATTGTTACCAGCCAAAATATAAAAAAAATACAGTTCTATTGCTTCTGTTTCCCTGATCCTCCTTTATTTTGTAACATTTCGAAGGTAAGTTCGGTGGAGCAGCGACCACACTTTCAATGTTTGGAAACTGGCGATTACATTGTGGCCGCTATGAGGCAGAAATAATAACAACAAAATTGTTTATCAGCAATGTCATATAAAAAAACTGAAGAAGTCTGCATTGCACTGTAGAACTTGTTTTTCTTGTTAGCTACGTCTTGCTGATTCTTGTTTAAAATGTGCATAATTTTATAGATATAGTATTTGCAGACTTTAATCAGCAATTAAGATATCAGTACCACTTTTGTTCCACTGTAAAAAGCTCTTTTCATGTAGTGTCTCTAGTTGCTCAACAGATGCATTTATTTTGAATTATTGTACAATATAATTATTCCATCGGAGCATGATATTCTTTTCCCTTTTTTCCTGTTGTGAACTTTCCCACATTGTTTTACATTTCGGGTTTATGAACCAAGGTTATTCCTTTAACAACACTTCTCCTCCCATCTTCTAGCTGTAAACAACTCCACAAAATATTGAAGCACAAAAACTCCCTGGCTGTTCTACAACCCACTTGATTTCATTGATTCAAGTGAAAATTCTAAAAATGTGTGTGAAGATGGAGGTGGTCAAACTGATTATTAACTAGAAAGTTCTGACAAAATCATGTGGAACAATTTTTTAAAATTATTTTTTAATCTGACAGGCACATAGACAGAATTTTCATGTCAGAATAGATGGGAATACAGGCAGAACTGAGGTACTAAGGGCCACATCTGGTATAAAATGGTGCAACACCATTCATTTGAAATGAGACAGATTTACACCATCTGAGAATCCAGCCCTTATTTCTTATAAGTAAGAAATATATACAATTCTATAAATAGAAGTAAAAACCAGGCCATAAGTCTTTTTTTTCCTTCTGCATGTGTACCTCTTATGCACACACCATGGCTTTAACTTGGAAAAATTTCAGTTAAAAAACAAAAATTTTAAATCTCTCAGGAGCATCATGACTAGACAAATTCCATCCCATGACATATGTATAATGATCCTGTACTTAATAATGTGTTTCATTTACTTGTCATTTATTTCCTGTCATTTAAAATGATCAAATAAAACATTTGAGCAAAATAAAACTGAGCCAGTGGACTACACGTATACAGTACATGTCAATGTGAAGGAATTTATATTGTCTTCGTAGCATTCTTTCACTTTAAGTTAAAGCCTGCTAAAATGGAAATCAGTGGCAAAATACCCACTGTCTGAAATGGCACAAGGTCAAGCCCATTGTTAGATTTTATTTATGTAGAATCAAATATTGTGATCCTTTTTCCCAGACAAAACTCCCATTGATTATCCCATGCTGTCTTTTCTGAAAGCCTCTCTCTATGAAATATCTTGTCTAAGTTAAGATACAATTCTTCACTAATAAAATTCAGGTTGAGTTTGCTGTTGATTTTAGTGGATGCAGGAGGGGCCACAGTATTCTTGGGGCTGTAAAACCAGTCTTTTATCCCTATTTAATGTGCTATGCACATTAATGGTGCTGTATATATAAAAATATCAATATGCCAGGGCTCAATCCTCCACTGAGATCGATTTAGGGCTTTGTGTGAGCTGTGGGTCTGCCAATGTATAGCAGCTTGCATAACTGGGGCCTTCTGGCTTGCTTCTGCTCCCACTGTAGTTAATATCATAACTCCCATTAACTTAACTGGTGCAGGATCAGGCCCTTAAATCATGAGGGTTTTTTAGATCAGGGTCTGTGTTTTCCTGTGTGTGTATGGACAGTGCCTAGCACATTGTGAATGCAACTGGAATACAAATAAATAATTCATAGAATTCATAGAATATCAGAGTTGGAAGGGACCTCAGGAGGTCATCTAGTCCAACCCCCTGCTCAGAGCAGGACCAGTCCCCAATTTAATAATAATAGGGCTCAGGAAAGCTCCATCACATTACTGATATCTTTTCCAGGAAGCTTATTTGATATGTCACTGTGAGCGTTGCCAGGGAGAACACACTGTAGGCTTTGGCTAAAACATTGTTTTTAATTGTAAATCCATTGTATTCAGCTATATATTTCGATTTTTGAATAAAAATATGTAGATAATGATAATTGTAGTAATACTTCACACTTCTAGAGAACTTTCTATCTGAGGATCGACAAGCACTAGCTTACCATAGAGAATCATAGGAGTGGAAGGGACCTCGAGAGATCATCTAGTCCAGTTATCTGCACTCATGGCAGGACTAAGTATTCTCTAGGCCATTCCTAAAAGGTGTTTGTCTAATGTGCTCTTAAAAATCTCCAATGACAGAGATTCCACAACTTCTCTAGGCAACTTATTTCAGTGCTTAACCATACTAACAGGAAGTTTTTCCTAATGTCCAACCTAAACCTCCCTTGCTGCCATTTAAGCCCATTGCTTCTTGTCCTATCCTCAGAGGTTAAGGAGAATAATTTTTCTCCCTCCTCCTTGTCACAACCTTTTATGTACTTGAAAACTGTTCTCATGTCCTCTTTCAGTCTTCTCCGGACTAAACAAACCCAATTTCTTCAATTTTCCCTCATAGGTCATGTTTTCTAGACTTTAATAATTTTTGTTGCTCTTCTTTGGACTTTCTCCAATTTGTCCGCATCTTTCATGAAATGTAGTGGCCAGAACTCGGCACAATATTCTAGTTGAAGCCTAATCAGCACAGAGTAGAGCAGAAGAATTATTTCTCATGTCTTGCTAACACTCCTGCTAATACATCCCAGAATGATTGCTTTTTTTTGCAAGTATGACACTGTTAACTCATATTTAGCTTGTGATCCTCTATGATCCCCAGATCCCTTTCTGCAGTACTCCTCCTTAGGCAGTCATTTCTCATTTTGTATGTGTGCAACTGATTGTTCCTTCCTAAATGAAGTACTTTGATCTGTCCTTATAGAATTTCATCCTATTTATTTCAGACCATTTCTCCAGTTTGTCCAGATCATTTTGAATTTTAATCCGATCCTCCAAAGCACTTGAAACCCCTCCCAGTTTGGTATCATCTGCAAACTTTATCAGTGTACCCTCTATGCCATTATCTAAATCGTTGATGAAGATTTTGAAAAGAACTGGACCCACAACTAATCCCCGCAGGACCCGACTTGATATGTCCTTCCAGCTTGGCTGTGAACCACTGGGAACTCTCTGGGAATGGTTTTCCAACTAGTTATGCACCCACCATATAGTAGCTCCATCTAGCTTCTGTTTCCCTAGTTTGTTTATGAGAAGGTCAGGAAAGACAGTATCAAATGCCTTACTAAAGTCCACCCATCTACAAGTCTTGTTACCCTATAAAGAAAGCTATCAGGTTGGTTTGACATGATTGGTTCTTGAAAAATCCATGCTTACTATTCCTTCTCACCTTATTCTCTCCTAGGTGTTCACAAATTGGACCTCTAGTGGAGGGGTAGATCTTATTTATTATTTTTAAAACCTTATTTTTTAGTATAAACTATAAACACCTAAAATAAAACTATACAAATGCATTCATAAGATGGAAATATCACATAAATAACAAAATTCAGCGTTCAGTATAAAATCTGAAAAAAACCCACAACAAACCAAAAACAAATAAACAAAAGCCCTGAACCTGTAGAGGTCATGCAGGGCATCAATTGTTAAATTGATTAAATAGAAAAATAAGTGAGACCATAACCTCTGAGTACTGAGGACGAATATATAATAAATTGCAAAAGCATGCAATAGTTTCCTGTGTGACCAGACAACCTCATATTTTTCCAAGTGTTTCTATTAGACAGAGCCATATTTTTCCATTAATGCAGTAGTAGAGAGCTCACTAAGCAGTCTGTGTATGAAGGGGAAATTGCAGATTTCCATTTCTTCAAAATAACACTTTTGGCCACTAAAATAGTTACTGCAATGTATCTTAATGTTAATTGGCAAGACCAATTCATCCAGCACTTCTAAAATACAGAGGCTTGGAGAATGAAAAATGGCAACACTTCAAAGTTTTTGAGAGAGCACCAAATATGGTGTTCCGGAACACATGCATTTTTGACAGGTATAGAGGATGCGTGAAAGGTTGGTATGGAGCTGTTTGCAGCTCCAACCTTCACTATGTATCGCCAATCTAGCCTTAAACAAATGTTCTGGAGTCCAGTAATACCTGTTTAATAGCTCGATGTGGAAGTCTTGCAAGGATAAATAACTTGAAGTATCTTTCACCTTGAGCCAGATACCCTCCTTGGTTTCTGTTGTGATAGTAAGGGTAAGTTCTTTTCCCCATTGTTTTTGGAGATTGAGAAATTAATGAAAACCATTAAGCCACCAATAAGTAACTCCTAAAAAGTGACTTTTGTTTCCATATTTCTTAACATGTTCTTCTAGAGGTGAGAAAGTTGAAACAGGCCAGTTGTCCCCCATCCTTGCATAAATCCTTGAGCATAGCTGCTGAAAGAGGGAACTGTTAGAGAGCAGTAGTCGATATCTGCTGCACATGTAATCGAAGGAGGTCAGTCTATCATCTCCTATTATATCTTTAATTTTCGTTAACCTTTTCTCTATCCGAATTGCATTAAGCATGGAGTTGGCCTTGATCCTGATGTATGGGTTATTCCATAGTGGTATGAGAAGAGAATTAGTGAGATTGGATGCTGTAATCATCTTAATGCATTGCAGAATGCCCCATGCAGATGCAAAGACTGTTTTTTTCTTAAGGATGTGGGTAGCTTTTTAAGGAATAAAAAAGAAGAGAAGGAACCAAATGGCATAGCTAAGCTTTTTTCAATCTCAAACCAGACCGGTGTGTATTCAGAGCTACTGGAGGGGGCCCACCTTACATTAGGATGCATTTGGTATGCTAGAAAATATAGATACAAATCTGGCAATCCCCTACCTCCTGTTGCCCAGGGTTTTTTAAGGGTCTTGTGTGACATGGGAGGCTGTTCTTTATCCCATATACATTGTATGATAAGCCTATTTATTCAAACTAAGAGCAACGAAAAGACCTTGAAAAGCAATAGGAGAATAATATAAGTCATTCTAGGGCAGGTATTCATTTTGGCTATTTCTAGTCTCCCCAGTAAGGACAGAGGATTATTCAATAATACAAAAATGTCATCAGCACATAAACTGATTTTATATTCTTTCCTGCTTACAGTCATATCTTCAATGCCTGAGTGCTGACATACGTACGTTGCCAGTGGTTCAAGTGCAACATAAAAAAGGAGGGACAAGAGAGGACAGCCCTGTCACATCCCACATGCTAGTTGAAATGTTGGAGAAATAATTCCATTAGATGATACTGAAGTGAGGGGAAAGTTATATAATACAATGACCCAATTCGGGAATATTGGTCCACATCTGTGTGTGGTTTTTTTTAGGACAGCCATTAGATAAGGCCATTCAGCCCTATCAAAGGCTTTCTCTGCATCTAGCGATAGGGCTATGGAAGGAAAATTTGACATCTGAGCTTGCTGGGTCAGGTGAGCAATTTTTCTCACATTATCAGCAGCTAATCTTCCTTTAATGAAACCAGCCTGATCTGTGTGCATAACTGATGGGGTGATAGTGTTCCGTTGCGTTGCTAAAAATGTTGCAATTATTTTGCAATCTGTGTTCAACAGAGATATAGGGTGGAAGTCAGCACAGTGGCAATCGTCTTTGTTCTTCTTTAACATTAAAGTAATTCAAGTAGTTCTTGCGTCACAAGACTTGATTCATTTTTGGAATGTTTCAGTGAAAACGTTAGAAAGAACAGAAGATAGATGATTTCAAAATGTTTTGTAGAAATCTATCCGAAAGCCATCTATCCCAGGGGCCTTGCCTGAATTCATATTTGCATAGCCTGTTCAATCTCTTGTGTTTTGATTGTTTTGTCCATAAACAACGCTTGTTCTGAAATTAGGGTATTAAAGGGTAGGCCTTTAATGAAATGATCAAATTTATCAAAGTCAAATTGGTTGTCTGATTTTGTACAAAGCTTGATATAATAAGTTTAAATTGATTATTTTTATCTATTGGTTCCAGGATGGCAATAAGGAAGAAATATTGTTGGCTAGTTCCCTCTTAAGTCTTCTGGCAAGTAATTTAGCTGCTTTATCTCCCCATTCATAATATCTTTGTTTGATCCTGTTGAGTGCAAATTCAACTTGGCTGGATGAACATTCATTATATTTATATTTGGCATTGATTAGAGAATGTAGGAGGTTTTGATTATTTGGGCCAGTCTTATACTTACTCTGCAACTCATTTATTTCCCTGTCCAGAAAGTCTAGCAACTTGAGTCTTTCTCTTCTTTTGGGAGGCATACTTTATGCATTTACTCCTTACAGTAGCTTTCAGAGCTTCCCAAAAGATGGTATCTGAGGTAACTGATTGCTTATTTTCTTGTATGAAGTTAGAGATGACTGAATCGACTGTGGAATAAAATGTTGCAGCATTTAGTAGCAGAGTGTTCAGCTTCCACCTAGAAGATTTTAATCATGTGTAACCAATGTCTATGGTAAATATAATGGGAGCATGATCTGAAATTAATATATTATCAATAGCTGCTTCCAGATGTCCTGGAATCAGTTATGAAGACACAAGAAAAAAGTCAATTGTGGAGTAAAATGAATGTACTGTAGAAACAGATGTAAGCAGAGTCAGGATGAGCTCTACCCTGACATCTGGTGGTGAATTGTGGCAAGTTGTGGAAAAGAACTTAAGGGGCTGATCTTGTTTGCATAGGCACATCCACCCCGCCTAGCATGAGCCCACAACAGCTCAAATGGTCACTTTGGCTGCTGTGGGATCCCCAGTTTCTCTATTATTGGGGCAGGAAGAATAAAGTGTTGTTACCCTGATTATGTGAATCAAGGACAGAGGAACTGTTTTATGATGGAGGGACTCACCATCAACTAAGTAGCACTCGCTAAACAAGGGCCATAGGTTCCAAAACCCAGTGAATTGAAAGATATGGGGGATAGGCATTTGTGCCAGGTGGTATAGGCTTGTCTTGAGGGCCTGAAACACCAACTGCACCTTCTTCTTCCTCATTCTCTCTCCACTGTAGAATATCAGAGCTAATTTTGATTCTATTAGGAGTCTAGTTTTAGGCTGCTGAGCTGAATTCACTTTGGGCCAATGGTGTACCAACGCTGAGGCTCCCCTACTCCAAGCTGAAATCACTAAAGAGCTAAAATTACTAAGAGCTGCAATCACTGAGTGCTGTGTTAAGTAGTGGGCAGGGGACTGAAGATATACTGTGGGATAGCTGGTGAAGCGGAGCGGCTCATGGGATGGCTAGCAGAGTGATTTTGGGTGATTTTTGGGTTGCTGGACTCAAGAAACTTTTGGGTTGTTAGATCCAAAGGGAAAGAACATGGCCCAATTTGCTCATCGTTTGGTTTATGAACCCAGTTGTGGTGTTTCCCCAATTTAATGCCGATGTCGTTTACCTCATGTTATTAAAGATTTTCTGCTACACAGAGACTCTGTGCTTGTGAGAGGAGAAGTATTGCCTCTTTGATGCATCCAGGGGTGTGTGTAAGATTTTCCCAGGTCACCGGGTGGGGTCTCGAGCCGGTTTTGCATTGCGTTGTTGAGAGGGAACCCCTATGTACTGAACCCGGCCCTTGCTGCTATCGACTCGGCCTGGCAGAAAGGTTACACATATGTACAGTCACACTCCTTGGTGTGTCTCAGTCTTACTATATATTTTAAATCAAGAACAACAAGGAGTCCGGTGGCACCTTAAAGACTAACAGATTTATTTGGGCATAAGCTTTCGTGGGTAAAAATCCCACTTCTTCAGATGCTGGTGCATCTGAAAAAGTGAGGGTTTTACCCATGAAAGCTTATGCTCAAATAAATCTGTTAAGTCTTTAAGGTGCCACTGGACTCCTTGTTGTTTTTGTGGATGCAGACTAACATGGCTATCCCCTGATACTTTTAAATCAAGTTCATTCATTAACAGTGTGGGTTGGCCTATGGCGCTTTGAGACCTGGGTCTCATGTAATTGGATTTGTCCAGATGTCTATCTAGTGTAGTATTCCAATCATGTCCCAGTATTATAGGAATATTTTTTTATTAGAAAGAACACCTGCAATGTCTTTGAAAACGTCAAAACTACCTCTACTTGGATTGTAAATGCTTCCTAGAATTAACTTTTTTGAGTTGAAATAGCCTTCAAGAAGAACATATTTTCCTACAGGATCAGACCAGGAATTATACATTTAAAAGTTATACTTTTATGAATTAATATGGATGTGCTTCTGCTCTCAGAATTCAATGAAGAATGATACTCAACACCTACCTATATCTTCTTGATTCTACTGGTATCTATTTTTGCTAGCTGAGTTTCCTACAGTAAAGCTACTTGGCACTTTTTCAATCTGAAGTATCTCAGGATTCTAATTCTTATGGAAGGTTGATTAAGTTCACTTACATTCCAGGAACACACTTTAAGAAAATTAATGGCAACGTTTTAAAAGATATATTAAGATATATAACCTTATTTTAAAGATACATATTTCCCTGTTCATATTCTACAGCCACATTTCTAGGACACGGTCTGTATTTATATATATTAGATACTGTTTAGTTTTGAATGAATTTATGCCTTCAGTTTAGCCTCTAAGAATGCCAGGTATATAAAAAAGATCTATAGTTAAATATCATGTGTCTTCCAAAGTATATTTGTAACGGAAAACAAACAAAAAAATTAATAGCCATAAAACAAGCCAGTTTGGGCACATTCAGATCCCTGATGGCTTCAGTTCCATCTGCTCCTCCTCTTCCTATATTATCTAATAATAGTCTGAATGTCTCTAAATACAAATATATTTTAAGTCAAATATTACCCTGTAAATACCATTGGGCAGTCTAGAATATATATAATATATTTCTTTCTACAGAAGATTTTATGTATACATACACATATGTATATGCATATACATATATACAGACTCATCACATGTAAATTTACAATCGATTTGGTAAATCAAATATAAATGAGTACAAAACCTAAGTATGAAAAATAAAATCGGTTATAGTCTACTTTACATGGCAGGAGTGTTGACTGTTCCAAGGGACTTGTGGTCACCATAACATAATCCATCAGAGGCAGAGTTAGTGAAGAGATTCTGTCTAGCAGTACAAGTTGTGATGATTAGTGCTGATAATACTTCAGTCAGTAGATGGTGTTATAAACGCCCGCTTAGTGTTAAACTGTTAGTCTATGCATTCCCATGCTATGCAGTTGTTGTTGCTCAGTTCCAAAGGATATCAGCAGAAGAGTTCAGTATAGCTGGTTATCTGCTAGGAGTTGGAAGATTACATGAAAACAAAGTGATTTTTAAACTTGTTGAGGTATGCTTTTCATGATGGAAAAAAACTATCTGCTATTTTTGGTCAAATCTGGTGTCAGTCTTTGAAAGTATCTGCCAAGCTTCAGAGGAGTTTTTGCAAAATCTTGTGAAGCCTACTAAATCCATAGTGAAAGTGGATGGGTACTTGATGCTGTATCTGATGTTGGTCCTTTTCAGGATTTACTTTATGCCACTGAATGCAGCCCTCTTTTTGTTTAGCACAGCTGGGAAGTCAGAAAAAATATTCTGGCCTTTGTACATATGGGTTTCAGCCTTCTGGCAGCATTCATTAACATTGCTTTATCAGTAAATTTCAGCAGCTTGAAGATGATGGGGTCTGGGCTTGCCAAACTCCTGCCCTCCAGTACCAGGCATTTGATGAGCCGTTACAATATCTAATAGGCATAACAGAGGGGGTCCAATTTAAGTATATCAGGTAGCCGTTTCTGAAGAAAGCTGATAATATCCTTCCCCTCTAGACCCTCAGCAATACCCCAAAGGCAAAGGTTATTTCTTTGAGATCTGTTTTCTGTCATCCTGGTTTTTTTCCAGTTTGTCTTGTCTAAGCTTTAACGAGGCAGCTTCTTCATTAATTTTCCTGGTTTCAATGACAATCTTTTATAGCTCTGAGAGCCATTTGGGATTTTACATCACATATATCTTTAGAGAGGCCATAAATATCTTTTGAGATTGTATCCAGTCAGTCTGCGAGGAATTCTTTTAGTGCCACGATATCCTGGCCTAGATTCTGCTGCGGCCTTGCAGTCTCCCGCTTCAGCTGCTTAGGTAATTTAGGCATAGGTCTTTTGTTGCCTCTCATTTTTTCATTGGAATCCATAGTCAACAGTTTGAAGTTTATCCAGGGGATTAATTTAATCTTTTATGACAGAAACTTACTTGACAATTTGTTAGGAATGTAATTATTAGAGATGAATTGATATGTAGGGAGTGAGGAGGTCCAGGACTAAGCAGCCACTATCCTCATGGGTATCATGTGACACCTCCCCCCTCCCCAATCTCCTTATTTGTACCTTTTATTTACACCTATGCAAAGTAGAGCAAAGTAAAATACTACCAAATCAGCATTCTTCACATTCTTACACTGCTAATAACAATTTACATTTACTGTGCACAGTTGTCAGTAATGACACAGTGTGCAAGGCAGTGGAGAATCAGGCCCAAGGTGTTGCCTTACAGTTGGCTGGAAAAGGTACCCAAATGCTTTTGGGAATGGACAAATCAGGCAGTCCCTCTTCCCCTGGAGGACCTTGCCAGCAGCACCATTTGCAGACACTGATTTTAGCGACTGTGGATGAGACCTCTATTTTCTGTGGTCTCCCCTGGCTTACTCACTAAACTAAATCCAGAGCTCCAATCAGAAAACATAGGATAGAGAGACATTTTCCTCCTGGAGTCACGGTTTTATCTGGTACAATCTTTACATTAACCCTAGAGTTGGGTGTTGCAAGTGGAGCTCCATGGCATACAGGGAAAAATTGGTAGGGCTCTCAAACAAACCTATGGATGAAGTACACACATTAATACATTTAGTCTCTCAACATTGCCATGAAGCAGAAAAGTATCTCTTTTCACAAATGGGGTAAGCGAGGCTCAGAGAGATCATATGATCATATTATGCAGGAAGTCTGTGGCAGAACTAGATATAGATCCCAGCTCTCCTGAATTGCAGCCCTGTATTTAAGCACACAATTATTTTTACATCCTTATGAATGGAGGCTTTGATTTTTGCTTTACCTTAAAAATGAGATCTAGAAATCTAGCTCTATTTTCAATTTCTTCTGCTTTATTTGTAATCTAATCTTTCAAGTATACATCATTATGATAATTTACATCAGTAATTTGGTTTTACTCATTAAATTGCTGCCTCTTCTTTTTAAAGATGGGGCATATTTAATGGCCACATTATATAATGTACAGCCTACCAGGAATATCCTATACTCTTCTGAAGGGCAGTTTAGTAATTTTCCACCAAATTTATCTAAGCATCTAAATCTCATTTTTAAGATACCAAATGTTCTTTCAATTACCATTCTGGTCATTTTTTGAGTTTCATTATAATTTATAATGAAACAGTTTTCAGAGATAGTCTGTGGATAAGACAGAAGATAAATTAGGCAGTTTTTCAAGGGATATCCACTGTCACCTATAAAATTGGTTTAAAAAACTTTCCAAACCTGCAGTACTTTATAATATATCTGAGCACCTAGATAGCTGCTTCTTGAGAAGCCATCCTTGTTGAGAATTGCAGTTTGCAAACAACAGTAAAAAATGTGTCTTTCAAATATGTAGATATAATTAAAATATATTTGGAGTAAAAGTTCATATTGCACAGGATTTTACTCCCATGACTCCAGTTAAAAAGTCAACCAATCACACAGCTGTAACTCAGTGAAGTGCTTTGAAATGTACTTTTAAATAAACAAAAATGACCCCAAACTAATAAAATCTACCATTACAATTAAGATGTATACATGCCTTAACTGAATAACTGCATGATCCCAGTATTGTAACCTTTGTCTTACCCCTCCCCTTACCCTTATTTGTTTTGTCATATTCAAGGCCCTGATTCTGCTACCCCACTGGTGAGAATGTGTGTGTGTGTCTCTCTCTCTCCCCATCCCCTGCCGCCCCTCTTTGGAAGGGGACTCAGAAGCCTCAGTAGCAGGTCATGAATCACTTGCTGTTCCTACAGGTTTTATATTATAAGAAAGAGTATTTACACTAGATGACCACATGTACAGTACAATATATGACAGAGTGAATTTCAGTAAGGTATCATTGAATAATGAATTTTTCCATTGAACCATAGTTAAGGAAACACCTATCCCAAATATATTGGCGCAAATTCATTGCTGGTGTAATTACACTGAGCAACAAAAGGGTTCACCGAAGTTAAATTTTCTCCTCTGTGTCAATCAGCAACCAAAACTGACTGGTCTAGGTTTAACAATATAAAACACTCAATTAATGATGTAAGACTTTATTTACATGGCCTATAAGATACATTTACATGGCCTATAAGGTATCTCTGTACTTATAAACTCCAATACTTTACAGTACCTATGAGATTCAAGATGTTTTTATTTACAAAAAGGTGAATGAACAGGTGCATTTTTGTGCATCCTTATTGCTTTCACTGGGCATATTGTTACTGGAATTTAAAAACAAAATTGTTGGTGATGCTATACATAATGAAAGATTTTCTATAGCTGTAGTAGAGGAGTCATTTTTGTTATGAGAAAACAAACAAATTAGAGGTGTGCAGAAGACAGATGCTGTTTCACCAAAAAAAAAAATGAAAAATTGGCTTTATTTTGAATCTGAACAAAACTCAAGATTTTTTAAATTCTCTGCAAAGGAAAATTAAGAAAAAATATTTTGAGTCAATCGAAATGTTTTATTTCAACTAAATCATTTTTTTAATTGTGACTTTTAAAAAAAAAATCTTACACAAGAGAGGCAATGTGGCCTAATGAATAGAATACTGAACTTGGGGCTCAAGGGATCTGGGTTATATTCTTGGGTGGTACTGGGCAAATCACTTCATTTCCTTGTGCCTCAGTTTCTCCATCTGTAAAATGGAGATAATGATACTGACACCTCTTTCGTAAGGTGCTTTAGATATCTGGAAGAAAAGAGAGGATGTAAAAATCACTGCCATTAAATATGTTGTGGTAGTGATAAGAATTGGAGTTAGAGTTCATCTGAGATCACCCCCTGCCTTCTGGGAATAAATGATAGTAATATCATCATTATATTTTGCATCACATTAGTCTATCATAGAATATCAGGGTTGGAAGGGATCTCAGGAGGTCATCTAGTCCAACCCCCTGCTCAAAGCAGGACCAATCCCCAACTATGTCTCACACTGTTACTCCATCTCCTATCCTGGGCCTCCATCTCCTGGTGCTGCACTGCTTCTATTGCTTACATTAATCTCTTTCTTGACCTCCTTTTGTTTTATAGCCTCCTGCCTCCATGGGAAAACCAACGTTCTGTCTTCTTCATAATTCATCAAGGCCTGAAATGGACTCCAGAAACATCTCCTCTATTCTGCTTCCTACTAACATCTTTGGAAGCCCTTGTGGACTGTTTTCAACATCTGACTGGTCCAAGGGCAAGTGCATCATGAGAGGTGTTAGATAATGATAAGGGGGAGGAATAGCTCAGTGGTTTGAGCATTGGCCTGCTAAACCCAGCGTTGTGAGTTCAATCCTTGCGGAGGCCATTTAGGAATCGGGGCAAAAATTGGGGATTGGTCCTGCTTTGAGCAGGGGGTTGGACTAGATGACCTCCTGAGGTCCCTTCCAACACTGATATTCTATGATTCTATGAAAGATGCATCATCCTCAGAGTCGCTGGGATTCTGTTGATAGTGGAGAGAAAGTGAAATATTGTTAATTTTCTTATCTGAACACAATCCCATTAACCTCATGATGTAAGACACTGTTTCTGTTTGGGCCATTTTGTCCCTGTCTAGAATCTTGACTTTGGCATTTTTTTCAAGCTACACAGTGTATTGAGGTCAGAGGGTTTTTTGTTTGTTATTCTTGTGATGTAAGAGAGAGAGGATTAAGAACTGTCTAGCTACCCTTACATCAAGCCAATCCACTGTATAATGGTATTTAATGTTAATTAGTCTAATGTACTACAAAACAGAGTTCAGTAACACAGTAGCAGAGCTAATGAAAGGAAGACTAATGATTTCCTTGCTTACAGGCCAACAACTCTGCTGCCTGTGGTTGCTATTACCCACTGTGATGTTAGTGAACGTTCCTCATCTGCTATGTGAACTTACCTACCACCAGACCACTGGGGAATAGGACTGCTATGATGTGAGACAACTGACAAGAGTAAACAATAAGATCTGATGCAACTGGACAAATCAGGTATTGTGCACAAGCAAACATGCACTGACTGTGATCCCCATGTATAAAGTGGAACATTAACAATCAGAAAACTTCTTCATGATTTTAAAGTTCAAAGAAATAGACAATCTAGGAAAAACTCCTACATCAGATAGATTGCTGAGATTCTCCCAAAAGAGCTGTCCATCAGTAACTGGTTAAAATTCTAGCATCCAGAATGTAGTCAGGGGTGTCTGACATAAACTGGTTCCTATAACTCATGACGTATTGTCCAAAAGTAAAAGGGGCATAGTACCAAGAAATTGTAAAGGAAAATATGGAATGTAAAATCAGTAAGATGTCATAAAGGGTAGAATTTATGGTTCAGCATGTGTTAAAGTAAACATGAAGGGCCAAATCCTGAAGCCAGTGGGGATTTGCCTAAATAAGGACTGAATAAGATTGAGTAAGACTGTTGAGATTTAGCTCAACATTTTTAAAGTGAAATTTGAAGAGAAGTGATGTGACTCAGTGTCTAGAAGAAGATTCCAGATGAATCTTGGAAGAGCACAAGTAAATGGGAGGCCACAAATAAAGGAATGTGAGGTAATAGGTACATACAAGCATCACAGAGGTGAAGCAAGTGCATTGACTGTTTTGTTAAGTATTCTAGTAAATGAAGCTTCTGAACAATTACTTATGGGGAAAAAGGATGGCCAAGTGGTTGAAGTACTGGCCTGGGATGTGGGAGACCCAGGTTAAATTCCCTGTGCCAACATGAACTACCTGTGGGACCTTGGGCAAAATCACTCAGCCTCTCTGTGCCTCAATTCCCCAACTCTAAAATGGGGATTATATTACTTCCCTATCTCACAGGGGTCCTGGAACAGAAACAGACACCACCAGGATAAAAGCACTCACTGCCTGTTGGAATGGTGCCCCCATGACCAAGTCAGTCATGGGACACACAGAACAATTATTTGTATTGCGGTAGCATGTAGGAGACTCAGTCTTGGACCTAGACCCCATTGTGTTAGGCACCGTACGCACACACAGCAAAAAGATGGTCTGTGCTCCAAAGACTTTACAATCTAATTACTAGGCAAAAGACAACAGAGAAGTAGGAAGCCTTAGGAGACAATGCTGGGAGTGTCCACAGATCAGCTGCCTATCTGTTAAGTTTTCAGTAGGCACTATGGCAAAGGAGGGATTTGAAGGAAGACAATCCTGTGAAGTATGTGTAATTATCACAATTTTTGTGATGGGGAAAAAGAAGCTGTTTAAAAGAGGCTACGTCAGTTATTAAAGGTCATATGTAAAGTTTGTGGAAGAATTGGGAATAGAAGCCACATTTTCTGAGTCCCATTCCTGGTCCTTAACTCCTGCCATCCTCCAGAGATGCTTGATTTAGTTATCTGAACAATGACAGCAATTTTTAATAATATCTGAACTTAATGTTTGAATGAGTATGGCATATTCTCTCTACATATTCCAAATTCCCTAACTCCCTTTCCCTCACTTCAACAATAGAAAACTATATAGATGTTTGGCATCTTTCACAAATAAATAAAAGATAGCACTCCCCCGCCCTCCCCGACACACAAATAAAGGAAAAAGCTAAGATTAATAGAAATTCAAAGTAAAAGGAAAATAAAAAGGGAAAACTATTTCTGTGGTTTGTAAAGCAATCATTAAAAGAAAAGTCCCTAAATCAGTCTCTAATGAGAAATATTACTATATCACTGGATATATTACCAGAGGATATATTATAATGAAAAGTGCTATGGCTTCTGAATTTCTAAATTCAGCTTTCCAAAGGGAAAAAGGGTAGTTGTCCCACCATCTTTGCAATATAAAAGAAGGGGCAGAAGTGACCCATGTGGTTTTTCACAACGAACTACAGCTGCTGTTTGCCTTCTAGCTACTACACAAACACATGTCAGTGTAAGTTCTTCCCCGCTCTGACTGACAGATTCTTTAAGAGTCAGAGAACGCAGGGAGAAAAGGTGATTGAGAGCATGGCCAGTGATGGATACCAGCCTGCAAAGGACACTTCCTACAATACTCATTTGAAATGACCTGCAAGGTTTGAAAGCATTACTGTTGCTGTGCTGCTCAATTTTCAATCATAGATGCCAAAAATTACACTTCTACCTCCATATGTAGGCACTTAAATACCTATTTTAAGCACCCAAATTAGCACACAGATGCATAAAATGGGTATTTAAGAGTCCACATATGGATTTCTGTGCATACATTAGCCAACTAAGTCTGAAATACACTCTCTTGATGGATGGACAATATTATAATATCCTCATTGCTCATATCATCTCTTAAATAAAGCTACATTATTATACAGCATATTTCAAAAAACAACCATCTTATAGTCCTGCTCAGCTGTCACTTATAGACCAGATTTCCTCACATCCACCCAACCTACTTTGGAAATGGCCTACAAACCTTCATAAAACACCATGCTGCCATGCACCACAACATCTTTGAAGGTACAGAGAACCCTGCATTAATTCTCCAACACTTACTCATACTAGCAGTACCATTCATTTCAGTAGGACTATTCTCGTAGGTAAATACTACTCATAGTGAGTGGGGGTTGTAGAATTAGGTCCCCGGTGCACAAAAGAAAACACTCAGAGCCTGATTCAGCAAAGTACTTAAACACATACTTAAGACTGTCCCTATTCATAAAAGCTCTGTTCCACCACATTATGGAACTTCTTTTTTTGTCTATAGATTTTCGGGAGGAGGAGGGATGGGAAGAGAAGGACATTTATTTCAAAATATATTCAAAGAACATTAAAGTTGTACAGTTAAGCACTCAAAAGTCAAGAAACACCAAAGTTAACACTGTGTAGGCAACCTTAATTTTGCCCTTTACGCTTTAATTATGTAATCTTTAATTACGTTATCCCATACTATTATTTCCACATGGCCCTTGAAGGAAGCATATAGTGCAACCGGTTGGGCAGTGCATGAGGCAGCAGGATGGTCAACATTTATATTTAGCAACTTACTAGAAGAGGAGAACTGCACACAGTAATTGATCTGCCAACATCAAATTAAAAAAAAAATCTCATGTGTAAATTTAACTCCATACTAATTTTTAAATAATTTTAAATTCTGCACTACAGATTAATCTTGCTGAGGGACCTGAATACAACACAGGAATTCCCCTAAATGGCTGAAACAGTTTCCTCATGATGCCAAGACTGGACTTAAGTTTGTTTTAAACATGTTCCCAAATTGTTTAAGTTTGGCGATATGTTTAAAATACTGTTATGGTCCTGATGGAACCACGTTTCAGAACATATGAATTGTCATACCTTACAATGAGAAGTGCAAGAATCTGTGCAAGAATCTGTGCAATGCATTAACTTGACCCCAGGGGATGCTTCTTCCCAATCGCCAGCAGTAGGTGACTTATGCCCTGAAACATGTGGCTTTCTATGCTTTTTTATCCTAATGTAACTGTGAATGTTCTCATTTTCCTTATCAATGTTTAATCCTGCTAAACTCTTGGACTCAATGATAATCTTATGCCACTGAGTTCCACAGGTTAATTATGTACTGTGTAAAAAAAATGTGCATTTCATCTAGGTACAATAGAGTGATTTTTTCCTCACCCCTGGTAATCAAACAGCATGAGGAGTGGGATGATGCTTCTTTAATGCAAGGAACAGAATTTAGTACTGGATAGTTCCATGACAGTTGGAAACAACAGTTAGGAACAGTCAGTTGGTTTCTTGTGGCTGAAAGACTTGCTCTCAAGTGTTTTCTTTGAAGGAACAGAAATGCTACCATCATTAGGTTACAAATAATACTTAACAAATTATCTCAGTTTTTGGTAGCCAGTGGTAATATTGTTTCCATTTCTATGAAACAGTTAACAGTGATAAAAGAAGAGGGAGGAATAATAGTGGTTTCAAACCAGGTAATATCCTAAAGGAGAGAAATAAATTCCTCCATTGCAAATAGTATTTTTGAAACAACGTCTAGTGATTTACCGACCCAGGGGAAAGTCCCTATTGCTCTTCCAGGTCTTCAGACTTCTTCACTGCATTCAGGCACACAGTGGCTGCACACAGTGGCTGCACAGTGGTGCAGTGCCCAGATAACCATCCTCCTTGGCTTAGTTCCTAGAAATCCTGATGCGATGCATTGAAAAAGTAATAACTGAGGCCTGGCAGGCCTTTGTTAATTATTAGCCTAACTGGTGAAAAGTGGCCAAAGTCACAATAATCTGTTATATAGAACTGTTTAAGAAAAGGTCTGAAGAGACAGAGACTGAATTAATTTAAACAGAAAAGGTCTACTGATACCACTTCAGGACTGTGTTAAGATTATAACTGGTAAACAAATGGAGCAGAGCACAGCCAAAATTGGTGTGTCAGAAATTAGGCCTAGTTGGTGGACAAATAATGAGAGGATAGATTATTTCACTCATCGCCTTTTTGGGGTACTTAGAAAGAGACTTGGGTGGGGAAGAAAGGAATTTTTACCATTACCATAGCTGCAGTGGAAGGATTGTTGCTGTGACACCAGAACTTGATACTCCAGTGGGGACACTTGACCATCATCACTGCACCAGCAAGGACCCAAACTTGATACCTTTGAGAACTTGTTCAGCCTTCCCTTCCCTCGTGCGCTCCTTTCTACCTCTCATTTTTCTCCTGGTCTCTCTCTTTCTCGTGGCTTTCCACCTGATTCTGAAATCCACTGCACGTCACCAGCACAGCGATATGAGATGCCCATCCAGCTCTGCTGGCCTGAGAAACTCCAGTGAAGAACAGGAAGGTGAGCTTGGGTCCAGAGCAACAGGCCAACCTGCCAGCCCAAAGCATCCATTCATGGCTGACCAGCTGCGCTATATCCTGAGAACATCAACAAAGCTGTTGTAATGCTTCCTACAGCGACTCAAGAACATGAGTGTCACCCTCAGGGCAGACTGTTAGGAAGTAGGGCACAAACCTCAAATTGGTTGGGAGATCTATACTTAGATGTCACCAACCAATTATCAAGTGTAAACTCCTCAGGCACAATAACAGCCTAAACATGGTGCTACATGCAGTCCCGGTGGATATTCTGTATGCTGCCACCCCAGTGAGTGTACCTTTGTGAAAGATGGTCCCTTACACGAAGAATCATGGCAATATTCAGGTTACTCCCAGTCCCAAAGGACCAGTCGCTCATCCCAGGTCAGTTACACCTTAGCTTTCACACAAAAGACAACATTTGTAGCCAATCATATAATAAACTGTATGACGGTTTATTAAATAGGAAAAGAAAACAAGAGAGTTATTTACAAGGTTAAAGCAGGTAAACATAGATTCACAAATGAGTTACAATATTAAGTTTCAAAAGGTAATAGAAGCTTCTATAGCCAACAAGTTCCATATATCCTTTAGGGCTAAGCCAGTCTAAACAGCTGGATATCTCTTGCTTACCCCCCAGATTGCAAGCAGTATAGAGCTCCTTAGTTTCTCTTGTTTGAGGTTTTTATCCCTCTCCTGCCATGTGCTCTGAACTGCAAACTCAGCTGATAGGAGGAATCCTCTTTCATGATTCATCTTTGGGGTTGGAGGGCAGGAGAGCAGAACTCCAACATCCCACAATAGTCTGTCTGGTATTGATGCAGATTACCTGTTTGGAAGGATGTAACACCTTCTGTTGCTTATCATCCCTTCATACTAATTAATGTATGTCTCTCCTGTCTGGTGATGTACACAGTCACAGAGGCTCACAATGCAATCACTCAAACCACACCTTATAATAAGGGATACTGATGTTATAAATGAGATTAATGCATGCAGCAACTCACAGGCATTCAATAAAGACTAAATACATTATTATAATGCCGATACCTATTTAACAATACTGACAGACAGGTGAGCCAGACTGATTCCAGCTATGTATTTGTCAGTGTTCACTTGAGACATGGGGACTTCGGCATTAGCTGAAAACAGGCCTGCCAGCATCACAGCTGTATTTCCTGCATCTTTACTATCCTACCTCTTCTTTCCCTTCTGTGTCTGTCTCTTTTGTCTGAAGCAGGAAAGGGATTCAGAATTGAACTAACCCTTTCTTCCTCCTCAGGCAGAACTGTTTGTCTGAATAAGAGACTTTAATCAATATACACTATCTACAAAAAGGAACTTTGTTAAGTTTTGATTACGTTTGTTTTGCATAAAGAATCAGTTTGTTTCAATGCTCTTTACCTCATTTTATTTTTTTCCTTTTGTGCGTTTCAGTCAATAAATTGATAGTCTTTGGCATGAATTTCATAGTGTGTTTGCCATGCTACTAAGCAGCCTAAAGTCTCTGTATATCAAAACCTGAACTTTGTTTAACACTGTTTAATGCCAGACTGTGTTATGTTAACGTCTTTGGCCCATTTACTCCATCTAAATGATACTAATATCATTATATTTTGCATCTCATTAGTCTGTCTCAAATTAACTCCACCTCCTGTTTTAGGCCTCTATCTTCTCCAATCATTTGCTGAAAACAGCCCATGACGGCTTCCAAGGACTCCTTATTTTAATCTCTTCTTTGATCTTTCTCCTCCCTTTGTTTTTAGCCTCCTGCCTCTCCAGAAAACTAACATTCTGTTATCTTCATGATTCATCAAAGCCTGAATTGAAATCCAGAAACATCTATAGTCTTCTTCCTACTAAGGTCCTTAAAAACCCTCATGGACTGTTTTCAGCACAAGGCAGGTCCAGGGGCAAGTGCATCTTGAGAGGTGCTAGGTAAAGATGCCTCATCCTCAGATTCATTAGCATACTGGGATTCCGTTTGGGGTAGAGAGAAAGGAAAATTACCAATATTAGCCCCCACCATGTGTTAGATATATTTACAAATATAAAATAAGGTGCAGTCCTTACCCTGAAGATCTCACAAACTAGAAGACTGAATAAACACAGACATATGAAGGACAGGGGGAGGAGGTATATATACATTGTTTTGATAATATGTTTTCATTTTTTAGGGACGTAGACCAAGATTACCCATAAGCTGCATAGCTCATGGGCATGGTGTGTGGGGGAACTTCTTCCCTAGGATGGCATCTGCCTCCAAGATCTCCCATTTCCTCCTGGTACTGACTCCTGGCAAGCGGGCTCTAGGTTCTCCCTTCTGCTGCCTCTTCCATGGCCACTTCTGCTGCTCTTGGCTAGAGGGAAGGCAGAATTAAGATCCCTACTTAGCCCTGAAATCTGCAGTTTCCTTATTCCCAAGCCTGGGGAGGGAAGCCATCTCCTCAGACATGGGAATGGGAGGAAGAGAAGACTGGAAACAACCCCTCTCCCAGCACTGAATATTGGGAAGATTGAAGATCCTTGTGACCATCCCCAATGGCTGATGGGGCGTGAAGATTTCTGCAGATCTGCCCTCCCCCTTTCTAAGCCTGAAAAAAGGAAGGGGGAGATGAAAATCTAGGTATCCTTACCTATGTCCCAAGATGAGGGCCTCCTGCTGCCCAAGTGAGCAGCAGCAACAGGGCCCATCTTGGCCTGAGGAGCAGAAGCCATTGATTTGGGGGTTGAAGGCACTGCATGATTTTCGGATGGGGAGGTAGCAGTATATGGTTGAGAGGAGGAGACAGGGACAGCAGTTATTGATTTGGGTGAGGAGGAGGAATAATGGGGAAGAGAGAGAGAGAGAGAGAGAGAGATGGACTGAGAGAATGTGAGATAGGGGAGAAGAGGAGAGAATAGAATCAGATTGGGAGAGAATGTGAAAAGAGTGAGTGAATGACTGAAATGGAGTGAATAAGAATGGAAGATGGATTGAGAGAGAGAGCGAATGACAATAGCTGGATGGAATTTGTGGAATGAGAATGAATGAGATGGAATGAGAACAACAACAAGGTGAATGAGGATGAAGGGACTGCACTCATAAGTATTAAACTTGAACTCAGCCTGTCATTCTGCATGCACTTAAAAACAAAAGTCAGAGGGAACACCAATGTAGACTCTCCCATATCTTGATATAATTAGCTAGTTTCATGCTGGCATCATGCTGGGCGTGGGGTCTCCAAGAGAGACGTAGATATGGAGAGTTACATAGGGTAGCTGGCCTTTTAGGGGAGATGGGCCCCAATCCAACTGTGACAAGCCTAACTTGCCTCCCCAGGTGGGAAAATGATTTCAGTCACGTGACTAACTCGGTCCATGCCTAGATCTGAGGGGTAAGGAGCTGCTGAACAACAGATATAAGCCAGCACACAGCCCTAGGAAGGAGGGACTGAGAGACCCTAGCCTTCAAAGGTGAGTTACAGCACAGGAAGGCCAGAATTTTAAAGCCACAGTCCCAAGACGGAGGACGTTTAAATCTGAAGGGGTGGGCAGAAAGAAGCCTTTGTAGGAGATGAATGATACTGAATTAGACCCCAGCAGAAGGGGAATATTGTTTCAAAGACTGTGACCACATTATTCTGGGGAAACGGAGGAAGGTGCCTGCAGGGTCACCCATGCCCGAAGGGGGTGTCATTTACAGAGAAGTATAGTCTTGTGAACCAGCTCAGTGAAGGTGTTCCATCTGTAAGGACCAAATAGTGTGGTGAGGCTGGCATCACTGTTGAAACTGAGGATGTGAGGAAGTGTCATGGAGTAAGACCAGCATAAAAAGGTATGAATGGTGGGGCTTGTGGGGATTTGGCAGAGATATGTAAGACCTGAATTCTGGAGTTGTACAAGACACATAACAAGATGTCCTCCTGCTCCAAGACTAGAAGACACAGAGGGTATGTCTACACAGCAAAGAAAAACCCGGAGCTGGTCCATGCCAGCCAACTCGGGCTCGGACTGCGGGGCTGTTTCATTGCTGTGCAGACTTCTAGAGTCAGGCTGAAGCTTGGCTCTAGGACCCTGCTCAGAGGGGTGTCATTTCAGCAATCTAAATCGTCAGCAACACATTAGTAACAAGTTGCCTTATTTTTGGATGTTGGTCTCCTGGCCTCTCCCATTACTATACTTAAAACTTATGGGATCTTGAAAGGTGGGCTTAATTTACACACACACTTAAAACTCCAGGAAGATTACTTCTCTTTATATCACATCCCTCCTATGCCTGCTACCATTTGCTATGCCCCAGACCAACTGGGCACCCTAGATGTGTGTATGAGACCAAAATCTGAATAAATGAGAGAGCCTATCCTTGTGCTGAGGTGATTGCCTCATGCCATCTGTGGCTCTCTCTCTGTCAGACTGGCATGATCCACCCTTGACCACTGTGTCCTGCACCCCATATGATCCAGTGCTATATCCTCTAATGCTACCCTGCCCCATCAGCACTCCTGTCTTTCTTGCTCTGTGCCTGCTGCTACTTTTTCCATTCCCATGGTAACCCTGCCCACTGCTATCCGGACCCTGTACTTGAGCCCCACCCTGTGGCCAACTGTTAATGCCTTAGTCCTGTGCCCACCCCACTGCCCTAAACCATGAACCCCATCTCCCTTTCTGTCCCAGCTCTGTACCCCATATTGTCCTTGTCCAGCACTGTGCCTAGCTACTGCCCAGCCTGGCACTGTGCCTCCTGTACCCAGCTACTACCCCTGCCCCACTGTGCCCAGCTACTGCCCCTGCCCCACACTGTGCCCCCTGTACCCAGCTACTGCCCCAAACTGTGCCCCCATGCTCAGCTTCTGGCCATGCCCCGCACTGGCCCCGTGTCCAGCTACTGGCTATGCCCCACACTTTGCCCAACTGCTGGCCCTACCCCTGCCTTGCACAGTACCCCTGTGCCCCATAGCTGGCCCTGTGCCACAGTGCTCCCCCGTGTCTAGCTGCCAACCCTGCCCCACACTGTGCCCCCCCATACCCAGCTACTGGCCCTGCCCCACACTGTGCTCTACCCATGCCCAGCTGCTGGCCCTACCTTGTCTTCCCCTGCACATGCCAAGCTGCTCATCCAGCCCTCCCTCCTCGCCCAGCTGCTAGCCCTGCCACACAGCAGTTGGCTGTGCTCTGCACTGCGCCCCCCACATGTCCAGCAGCCGGTTCTGGCCCGCATTGTGCCCCACACCCCATGCCCAGCAGTAGGCTCTATCCCCCTGGGCCCAGCTGCTGGCCCTGCCCTGTGACCCCCTCCCCTCCCGTGCCTGGCTGCTGGCTCTGCCCTGGACCCCCCACCTGTGCCTGGCTGCTGGCTCTGCCCCGCGCCATGACCCCCGTGCCCAGCTGCTGGCTCTACCCTGTGACCCCCCCCCCCCGCACTCAGCTGCTGGCTCTACCCTGTGACCCCCCCACCCCCGTGCCCGGCTGCTGCCCCTGCCCTGTGACCCCCCCGTGCCCGGCTGCTGCCTCTGCCCTGTGACCCCCCGTGCCCGGCTGCTGCCCCTGCCCTGTGACCCCCCCCCGGACCCGGCTGCTGCCTCTGCCCTGTGACTCCCCGTGCCCAGCTGCTGCCTCTGCCCTGTGACCCCCCGTGCCCGGCTGCTGCCCTTGCCCTGTGACCCCCCCCGGACCCGGCTGCTGCCTCTGCCCTGTGACCCCCCCCGGACCCGGCTGCTGCCCCTGCCCTGTGACCCCCCCCCGTGCCCGGCTGCTGCCCCTGCCCTGTGACCCCCCCCGGACCCGGCTGCTGCCTCTGCCCTGTGACCCCCCGTGCCCGGCTGCTGCCCCTGCCCTGTGACCCCCCCCCCGGACCCGGCTGCTGCCTCTGCCCTGTGACTCCCCGTGCCCGGCTGCTGCCCCTGCCCTGTGACCCCCCGTGCCCGGCTGCTGCCCCTGCCCTGTGACCCCCCCGTGCCCGGCTGCTGCCCTTGCCCTGTGACCCCCCCCGGACCCGGCTGCTGCCTCTGCCCTGTGACCCCCCCCGGACCCGGCTGCTGCCCCTGCCCTGTGACCCCCCCCGGACCCGGCTGCTGCCCCTGCCCTGTGACCCCCCCCGGACCCGGCTGCTGCCCCTGCCCTGTGACCCCCCCCGGACCCGGCTGCTGCCTCTGCCCTGTGACCCCCCCGTGCCCGGCTGCTGCCCCTGCCCTGTGACCCCCCGTGCCCGGCTGCTGCCCCTGCCCTGTGACCCCCCCCGGACCCGGCTGCTGCCTCTGCCCTGTGACCCCCCCGTGCCCGGCTGCTGCCCCTGCCCTGTGACCCCCCGTGCCCGGCTGCTGCCTCTGCCCTGTGACCCCCCCGTGCCCGGCTGCTGCCCCTGCCCTGTGACCCCCCCCGGACCCGGCTGCTGCCTCTGCCCTGTGACCCCGCCGTGCCCGGCTGCTGCCCGTGCCCTGTGACCCCCCCCGTGCCCGGCTGCTGCCCCTGCCCTGTGACCCCCCGGGCCCGGCTGCTGCCCGTGCCCTGTGACCCCCCCCGTGCCCGGCTGCTGCCTCTGCCCTGTGACCCCCCGGGCCCGGCTGCTGCCCATCCCAGGCCCGTTTCCCGGCCGCTCTGTGGCGGCCCCCCCCCGGCGCCCGGCCCTTGGTAACGCGGTTTCCATACTCACCGCACCTGCGCACTGAGGCGGCCCGTGACCCGCGCCGCTCTCAGGCAGCCGGGCCGGGACCGGACTCCCCCTCCCCGGGTACTGGAGCCGCCGCCGGCTCCTCCAGCCTCCCCGCCCGGGCGGCGGCGCAGGCGCGCTGCCTCCTCCCCTAGCGGCGGCTGCTCAGAGCCTCGCGGCGGCGGCGGCGGCGGCGGCTCCCGGCTCCCTCAGAGCCCAGCGAGCGCGGCTCGGGCAGCAGGAGGCGGGGACCCGGCGCTGTGTGAGGGGAGCCGCACCGCACCCCTGGCCCGTTAGGGACCGTCGCTGCCCGGGAGAAGCAGGAGGCGAGGGGCTCGCCCATCCCCACCCACCCAGCTGAGGTGAGGCCAGGGCAAAGCATCCTCCCTTTCCTTCGCCCCCCATCCCTCCATCCCCGGGCTCCTTCCCTTCATCCCCCTTTTCCTTCGCCCTGCTGCCTTCCCCTCATCCTGCCTCGCTCCTTGTTCTCCCCGGCTCCCCTTCTCCTCTCCTTTCTTCTCTCCTTCCCCTCCCACCCCGGCGCCTTCTCCCCCGGTCCCCATTTGGCACCCACCAGGAGGAACCACAATTCTCTCCCGATTTTTAATGCGGTCGTAATGCTCGCCCGGGGGGGGGAGAATCAGACAGGCACAGGCAGAGATAATCCCCCCCCCCCCCCTTCAAGGATGGACTTGAATTAATGGTCATTTTGTGCGGCGTGGATGGTGGGAAGCGGAGGATTATATTTAGGAAGGGAAGGAAAAGGGTCAGAGGTGGCTTGGGTCCTTTCTTTTCCTCCCTGCCATCCCTTGGAGGTGCTTCTAGCTCTCTATTCTTTTCATTGTCTCCCTCTCTTTATTCATTTTTTAAATTCCCCTTTCTTCAGGCATCAGAGGGCTTTTTAGCCATCCACCCTGTGTCTCTAATTTACAGCCTTTCTCTGCTGCTGCTCTGATTGTCTCAGTAAGAAGCCACCAGGAAAGGGGAGGGGGGAGGCTAGTGTGGAGAAAGCAGCTTTTTTACACCCTTTCCCTTTAGGCCTCTTCCAATTTCTAATATATTTCAAACCACCCGCTTAATATTTGATTTGGAATCCATCCTGAAAGGTCCTTAGTCCTGTCAAAGCATTTGGTGAGGGGCAAAGAACTAAAGTTTTTAATATGTACAGTGCAACCTTGTCTTTATCCACAATGTTCTGGGGATGTCAAAAACGTTCAGATGAATGGGGTTTGGATAATTAGGGGTGGGAAGTGACAAAGTGTTTTACACTATGGGACATAGCTGGGTTTTGGATTAGGAGCAGATTCCACTAAACATGGGGTGTATAACAGGGTGGTACTTGGTACGTAGAGGTGTGATTTTTGTTGCTTTGTTTGCTTCTTTGAAGGGCTGTGTTTTGTGGTGTGCACAGTGAACATGTTTTTAAAATGTTGTTATGCAAAACAGAGAGGGTGTTTAAAAGAAACTTGCAAGGGGAATATGTAGCATGCACCTGCTTCTGGATGGGTGGGTGGGTTATATTATCTCGTGACACATTGGGGGTGTAAATTTCTTGTTTCTTTTTAAGGTGCTGGTCAGGCATTTTTAAGAAATGCTTTATGTGAACGCTGCCTTTTCTCTCTTCAGCTTCAATACAAAGATATATAAAGCATTTGTGTGATAGGTACTGTATTCCAGGCAATTTATTTTTTTCCTCTTCTTTTTCAAACATCCATTTATTGAGCTATAAGAAGTTTATTTATACTCTGTCAGGATGAATGTGTTCCAGCATTCTTGTTATTTTGGAAATAAAAAGATACTATAGCTAGCAATGCAAAACTCTTATCAGTCAAAGGAATGTAAAAACCTTCAAACTGTACCATATTTTGGCATATATTCCTTGAGAACATTAAGATTATGTTAACTTGTCAAGATTACTGCAAATATAGTTGTGTATTTTGGAGCGGAGGGTGAAAAAGTAAGGAATAGACTTAAATCTAGTGATTTCCTGATGAAAACGACAGACTTTATTGGCTCTGTAGCTAACTATTAAAATGTATTTGATTTTTTTCATTTCAAATTTCATGGTTAATGTTTTGTAGCTCTCTTCTCTCCCTCCACCCCCTCCCCCAACTGGGGGCATAAAAAATCATAGAAATTAACAGAATTCCTCCTAGAAGTGCACAAGCATTGACTTGGGTAGAAGAAATGTTGCAGTCAATCATGTAACAGTATTTAGGGACTGTTAGAGGAATAATGTACCCCCAACTGTACATAATGAGACTGTAATTCCATTAATGGGTTCTGGTGACGACATAAGCCACAAGAGTGCAGCTCTACTACCTTGTCAATATCACTGGAACTCCGAGGTGGAATTACAACCTTAATTTATGTATGTTTTGGGGGTTCCTTATGTCATGTTAACATTGAAAATGTGTGGGTACCGCTGAAATGCCACAGAGCCACTTTTAATTACTAGAGTTAATTAATTATCTTTTGTGCCAAATAGTGTTTGTCATGACAGTCTTCTATAGGTACTGTACACTATCTGTATCAGTGAGTTTGGGAAAATTTTCTCTGTATACTCCCCGGCCACTCAGATGGTTAGTTTTCAGGGCAGTGTGGACTCTCAAGTGCTGGCCAAAGAAGGGCAAGCTATTTGTTCCTTTTCTGTATCCTTTGTTTACAAACAGCCCTCCAAAAGCATAACAAAACAGAAGAGCTCTATTTATGCTAGGATTCGTAACCCAAAACAAAGGATAGAAACAATAAATACAGTAAGTAATGGTAACAAAGAATGCCAATATTAAACTAATATAAAATTATTTGTATTATAGTAGCAGTGTGGAACCTAATCAGGTTTGGGGCTCTATTGTACTGGCTCTGTACAGACATAGAGGAAGACACAGTTCTTCTCCCAAAGAGCTTGCAATCTGATGTAAAAGAAGATACAAGAGGATGTGACAAAATAAATGATTGGGTGAGGAAGAATAAGGGTAACAGTGATAAACGCATGTTTATATAGATTAGTTAAGTGCTCAGCTTGATGACTAACATCATTTAAGGTCTATGTTCTTCAATTATAAGGTATAAATAAAGATATACAATACATTTCAGCAATTACCACTGTCTATCTTCATAGTCATTAGCCAAAATAAACTTTTTTTTCAGTACTTATCTATGTGTGTGCCTTAATTATTTGGCAATTGCTCAGACACAAACCTTTGATAGAACTTCACTAAGGTACTTTCACTACACTAGGGCTTTATTGAAACTGAAGGTTACCCAAATCACCAATTCGTTTGTGGCGTTTGCTTTCTAAAGCAAAGCACCAAAAACCCTGGCTATGGGACTCTAGTGCCTTATCTACACCAGAAAATTGCCCCTTGCTGATAAGAGTTGTCAGCAAAGGGTACCCTTGAACGCTGGTGAACATGATTTAACTGCTAGTGTAGATGGGACAGATCTGTTCTCCGCACGATTGTAGAAAATGTGATTAAGACGTGATTCCACTAAGAAGAGAAAGGAAGACTTGGCTCATTAACAGGATGGAATTGACAGCTAATTTAATTGTTCCAGAGCACCCGTGGTGACAACAACTGTATTATAATTCCTTATTTTTTTAAAAATAGTGCAGTATTGTTTTATTTGGTTTTCACAATATTTGAAGTATTTTACCTCCTTACTAGAGAATGTAGAAATGTTTGTTGCCACGTTGTAGAAAATGTGTGTGATACTTACTGAAACACGAAATATTAATTAAGCCATAGCACAAGTTTTTAAAAAATTGAATGGTGAGGGACAGCTAACAATGATTATTCAAGTGCGATACTTCACTGTTTCCTAATAAATTCCATAACCAGAACTATTTTTGTTAAACATTTTTGTTGCTGTGCCATCAAGAATTCTTTTAAAAATCAAAACAGTATTTTATGCTTGTATTGAATCTCTTGTCATGGGGACTCAAAGTGCTTCACAAATATGAGGTCTTGAATCAATCTTGCAGAACAGGAAACTACAACACAAACCAGTTAAGTGATTTATTCAAGTTCATAATGTGAGTCGGTCGGTGAGTCAATAATAAAACACAGGTCTCTCCTGACACGAGATGTCCTACAGATTTTTCTCCAATAACTCTCCCATTTCATTGGGAGAGGCATTCTGGTAAACTCTGGAGTGAATAGATAGGTTGGGGACAGGGTTAAACTATTAAAATCCAACTACTCTAGGAAACTGAACTGTGGCTGATAACTTTTATCTGTACAGCTGGTTGAAACTTAGAATTTCCATTCTACAGGAAAGACCGACATTTAAAATTTCTTTTTGGCCCAAATAGGAATGAAAAGATGAAATTTTCAAATTTCTTTAAAAATGGAAATTCCACCCAAAATTATTTTAGAACTATTGAACAACCTTGTAGAAGTGCTGCTTTTAGACTTTTATATTATATTATCAACATGAAAGGCTTCAAAGCTTTTTGTAACATTACAAAGAAATCTATCAATTCCTGTTTGAAAATTTTTGACCAGCTGCAGTTATCAGTCACAGTTTCCCCTGTACTAGTGTTCTTAGTGTATGCACAATGTGCCTCAGGTGGCATGTGACCAGGATTCATCACTGAATTTGGTCTGCTGGTTGGATCATTGAAAGAAGGAAAAATCCAAACACCCCCTCATGCAACCCCCTCCTCCTCCTCCTGTTTCAGCATTGTTACAGAGACTGGACCAGTTTTTCAAGATTTAATGAGAATTGATCACTTCTAGTAAGGTTGAATCCCATAAAATATTCAGTAAGATTACATCACCTGGTTTTTGTTTGAGAGGTAGAAAAGAATAATAATTGGCAGTTATGTAGTGCTTTACATATTCAAAGTGTTTTATAAGTATTAACTAATAGACAGTGTAGGCTCTTTTGGGAGTCAGTTGCTATTGTAAACGGGGTTGGAATGATTAAGTTAGGTATAACTTCTCTCCTCTCCTCCCCTCTTCTCTTTGTCTTTATATTTGGGTTTCTTAATCGTGTTTATATGCTGCAAAAGGCTTAGAATGCATTTGAAGATGGCGATGGGGAACACTTTGTAAATGGATGACATAATTTTCAAGTGACTTAGCAGCTGTCCCTTTTAATGAAACTTAAACTCTGAAATGCCTCAGTCACTTTTGAAAATGGGACTTAGGCTTCTAAGTCTCAAGCGCTTTTGAAAATTTTACCAGAAATGATTAATTTGTTCATGATGTTAATAAATAATAGACTTTAATTTTTAAAATATTTTAAAAATACCTTATTGTTTACTAGTAAGCCATCTTTTCTATATTGCCTTGAATCCATGTGTAGGGAAATATGTATCAATTTACATTAATGTCCCTTCAGGACATAAGGAGGCCATTAAACCTCTCAGTTTCAGCGCTTCTCCTACAAAAATGGACCAGTTGACAACACTTTCTCATTCAGAGTCTGAGTGAAGCTGAATCCATCGTGTGATAGCTTTTACCATACTTGCTTATCACTTTAAGAAAACGGCTTTGACAAGAGAGCTTAATGTATCAAAATAGAAAAGACCAAAGGGAAAATGTCTTTAATATGTAACTTTTCAGTTAGAATCACATACTTATGGTATATATAAATATACCTCTTTTTAATTTATTTCTCTTTTTGATATTAAGATTTTATTTTCTGTTACAGTGTTACGTATTTTTCTTGCAGAATGTTTGTTATAACTAGATTTAAATTAGTAGCAAGTGACATGTCATGGTTGAAGCAATTCCAAGAGCTTTATATTAACAGTAGATCAGTGAGTTCAATCCAGAAGAAAATATTGTTAAACTACAGTAGTAGTAATTGTGCCCTTTCCAAAGGAATCATATTAACAAGTATGAATGCAAGAAAACCTATTGAGAAGAAGCGCAAAAATTATTTGCAGTTCTAACTTGCTTGAATAGTTTGAGGAGACATATTTGTCTGATGAGTTTTTATATATACTTGGCTGCTTCTGGAAAAGAGATTTTGGTATTTTCTGTTTCAGTTAGGATAAGATGTTATTTTTATTTTAATGTCGGTTTAGGACTTTTGAGTCCACATATCTTGTAATCTTACAAATTATGTAAATAAATGTGCAACACAGGCAGTGTTTCCTGTGATGAAATATCTTTTGCCCTTGAGTGTTTGCTGAACAACCTCTTTTTCTGCTTTAAATTATCAAGTTTGTGCTGTGTTGAGTTGTCCATTATTGACAATGGCCCCAATTCTGCAATTCTTTGTTTATGTGCGCACAGCTACACCCATATAGAGCCCAGATGAATCAGCAGGGCTCCATGTGGGTACAATGGGCCAAACCTTGTAGGCACCTAAATTTCTTCTACTAGGTATGTGAAAACCACCTAAGTTCTGACACTGATTAGCAGTTCAGTGCCGAAATAATTTCTAAGCCCAGGCAGGAGTCTCAAACTACATGTTTCCCTGAATGTCTTGCCTGCAGAGCCCGATCCAGTAGTCATGCTCTGATCATGCCTAACCTACACAAAAGAGAGCAAAGAGGAGGTGCTTCTGCCCCCTTTATATCTGTTAGCCCAGTATTTACAGCACTTGTCAGGATGTGAGAGATTCATGTTCAAATCCCCACTCTTTTTCTAATTTGGAGTAGTTAATTGAACTCGGGTCTCCTGCCTCCTAGGTGAGTGCTATAACCAATGGGCTATATGAGCGTATTTTGAGACAGGCCTCTCTCAATGTTTCCTTTTGAAGCTGTTGTGTTTAAGTAATCATTGGGCCAGAGAGTGAGTGTGACTCTATATAGGCCACTCACTTGGGATATGGGAGACCTGGGTTCAAGTCAGTGCTCTGAATCAGGCAAAGTGGGCATTTGAATCTTGATCTCTCACATCCGTGTTGAGTGCGCTAACCAT
This sequence comes from Chelonia mydas, assembly GCF_015237465.2. Lineage (NCBI taxonomy): Eukaryota > Metazoa > Chordata > Testudines > Cheloniidae > Chelonia > Chelonia mydas. Next base: position 132,256,324 of record NC_057852.1, on the reverse strand, counting down.
TGAGTACAAGGTGGGTGAGGGGGAGTTTTAGCTGTGCTATGTCGTCCTCCTTGTTTTTTGGCAAGAAAAGGCTAACCTGTCTTAGGCTGTGAATCCTGAATGGAGGGAAGTTCCTCCTTCGGGCCAGGAGTTAGGTGCCTAACTCCCTTTTGAGGGGTGGGGCCTAAGGCATTTCTCCCCTCTCCAGCATTTCCTACTGGAGCTTTGGCAGCTCCCCACTCAGCATACTAGCTTCTGTGAATCTCTTTTTTAGGTGCCTAATTCTCCCTGTGCATTGTATGGGAAGCTTGGGTGCCTGACTTAAGGTTGTGAAATCTGCGAGGTGGCAGGGAGTTTAAAAGGTGGATATTGCAACACTCAATGTTGCTATGCCTAAGTCTTCCTTGTAAGTCTAGCCCTTAACATTTGTGCTTGGTCCTTGCTGTATAATGTAGACTTTCATAAATCTATAAGGTAAAATAAAAGAGCTGCAGTCTTTGTTTAATAGTACAAAGAGGACAAAGCCCATCGTTAACATCCTGGAAGTAAAAATTATGATTGTTTTGACTAATAGAATTATATTCATTGAGAAATTGCTAATAGAATTATATTCATTGAGAAATTCTGATCTAATTTACACCAGTGTAAATCCAGAATAACTCCAGTGACGTAAGTGGAATTAATCCAGATTTGCAGTGGTATAAATGAGATCAGATTGTGACCTGTAGTTTATCTAGCACCTAGAAAAATAATATATTTATTTAAAATGAGCTATAGCATGCTAATTACCTTTGTTTACAGAGTAAACAACTAAGAAGTGAGCACAAATTGCTGTATCTTGGTAGTTTACTTAATCATAACGTTGGTAGAAGTGGTCAGCTAATTTCCATTGTTACGTTGGTGTAATTCCGGAGCAGCTTTAATGAAAAGTTACTCAAAATTCTGATCTGTGCACCTGAAAGCAACATTTTCACCTAGTATCTTCTCCTTTAAAAGTGTGTGTATGTGTGTGGTGAGAGAGAGAAATGTCTTATAAAAAACTTCCAACTACATTATTTTGAAATATGAAATAATAGGATACACAGGAAGATTTAAAAATAATAGGATACATGGTTAGACTTGTATTTTAAGTGAATGGAAGAGGCTTTTATATGATAAGGTCCAAGTTCAGGCCCTCAAGTTTCTGTATGTCTTCTGCAAAAGCTTGTGGCCCTATATCTAGAGCAGAACAAGTGCTGTGTTCCTAACACCACTCCGCATGTCATTGCTGTCATCTATATTTATGAGATCTAATCTTGCATTCTGGGTGCATTTCACTTTTAAAATGTATTTGTAATTTTTAAGCCTCCACATCCTATAAATAATTTGGGTAAGCTTTGTTTCTTGAGGATTTTTATTTAATTTTTAAGAATTAAAATACAAACTACTCTAAAAATGACTATCACAAATTCACAGTGAGGTTCCATGTTTGCTGACTCTCCTTGATTTCTAGAACCAGTTTTCTCTCTCTTCTGATAAAAAAGATATATTTTTGAAACTGCCAGTGTTGCAGGCTCAGTCTACAATCTGAAAACCAAGATGGGTTGTTTTTGGCTTGTTTATAGTAACCAATAATACAATTCTGAAGGCTAACTGTTTTACTTGGATACACACATTAAAGTCTCATTAAAAAGATTCCAGGATGACCCTCTGCTCCCTGGGCATTTATACCCTGGCCCCAAAGAAGAAACACCACATACAAATGTATAAGCCACGCCCTTCTCCCCCATAGCCTTTCTACCATCAAAACTGTATGAGCTGCCAAGCAAATGCCAGAAGAAACAAAAACCAAGGTATACAGCCTCCTCTACCTCAGCCATTCAACCCCTTCTACCATCCAGGGGTTACTTTTGATGGGATGCTCAAGAACTGCATACCATTACTTATGTCATTCCCTCCCTGCACCCTTAACCTTTGGTGGCTGACTATCATACTTTGCCCACAACTGGAGAGTAATAAAAAGGACACGTGGGTACTAGGTATCATCCTTTCTGGCTACACCATTGAATTTCCTTCCACTCGCCCCCACAAACCTCTTTTCTGTCCCCTCTGTAGGGACCACTCTCATGAGGAGATTCTCTACCAGGAGGTGGACTCTCTCCTCCAATGAGGAGATATCGAGCAAGTGCCACCTCAACATCAAGGGAAAAGGTTCTACTCCCAAAATGTCATAGTCCCCAAGAAAAAAAGGAGGATGTAGACCCATTCTTGATATGTTAGCTGAATATTTTTATTTGTAGATCAAAATTCCATTTTGTTATGTTTGCATTGATAATCTCCTCCCTGGAGAAGTGCATTTGGTTCATGGCTCTCATCATGAAAGTTCAGAGTAGTTCCATTTGGGCTGGCAGCAGCACCCATGGTCTTCATGAAGATCAGGGGTGGTGGCTCACATGAGATGAAGTGGCTATGCAGTATTTCTATACCTAGACAATTGGCTTCTAGCAGACTGATCTAGCTGGGAAGTTCAGTTGACAATTTTATTTTTGCTTCACCTTCTGGCATCCTTGGGAGTCTGCGTAAACAGGGAAAAGTCTACTTTGACTCCCAGAAAAATCATAAATCTTCTAGGAGTGACCTTGGCTTGACTCAGCAAAGGCCTACATCCATGTGGACAGATCCCTGGCCAAGAACAGCCTGATAAGAAGTCGCCCATAGGTTTCGAACCACAGTCAGAGTCTGTCTTTCCCTGCCATGTGGCCTTGTGTTGTTATGTAACACCACATGCCAGGCTTCACCTCCTACAGGCCTAGCTTTGGTCTGTTTACTCAGACAACATGACAGAGACAACATGAACACCAGGGTAACAATTCCTGCCTGGTCATGGCTTCCCTTGTATGGTGGATGAACTCAGAGCAGGTGTGTGCTGGAATCGCTTTTATTCCATTCATAACCGAATAAATCGTAATCACTGATACATCCTTGATAGGCTAGGGAGCCCTATGGGCAATCACACTGACCTTGGGAGGTCAAGATGCACGTTAGTCTCCTAAAACTAAAGGCAGTCTGAGTAATCTGCAGTGCATTCCTCCCACTTATACAGTCCTGACATGTCTAGATAATGTTGGACAATGTGATGGCCATCTTCTGTATAAATAAATGAGAAGGAGTGAAATTTCTTCCTCTCTGGTGTATCCAGAACCATGTCACACTCTCGGTGAGGTACCTCCGAGGTGCACAAAACTCTCTAGTGACAGTCTCAGAAGAAACTTTTTCACTAGTGGGAGACGTAGTCTTCAGTCCTGAACGATACCTATTGTGACGGGGCAAGGCCAGATGGCTATAGAAAAGTAGTGGGAGATAGATATATTAGCTCCAGGCTAAACAAATCCCTGGTACCAGGATAAGTGAAATGGAATCTGCTCCAGGTCAATTAAGACACCTGGAGCCAATTAGAAACTTTCCAGAAGGCAGGGAGAAGGCTAGGTTGATTGGGACACCTGAAGCCAATCAGGGGCTGGCTGAAACTAGTTAAAAGCCTCCCAGTTAGTCAGGTGGGTGTGCATGTCAGGAGCTGTGGAAGGAAGTTGCGCTGTTGGAGAGGCTGAGTAGTACACACCGTATCAGGCACAAGGAAGGAGGCCCTGAGGTAAGGGTGAAGTGGAGCTTGAGGAAGTGAGGGCTGCTGTGGGGGAAATAGCCCAGGGAATTGTACATGTCATGTTTCTAAAAGGTCAGCTATCATAGCTAATACTATTAGGGTCCCTGGGCTGGAGCCCAGAGTAGAGGGTGGGCCCGGGCTCTCCCCGCCCCCCACACTTTGCCCCCTGATTAATCACTGTGCAAGGAAGGATAACTTCTCTTCACCTCCCTTGCTGGCTTATGATGGAAAATGCTCAGTAGACTGTGACCCTTGTCTCTAGAGAAAGAAGGGTTATGTGGAGAGTCACAGTGAGCCTCTGAGGCTAGCAAAATCTGCCAGGAAATGCGGGACTCATGGAGGCAAGGACAGAGCTTTGTCACACTATACTCAGCCATCAAAAACTTTTTCCTCAGTGGTACCCGTTGGGTGGCTTGAGCTCTCCTGGCTGCCATGCGCCACTGTAAGCAGGTATTAAAGGGCAGAGTCCCGCAGCCCCTGCTCAGTTCCTTCTTACCACCCATGATGGTCATTGGAACTGTGTTCTATACCAGAACAGTTCTTTCTCTCAATTTTTATGAACATAATGTGCACATATGTCGTTAGTCTATTATTTTGTGTTCTTAAGATAGTACGTTTTAGCTGTGTTTATATAAAGTTTTTCTGACTTCTTGTTTGCCCTGTTTGTGGTTTTTTCTATGCATGGTACTGAGGGATGCCCGGTCACCAGGTTTCAAAGCATGTGCTTCTTGCTCCAGGCCTATGTTAGTGAGCAGCCCACACAATAGCTGCCAGAAGTGCTTCGGGGAAGCACCCCTCAAGGATAGTGCCAGGTTTGCAGGGAGTTCAATCCTAGGATGAAGAAGGATAGGGAGGCTAAGCTGAAATTCCTGCTGACGATAGTGACACTCAGGCCACCATCAGAGCTGTCCCGGTGTGACTCAGTGCCAAATGCTGCAGCTTCAGTGAGAAGTGCACCTCTAGCTTTAGTGGAATCCTGGCTCTGTTTTCTCTTGTCCATACTGAGGAAGAAACGCAAAGCTTCCAGAGAGGCACTGGCCATGGGAAGGGCCCTACCCTCTACATCTGGTAAGAGGCTCAAGGAGGAGTCGTGTAGTGTGTACCTGAAATCTAAGCACTCCTCCTCCAACTTGGTGCCTAAGTTGGCACAGTTGTCTCTAGCCCTGCAAGAGGCACTGTTGAACCTGGTGCCAGAAGTGGCACCATCAGCTTCTTTGGCACCACAGTGAGAGACAATCTTGGTGTCAACTATGCCTGAGATGTTTGCAGCTGCAAGAAACCTGCTCTACCTGCTGGTGCTAGTGTCTACGTATAGGAATCCAGTCCTTTGTCACTGCTATCACTTGTGCCAGCAATTCAACCTCTAGTACTACATTTTCTTGCTTCCCAGACAGGCACCCCTCAGTACTGTCCAAGGAGAAACCTGCTATGATGGTGTGACACCGTCCATCACCAGGCTCTTGGCAGAGGATTCCAGCACTGACTGGATCAGCCCTGCCATGGTCAGAGGAAGCAGAATCATTGTCATCAGACTATGAGATGGGATCTTATGTATTAGAACCCCAAAGCAAGAACCACCTGTCTCCAAAGAACTCCTCTCTTCCCACCTAGCACCATGATCCTTGAATTGGACCTGCCATAGGAATGTGGCTGGGACAAGGGAGCCCTGCCCCATATCAGTGGCTGTTGTAGAACCCTTAGGGTTTTTCCCAGCTTCCAGATCTTCCCTGCACTATGCATATTCAGTGGTCTCATCTAGAAGTTCTGAGTCTGCACTGAATGACTCCATCCCCAGAGTCTCGCACCTGGCCCAGTACTGAGCATCAAGAGGAGGTTTCAGAACTGGAGCAACAGCTGCTAGAAGGTATTCTCCCCCTGCAGTCTTGGCATCCTCTTCATCCTCTCCAGAGGAGGTTGTTTTGTACAGCATGACTTCACCTCCTCCTCCCTATATTTTAAAGTTTATTAGGCATTATTAAAGAGAGTGGCTGCCGACTTAGGTGCACAGGTCCAAGAGGTCAGGTAGTCCTCAATTTCCCGGGTTGACATTTTATCATTGACAAATCCCTCCAGGATGGCTCTGAGTTGAAGCGATACTAGAGCCAATAAAAGCCTTCTGGCAGACTCTATCCTCTTTGCTTCCCACCTCTAAAAGAGTGGAAAGAAAGTATTATGTACCCTCACGTGGGTTTGAGTACCTTTCATAGAATCATAGAAGATTAGGGTTGGAAGAGACCCCAGGAGATCATCTAGTCCGACCCACTGCTCAAAACAAGCCAACCCCAACTAAATCATCCCAGCCAGGGCTTTGTCAAGCTGGGCCTTAAAAACCTCTACGGATGGAGACTCCACCACCTCCCTAGGTAATCCCTTCCAGTGCTTCACCACCCTCCTAGTGAAATAGTGTTTCCTAATATCCAACCTAGACCTCCCCCACTGCAACTTGAGACTGTTGCTCCTTGTTCTGTCATTTGCCACCACTGAGGACAGCCTAGCTCCATCTTCTTTGGAACCCCCCTTCGGGTAGTTGAAGGTTGCTATCAAATCCCCCCTCACTCTTCTCTGCACACCTTTATACTCACTCATCTCTGGGCTCTTTAGTCATTGCAGTGGCTATTGAGAGAGAACAATAGGAGCAACAGGTTGCTGTCCCCAAGTCAAAAGACACTAAAAGGCTAGGTTTCAGAGTAACAGCCGTGTTAGTCTGTATTCGCAAAAAGAAAAGGAGTACTTGTGGCACCTTAGAGACTAGATCATACACATTGTAAGGAGAGTGATCACTTTAGATAAGCTATTACCAGCAGGAGAGTGGGGTGGGAGGAGGTATTGTTTCATGGTCTCTGTGTATATAATGTCTTCTGCAGTTTCCACAGTATGCATCCGATGAAGTGAGCTGTAGCTCACGAAAGCTTATGCTCAAATAAATTGGTTAGTCTCTAAGGTGCCACAAGTACTCCTTTTCTTTTTACTAAAAGGCTAGACTTCTTTGGCAGAAAGGTTTATTCAAAGGGGGTTTGCAGATGTGTATAGCTAACAATAGGCTCTGTTGGGACTATACAATTTTAATTTGTGGGGTTCCATGGTAACTTTCAAGGAGCTGCTTCTGGAGAACACTAGCAGGACTTATTTTCTCTGGTCAATGAGGGCAGACTGCAGGAAGAACCTCACTGCAGGTGGGGCTGTACGCAGCAGACTTGGCTGCTAGAACCATGGCCTCTGTGGTGGCAAGGTATAGATCATCTTGGCTGCAGTCTTCTGGTCTTCCCTATGAAGCGCAGAGTACTATACAGGACTTGCCATTCAAGGGTCCCTCTCTGTTCTCGGACCAGACAGAAAGCAAGATTCATGGATTTAAGGACTCTAGACACAGTGCTTCTCAAGCTTTCTGATGTGGGGGACTGGCGATTTTTTTTTCCAATGTGCGCGCAGACCGGCAGCCGATTTGCTCACGGACCAGCACCGGTCCGCGGACCACCACTTTGAGTAGCACTGCTCTAGAGCCACCTGGAAGTTCTTGGGTCTGTATACACCTGCTGCAATGAGGAAGTACTGTTAGCCACATCAGACACCCCAATATTCCACTCCTCCTCAGCAGAAACCATAGGCCTCCCCCTTCTGCTGTTCAGCTCCAGCTCTGGTGTTTTGATGGGCCAGTCAAGGTCGACATAAAGTCTCCATCTCTCCAGACCCGAACCTCCTCACTTTCACAAACTATCTGTCCCACTTCTGCAGTGCTTGGTCCCAGATTACTTTGGACAAGTGGGTCTTGAGAACTATATAAGTGGGATGTACTCTGCAGTTTGCTTCTACCTTTCCTGCCTACCCTCCCTCCCTGTCCCTCTTCAGGGACCACTATCATGAAAAACTCCTTATCCAGGAAGTTCCGTTGCTCCTTTACTTTGGAGCCATAGAGGAGGTTCCATGTGGTCTCCGATGGAAGGGGTTTTATTCCCAATATTTCTTAATCCTCAGACCGAAGGGGGCAGGGGTGTCTCAGACTAAATTGAGACCTATATCATCTCGACAAATTCTTAAAATAATAACATTTCTCATAGTCACCCTAGATCCTATTATTTCTTTCCTGGATCCTAGGGACTGGTGTCAGTTTAAAAAATGCTCATGTGGCAATGAATCAAGTCCACAGAAAGCACCTCCAATAGCTGGTAAGTCAAAATTATTACCAGTTCACTATACTACCTTTTGGGCCTATCAGCAACTCCCACAGTTTTTATGAAAGTCATGGCAGTAGTAGCTGCATTCCTCTGCAGTTTGGGAGTACAGGCTTACCCCTACCTAGATAACCCAGTCCAAATGGCAAATGCAGAGGAGTGTTGCCTTGATCCAGTTAACATTCAGCACTCTGGGACTGTTAATTGACACAGAAAAATCTGTCCTCTCCCCAGTAAGAGGATAGTGTTTATAGGGGAAGTACTGGACTCATCTGAAGCTAGGGTTTTTCTTCCACACTCCAGGTTACAGGCAATTTGATCGACTGTTATAGATTTGAAAGCTAACTTGGTCACAACAACTTGAAATTGTTTGAGGTTTCTGGGTCACCTGGCCTCTTGCACTTATGTGGTTAAATACACCAGACTGAAACTCATTCCCTAGATTTATGGACAGATCCAGCCAATTTATGTATAAGTGTTCCATTTGCCGGTCCCCAATCAACTTTCATGTTAGTGACAGATGCTTCGGCTCTGGGATGGGGAGTCCACCTGGGTTGTCTACAAACGCAGGGTCTGTGGTCCTCAGAGGACTTAGTTTTACACATTAATGTCAGAGAACTGAAAGCTATTAGACTGGTGTGCCAAGTATTTTTATTGCAGCTCAGGAAAGCAGCCTTTTCATCCTCACGGCATCTATCAATGAAAGTGATATGTTTTGGTGACCTTTACCCTGTCCAGAAGAGTAGGGATGGTGCAGGAATTAATGTTGGGACCTACATAAATAAGCTTTTTAAGGACAAGATTTACCTGCATCCTCATCCAAAGTTAGTTCCAAAGATGGTTTCCTCTTTCAAAATCAATTGGCCAATTTATTTGTCTGTTTTCTGCCTAAAACAACATACAATCAGAAAGGAAGAATGTTTGCATACCTTGGATATCAGAAGAGTTTTGGCATTTTATCTGGACAGAACCTGTCACTTTTGTAAATCCTCCCAGCGATTTATAGCGGCAGACCAAGTAAGAGGTCAATTATTCTCTACTCAGAGAATTTCTTCCTGGATCACATCCTGGATATGCATGTGCTGTGACCTGGCTAATGTTGCTCTGCGTGACAGAATCAGAGCTCGTTCAACAAGGTAGCAATCTGCCTAGGTGGCCTTTCGACACAAGTTCCAATTGTGGATGTTTGTAGAGTGGCATCCTGGTTGTTTGTCTATACCCTAGCCTCCCACTATGCTGTGGCTCAAGACTCCAGAGACGATGCTAGAGTGGGATGAGTTGTTCTCTAGTGTTGATTGAAATAGAGTCTGATCCTGCCTTTTGTCTTACAGCTTCTGAGTCATCAAGAGTGAAATGCACATTACAATCACAAGAAGAAGATTAAACTATTACGAACCTGTTCTGTAACTGTTGTTCTTTGAGATGTGTTGCACATGTCCATTCCATGACCCACCCTCCCACACCTCTTCATCAGAGTTGAGGCAAGAAAGAACTGAGAGGAGCTAGGGCGGCTCTGTCCTTTATAACTGCATGCAGTGGCACATGTCAGCTTGAGCCGCTCAGGGGAAAAGTTTCCAATGGCTGTGCGCTGGGCACACCAATAACCAAAGTGGAATGGGCATGTGCAACACATCTTGAAGAATAATAATTATGCAACACCTTAGTAACCTGAGTGCTGGTCTATAGACTGATCTGGCGTGACAAATGTGGAAGTTGCACTCTCTTCCAAAGACAATACTTTGGAGCCATCATGGGATTAAGTCAGATGAGATTCAGCCTAATTGTTTTATGGCTATAGGGCTCATGAGAATGACACTGAAATGCACTGACAATGCAAGCATGCTCAGGTGTTCTCCTGATATCCTAATGCACAAAGCTGGTTCTTTGCTAGGTGGCTGTCAGTCAGCAATGAAAGAAATTTTAAAGGGCTACATGGCCAAAATACATCATCTTGACTGAATTCCCTTAAGAAGCTAGATCAGGAGAAGGAGGGAAATCAGTTGAGTTGCTGATTTTTTTTCTCTCTCTCAGCTTTCTCTAACTATATGGAATTAGGAAAAGTTCTCAATTTCCTTCTCTGCAAAAGTAAAATAGTGATAGAGACCGTGAGAAACCTTTTCTCTACCAATCAGTGGCACGAGGTCTAAGTCACCACTATCCTAGGAGAAGAAGGTGAGGGAGGCCACATTTAATGTAAATTATTTAATGAGCTACTTTGGCTATACGCAAATTACTTGCAAGTATGCATTCTCTTAAATTTTAATATATAATATGTGATTTAATGTTGGCAAAAGGTGTCAGATTAATTATCAAGAGAACAGCAATAGGTGACACTTCTTTCTTGAAGTGTCCTACCACTATGCCTCAGCCCTGATCTAAGAGGGCAGGGTGAGTGTGGGGAAGTTTCACTGAAGTAACAGACGTAGTTTATTCTCCAGGGCCCATGCAGTTCTTAATTCCTTCTGAGTCTGTGTAGTGCGCAGTGTTGTGGTGAATCTGTGATGTGGGAGTTGTAAAAGAGGTCCATCCAATTCATCTCATGCAGGGGCCAGCAAACGTCTATTAGGGAATGACATTCAATCCCTGTTGAGCTGGGTTGAATTCAAACAGGTGACCTAGAAGTGAAAGCTGGTGTAGCTCATCAGCAATGCAGTAAACCGTCAGTCTGCCTATAATCTTATAGGAAGATTATAGCATACAAAAACCTGTGTTAAAAGAATGTTAAGATTTTCTCCTCACTCAATCACGCTGATAATTTTTTTAAATGGTTCATAGCCTGGCCAGACCTTGTCCCCACCCCACTGAGAAATGTATAAGGTGATTATTTCAGTTGTCAGGTTACATAACTACTGCTGCACCGGTTGGAGAGGGGGAAGGTATTAGGTGCAGCAGCAGCTCTGGTGAGAGAGGGACACCTCCATCTCCAACAAAATATTCTGTAGAGCCTAAGGCAGTTTCCCAAAAAGTGGAGCATCCCCTCACCACTCCCATACATGTCCTGGAGGTAGCTCAAAGGAGTTGCTGGGGGGTGGGGGGAGTAGGAGGATGGCCTCTCAATAAATCTCTAATTCCAGCTTTCAGTTTTGTAAAGCAACAATCAAACAAGTCTCTAGCCATTATGGTTGCAAAAAAAAACCTTGAAAAAGTGACCACCAGACTTAGTACAAACTTGTAGATTCAACAGAGAAGCCAAGAACTCCAGGGACCATGGACAATGAACTACCTCTGTTACCCTTACAGGAACTTCCCTCTCTCTGCCACCCTCCCAGAGGTATATTGGGAGGGCATTGTGTGTAGGATGATTGCCCTGCGGCTCCCCTCTGTGTGAACAGAGGGCCACATTCACAAGATGCCTTTAATGGACACTAAATCACTTCCAGTTGTTTTTCAGTCTATATTCAAATTACTTGCAAATTAAATAGTTTAATTAAATACTCATTAAATAGTTTGCATACAATGTCACACATGTGACTTCAAAAAACTTGGCAGCTATGGAAGGAGTTAGCGGATATAAATAATAACCTTTGACTTCAGCATGAATGCCACTGTAAATTAATGTGAGTTTGGTACAAAGATTGAAGGTAGAATATGGTATCTGTTAAGTGGGTGAGGGAAACCTAAAAGTGGCTCATTTTTCTTCCCTACATCTTTGGGCAGGGGACAAAGGAGCGTAGTTGTGACACACTTTTCTTTCCTCCTTCTCTTTTGGACAGAGGCTCAATCACAGAATCAGAAGTAGAAATGACAGCACTGCTGCAGTCTGCATCTTTATGCCAGCGAACACTTAAAAAGTGCTGGAGAGGTGACTCTCATCCTATTTATTTGCCTCTTAATCCTGGAAAAATGGATTGATATTTCTCCTAAAATTGATCAGTAGTGAAAAGTTATTTTTTCACGGTTGCAGACAGACTGAAATAGTAGCGGAGGCCATTCTTCTCAGTAAATTTCTCTGAAACTTGATGATGATGATATTTTAAATATCCAGATAATTAGCTATGTCTCTATGTCAGTGATTCACATTAGGTTTTCTTTGCAATCATAAAGAAAGATCAGACCAGAACCTTGTATTACAAAATATGAAATTTTAAATTCTGCAGAATAATAATCTCTTCTGGGGGGGTTGACTAAAACATCAAGTGGAGCAGATCTGGCCTGTTGCATGGGTGATTGCTCTCCTTGTGTTACTATGTTTAATACAATACTAAAATTGAAGATTTAAATGCACAAATGTGGGATACTTAAAATCTAAGCTTCCCATGGCAATGTTCATATGGCCTCAGTGCCATATGAACATATTATGTGTTATAACATGCTTCATTTATTGTGGATGAGTATTCTAAATTTTTGAATATTCTGACTTGTATATTTCCATTTTCATTCTTAATGTTGCAAAAGTAACTTATTAGCAACATTCATTTGGCATGGTATGTGGGTGTTTAAGTTGAGATATTCACGGTCTTAACAAGATACCTATAGCTTTACGAGTCAAGATGTAATCAGCTGGGAAGGCACCTCTTTTTCTAAATATATACGTTCATATATATTCCAACACCAGAAGGTACCATTGTGATAATCTAATCAGACCTTCTGTATAACATGGCCCCAATATAATTCCTACATTAGATCTTTTAGAAAAAAATCCAATTGTGATTTTAAAATGATCAGTGATGGGGAATCCTCCATGACCATTGGTAAACTGTTCCAGTGGTTAATTACCTTGACTATCGAAAATCTATGCCTTATTTCCAATCTGAATTTGTCTAACTTCAACTTCCAGACATTGCATTGTATTATACCTTTCTCTGCTAGACTGAAGAGCCCATTATTAAATATTTGTTCCCCCGTAGGTACTTAAACACTGTAATCAAGTCACCCCTTAATCGTCTCTTTGTTAAACTAAATAGATTGAGCTCCATCTATGAGTCTATCACTAAAGCAGGTTTTCTAATCCTTTAATCATTCTTGTGGATATTCTCTGAACCCTCTCCAGTTTATCAACATCCTCCTTGAATTGTGGGCACCATAACAGACACAGTATTCCAGCAACAGTCACAACAGTGCCAGATATAAAGGTAAAATAACTTTTCTATTCCTATCTGAGGTTCCCCTGTTTATATATCCCAGGACCACATTAGCTGTTTTGGGTGCAGCATCATAGAATCATAGAATATCATGGTTGGAAGGGACCTCAGGAGGTCATCTAGTCCAACCCCCTGCTCAAAGCAGAGCTCATGTTCAGCTCATTATCCACCATGACCCCCAAATAATTTTTAGAGTCACTGCTTCCTAGGAAAGAGTTCCCCATCCTGTAAGTATGGCCTACATTTTTTGTTCCTAGATGTATATGTAACCTTTGGGCGGACTAGAGTTTACTTCACTGCCCTCCAGTGCCTAAAAAAACCCAACTCCCATAGAAAAGCACCTGGAGACACAGCATTCAGTCACTAAGGATTTTCTGCAAGGATTGCATGGTGTCAACCTCCCCACATTCAAGTCCAAAAAAGAACAAAGGGAATTAACTTAATTTTTAAGTACCAACTTTATAAATATAAAGAATGGAATAGTAGTAATAATAGTAATAACTTAATTTCTACACTATATAAGCCATGTACATTATCTTCAGAGGTGTACATAAACAAAAATAAAGAAAACAAATTAAATCTAAACAGGTCAGTCCCCACAAAAACACAGTGAGAAGTAACTCAGAGTTCCCAAAAGCTTAGGTTAAGTTCACCTGAGTCTCAGTTAGTCTTTGATCACCATAATCTATACAGTCTGTTTAGTCAAAAGCACTGCAATAACATCTTCCCTCCACTTGATTGTAGAAATCTTCAGCTGGAATCCATACTGACTCTTCCTCCTCCTCCTTTGAAATCACTCAGTTAGCTAACCAGCTAACTAATTAACCAACCGCTCAGTTAAGTATATAGTTTTTAAAAACCCTGTTGCAAAATGCTTCAGAGTTAGGGAAAACAGCCTGTTTTCTGCTCCTATGGCTCAGCTTCTTCTAACCCACACAGGGCACATGGCCTTTTGTAAAATAGCTACCCTGACTACTTGCCCTCATGGAGTCTGAGTCCAGCTACAGAGGACCTGTTTAGCATACCCAAAACTACCACACCAATTCCAGAAACTTCTGGCTGTGGAGTGCTAATTGTGCATCTGCCTAGCAACAATGACCCAGACACAACTCATTCCTACCCTCCCAATAGATCTCTTAAAGAAATATCTCCCTATTAGGTACATGGGTTACATTTACATTTAACCATATTAAAACACACATAATTTACTTGTGCACAGTTGACCAAGTGATCCAGAAAGCTCTGTATCAATGACCTGTTCTCTTCATTATTTACCACTCTCTGAATTTTTCTGTCATCTGCAGACTTTGTCAATTATTATGATTTTCTTTCTTTCTTTCTTTCTTTCTTTCTTTCTTTCTTTCTTTCTTTCTTTCTTTCTTTCTTTCTTTCTTTCTTTCTTTCTTTCTTTCTTTCTTTCTTTCTTTCTTTCTTTCTTTCTTTCTTTCTTTCTTTCTTTCTTTCTTTCTTTCTTTCTTTCTTTCTTGATAAAAATATTAACTAGCATAAGGCCAAGAACTAATCTCTCCAAGACTTACTGAAAATCAACATTTAACAGTTGTTTAGGGAATAGAATTATAAAGGCATATTGATAAATGCAGTGTAAAAATATAATTAGGAAGGCCAAAAAAGAATTTGAAGAACAGCTAGCCAAAGACTCAAAAAGTAATAGCAAACATTTTTTTAAAGAACATCAGAAGCAGGAAGCCTGCTAAACAACCAGTGGAGCCAATGGATGACTGAGATGCTTAAGATTGATAAGGCCATTGTGGAGAAACTAAATTAATTCTTTGCATTGGTCTTCATGGATGAGGATCTAAGGGAGATTCCCAAACCTAAGCCATTCTTTTACGGTGACAAATTTGAGGAACTGCCCCAGACTGAGGTGACATTAGAGGAGGTTTTGGAACAAATTGATAAACTAAACACTAATAAGTCACCAGGACCAGATGACACTGTATGCAGAATATTTTTAAATCCTGGCTCTATTTGAGATCACCTCCTTGATACTTCCTGGCAGGTATTTGTGCTCGGGTACTGTCTCTGCCTTTTAGGATTACCCTAATTATGTCTTAGGTCAGTAGGCCTTTGCTGTCCTAGGCTCTGTGGTATGGGACTTGGTCTCCCAGTATCCATTTCCTTCCACTGGTTTAATACTGGCTTAGACATCTATGGTTTCTCCCTTCAGAAGTTTGTGACCTGTGATGAATAGTGTAACTAAATATACTTCTTACACCAAAGTGTTATGTAATCTTCACAGTAGGAATAAAGCATAATATGACCCAATGACTATTCATTGCCATTATGAATGATAGAATACTCAAGATGAGTTAAGAATAGTTAGTCAAGAATAGTTAAGATTATGCCATACTGTTATCCGAGAAAGCTGTCTGGTCAGCTGTATTAATCACTGGTCACAAGTTCCCAAAAGGAAGGCTTTCAAGTGTCAAACCCAGTTGAGTCTGCTGAGTAATCATAGTTGGTACATGGGGTACTGTAGCGTAGGGCCTGCTCTAAGAATGGGAAAATTTCAGGATTCCAACTCAGGATACATATATCCATGAAGCCTAACATCTCAGGGTATGCACTCAGTGAGGCCAGAAGAAGGGACAGGTGCAGTTAGCACTGTAACCTTGACAGCCTGCATAGTATTGGCTCTCTCAACCAATTTCACCAGCTGCGGCCTGCTTAAATGGAGCCCCAGGAGATCCCACAAGTACACAGAAAGGACCTTTTAAAAAAAAGCTAGTTCTTCAAGGTGCATTGTTTGAAGTGGCTAGCAATTAAAAAAAAAGTGATTGGAAAGAATTGCTATCCATTTGAGGGAGGGGAGGAAAAGATGGGAAGTGCTACATAACAGTGCAGGTAAAGAAAGGACAATATTACCAATAAATGTGAAGGGAGAACTGAATATGTTGCTGATTAAAAAGGCAGAATGGCAAATAAAGGTAGCCAAGATTCTTCTGTGCAAAGTGCAATAAAGCTGATTAAAGACTTTTAGTTTATTTCTTGGAGATCTCATAGAACAGATACTTGCCAAATTAAAACCAAATTGGGGTATGAAGAAAGTTCCAAGAACTGTGAAATCATTTTTTTCAGGATTTCTAATCACAGTATTTAAAACCCTATGAACAGCTACATCCTCCACATATCAGTCAATAATGATATATCAAAACTCAATGTTAGTGAGGTTGAGGTTATGTGCAAATACTTTTATTTTATATTATTACAACTCTAGTTACTGCATATACTGGCTGTTTTAAAAATAAGAAAAAATCTGGGTGGAGTGAATGTATTTGAAAACAATCCATAAAAGTGAGCGGATATTTCTCTCCAGGTCTTTAAAAAGAAACTTTGGGCCTAAACTGCTTCATAGTTTCTCTTTAACTTAGTAACATTTATTCATTATCATTTATCTGTTACTCTCTAAGTTACAGTGAGTGAATCACCATGAAACTGGATATTTATGGACAATTTGATATTGTTATATAATCTGATTCTTTTGTTTGCCTTTCTTCTCAGAATTTATTGAAATTCTGTCTTTCTTTACATGCTGTGAATTTTCCTCTTACTACTTTGTGCGGGCTCTCCAGTCCAGCCACTTGTTAAGAGGGCAAAAATAGTGCAGCTCTTCTATGCAAGAGATGTTTTTTAAACACTATCTGAAAGTTGGAGGGAAACCATTAATTAATGCTGCTTGCTGGGATAAAGCCTGATAAACTTGTGATTGGAAACCTGGCCTGTGATCCAGAGCATTTTGTTTGCTTTTGTAGGTTTTGTACATACATACACTATGATGGGGGCTAATTTAGCTACAACTAATCAGGAAAGAGATCTTGGAGTCATCGTTGATAGTTCTCTGAAGACGTCCACGCAATGTGTAGTGGCAGTCAAAAAAGCAAACAGGATGTTAGGAGTCATTAAAAAAAGAGATAGAGAATAAGATGGAGAATATCTTATTGCCCTTATATAAATCCATGGTACGCCCACATCTTGAATACTGTGTACAGATGTGGTCTCCTCATCTCGAAAAAGATACACTGGCATTAGAAAAGATTCAGAGAAGGGCAACTAAAATGATTAGGGATTTGGAACGTATCCCATATGAGCAGAGATTAAAGAGACTCCAATTTTTCAGCTTGGAAAAGCGGACACTGGGGGGGGATATGATAGAGGTATATAAAATCATAAGTGATGTGGAGAAAGTGAATAAGGATACTTGTTCCCATAATATAAGAACCAGAGGCCACCAAATGAAAATAATGGGCAGCAGGTTTAAAACAAATAAAAGGAAGTTCTTCTTCACACAGCACACAGTCAACCTGTGGAACTCCTTGCCTGAGGAGGATGTGAAGGCTAGGACTATAACAGGGTTTAAAAGAGAACTGGCTTAATTCATGGAGGTTAAGTCCATTAATGGCTATTAGCCAGGATGGGTAAGGAATGCTGTCCTTAGTCTCTGTTTGTCAGAGGGTGGAGATGGATGGCAGGAGAGAGATCACTCGATCATTGCCTGTTAGGTTCGCTCCCTCTGGGACACCTGGCGTTGGCCACTGTTGGCAGACAGGATACTGTGCTAGATGGACCTTTGGTCTGACCCAGTATGGCTGTTCTTATGTTCTTAGTTGCCTGATATACTGTATTTTGCTTTAAAATGTAGCAAAGCTTTCCTTCCATCAGAATGTTGATTTTAGGGTTACTAAGACAATTTTAACCAGGCATTGTAAGCATTTGGTAACCTATTGGTTAATCTTAAAACCATTGGGTTGGATTGTAACTACTAGAAATTTTTCATGATTTGAGACTAAAAGTCTGACAAAACTCTTTCACTGTTGAGCAGCTTGTCAAAACATTTAGACCAAGTTTAAACACTTAGTAGCAATTTCTGAACATAAATATAATGTAGTATATGGAACACAAGATTCTGCAGCGGTCAGAACAATTTTTGCTTCGTATTTCAAAGTTTTGCGTCTCTCTCTTATTGATGATTTTTAACATGGTGATAGTGGTAGCAATTCTTCACCATGGGAAAACTATTAAATCTTCCAAGTCTGACAAAGTTTCTTATGTCTATTTATTTCTTGGTATGCTTTTTACTTCCTCTCTTTCCATCACCAATAATCTTTATATTCTAAAATATTTCATACTGCATGGAAGTACCGGTAGAATTATACTTATCTGGTGACCTGAAAGGCTTCAGTTTGTCTCTGCCATTTCTCCAAGTTCATCTAGTTTTCTTTGTTTTTCCCTTGATCTTTATATAGATTGAGAAAGTAATCACATTAGCTCAAAGAGTCACAGTGAATATATAGTTATATATGGAGAAAAGAGTTCTTAGCTGTGTTGAAAAACTGGGTTGGTGTTAGCAAAATTGACAATTTTCAAAATTTATTTTATTCTTAATTATTTATGATCTTTATTCACATCTTGCATTTCTTTTAGCTTGTAAAGTGACAACAGAGTAGTCAGTATTTCATCAATCACTCATGCATAGCAAAGTCTTACAGATGAGTTTAAGGAGTCACTTCATGCGTAAGGGGCTGTAAACAAGCAATTTTCACTATTCCACTTCCTTTTCAGACTATTTCCAGTTCTAACAAGGTTCTGGATCTAGTCGGTTTGGAAAGTCTTTCAAAGGTGAAAGAAAGGCAGTCGTCAACTTCTCCTTCAGGTCCTTTGGCTTTCCTCCATGGATTCGGTAAAACAATAATTATACAGATGGGCTAGACAGCTTAGAACCAATTTTAAATTCAACATTCTTTTTTCAACTATCTCAAATCATGACATCGTCACATTCCTCGGTGACTTTAATGTTCCTGTTGATAATTCAAGTGGAGGATGGAGAAACTATTGGACTTCTTATCCCAGATATCTTAAATGACAAAGGCAAATGCCTTTTACATTGTATGTTTCTCATAGATTGTCATTATGAACACCTGGTTTCATAGAACGCAAATTCACCAATTTACTTAGATAAGTAGTGATGGCCAAACAAAGAATATGATTGATTACACTGTTATCTCTTGTAGCTGGAAATTGTTCATCAGCAACTGCAGAACTTACTTATCTGCTGAGCTCGGTAACATTGACCACAAAAAGAAAAGGAGTACTTGTGGCGCCTTAGAGACTATCAAATTTATTTGAGCATATCTCAGATAAATTTGTTAATCTCTAAGGCGCCACAAGTACTCCTTTTCTTTTTGTGGATACAGAATAACACGGCTGCTACTCATTGACCACAAAGTAGTCTCAAGGAATGTCCATCTTAGACTTGAAAAAGCATAGGAAAGATGACAATTAGGCTACCAAAATTTGAATGATCAAATCTAAAAATTGAGAGCAGTTGAAATCACTATATAGTTGAAATTTTGAACAGTTTGAGACCATGTTACTGTATACTGATGCTGAATCCGCCTGGATGGACTTCTTATCTCGGGTAATCAATACTTCTGTGACTGCCTTTGGTTCCTCCCTACCCCTGCCCTCCCCTCCACCCCCCCCCAAAAAAAAAGAGTTAAGAAGCCCTGCATTTCTATTAATACCTTAATAATCTCATGACTCATTTGAGAGATAATATAAGTACGTATCATAAGTTAAATCATGCTTGTAAATAAAGCAGTACATAGTGACTGTAAAACTTTTTTGAAAGCCAAAGCCAAAGTTATCGCTCTCGAGGATAAATGCTTTCGGGATCTAACTGATAAAAAAGGTCATTCACTCAGTGCGGTCTACTTTAGTTCTGCTGAGCTAATCAATGCAGAAGCCTGGCACACTGGAGTGAACATTTCAGTCAGCTGCTAAATGCATCCCCAATTTCTTTGGACCCTGATATTAAGGCCTCTGCAAGTTGATACATTCTGTACAAAATGATCCTGGCAAATTCACTGTTGGCAAAATCCACAGAGCTGTAAAATACATTTAAGGGAAATAAAGAGGCAGATACCTATGGAATTCCTATGGAACTGTTAAAAAACGCTGGACCAGAAAAAGACATTATTTTACCACTTTGGAAAAGTAAAGTAAAGACAGGAAATGAGACATCACTTTCTCAGCATTACTCTTCTATCCATTTTTTTTTCTTTGCCTTGTTGGCCTGAGCCACTGATGTCTCAAGGAGCAAGAGAAGATCACAAAAAGCTGGCCATTCCACAATGGAGCAAATCTTTACAGTACTCCAGTTTACGAAGAATGCACAAGAATTCAAGCAGCCCATTCACATTGAATTTGTGGATATCAAGGCTGTATTTTACTCTGATAGGAAATCACTTTGGTTGATCTTAATATTTGCAGGCCTCCCTGACAAATTCTGTAGAATGTTCTGTCTTCTATATTGCTATAAATTGGTTGAAATCTTGTCATGGGTAGGGTTAAAACCTCTTCAAATTGATGTGTTTATTTAAGTCAGTTGTAAGAGACAGTTAAGGGGCCACACATAATACAAAGCCTAACACAGTCAGCCCAGAAACTAGCACAAGATGGTGGAGGGTTCAACGGGTTGTTGTGACTCAGTGGGTGCATGGGAATGGATGGGAGAGGACACGTTGCCACTCCAGAAGTCTTCAATGCCATCATAGACTACATGCTTGACCAGACATTAAGTAAACCCATTTTAAGCATATGCCTTGATGATAAGAGCCCCACTGATGTCAATTTTGTTGACAAATAAATGGGTGAGCTAATTGCAGCACTTAAAGCCCTGGAAAGCTCAGCAGCAAAAGTTGGCCTGAAAGTTAATTGGAGGTTAATCTTCCAGTTGATGATTTTGAGCATGTTGTGGGGTCTTGCAACTTAGTGGGTGATCACCCATTCAAGATTGTCAGTGATTTCACCTACCTCAGCTTTGTTGTTAACATGGGCATCATCAAGAGAGAACTCGAATTCCGCACTGCAAAAGTATGGCCCATAATGGCATACATCATCAAGAATGTCCTTTGCGCACCAGACACCCTGATAAGTTGAGAAATGAAGTTGAGGATTAATGATGCTTTGGTGGTCATTATTCTGATCTGTGGGACTGAACCATGGTCCCTCAGTTTCAAGATTGAAAAGAAATAGGGCACCATTCAGATAAAGCATCTCTGAATGATAGAAAACATTAAATGGTATGAATTCAAGTTGAATGAAGAGATCCCATTTTCTAACTAAACAGGTCACACGCTCTCAAGCAGTCACCCAGTGCTCCTTATGGAGGTATGGTAATCTGCTCTGATGCCTACCAACTTCCCTGCAAGAATTATCTTTGATCCAATGACAGCAGGATGGAAAAGACCACCTGGAAGACCTAAAACACAATGGCTGGATGGCATCAATGGACACCAGTCCTTCACAAGCATTCTATCCTCTAACACGCCAGATTTGGCCCATGACAGAACATAATAGAGGCATATAATGTGCATGTTTGCCTCTACACTATCCAAATTACAGCTTGAGAACTAGCCTACACTTATTCCTCCTTTTCGGGACAAATTGTGCCAGTTTTTGCAGACATGGACCAGTGATCAAATGCTTTGGTTTGAGGCCTGCCAAAACCTTCTAAACCACTGATTGGATCTCAAGGATCCTTCTCAACAGATTCCTGAGTGAAATGAAGTCTACTTCCATTTGGGAATACGTGCTATTGAGTTAATTCCAGAGCTTTACTGGGGAGATGGTTTTCATTGGTTTAATTTCCTTATGCCCCAACAAAAGAAAAAAGCCTATGTTCTGTTATAGATTTTGAACATTAAATTCATATCTCAGCATTTAAAATTCCATGTAGTCTCTCAGGGGAATATTTGGTTTGGGGCCCTTGGCCTTCTGCATGCGTACTTGCACGTCTTGTTAAGGCAGAGATACAAGAAGTATCTCATATTCAATCTGAGTGGTAATCATATGAATAAGGACATAACTGTTCAGACTGGCTGAAGTTCTATGTTAATCAAATATATGACAGTCATGTCTGTCCACCATCATCAGAGCCAGCAGGTGTATCTGTATCTAGATGGCTGGTTCAAAGAGTAAAAAGAAAAGGAGTACTTGTGGCACCTTAGAGACTAACCAATTTATTTGAGCATAAGCTTTCGTGAGCTACAGCTCACTTCATCGGATGCATTCAGGTTTTTTTTCGACTGAATGCATCCGATGAAGTGAGCTGTAGTTCACGAAAGCTTATGCTCAGATAAATTGGTTAGTCTCTAAGGTGCCACAAGTCCTCCTTTTCTTTTTGCGAATACAGACTAACACGGCTGCTACTCTGAAACCGGTTCAAAGAGTACAATTGTATCGTGGAGTAATACATGTTTTAAAGAGTATATGCTACCTCTTCAGCTCTGTTGGCTTAACAGTAAATATAAAGATGTTGGATTTGGAGCTGTGACCCAGGGAGTTCGTTAATGCCAACTGGCAGAGTGAAGACCATGCCATAATTCACATCAGGCCTGACACACTCATTGCCCCAAAACATGGTTGTCATAATCTGTATCTAAAAGGTGTCATGTAAGGCATCATATGCAAACTGGTAACACAATGGTCATTAATATTATTGTTTGATGTATGTACAGGTGATTTGTAAAGAATTATAGATGTGTGCTGGAAAGATGTCTTAAAAGATGTTTTGTAAGAAGTACATAAGCCCAGCCTGTCCTAGACAAAAAAAAAAAAAATGTTTTCACTTGTTTTTCTTTGTCTACAATGTAAATGGAGCCAGCTAACACCTCAGAGGACAATGAAAAGTGCATCTAAATAGAAGTTAAACAAAGTCATCAAGCTAAATGAGTGGTGGGAGGGAAGACTGCATAAGGATCATAATGGGAAATGGAGTCTGCATCCCTCAGAAAGCCTTTCTGGCTCCTGAAACAGACACAATAGACTTTGGGAAATATAACCAGAAACAGAAAGCTATTTTGGCATCCACTACCTAGGGATCAAAGGGTGAGTAGCACTCTATGAGCTCATGAAAAGTGGATCCGCTTGGCCTGAAACTGACTGTAGGTGAGAAACCTGCTTAGATAGAGATTGTAACTTGCTGAAGTTAAGTTTTAGTCACTAGAAATTGTTTTGTTTTACTTGTAAGCATATTCTTACTTATCATTTAAATATCTGTTCTTTGGTAATACACTTCTTATTATTTCATTACAAATCCATCAAAGTGCTGTGTATTAAACTGAAGGGTGAAGTCCTCAGCTAAAGTAACAGGCTGGTGTGTCCTCTGTTTCTTTGAAGGTAGTGAACTTAACTTCTGTGAGTATCAAGGGGACTGGACACTGCAGAGGAGATGGGTTTTGGGAGATTTGGGAGTGGAAGGGCATTGGTAACACCATGCAATGAGTAACCCATCTGCTAGTGAGGCCATTTTGTGACAAGGCTGCTGGTGTCAGGGCTCTTAGCCAAAACTGTATAGCACAGCAACACTCAGGATTACAGGGCAGGGGGTGACACATCCTCTTATTGATGTGGATGAAACCCCGGAGCACCACAGGAACCCACTCAATTTCTGACATATGTAAGTGCTTCTCAAGCTTCAAGAAGTCTTTCCCAAGTTGGAATACAGGGAATGGTTTCAGACTAGTAACCCCATTTGGTTTTCTCTGTATGCTTATATTGATGGCTTCATACACCTTTGTGATTCCTTTTGCAAGGCTGTGGATGTACAAGGTCAGTATTATTCTGCTGAAAGGTGATAATGGCTGCCATTAGAGGACTGTTTAATCCAAAGCCAATCACAGACCTCCTTAAAACCAATGGTTATACTAAGCACCCTCTCTCAGACTCCTCAGGAAGGAGCAAATGTGCATATTTCGCAGAGCAGCCAATAGGCTCCCCTCCCATTCATATAAAGTTACTGTACTTTCCCATTACATTTAAAGTCCATGTTCATGACCAGTTTCACCTCTCTTTTTCTGTGTTGTCCAATTCTCTCATCAACCAATAAGAGGTAAGTTGTCCTGCATAGAATACAAAGACTGAAATATCAAGAGGTCAAAAGACAACTTCTGTATAGAATGTGCCTACAACTCATTTATTGTTTTGTGAGGATAAAACTAATCAATATAAATATATTTAATAAAATAAAATCACACTGTTAGAATGTTGACAGTTTGTGTGGGAGTACCATTAAACATGAATAGTGTAAACGTTGTAGCACTTTTTCAGTACTGCAGTAAAGAGTTCCCCATTATAACCCTTCTATTTTCAGCGGTATATCAACTACTGATCTGCTAATTACAGGAAGACGGAAAGCCCACGATGAACCAATCATGTATTTTTTGCAGAAAAATACTCTCTGAAGGGCTTTTGAGTTTGTTCAGAAAAACTGTAATTTAGCAAAAGTTGTGTTCTTTAAAAAAAGTCAAAATCCCTGCTCATGGATAGAAGTAAATGTCAAACTATATATGGGATATTCTGAAACCTTTCATAATGAGAGAGAATTAGAGTGGCTCCATGGGTTAAAAATATGAACAATTTAATTTTCTCTTCTAATTCACTCCATTATGCCTAGGTTCTTAGGTAAGACAAAGATTCTAGAAGAGTTCAATTTCAAATCTGCAATATATAATTTTTTTTTAAATTTTGTGGATTGTAAAGGTGCCTTTTACAAACACACTTTAGTATTTAATTTATCTTCCTTCCAGCACAGCTTTAAATCAGGTGACTATTCCATAGCTGATTTGGTGATGTCTAGTCACCAGTCTTCTCTTCAGTCCTCTCAATACACTTTTTTTTTATTTCCATCTCAACCACTGAAGAAAGACTTTTGAGCTGAGATGGTTAAATACATCGGTACCTCCATCATAAAGTCCCATTTTCAGAAGTTTAAAACTCATCTGTAAGAATTTGCTTCAAATTGCAATCTGGCTTCAAATTATAATCCATCCACAAGATGTGCTCATTTCAAAAAAGTCTTTTCAGGGTTGTGGTTTGTTTGTTTGTTTGTTTTTAAAGGGGAGTGGAAGATAGAGAATACCAACTGAATTGGCTTTGGTGCACATATAGTCGCCTACTGACCAATAGCAGTCAGGAAAGTTTCCTAACCATTCTCTCTTGCAGATCTGTACAGCTTGCACTGCTATTCAATTTCTAAATGATTAATTAAAACGTCTGTTAGTGTTCTTATATCAGTGTAATAACTATGAACATATATTGCTGAATTGTTTTAAGTTTCCAAATATTCCATTACATGGCATGTGATTTAGGTGTATTATACTGTGTGTTAGATTTACTTAAGAAAATGAGATGTTATCTCTCCAAGGCTTCTCCAATACTAAATAGCATTCATAAAAAGACAGTTAATTAAGGTTAATGCACTGCATTATATATTAGATGTGTCTTAGAATTTGTAATGAAAATCATATTCTTTGAAACCTGGAATTAAGGGAAGAATGCTGCTTAGAAGCTCATACTGTGGTCAAACATTACTAAATAGGTATATCTGAAAATGTCATTGAAATAGAGATGGTTTGAGAGATAAAAGGTAAAGATAAGACAGCATAAACGAACCAACCTATCCCCCAGCCATCCCTTAGTTTCTCTCCAACTCTTGACATATTTTTTTAAAGTTCTTAAGCACAGGAGATTGTCAATGTGTGGATCTGCATATATAATACATTCAGAGAACAAGATTGCCAAAAACCTTCTATGTGTTTTATGATACTGTCTTCACAGATCCCTATTGTAGAAGACTACCTAACAATGACAATCTTCAGCAGGATGGTTGAAAATTACTACTCATTTTTAAAAAAAAAATGGAAACACTGTTCTGCCAAATATGTAATAAAAGGCATTATATTAAGGTCTTTGATCTGCAGAAGAAACATCAATTGGGCAAGTCATTTCATATGTAGCTGCAAAAAGATTTATGTACAGTCTGGGATGTAGCAGTGCAAATTCTACAAATGGACAAGGCAGAGGCTGATCACTTGACTTAACTCCAGGGAACACTCATAGACTTTAAGCTCAGAAGGGACCATTATGATCATGACTTTCTGCACGTCACAGGCCACAGAACCTCACCCACCCACTCCTGTAATAGACCCATAACCTCTAGCTGAGTTACTGAAGTCCTCAAATTATGAGTTAAAGACTTCAAGTTACAGAGAATTCACTATTTGCATTATTTTAAACCTCCAAGTGACCTGTGCATCTTGCTGCAGAGATAGGCAACATACTACAATCTTAAATACCATGCCCTATGGTCAGTGTTTGCAGGATCAGATTGTTGGTCTGTAAGAGTATCTTTAATAGAGTTTATTCCACTGAATTTTCTATCAGTATTATCATAATTGAATAGTTGATCATTGATCGTGTGAAATTGCTGGGTTTTATTGAAATCTGCAAAACTAGAGTGGCACTATTTTTACTGAATATATTATTGGAGTGATGTTTTATTATATTAAAACTTATTCTAAAATTAACATAATTGTGTTGTCTTGTCAAATTGTCATACTACCTGACTATCCTTTAGTTGCTTTTTCTTCCTTTCTTTTTTTTTTTTTAAATCTCTAGATATATTCCACAAAATTGAGACACTTAGGATGCAGAGAAATCAGAGTTCTTTTTTTGAATGCTTACATATGTAGATGTCTGCAAGTGGCATGTTGGAGAATTTTCCCAAGCAGGACCGGTAGGAATGGCCCCGCCCACACCCAAGCTCCTCATGCTCCAAACTTAGGTTGTAAAGGGTGGAACCAGCCCACACCTCCTTCAGTTCCTTCTTACCATTGTTGGTAGTCAGAGCATATTCTGTTCCCTGTGAACGAAGTTCTTTTTATATTTTTCTTTTTTGTTACTAGTGGTACTCTTTCGTTTTTTGTTTGATGTTAGTGTTCTGTTAATATTTATTTTGGTTTACATTTTTCTGGTTTTAATTTTTTTTCCCCTCTCAGGTAGGCCTCCAGGCCCATCTCAGTACTGGAGAGGCTATGCCCGGGTCCCTAAGGTTGAAACTGCTTGGATTGCTGAAAACCCATGCCCATTGGTGACTCTCATTCACACTGTTTCAAGTGCATGGGTGAGGGCCATGTGTGGTGCTCCATTCGCTGGGAATGGCCCACGTGTGCACCACATAAAATTCGCTGGGGTTTCAAGGCCAAGACAAAGAGGCTCTGAGAACAGCATCTTTGTTGGTTTGGGGTCACTCCAAATGTCAGGCAAATGCCATTGTCCATCAAATTCTCTATTGGTTCAACATTCTGGTTCTGAAGTTAAACAAAGAAAAGTCGACATTATTGTCTCTACAGATTCATCGGGATGGTTGTGGACTCAATCTCTGCAACAGCATTTCTGTCTCTTTCCAGATTTCAGACTATATGGGACCTCTGTATGTCCCTCAAGGATCACCCACAGACCATTGTGAGGAATTACCTCAGGCTCTTAGGCCATATGGCTTTGTGTACTTGTGTGACCTCTCATGCCAGGCTGCCCTCAGAGCATTACAGGCTTGGCTCAAATCAGTTTATCACCCTCATATCCCACCCTCAATTCCCCTCAGAAGTGGTGTCTGATTTCCACCTGAATATATCCAAATGCTTGCCAGTTTCCTTTCTGAAGCTGCATGTTCACAAAGATGAGTGAATGCTGCCCACCTGGATATTCACTGAGCTTTGTCTTTTTACCTGGGTAGGACAAAGCCCTTTCACATTTCTTTCAATCTTCATCTGCAGAGCGTATGAAAAGACAAACAGTTTCAACACAGGGACCTTTTCAGAATGGATCACTATCTGCATTGGCATGTATTACACTGGCAAAGGGATACTGCCTCTTGACAAGCTGACAGAACACTCAATCAGAGCACATTCAGCCTCACCGTCTTCTGTGGCATACATCCCCATTGTGGACATCTGCTGGGCAGTGACATGGTCTTCTCTTCATACATTCGCCAGGTATTGTCAACTGACAGCTGCATCAAAGGAGGTTTTTAATGTAGGAAAAGCAGTCCTACAGTCCCTGTTCTGATGCAATCCCAAGCCCTGTTGCCTGGGGCAACAGCATGGGAGTCACCTACAATGTAATGGACATAAGCAAGCACTTGAAGGGAAAAAATGTTACCTTCTCATAACAGTTGTTCTTTGTGATAGGTTGCACATGTGCATTATACAATGCACCTTCCTTCCCTGACACATTGGAATTACCATTGGCTTCCAATGCAAAGGAGCTGAAGGAGGGATGGGGAGCTTCGCCCTTTATACCCTCGGTTCAGAACACGTGTAGCTCGGGAGTGGGCAGAGCTGCCTTGACAGGTGCCACTGGCACCAGTGCACTAGACGCGCACGCACCTACAGTAAGGGACATATGCAACACATCTGAAAGAACAACACTGTGAAAAGGTACCTGTTTTTTTTCCCTTCTCGTTGCACAGAAGTGTCTCAGCCAAGTACTATAGTTTTATTTTCCACAAAATCTGAAATTCTCCACATTCCTTACTGTGGCTTACACTTGGGTTGATACTGTAGTTGTATGGTTGCTGAGGTATTGTTATAAGCCAGAAAGCTGGTCCCATTGTGCAGTACTCTATATAAATCTATTTTATACTGCTTAATGGTAGAAAGACTTCTTGAAAATCCTGCTCCTTCCAAGGACAACAAGATTTCTGATCAATAGCTAAAGTCAATTTGTGATTCAAAAGATGTATTAATTATTTTAGTGGCATGAGGAATAATGGGTAGTATTAAAATGTCTTATGACTGTGCTTGTGATTCACTGCATTGAAAATTTTTGCCATTGTATTCATTCTATAGAACAAATATGTTTTACAGGCACTTTTTTTCTTCCTGTTTTATCCTCTCTTTTCACTTTTGTTTCTATTAAGATTATAATAGCTTCAGTGTGTAAAATTCTTTAGTTAGTGCCCAAAAACCCTGTGTGCAAGTTACTTTATTGAAGGTGTGTGTGTGTAAAATGGGGGCCATTACATGTGGATATAAGATGAGCTCTCATAGATAACATTCTTTGTTTCTTTTGAGCTAAAAGAAACCTTCTTCAGTATTATTTAAGGCACAGTACAGCCAGGACTGTAAATGAACAATTGTTTCTTCAGATGTCTGTGGTAAGTGTGCATCTACCTGCATTCCTTTCAGTAATGTCAACATTTTCAAACATGAGTGCTGTATGTGCCCTACACCTCTGAAAATCAAGCCTTTTTTATTTATGTAGCTAAATAGGCTATAGTTGCCTAAGTTTAGGACCCCCAACTTTGAAAATATTGGCATTTTCATTTAAAATAGGGATTGTGGCTATTGGGTTATATAGCTAATTCATTATCTGTCTGACCATGCTGAAGTAAGATATTCTTCGTAAAGTAAACAACAAGTCATGGTCATTATATTTTTCATATTCTGAAGTATGTTGGGGATGTGTGCATGTTCCAGAACTCGTTGTTCAATTAGACCAATGGTAAGGCAGAACATTACATCTACATTATATAAAATAATCCCTGATCATGCGTGCAGATGACACAAAACCCGGGTGGGGAGCGGTAAATAATGACAAGGACAGGGCACTGATACAGAGTGATCTGGATTATTTGGTAAGCTGAGTGCAAGCAAACAATATATGTTTTAATATGGCTAAATCGAAATGTATACATCTAGGCATAAAGAATGTAGGCTGTGCATAGTGGATGGGGGGACTCTATCCTGGGAAGCAGTGACTCTGAAAAAGATTTGAGGGTAATGGCAGATAATCAGTTGAACATAAGCTCCCAATGTGATGCTGGGGCCAAAAGATCTAACACAATCCTTAGATGCATAAACAGGGAAATCTTGAGTAGAAATTGAGAGATTGTTTTACCTCTTTATTTTGCACTGGTGAAAATGTCGCTGGAATACTGGTGTCCAGAATTCAAGAAGGATGTTGATAAATAGGAGACCCACAAAAACAATTAAAGGATTAGAAAACCTTCCTCATAGTGATACTGAAGCGTAGGTTAACAAAGAGAAGGTTAAGGGGCACTTTGATTGCAGTGTAAAAATACCTACCTGGGGGAAAAATATTTAATAATGGGATCTTCAATCTAGCAGAGAAAGGTATAACGCAATCCAATGGCTGGAAGTTGAAGCTAAACAAATTCAGACTGGAAATAAGGCAGAATTTTTTAACAGTGCGAGAGAGTAATTAACCATTGAAACACTTTACCGAGTATCATGATGGATTCTCCATCACTGACAGTTTTTAAATCAGGAAAGGATGTTTTCCTGAAAGATCTGCTCTAGGAATTATTTTTGGGGAAGTTCCCTGACTTGTGTTATACAGGTCAGACTAGATGACCACTGTGGTCCTTTCTGGCCTTGGAATCTCTGAAAAAAAAATGTGTGCCCACGTGTGCACCACATATAAAAAGACGGAGAGAAAATTGTGTAATGTATAAGTGGAAGGAATCTCTGGGAAGTAGCATGAGTTAATGCAATGCTCCCAGAAGAATATATTTTTCAGAAGTGGGTTAGGCATGGCACTTGGGGGACCAGTAACTTTTTCAGACCTTTTAACATTATTAACCCTTGCTGTAAGGTCATAAAATATACTATTCAGTATTAGGACTTCTTGAAACTTCTTAATTTTAATGTATGTCTCCAATTCTAAAATTCTGGACCTTTAAGAGTCTGTTCGTGAAAATATCAGATCTGGATCACATAACTTATTTGAGAACAGTGTTCGTTTATTACTTCTCTTTGGCAAGAGGGTCTTAAAGTTATTCCATCCCAGATGGCCAAAAATGAAAATAACAATTCTCAGTAGTATGTTGGTGGAAAACTCCTTAATGCTTTGAAAATGGTTCTTTGGGTCAGAACTGAAGATGTTGGGCAGGAACATGTGTGGGATTTGAAAGGGTAATTTTAAATCATTGGATAGTAAGTAATTTTATTCTAAAATTACTAAAAATAGTTAGTTTAGAGAAACAAGAAATGGTAGGGCCAGTTCTTACTAATTGTTTCTGCTATTGCTAACTTACGGTTGTAGTTCCCACTCTTTGGTCACGGATTGGTTTTTTTTTTACATACCTGAGTATCTGAAAACAAATGATAAACTGGTTAGTTCCTTTACAATCTCTCTGTGGAGACCTTTTAACAGAGATTATATCCTTGACAGTGAACCTGCCTTTGGTGGGGCATTTCCTCTTGGTAAGTTGAGATCAAAGTATTTTGTTTCCCAAAACTATTGGGAATCCATTCTGTAGTATCTTATTAGATATTTTAAAACAGTTTTTACTGGACAAAATGATTTTGTTTAAGGGCAGATGGATCCTGTTGATTAGTAGTAAATAA
Source organism: Chelonia mydas (assembly GCF_015237465.2). Classification (NCBI taxonomy): domain Eukaryota; kingdom Metazoa; phylum Chordata; order Testudines; family Cheloniidae; genus Chelonia; species Chelonia mydas. The sequence continues at coordinate 132,225,222 of NC_057852.1, read as the reverse complement.
CCAGATAGTTTGTAATTGAGCAAAATAAGGAATCTTAACTAAATCCTATGAAATTGAAGAAAATATTTAAATCAGTTACTTAAAAGAAGCCATTTAAGGACAGTCTTGAGACAGGTCAATTACAGATATTAAGAATTTTAAATCTAATTAAATACCGCTATTTCTTTTCTTTTTTTAACCAATGTATAGCCCCATCTCCTCTCCAGAAATACATGGTGTAACAACTTGGTAAATAAGCGGAGAAACTGTTAATATTTTAAGTTACAGTAGGATTTGAGTATCCTAATAGAATCATTATATGAATTTAAACCTAATCTCTTGGCAGCGTTTTAGTAAATTTCTCTCACTAATCCACGTTGAAGTTTTGGGGAAGTTCTCCTTGGGTTGGTTTCTTCTTGAGTCATCTTTCTTTTTCTCATTTGTCTGTGGCAGCTTGCTTATAGAGATGCACAGGATGACTTATGGAATGTTTGCTGTCTAAAAGTAGCAGGGATATGTGTGAATGGGTTGCTCACTTCAGAGTCTTGTTACACCCATCTCTTTCCTATTTTCATTAGATTATAGGAAACGTACCTCTTATTTATATTCAAATCTGTTTCTGTCACCCTTTCATTGGCTTTGTGGCTTCAGGTTTGGCTTAGGTGACACATGCAGCTCTGATATGCAGTGTGCCTAACGAATATATAACATTTCTTTAATTGCCATTGTTTTTTTTGTGGCAGAAAAGTGACAGATAACTTTAAAAATTAGTTTTAACATTTTTTTCCTACTTAGTCCATTTTCTGAGATTTTTTTTTTAACGTTTGTCAGGAAATGAAATTCTGTTTTCAAAAAGTCTAAACACTCCAGTTCTTCATATAAAAGATTTCAGCTTTCAAAATCGCCTTTTAAAATTAAATAAACTCATAGAAAATCTTTAGCTTGAGTTCTTCATTCTTACAACAATTTGTGGAGAGATTATTCTTGCCTCCTGGAGTTGGATGGGGGTTGGCTTGCATACTGCCAGTAAGTAATTAATCCCCCATTAATATAAATATTCTACACTTAAATGACTTCTTAGACTAGTTTAACATGGCCCTTAGATTCCATGTTGGAACATAAATCACATCTACTACTTCCCCCTGTCAAACCTTGTGGATAGGAGCAAGCAGTAAATGTGATACATCTCGACTTTAGTATGGCTTTTGTTAATCTCACATGACCTTCTCATAAACAATCTAGGGAAATATGGCCTAGACAAACCTACCATAAGGTGGGAGCACTACTATTTGGAAGATCATACTCAGAGAGAAGTTATCAATGGTATCACTGTTAGGCTGGAAGGGCATATCGAGTGGTGTCCTATACAGATCTATCCTGGGTTGAGTTCTATTTAACATCTTTGTAAATTATTTGAATAATGGCATAGAGAGTACACAGATGATACCAAGCAGGGAAAGGTTGCAAGTGTTTTGGAGGACAGGACTGGAATTCAAAATGATTTTGACAAACTGGAGAAATGGTCTGAAATAAATAGGATGAAATTCAATAAGTAAAAATGCAAAGTACTAAACTTAAGAAGGAATAATAATTGCATAGATACAAAATTTGAAATGACTGCCTAGGAAGGAGTACTGCAGAACAGGATCTGGAGATTAAAGGGGATCACAAACTAAATATGAGTCAACAATGTAGTACTGTTGCAAAAGAAAGCAAAACACACATCATTTGAGGATATATTAGCAGGAGTGTTGTAAGCAAGACATGAGAAGTAATTCTTTTCCTGTATTCCACAATGATAAAGCCTCATCTGCAATATTGTGTCCAGTTCTGGGCACCACACTTTAGGAAAGACATGGACAAACTGGAGAAAGTCCAGAGGGAAGCAAGAAAAATGATTAAAGGTCTAAAAAACATGATCTACAAGAAAAGGGTGAAAAAATTCGGTTGTTTTTGTCTGGAGAAGAGAAGACTGAGGCGGGACATAACGATCTTCAGCTGCATAAAAGGTTGCTATAAAGAGGAGAGTGATAAATCATACTCAGTAACCACTGAAGACAGGACAAGAAGTAATGGGCTTAAATTGCAGCAAGGGAGATTTAGGCTAGACATTAGGTAAAATTTCCTTACTGTAAAGGTAATTAACACTGAAACAAATTACCTATGGAGGTTGTGGAATCTCCGTCGTTGAAGGTTTTTAAGAACAGGTTAGACAAACTCCTGTCGGATGGTCTTTACTTAGCCCTTCCTCAGTGCAGGGGATTGATCAAGATGACCTATTGAGGTCCCTTCCAGTTCTACATTTCTATGATATCTGTGATTGTATATAGCATGTTACTGTTTTCATAGCAATGATATTAGGAGCTTGAAGAGGGCCTTTGCATTTAGCTAACATATTTGCAAGTATGCATTTCACAAAGGTTTTTGCCATTTCAACATTTAAAAAGTGAACAAAAGTTTTAAACATTTATAATTTCATTGATTAGAGTTCATGTTTTATAACATAACTAGTTAATCATATGTTATATTTACAAGCTTTCTGGCTATAACATACTTGTAACTAGAAAAGAAGTACTTGTGACACCTTAGAGACTAACCAATTTATTAGTCTCTAAGGTGCCACAAGTACTTCTTTTCTTTTTGTGAATACAGACTAACACGGCTGCTACTCTGATACTTGTAACTATCTCTTAATACTCAGTAAAGGCACAAACAAGTTTGTAACAACCTAGTAAAATAAGTTATAATAATTTTATTCATAATCATTTTGCACCAATATGGAGTCCTCTCTCCCCTAAAGATGAGGAAGCTTGTACTGCTGTTTACTACCACTCCTATAGCTGTGGGCAGAAATCTGATCGCATGACTTGTCAATCTGAGGGAAAAGTGTCAGGGGTCATGCTACTCACTGCTTGGCAAGTCCTCCTTATGGTTCATTTGGGGAATTAGATCACCAGTGTCCATACCCCATCTGGCAGTCACTCAGCCTGTTACCTTAGTCACACACTCTGCAGCCCCTCTCTTGCTGGTCAGGAGCTGCAGCACCTCTGCTTTGTGGCTTAGGCCTCTGGCCAAATTACTGTTGTCCTCCCCTTTCAGGGTATTATCAGAGTTTCCTTCTTCAAAGTCTCAGATAGTCTCCATCTATCTGGCTGCAACACTCCCACAGTGGGTGGTAGGAGAACCTGGACCCACCCGTTCAGATTTGTCCCTGTCAGAACTTACGGCTCTTTCCCTGGACTGCTTCCTACCCTGTCTGTCTCAGGCTCCTACTCTCCCCCTTGTATCAGTGTGTGTGACTGCAGGCTCCCGGACTGTAGCCCCCTACTCTATCCTCAGCTTCTAGGCTTTATAGAAGCCCTACCTGTTCCTGCCCAGGTAAGCTTCTTTCTCAATCCGTCTCATTGCCCTTTAACTCCCCAGCAGGTAAAGCCTAAGGCTAATTGGCCTCTCTTGCCACTTTAATCCCATCCTTGCTGGTGTGGAGTGAATGCCCCATCACACACCCTCCCCTGATGTGTGTAACCCCTGAGGGCAGGGATGCCTCCTCCCTTGGAGTTGCTGGAGCTTGCGCTCACAAGTCACACACCCTCCCCCCCCCAAGACACATTTTATCCTGATCCTCCATTGCATCTCTAAACTGAAGTCGCCACTGGGGAAAGTGGATGGACTAGGAGCTAAACTCCCCCGAAAGGGGGGAACATGGATAGTGAAACGGCTGTAGGGCTCAGCTATGAAGAGGATGCTGCGGTTCCTGACACTGCAAGAGGGGTTGCAGGTGGACCGAGAAGAAGTAATGATGGTGTGCAGACCATGGACGGGGGCATCAGCCTTGAGTTAATCCCTAGAACAACCAGGAGGAGACGCCAGCTCAGCTTTGTGAGTGATGTGCACGTGACCCGTGATGGAGAATGCGGGCACATGCTTGCCCCTGATACAAGGGAACGGGGAAGAGGCCAGTGTGGGAAGTGACCCTCACATAAGGGGAGTAAGAAAGGACATAAGTAGAGGCAGTGAAGATTGAGAGACAATGGAACCGCAATATGTGGAACCACATTTTGCTGAAGGCTCATATACCCTCCCAGGCTGGACTCCAGAGTTGCTACCCCTGAAGAAATGGGCTGACAAGCAGCAAGGGTGAATCCAGGCCCTGCTGTAGCAGGTACTTGAAACCCAACAGACCAATGGGAGGCACAGGAGTACTTGCAACCTATATAGCCCAGCAAGCTGAACAGCAGTTGTATATATTCAAGATCCTGTGGGAAAAGGTTACTAGATGTTGCAGAGAGAAAGAGAGGGAAAGCAAGGCACTAGGGCCAGGAGGCTGGTGTCTGGGACAGGGCCATCTTATGCCTGTAGGTGACAAGGACACTGGAAGAGAGCATGCCCCTACTGGGATGGGGGACAGAAGCCTCACCCAGAGAATGAGAAGAAGAGGGAGCCCAGGACAGTCCTACCTGTGAGGAGAACAAGGAGGAAATTGGCATTTTGGGCCATGGGCAACAGGGGCACCTGGAGAGGGAATGCCCATACATGAGCTGTTGGGTCGTGGCTAGTTCAGGGGAAGAGGCTGAGTAAGGGAAGGACAATGGGAGTCCCATGGCCAAGGGGAGGCAAAGAGTTTGCTTTGGGTGCCATGAGGAGGGCCATATATAAAGGCATTGCCCCCTTAAGAGAAGGCAGGATAGAAAAGGGGTGCCTGGGAACCAGGCTAGGTCAGAGGCCATCAAGATGGATTTGGCAGTGATGACTGGACCTGGCAGGGAGGCATCTCCCACACCCAGCAGGGAGTGGTAGGGAGGTGGTGGAGAAGGTGACTGGGATGGAGAGGACCCGGACAGACAAGAGAACCCACACGGAGGCAGAACAGGCTGTGGTAGGGACTCAGACCATATAGGAGAGAGGCAGATTGTACCTCCCAGTGGGTGACCTGAAACAGGAGACAGACGTTCTGCGAGCACAGCTGTGTGGGAGGCAGGGGAGGTAATACCCCCTATCCTGGGGTGGTGGGTCTTGAGTGGGAGGAATCTGATTAGGCATCTGCCCCACACTGGCCATAAGGACTTAATAGAGCCCTTGGGAGGCTGCATGAAAAGCAGCCAATAGGAGAGGGGATGTGAGGAGTGGCCAGTCAGCTCCAGCAGGCCCATATAAAAAGAACCTAAGGGCAGAGCAGGGTCAGTAGCTGCCCGGGGCTCAAGGAGTGAAAACTGTGTCTCTAGCAGACTGAGAGACTTGCTGCAACTTGGACAGAGCTACTGCTGGCAGGGACTAGGTGAGCAAGAGGAGCCCCTGGCTGGCTGCTGAGGCTGGGTAATTGCAGGCCCTGAGGAAGGGTGAAGAAGGTGTTAGGGCTATGGGTAAGTGGCATATGGAGAGATAGCAGCAGGGAGAAAAATTGGAGGCACAGCAGGAGTCTGTGGTCCAGAGGGTCCTTGGTCTGGGACCTGGCGTAGTGGGTGAGCCCAGGTCCTCACCACTCGCCCCTTAGGAAGTGGATGGACTTGGAGCTAAACTCCCCTGGAAGAGGGGAACACAGACAGTGATGCAGCCAGAAGGATGAGCTATGACGAGAATGCTGTGGTTCCTGACACTGCAAGAGGGGTTGCAGGTGGACTACGAAGAAGGAGTGGGGTGCAGATTGTGGACGGCGGCATCAACCTCAAGATAATCCCCAGAAAGACCAAGAGGAGATGCCAGCCCAGTGTGGTGAGTGACGCGCACCGTGGCAGTCTCCTTCCTGAAGTCCCCTCCATTGCCACTGTGCTGGCTGCACCACTCCCACAGTGGCTGTTAGGGAAATCTGGGGATCCTTGAACCAGCAGGTCAGATCTATCTGTGTCAGACTTTACTGCTTCTTCCCTGTATTGCTTCTTACCCTGCCTTTTTCAGGCTCCTACTCTCCTCCTTGTATCAGGGAGCGTGACTGCTGGCTCCCTGACTACAGCCCCCTGCTCCATCCTCATCTTCTAGGTTTTATAGAAGCCCTACCTGTTTCTGAGCTTTGTTCTCAATCAGTCTCATTGACCCTTAGCTCCCCAGCAGGTGCAGCCTATGGCTAATTGGCCTCTGTTACCACTTGAACCCCATCCTTGCTGGTGCGGGGTGAATGTTCCATCATGATAAGGAAAAAAAAATCAAACACAGGAAAATCTATTTCTGTTTGCCTCAGTTCTCTGTCCAAGCATATGATCTAAGATCCCAATGCAGGAAAGCATCCCTGTTCAGAACATCACTTAAACACATCGCAAATGTTAACCATGTGTTATGTTCTGTCCTGAATAAAGATAGACACAAGTATGTGCTTCAGTATTTTCCTGAATCTGAGACTAAGAGTTAAGCCATTCCTTCTTCATGGAAAGCTTTCCTCAGGGAAAACTGTGGAAGTACCTATATTCCAAGCCAAAAATCATATCTGACCTTCTGTATAACACGGACCAGAGAACTTCTCCAAAATAATTCCTAGAGCAGATCGTTAACAGAAATATCCAATCTTGATTTAAAAATTGTCAGTGATGGAGAATCCACCACAACCCTTAGTAAATTGTTCCAATGGTTGATTACTCTCTCTAATTGTTAAACATTTCCATCTTATTTCCAGTCTGAATTTATTTAGCTTCGACTTCCAGCCATTGGATTGTGTTATACCTTTCTCTGCTAGATTGAAGAGCTTATTATTAAATATGGTTCTCAGGTAGGTACTTATAGACTGTAACTAACTTTAACCTTCTCTTTGTTAAGCTACAGAGCTTGAACTCCGTGAGTCTGTCACTGAAAGGTATGTCTTTTAATCCTTTAATCAATCTCACGGTTCTTCTATGAACCATCTCCAGTTTTTCAAGATTGTTCTTGATTGTGGACATAAGAGTATGCCTCGTTCACTGCCTTTTCTGCCAGGAGATGATCCTGGTCTCAGATGGACCTCTCAATGTGTCTGGTGCCTAAGTGAGACACATGTCCCACAAAAGTGCTCTCACTACAGCAATTTGAAGGCTCGCATCAGGAAGGACAGAGACCTCTTTGTTAAACTTATCCTGATGGAGAAGTCTCTGCGGCTGGCATCCGATACCTGACAGCGGACCCCCTCTGGATAACGGTCTCTAAGGACTGCTTCTGAAAGACAACTTTCACCTTTCTCACAGAGGAAGGCTCACTCCGCCAAAAAGGTAGCAAGGAAAAGAGCAATAACCACCCCTCTTAAAGAGCCACCGGAAAAGAAATGGTCTCCAGCTTGTTCTACATCCTCGTTACCAATTGCACCACAGCTGAGTACATACAAGACACCGGGATCCTCCAGTACTACAAAAGCCAAGGATCCCAAATGGGCAGGCTTGGAGTTGATGCGGCACTGATGCACTCTCCACAGGTTATGGCGCCACCTTCTGCTCCCATAACACAGAGTGCTCACGTTTCGGTACCAACGCCTGCAAGTACAACAGCATTGTCACCACTGGTCACCTTGGCACCAAAACCACCAGTACTGCAGTATTTCCTGCACCACAAAGAGTTACTGGTCTCAGCAATGCCAAAATCACCACCCTTCGGTACCTCATTTTTGGCCCCTGCATTTTCTAGCAAAGAGGAAGACAAGGAGGAGAGTGCTTTTTCATCACATCGCTCCTCTCCCATACAAAGTACTTCAGCATTAGGCCCACCTCTACAGCCTAACTCTAACCACAGGGTTGACAGCCAGACCTGATTTGGCCACCTATAGATGCCATCGCTTGTGTCATTCCCCACTCAATGGCCCTACTGGGACCCCTGGGGCATACAAGAGACAGTACCCCTAGGCCCCAGAACTCCTATAGGGAAGGGATTAGACTTAGCCCGGAAGATCACAGACCCGGAAAAAGCAGGCTTATTTAAAGAACGAACGGAGTTAAACTCTTTTGTTTTAAAAACTTTGTTTTTCCTTTGTAAAGTCAAAGTGGTCTTGCTGCCCACCTTTCTGAGCTGGTCTCCTTTTGCATTTCTCTCTGCTTCCTTTGCTTTGCCAATCACGTCAGCCCCTTTGTCTTCTCTCACAGCTGCTGCTCTACCTTCTCCATGCTGTTGTTTATTCTTGAAATAGTCTATCCAAACCTGTTTTCCAAACCATGTCCTTGGCTATATTGAAATTCCAACTAAAAATTAATTCCTGCTGTTTCTAGGGGGAGAAAATATAAGCAAGGGGGGAAATTGGGAGGGGGAAGTAACATACTTAAGTTGTAAACTCTTTGGGACAGGGACCATCATTCTGTGTTTATACGGAGTCTGAGACAATCATAGAACATTAGGGTTGGAAGAGACCTCAGGAGGTCATCTAGTCCAAACCCCTGCTGAAAGCTGGACCAACCCCAACTAAATCATCCAAGCCAGGGCTTTGTCAATGGGGGGTGGGGGTGGGTCTCCTAGGTGTTACTACAAAACAAATAATAATAATAATAATTCATAATAATTAATAACATAACTTTCAAGTTGTGTAATTCCTTACTGTCTAACCTCATGTGCTTACTATTGTCATCTTTGTCTTTCCTACCCTCTTCTTCTCCTCCACGACCTGTGTGTTTGATTTTTCAGTTGTCAGTTTGAATTTGTATACTTTTGGGGACAAAACCATATATTTACTTGTTTTAACTAGCATATTTCTGGGTGCTTGAAAAATAATAAATGTGAATAACATTCTTACACTGCTCCAGTCTTCAGGTTCTTTCAGGAGTCTCTTGAAAAGGTTGTCATACACCTAAGAACAAAAAAGGGCCAAGCAGTGTCTAAGTCAACTCCCTCAAAGCAAATTAAAGAATTGATTGAGGAGACTTACTTTCACGCTGGGGAAAAACATGTCAGAGCCAGTTAAGGGCTTTTGACTTGATCAATGCTTAGTCATTCTCGGACAGAGGGTAAGCATTCTTGCTACATATTATTCAGGCAGCCACCTGGATGTTCATTTACACCTTTGTCAAACATTACAGGATTGATGTGAAGACATCCATGAATGTGGCTTTTGTCATACAGGTGTTGACGGGAGCTGGCAGGTTCTAGTTTCTCACTAATTGAGCTTCTTGGACTGTTTGGGGAGATCCTAAACATCTGGATTAAAATTAGAGGATGGATGAGAGAAGGTGAAATTTCCTTCACCTGATAATTTTCTTTTTTTTAAGTTGACCTACTAGTCTAAACTCCTTCCTTACACAGATTAGGATAATCTGCTGTAAACTAGGTTTAAATAAAAATTTTCATGGGGATGTTTGCATATATTACTGTACTAGAGTTATTGGTTGTTGTTTATAACAGTTGCCTGTCTGTTGGTACTGCTTTCATAGTATTTCAAGAGAAGTCTGAGAGAAAGTATACCCCTTGTATAGATAGAGTATAATATCAAAAATCTTTTTTTTTTTTTGTTTCTATCTGTCCTTTGGGAGAAATTATAAATACAGTGTTTGACCTGGTGTAGGTGATCCCAAATAAGGAAAATGATCAGGAAAAGAATTTTCATTCTGCACAGTATTTTGAATTATTTCTTTCAAAAATTATTCTGGTGGACTTCTGTTGTGTGAAGCTCTTTGTGAAATATCAAGTATGTGACATTTTGAGAGTGTGTGTCTGTTATGCTATGAAGACCTCAAAAATTAGAATCCTTGTGGAAATCTCAAAAGAGGAATAACTTTAAATCTTTAGAAATCTTAAGGTGGCTTTAGGGAGACTGAGTAGTGCCAGGAAAGTAAGGCTTGCCTTCTTTCTTGAAGTATTCCAGATTTGAGAAGGTTTTGTGTGAATTACTATGTTTTAGGGATATACATCCAATTTTAAGTGGAAAATTCAGAATTCTAGGTTGCTTCCATGATAAAAATGAGGGTTACGCTCAAAATAATTTTCAAGTAATATATATTTTAAAGTGGTACAGTGTAATTGCAAATTCCTACAAAGGACTGGGATACATGTACTGCACAGATTGAGTCTCCTCTTTAACGGAAAACACTTACTGGGGTGAAATTAACTCATGGAATGCTTTAATTAACTAGTCATAAATGAATTTCTCTACTCAAAATCAGTCTTATTTGTGTAGTAGAAAGACTTAAACTATTAGGAAATCTCACTAGGGACCTCCAACGTTGTGTGCTGGCTATTCATGTGCTGGCACATAGCATATATTTCCACATTAGGCATTGGAGCATAGTTTAGGTTATTGTGAAGGTTCAGGGGTGCAATTGGGATATCTACTGCCCAGGTTTGGACTCAAATGGGAATATATTATTTGATTTGTTGATAATATGAGTGTGTGTGTGTGTGTGTGTGTACAATAGTCTAGTCATTTCCAGTGTTCTTAATTAATAATGTATCTGGCACTACTAGGGCTCGTGCCAGCAGTCAGCGACAGAACTATACTACTCACTCAGAATGTCTATTTGATCCTTGATGTTCTGTCAAATCAGCCCGCTCTAATTATATACGAATACAGAGATTTTAAACAGAAGACTTTGCAAAAGGAGTAGGAACATTTAATTGTTACATAATTATTGCAAGAACTGATAGCATGTTACTTATAAAACCTACATGTACAGCAGGATAAATTTCACTTTGTCATTACTGTATCAATCTTTCTTATCTGTATAGGAATGCAGTGATAAGCAGTATGATCAAGAATATTCTCACTGAAAAACACATTACAAAGTCTGTCTGCTGACAAAAACTTCCACAAGAGGACATACCCAACTTCTATCTGGAAAACTGAAACATTTTAATTTTAATATCTTAATTAGTGTCACTAGAGTTCACCCTTGGATCTTGTGTGTTAACCTGTTAATTTTGAAAAGTAGATATCAAGGATTGTTAAATGCTGTCACAGGTTCCTTTCCTTAAGGAATAGACAGTATTCAGATTTCCCTAAAGAAATGTGGTGTTACCCTCTCCTCCTTGAAACATAAAAAAATAAGAAGAGACATATTAGGATAGGCAGCTTGGAACAGAAGCCAGATCTCTTCATTTCTAATCCAGTATTTTAGCCACAAGAAAATACTGTTGCCCCTCTTCAACCAGAGTGACTAGTCAAATTTGGGGCCTTGAGGAACTTCCAGTTGAAAGTAGAAATTGATGGAGTCTGATATTCTCTTTGATGCAGTCTTGTTGGTTTACTAGGAGTATCCAACATTGTCTCCTCTGAATACAGGATGAACCAAGAACAAAAAGAACAGTTTCCTAGTTTACAGACCAAAGACCCAAAAGTTCTTTCTCTAGCTTTTCCCAGGAGCACGCTGTGTTCACAGGCTACTTCTTGGCTTTCTTGTTTTTTGCTCTCTCTCTCTCTCTCTCTGGTCTTGTTTTTTTCAGTCTTTTATCTCTCCTGCCTTCAAATCCCTCTCCCCTACCACTAAAACAATACTCAGCCAAAAACTCTTGGTGGGTTCACACACTCATTATGTCTTAGGTGGTAGCTATCTTTTCACTGACAGCCACCTACCTCAGTGGTTCTCAAAATGACCCAAAGTGGGTCATGAGTTTGTTTTAATGGGGTCACCAAGGCCAGCAATAGACTCGCTGGGGCCCAAAGCTGAAAGCCAAAGCCTTGACACCCAGGGCTGAAACTGAAGCCTGAGCAACTTAGCTTTGTGGGGTGCCTGGGCAATTGCCCTGCTTGTCACCCCTAACATCGGCACTGATTCTAGAGTAACACAGAGCACTGGGGGCATGTAGTAATTTTGTTGTCAAAAGGGGGTCACCATGCAATGACGTTTGAGAGACACTGATTTCTACCTTGATAACTTTTTTCAGAGTAACAGCCATGTTAGTCTGTATTTGCAAAAAGAAAAGGAGTACTTGTGGCACCTTAGAGACTAACCAATTTATTTGAGCATAAGCTTTCGTGAGCTACAGCTCAATTCGCTTATTGAAGTGGCCATCCTGTAGAACAATTAGTGTATGATATAATTCACGATTGATTTACTCAAACTGCTGAATAGTTTTGAACATTTAAAAAAAAAAACCTAATCAATGTTACCTCAAAAAGTGTTTGTTTCCTCTAAGTTTTGCCATGGAGAGCACGGATAGAAGGAGGAAGCAGTTGAAAAAATTGCCTAAAACACCAAAGGTTGGACGTGTAAACTAATCCTTGCTGTGATGAAACTTTCTATTAAAGGGAAATAAGTAGGGCTGTCAAGCAATTTTAAAAAATCAATCACGATTAATCATGTGATTAGTCACACTGTTAAACAATAATAGAATGCCATTTATTTAAATATTTTTGATGTTTTCTACATTTTCAAATATATTGATTTCAGTTACAACACAGAATACAAAATGTACAGTGCTCACTTTATATTTATTTTTATTACAAATATTTTCACTGTAAAAAAATAAAAGAAATAGTATTTTTTCAATTCACCTAATACAAGTACTGTAGTGCAATCTCTTTATCATGAAAGCTGAACTTATAAATGTATAATTATGTACAAAAATCCTGCATTCAAAAACAAAACAATGTAAAACTTTAGAGCCTAAGTCCATTCAGTCCTACTTCTTTTTCAGCCAATCGCTCAGAGAAACAAGTTTGTTTACATTTGCAGGAGATAATGCTGCCCACTCGTTTTTTACAATGTCACCTGAAAGTAAGAACAAGCATTTGCATGGCACTGTTGTAGCTGGTGTTGCAAGATATTTACGTGCTATATGTGCTAAAGATTCATATGTCTCTTCATGCTTCAGCCACCATTCCAGAGGACATGCGTCCATGCTGATGATGGGTTCTGCTCGATAACAATCCAAAGCAGTATGGACCAACGCTTGTTCATTTTCATCATCTAAGTCAAATGGCACCAGCAGAAAGTTGATTTTCTTTTTTGGTGGTTCGGGTTCTGTAGTTTCCGCATGACTGTGTTGATCTTTTAAGACTTCTGACAGCATGCTCCACACCTTGTCCCTCTCAGATTTTGGAAGGCACTTCAGATTCTTAAACCTTGGGTTGAGTGCTGTATCTACATTTAGAAATCTCACATTAGTACCTTCTTTGCGTTTTGTCAATGTGGGTGAAACAGAGCAGGAGACACACAGTTCTCCAGCAAGGAGTTCGGTCACAAATATACTTAACACATTATTTTTTTTAATGAGCATCATCAGCATGGAAGCATGTCCTCTGGCATGGTTGCTGATGCATGAAGGGGCATACAAATCTTTAGCATATCTGGCATGTAAATACATTGCAATGCTGGTGACGAAAGTGCCATATGAATGCCTATTCTCACTTTCTCGTGACATTGTAAACAAGAAGTGGGCAGCATTATCTCCTGTAAATGTAAACAAACTTGCTTGTCTTAGTGATTGGCTGAACAAGAAGTAGGACTGAGTGAGCTTGTAGGCTCTGAAGTTTTACACTGTTTTGTTTTTTGAGTGCAGTTATGTAACAAAAAAAATCTACCTTTGTAAGTTACAGTTTCACAACAGAGATTGCACTACAGTACTTGCATGAGTTGAATTGAAAAATACTATTTGTTTTGTTTACCATTTTTACAGTGCAACTATTTGTAATCCAAATTAATAATATAAAATGAGCACTGTACACTTTGTATTCTGTGTTGTAATTGAAATCAATATATTTGAAAATAGTTAATAAATTTCAATTGTTATTCTATTGTTTAACAGTGCGATTAAAACTGCAATAAATCCTGATTAATTTTTTAAATCACAATTACTTTTTTTGAGTTAATCGCGTGAGTTAACTGCGATTAATCGACAGCCCTAGAAATAACCCATGAGAAAAATATATTATTTTAAAAGCCCAAACACATAAACAAAATTTTCAGGTAGAACACATATTTCATTAGTTTTAATCTAATTACCTAGGTATTTAAAATATATATATATAATTTTCAAAAAGTGGAGTGCCAAGATTAAATATTTATCTTTAATTTTTCTTCTTTGATTACAATAGCAGCATTCTTGCAACTGTAGAAGAGAGGGAGTTCTGTATTTTACATGGTGTAGATGCTTTTGTTTTAATTGTTACATTTTTTAAATGGATTTGAATGCTAATGGTAAATTTGTGCAAAGCAGATATAACCAGTGACCGACTGAAACTAATCATTTGGAAAAAGTACTGTTCTGTATTTGATGCTTTAGGCAATGGAATTCGGTCTTAAAAGTTTTTGTATTCAGTTTTGCTGTAGGGTAGCAAATGTTTGATCTACAAGTCTTGAGATCTTAGCAAATAGAGTGGAAAAAGACCTTTCCCTGCCAACACAGGATTTTTCCTTAAACTACTTTTTCAATTGTGTTTGTCCATTTTAATCATAAATATCTCAAGTGATGTTGCTTCTGCCACTTTCCAGGGAAGATTTTTCCATAGTCTCTAATAAATGTCACTATCCAAAACATATGTCTATTTCCGCATCCTTAGTTTCATCCCATTATTTATAATTATACTGCCGGGCATCATCCTAAAACATTCTTCTTCCTCTTTGATGTGTTTTGGTGTTTGCCTTCCCTCCCCTCTCTGAAATTTTAGAGAAAGTGGGTGTGTGTACATTTTATTTATTTATATACCAATATATAGCTAGCTAGCATTTTTTGATCAGTAAATCCCTCCAATCTTCTATCATTTCTGTTTGCTATTCACTCAACTTTCTCCAATTTGGCCATATATTTTTGGTAATGTTCTTGTGCCCAGAATAGAAGGGAGCATTACAGATGTGCTAACACATAGAAATACCCAGAGAGACTGTTATATTCACTATATTTAGTGGGTATAGTTTGCCAAATGAGATTTATATCTAACTTGTCCAAACTGTGCTATCTAAAATGAATTAACATTTTTTAAAAGTCAAACGTTTATTTTTACAGATGTTTATGAATATATAGAGCTTTATCCCAGTGAATCTAGATGTATTTTATTTTAAACAGATTTATCCCTCTAAATTGCCCCTTTATGTTGCACTTTTTTCTTTATCAGTAATGTTTTAGACATTCAGGTATTCAGCAGTATTCTAACACTGCTTTGAAACTTTCTACAGTATGCACTTTATATACAGTATGACTTCAAGAACAGAAGTGTGAAAGAAGGATGATCTAGAGTGTATGCACAGGACTGGAAATGCGGAACTGTTTAATCCTAATCTTGGCCATGATAGAGTCCTCCTGTGTAACCCAGGGCAATTTACTTAACTGCTTTGTGCCTTATTTGCCCTAATGTGGAATTGTGAATATAATTTCTCGCTGAAGCACTGAGGATTAAAGTTTATAAAATGTTTTTAAAATAAAACTACTACCTGTATTTTATTAGAAATAAATCCTTGAGAAAAAAAAAACAACTTGACAATTATGAAATAAGTAAAATAAAAGTATAGGCAACTTCTCATTTTCAATTAAGTTAATTTTATGTATCTGAAATGTGATTCTTCAATTCTACATCTGCACTGTGGCCTCCTTGTTTAGCTCGCTATCCACAGTTGACAGTTTTCTTCTTAGTTGTTTTATCAGGCACTTGAATTTTAAAAGATTCAGCCTGGAGTACTGTTTTACTTGCTTCTAGAAAAGAAGTTTAAGATATTGTCAAATCCTATATTCATTTTGGATTGTCTAAACTAAAATGCTAGTCTTTAAAGATATTACATTTTTAAAAGTAGCTTCTATATTTAGTTTCAATAGCATTGGATTTATTTTGGGAATATATATTAATTTTGATTTTTATGCTTCCAAATTAGCAGAGGGATAGGAGTGAATTATGTAGATCACTAACTCTAACAGCTGTTTTTGTTTTGTTTTTAATTCGGGGGCTAGGGGGAAATGTAACATCATCCGATGAGACAATGTTGCTGATACATATCAGACTTTGTTGTGATTTTCATTTAGAAATATACTAGACTCTTGTTAATTTGCTCAAGTGACTAGATGATCCTTGCACTTTAGACAGTAAATGCACAGATATTATAAAACAGATATCAAGGATACTGCATCACAAAATGTATCTTCATTTATTTTTACAATTACAACTGAGTTTTATTGTGATACTTCATAGCATACTAACAAATGTTCAGTCCTGTATGTTACAAAATTAATGAAGTCTTAGTAATATGAGACCAGAATTCACCCCAACAATATGCTATTTTCCATTTTATCCATCTCTGCCAGAGCTACGGTGGGATATTTCTTGTCTTCAGCAGATATTTTTTGTATGACTGTCTTACTGACTGACTGTGGTGAGGGTAGAACTATAACAACCACACTTCAATTGCCTTTGCAGCAGCCTTTCTTTTTCTTCAGAGTACATCTGCCTAAATGACCCTCAACAGTTTCTCCTTTGCAGCACACAGGAAGAGTGATATTTCTGAGAAAGGGATTAATCAACAACCTACATGCTGTAGTGTTTCACCCAAAACCCTAAAATAGCTACATTTTTCTTTGGGGAAAGAGGTGGGATTTGTGCCAGGGAGACATCCCTTCCTGGCCTTCCCTTCACTCTTTCTTATTTCGCAAATCTGTTGCTGAAAACACACTAGTTGTTCAACTTCTTCCATCAGTGTTCACCACTGAGGATGTTGGAGACATACTTACTCCAAACTTGCTCTTTCCTGGAAATAAAGATGGAGGTGCTATGAGATTGATATGTCAGAAGACAAGTTGTCAAAAATGTGAGATGCAGTAAGTCACCAGGCCCAGACCATGTACATCCAAGAGTTCTGAAGGAGATCAAGAATGAAGTGGCTGTGCTAGAAAGCAAAAGTATGTGATCCTTTATTTAAAAAAAAGGTATTGTACCAGCAGATTGGAGGATAGCAAATGTACCTATATTTTTTAAAAGTCTGTAGGGGTGATTTGGAGAACTAGGGGCCAGTACGTCTCACATCTATACCTGGTAAATTGGTTGAAACAATAATTTAGAAATAGAATAATAATATCTGGAAGATCTTAATATGTTAGGATCTCACCAGCACGATTTCAGCAAAGAAGAAGAATGTTTATCTAATCGGTTAGAATTATTTTAATGTGTCAATAATATTCAGGATAAAGGAGAACGAGTTGATATTAATTATTTAGATCCATTCTTCTGCTGCCCCTTTAGTAAAGGATGTGATCTATCTTGGAGAAATGATTCCTTTATATATTCACCATTGTTTGTCACCAAATCCATGACATCAAATGCAGGACCAGAAAGCACCTGGGATCAATTAACATTAAATTCTGTTTCTGCCTTTTTGTTAAATTTGGTATAGAATGGATCCAGCAGTAGTGCCAAAAGTTCATGGGGTTTGTCAGCTGACATCACTGGCAGCGCTGTGAAACCTCCAAAACTCGAAAATTAAGCAATGGCTATCAGTTGGCTTAAAAGGAAGCTTAATTAGCCAACTAAGATTACATGAGGACTGGATAGCACAGGGAACTTTTAAAATTGGGAAGGAGTTTTAGATGCCATAAGCACTTCATAAATCTGATAAGTTTGCTCCCAAGAAAAATAGTATATTTTAAGTGCTGATAGAAAAACTAAAATAGCTGCCAAATGACCTTTATGGGAGCAAGTTCATAATCGAGGAAGAGAATTAAAAGTCAATCAGTGTGTTTGTGTGTGTGACTGTGAAGGATTCCTTTTAGTTTGCCCACTCCAGCCCACAAACCTTTCCCATGTGTGCCTTCTTGGCAGGCAATTACTGAGTCGCACAGAGGACTTATGACACCACAACAAATCACTTTCTTTCCTTTCATTAACTACCCTGACATGACTGAGATCCAGAACTTAGGATATGAAGTGATATTTTTACTTGGACTGGCTGGTCATGGCAAGATGTAGAGCGTAATGAAATCAGTCATTGTTGTTTCCATCACAAGCAGAAACTAGACTTGTCCCAGGAAGTGTGAGGCTACTAAAAAGCATAACTCTACCCCCTCCTGAGCTTGATGTGGTCAGTGGCTTCTCAAATAAGGAAGACAAGCGAGAAGGCACATGCAAAAGTGTACGTGAAATTTCCCTTTCCCATCCAGTCCTCTGAAGGAAGAAATAATCTTTTTCCATTGCAGTCTTTTTAAAGCTTCTTAAGAACTATTGTATTCATTCAGTGCTATGTAAGACAGAAAATAATACAGTCCTTATCTTTGACACACAGCTCCCTTGGCAAAGGGTCCCCTGCTCTTAGAAAACTATTCTCGTCTCATACCTGACAAACTCACGACATCAAACACATTGCTTACAAAGTAATTGCCCATAAAGTTAGCATCTAAAGTCTCTAGTATTTATTTATCATTTGCATATTTAGCTAAGCGAAGCAGTAGCGTTCTCAGTGGCCAAGTGGCGTTCTTGGAGCCCACCGCTAAATTTAGTTAGCAGGCACTCCTTGACAATATGTATCATTGTTTGATCTGTGCCACAGCTGCAGCTTGGATTGTCTTGAAGACCACAACGTTGGTTGACTGCACAAAGGCCTTGCCCCATCCAGAATTGGTTAATCAGGGACCACTGACAACGTGGAAGGTTAAAGCCGGGCGGGCAAGCAGGAGGGTCTGTGATGAAGAACTGATTGGTGGTGGACTCCCCATGAAGAACCAACCAGTTCTCTAAGAAGGTTGTTGCAATGTCTTGATTTTCACTACTATCTTGCTTAAGTGGTCTCTAGTGAAAGCTTGCAACATACTAATGTTTGTAATCATGGCGTGATGTGTGTATAGGAAATATTTAAGGCATAATGTAACTATATTCAAGTTTATGCCCTTATGGTCTTAAAGTTAAAAGGAGTCACCAGGGAGTGACTCAGCCCTGGTCTACACTACAAGTTTAGGTTGAATTCAGCAGTGTTAGGTTGATTTAACCCTGCACCCATCCATATGACCAAGCCTGTTTTGTCGACTTAAGGGCTCTTAAAATCGATTTCTGTACTCCTCCCCGGTGAGGGGAGTAGTGCTAAAATTGACCTCACTGGGTCGAATTTGGGGTAGTGTGGACACAATTCGATGGTATTGCCCTCCGGGAGCTATCCCAGAGTGCTCCATTATGACCTCTCTGGACAGTACTCTCCACTCAGATGCACTGGCCAGGTAGACAGGAAAAGCCCCAGGAACTTTTGAATTTCATTTCCTGTTTGGCCAGCATGGCGAGCTGATCAGCATAGGTGACCATGCAGAGCTCATCAGCACAGGTAACCATGGAATCCCAGAATCACAAAAGAGCTCCAGCATGGACCGAACGGGAGACGCTGGATCTGATCGCTGTATGGGGAGAAGAATCAATGCAGGCAGAACTCCGTTCCTGCAAGTCCAATTCTGTTGCCCAGCCGAGCATGTGTGATATCTCACACCAAACCGGCAGGCACTCAATATCGGAGGCAAAATGCGACTTTGTACCAAAAGAACATGTGCTATGTAATGTGAATCGCTTGATTCAGTGTGAAATAGTCTTCCCTTTGTTCTCTAAAATGTATCTTTTAAAATACTACTCTCCCTTTTTTCCTCCCGCAGCTGCAAATGTTTCTACGCTCCCGCTATCATGTCCCTCCCAGAGGCTAGCGCAGATGAGAAGGTGAAAAAATCACACTTGCAATGAAATGTTCTCAGAGCTCATTCAGTCCTTCCGTACTGAAAGCTCAGCAGAACACATGGAGGCAAACAATGGCAGAGACCAGGAAAGTGTTAAATGAATGCGATGAGAGGAGGGAGGAATGAGATGCTGAGTCTAAGGGGGGGCGCAAACTGACATACCCAGGCATCTGGTGGAGCTGCAAGAAAGGCAGCAGGAGCACAGACCGCCACTGCAGCCCCTGTATAACTGCCCGCCCTCCTCCCCAAGCTCCATATCCTCCTCCAAGAATGAGGGGGGGGGGGGCGGGAGGCTACAGGCACCCAGCCACTCCACCCCAGAGGACTGCCCAAGCAACAGAAGGCTGGTATTCAATAAGTTTTAAACTGTAGTGTGGCCTTGTCCTTCCCTCCTCCCCTCATCCGCCATCCCACCCTGTGCTTCCCTCCTCACCCACCCTTCCTGGGCTACCTTGTGAGTTTCCCCCCTATTTGTGTGATGAATTAATAAAGAATTCATGATTTTGAAACAATAATGACGTTATTGCCTCTGCAAGCGGTGATCGAAGGGCGGAGAGGAGTTGGCTTACAGGGAAGTAGAGTCAACCAAAGGGGTGGGTTTTCATCAAGGAGAAACAAACAGAACAAACTGAACTGTCATACCATAGCCTGGCCAGTCATGAAACTGGTTTTAAAAGCTTCTCTGATGCGCAGGGCACCCAGCTGTGCTCTTCTAATTGCCCTGGTGTCTGGCTGTGCGTAATCGGCTGCCAGGCGATTTGCCTCAGCCTCCCACCCCACATCTCCCTATTACTCTCACAGATATTGTGGAGCACACAGCAAGCAGCAATAACAATGGGTGTACTGGTTTCGCTGAGGTCTAACCTAGTTAGTAAACTGCGCCAGCATGCTTTTAAATGTCAAAATGCAGATTCTACCACCATTCTGCACTTGCTCAGCCTATAGTTGAACTGCTCCTTACTACTGTCCAGGGTACCTGTGTACGGCTTCATGAGCCATGGCATTAAGGGGTAGGCTGGGTCCCCAATGATAACTGTAGGCATTTCAACATCCCCAATGGTAATTTTCTGGTCGGGGAAATAAGTTCCTTCTTGCAGCTGTTCAAACAGACCAGAGTTCCTGAAGATGCGAGCATCATGCACCATACCCAACCATCCCACACTGATGTTGGTGAAATGTCCCTTGTGATCCACCAGTGCTTGCAGCACCATTGCAGTGGTTTACGTACTGGCTGCCAAGGTGGTCCGGTCCCAAGATAGGGATATGCGTTCCGTCTCTCACCCCACCACAGTTAGGGAACCCCATTGCAGTAAAACCATTCACTATGACCTGCACATTTCCCAGAGTCACTACCCTTGATAGCAGCAGCTCAGTGATTGCATTGGCTACTTGGATCACAGCAGCCCCCACAGTAGATTTACCCACTCCAAAATGATTCCTGACTGACCGGTAGCTGTCTGGCATTGCAAGCTTCCAGAGGGCTATCACCACTCACTTGTGAACTGTGAGGGCTGCTCTCATCTTGGTATTCTTGTGCTTCAGGGCGGGGGAAAGCAAGTCACAAAGTTCCATGAAAGTGCCCTTATGCATGCGAAAGTTTTGCAGCCACTAAATCATCGCAGACCTGCAACACTATGCGGTCCCACCAGTCTGTGCTTGTTTCCCGGCCCCAGAATCAGCATTCCACGGGATGAACGTGCCCCGTTACCACCACGATGTCCAAATTACCAGGGCCCATGCTTTGACAGAAGTCTGTGTCCATGTCTTCATCACTATCATGATTGCGCTGTCGTTGACTCCTCGCCTGCTTTTGAAGGTTCTGCACATACTGCAGCAGTGGTGAGTTGAGCGGGCTCCATGCTTGCTGTGGTATGGCGTCTGCAGGAGAACAGAGTTGCAGCAGAAGCGGTGGCTGACGACAGATGCCACGAGAATAGATATTTATACAGAACAATGAGAGGACCTGCAAGGTGGATTCATGGCACCAGGAGAGCAGAGTTGCAGCGGAAGCGATGGAGGATGATGTTTAGCACCGCGCACATTTCCCAAGGAAGAACACAAGTATCCGGGAGCACATGACAGACAACATGGAGAAATTCGCTATTGACACAAGAGCAGCAGAGCAGAGTTGCAGCAGAAGCAGTGGATGATGACGACGGTTAGCAGTCCTACTGCACCATCTGCTGACAGCAGTATGGTGTCTGCATGGAAAAAAGGCGCAAAACGATTGTCTGCCATTGCTTTCATGGAGGGAGAGGCGACTGACGATATGTACCCCAAACCACCCATGATAATGTTTTTGCCCCATCAGGCATTGGGAGCTCAACCCAGAATTCCAATGGGCAGTGGAGACTGCGGGAACTGTGGGATAGCTACCCACAGTGCAACGCTCCGAAAGTTGACGCTAGCCACGGTACTGTGGACACACTCTGTCTACTTAATTCACTTAGCGTGGACATACACAATTGACTGTATACAATCGATTTCTAAAAATTGACTTCTATAAGATCGACCTAATTTTGTAGTGTAGACATACCCTCAGTGACAGCCTGTTTATGCATGAGGGAGTGGCCAACCCTCCCTGATCAGCCGGTGAGGCAATGCAGGATTTTGTTATATCCCATTGCCCCATCACAGAATGGTCAATGGAAAATCATCAGTGACAAATGTGAACAACCAAAGCCACTTGGTGGTAAAAAAGAAACATTGTAACAGATGGGATGATTCCTGTCTATGAACAAAGATAAACGACTGTTTCAGTATAACAGAGTCAGGAGAGACACTCTGTATCCATTCTCTGAGGAGATATCTTGTAGAGTAGAGATATTTTTCATGAAAGATTGGATTCTGATTCCTCTGAAGCCAGCCAGCTCTGCAACAGACTTAACTTTGGAGGAAAAACCTACTTCATTAGGTAAGACAGGTAACTATTAAGAAGTGTAGACCCTAGTTTGTGTTTTATGATTTTGTTTTGTATTGTAGCCTTTTGCTTCCACCACTTTGGAATTTCTATTCTGTTTTAAATAAGCCTTCTGTTATTTCATTACAAGTGATGCATTATAGAGGGGAGTGGTTTAAAGTAAAACTGGTAAACTGGGGTACACTGCTCCTTTTGCGACAGAGGATTTCTGTGAGCAATCAATGTCAGGCACTGTATATCATAGAGGAAAGCTTCAAGAGGATTCAGAGTGCACCTCTTTTTAACTCAAAGGCAAAGACAGGGCACATGTCAGTAGGGCAGGCTAATATGTAGGATTGGTTGAAGGGAGATAAGTCTTTAGCAGAGAGTTGAGAGGTATCTGCATCAAGATATTTGAAGCCATACTTTTGAGTACCAGTTTCTAGAGATAGGTTGTAAAGAGAAAAGCAGAGGGCCATGATCAGAGCTTCAGGGGGGAGAGGGGGTACATCTACTGAAAGAGAGGTAAGAAGAGGAGGAGCCACCAAATAAGACATTGAAGACCAGAGGGGTAGGAGGAGAACCAGAAAAGGATAGAGTCACAAAGGCCAGTGGACTACAAGATTTTAACAAGGTTGATGGTGTCAAAAGTGCCAAAGGATCAAGGGAGGAGAAAATAGAAGACTTGCAAGTGGACCAGGAAGAGACCGTTTGAGACCTCTTAGTCACAGCTATTTAGGTGGAGTGGAGAGACCAGAAACCAGACTGAATGTAGTTGCAGAGTTACACTCTCTATATAAAGATGGTTTCATTACAGTATATTCAGTCTATATAGACAGCTAGTATAAATGCAGTTATTCAACCATCCAACTTAATATCTTTAACTTTCAGTTTTATTATTTCACTTTTAGGAATGATACGATGAGAATATTTAAGAAAATAACCATGTACGAAGCAGGGGTCATTTCTTATCTTCCAAGGACAAGTGATGATAACTTGGGAGATACCCTGTATTTTTTGTGGAAAAGTTAAATCACGCAAAGGCCGAGTTTAACAGACAAATGGACTACAGATATAACTGTAGAGTGCTGACGGCAGCTACGTTCCTCACCAGCAGGAGCATGCATACTAATAATTATTTTATTAGTTATTGTATTACTTTATTGACAAAGCCGTGGCTGGGATGATTTAGTTGGGGATTGGTCCTGCTTTGAGCAGGGGGTTGGACTAGATGACCTCCTAAGGTCCCTTCCAACCCTGATATTCTATGATTCTATGATTTTATTGTTAACTCACTTCATTTTAACACTGGCAGCAAAAAAGCTTCTGTATCAGACATTCTAAATCCATTTTCATGTTGCTTTTAATACCAGATTAAAAATGAAACCAGGACAAAAATTGTATGGATTAAAACACTCCATAACCTTTGTCTGTGAAGGTACTACCAAATTAGCCCAACATTTCATGACCTCTACACAAGTCATAAATGGTAACACAGTGCAATAGGACCTTTCAAGTGACCACAATCACAGAGGTCAGCACACGCATGGTAAACAAAACACCCCACTATGCCAGGCATATAGTATACACAGAGAACAGCTGTCCATATTTTTGGGCAGAAAAAAAACCCTAAGAAGATAAAACTTTAAGTACATATTTTGTGACACCCTTAAAAGAATTGCTGATTTTACGAACAAAGATAACTACCACTGAGTCTCAGTTGCTGAACATACACAGTGTGTGTGTGTGTATGGACATCTCCAGAAGCTGCCTACTTTACACAGAAGTACGATTATTATTTTTACCTTTCACATCAAGCGCACAGTAGTCAGCACGTGTTAGAAGCCACCCATGCATAAGAAGCCTATATCAACTCTGCTGTACATACATGCCAACTATAACAAAGGTAATTTCAATTCACAACTATTTCTCTAGACTAAAATAGTTTATTCCATGAGACAAACTCACAAAAACTAACAAGCATAACTACAAATAAATAAATACAAATTCTGGGAGCATCAGTATGATTCTTGTAACTTTTGTGCATATAAAATTCTGAAAGGAAATATGGTCTATGAATTCAGTAACAGTTCAGAGCTAGGATTTCCTGAACTCTAGTTCGAGCTCTTCCAAAGTCCACCATGTAGCCTTGAACAAGTCACTTATCTTCTTTGTGTCACTTTATATTAGATTTTTCATCTTGGTTGTCATGCCAACAATAACTAAAACCATGGTAACAATTTAACTTACCTCCCACATTGTCTATCATCTGATTACCACTGAAAACTCCATCTTGGAATACACAGCTTTGCTACCTGTTTATCACATAGGTACTTTCTCCTTTTTCCCCACACAAGCTGAGCACAAATTTTTCACTTTCTGCTTCTCATATGCTGCCATATTGTTTCAGCGTTTGTGTTACAAACATTTGAGAGCAATGTGAAATTCAAATAAAAGTGTTGAAATGAAATTACAAAAAACATTTATGGGAATATTTGTATGCATACTAGACTTGTATAAAACTTTTAAACAAAATGTAACAGTATGTCTCTCAATTTCTTTGCAATATAGTAGTGGTTAGCCAACTACAGCATGGTGTGAGAAATTTACAATTTATGAACAAGTTCTGTATCATTGCATGTATGCCCAAGGCCCCCACAACAGGGGAAGCAAAACGACAGGCAAATGGTGGAGAGGCTACATGAGAGTTTTTGTGAATTCGCTGTTTTACAAAGATCAGCTTGCCAGAACCGTGGGCTGCAATTGCGGCTACAGATCTGAGACTGTAGTAGTGACTGTTTTGATAAGAACATTAGAATATCCATACTGGGTCAGGCCAATGGTCCATCTAGTCCAGTATCCTGTCTTCTGGCGGTGGCCAGTGCCAGATGCTTCAGAGAGAATGAACAAAATGGAAATTTTGAGTGATCCATCCCCTGTTGTCCAGTCCCAGCTTCTGATAGTTGAAGGTTTGCGGACACATGGGACTATGTCCCTGACCATCTTAGCTATTACCCTTTGTTGGAACCATCTTCCATGAACATAGGTATTTCTGTTTTGAACCCAGTTATCTTTTGGCCTTCACAGGCTGATTATGTGTGAAGAAGTACTTCCTTTTGTTTGTTTGTTTAAAGGCTGCTGTCTATTAATTTCATTGAGTGACCATTTGTTCTTGTGTTATGTGAAGGGGTAAATAGCTTTTCCCTCGCCATTTTCTCCACACCACTCATGATTTTATAGACTTCGATCATCTCCCCTCCTCAGTCGTCTCTTTTCTGAGCTGACTAGTCCGAGCCTTTTTTTACAGAAGCTGTTCCATACCCCTTATAATTTTTGTTGCCTTCCTCTGTAACTTTTCCAGTTCTAAAATATCTTTCCTGAGATGGGGAAATTAGAATTGCACACAGTATTCAAGGTGTGGGTATACCATGTATTGGCATTATGATGTTTTCTGTGCTATCTGTCCCTTTCCTAATGGTTCCTAACTCTCTGTTAGCTATTTTGACTGCTGCTGCACACTGAATGGATGTTTTCAGAGAACTCTCCACAATGACTTCAAGATCTCTTCCTTGAGTGATAACAGCTAATTTATTTTGTACGTTTAGTTGGGATTATTTTTTCCAATGTGCATTCCTTTATCAACATTGAATTTGATCTGCCATTTTGTTGCCCAGTCACCCAGTTTAGTGAGATCCCTTTTTATCTCTTCACAGTCAGCTTCACTCAACTATTTTGAGTAATTTAGTATCTGCAAATTTTGGCACCTCACTGCTCACCAGTTTTGCTAGATCATTTATGAATATGTTGAACAGCAGTGGCCCCAGTACAGATCCTTGGGAAATCCCACTATTTACCTCTCTCCATTGTGAAAAGTGACCATTTATTCCTACCCTTTGTTTCCTTATTTGACTTCCAATTTTTAAATGACATATTTTTGTCTTGAATGCCCTCTTTTATTCTGCTGTTTAGCCACAGTGGCATTTTTTTAATTCTTACTTTTTTATTATTTGGGCTATACATTTAATTTGAGCCTTTGTTATAGTGTTTTTAAATAATCTCCATGCAGTTTACAGCTATGTCACTCTTGTGACTGTTTTTTTAAATTTCTGTTTAATTAGCCTCCTCATTTTGGTCCCCTTTTTGAAGTTAAATGCTACTATGGTTGGCTTCTCTGGCATTTTCCCCCCACAAGGATGTTAAATGTAATTACATTTTGGTCACTTTTACCAAGAAGTTCAGCAATATTCTCTTAGAACAGATCCTGTGATCCATTTAGGATTAAACCAAGAATTGCCTCTCCCCTGGTGGGTTCCAGGAGAAGCTGCATGAAGTAGCAATCATTTATGGTTTCTAGAAATTTTATCTCAGCATCTCTTCCTCGGGTGACATATACCCAGTCAATATGAGCATAGTTGAAATCCCCCATTATTGTATTTTCTGCCTTCATAGCCTCTGTAATCTCCCTGAGCATTTCACAATCACTGTTACCATCCTGCTAAGGTGGTCAATAGTATATTCCTTCTGCTATGCTCTTATTGTTTATGCTGGGCATTTCTATTCATATAAATTGTATGGTACAGTTTGATTCATTTACGATTTTTACTTTATTTTACACTATGCTTTCTTTCACATATAGTGCCAGTCCCCCACCAATGAAACCTTTCCTGTCATTCCTATACATTTTGTACCCTGGTATTACTGTATCCCACTGATTATCATCATTCCACCAAGTTTCCACAATGCCTACTATATCAACATCTTCATTTAATACCAGAAATTTTAGTTCATTCATTTTAGTATTTATACTTCTAGCATTTGTATATAAGCGCTTGTACATTTTGTGAATATGGAATTGCTTGCCTTTATGTGTCATTATTTAAATGAAACTCTTACATTTGACTGTTCCTGACTAGCTCCGACCTGTATTTTACCAACTTCTTTCCTATCCTCTTTAGTAGGACTTCGAGATCCCCCTTTAATAAATTCATCCCTAAGGGATGTCTCTCCCCGAATCATGCTTCTCCACACCTGTCAGGTATCCCACTGCCCTTAGTTTAAAAAATTCTCTACAATCTTTTCAATTTTACATGTCAGCAGTCTGATTTAATTTTTGTCTAGGTGGAGCCCATCCTTCCTGTACAGGCTCCTCCTTTTCCAGAAGGTTCCTCCAGTTCCTAATAAACCTAAAACCCTCCTTCTTATACTATCATCTCATCCTCTCATTGAGACCTTTCAGTTCTGCCTGTCTTTCTGACCCACGCGTGAAACTGGAAGTATTTCCAAGAATGCTGCCATGGTGGTCTGGGACTTTAAACTCTTACTTAGTAGCCTAAATTTGGTCTCCAGGACTTCTCTCCTTCCTCTCCATGTGTCATGGGTATCTACATGTATCATGACCACTGTCTGCTCCCCAGCACTGCACACTTGTGTCTACCTGTCTTGTGAGATATACAACCTTCTCAATTTACCATGCTGTTCTCCCTATTATCACAAATCCAACTATCTATATTTCTAATAATTTCTGGCCATGTTCCTTGAGCCAAATTCATAGCTTAAGGCCAGAAGGGATGACTGGAAAAAGGCTAATGTAGTGCCCATCTTTAAAAAAGGGAAGAAGGAGGATCCTGGGAACTACAGGCCAGTCAGCCTCACCTCAGTCCCTGGAAAAATCATGGAGCAGGTCCTCAAGGAATCCATTCTGAAGCATTGGGAGGAGAGGAAGGTGATCAGGACCAGTCAGCATGGATTCACAAAGGGCAAGTCATGCCTGACTAATCTAATTGCCTTCTATGATGAGATAACTGGTTCTGTGGATGAAGGGAAAGCAGTGGACGTGTTGTTCCTTGACTTTAGCAAAGCTTTTGACACTGTCTCCCACAGTATTCTTGCCACCAAGTTAAAGAAGTATGGGCTGGATGAATGGATTATAAGGTGGATAGAAAGCTGGCTAGATTGTTGGGCTCAACGGGTAGTGATCAGTGGCTCCATGTCTAGTTGCAGCCGGTATCAAGTGGAGTGCCCCTAGGGTTGGTCCTCAGGCCAGTTTTGTTCAATATCTTCATAAATGATCTGGAGAATGGTGTGGATTGCACCCTCAGCAAGTTTGCAGATGACACTAAACTGGGAGGAGAGGTAGATATGCTGGAGGGTAGGGATAGGATACAGAGGGCCCTAGACAAATTGGAGGATTGGGCCAAAAGAAATCTGATGAGGTTCAACAAGGACAAGTGCAGAGTCCTGCACTTAGGACGGAAGAGTCTCATGCAGTGCTACAGACTAGGGACCGAATGGCTAGGCAGCAGTTCTGCAGAAAAGGACCTAGGGGTTACAGTTGACGAGCAGCTGGATATGAGTCAACAGTGTGCCGTTGTTGCCAAGAAGGCCAGTGGCATTTTGGGATGTATAAGTAGGGGCATTGCCAGCAGATCGAGGGACGTGATCGTTCCCCTCTGTTCAACATTGGTGAGGCTCATCTGGAGTACTGTGTCCAGTTTTGGGCCCCACGCTACAAGAAGGATGTGAAAAAATTGGAAAGAGTCCAGCGGAGGGCAACAAAAATGATTAGGGGACTGGAACACATGAGTTATGAGGAGAGGCTGAGGGAACTGGGATTGTTTAGTCTGCAGAAGAGAAGAATGAGGGGGGATTTGATAGCTGCTTTCAACTACCTGAAAGGGGGTTCCAAAGAGGATGGATCTAGACTGTTCTCAGTGGTAGCTGATGACAGAACAAGGAGTAATGGTCTCAAGTTGCAGTGGGGGAGGTTTAGGTTGGATATTAAGAAAAACTTTTTCACTAGGAGGGTGGTGAAACACTGGAATGCGTTACCTAGGGAGGTGGTGGAATCTCCTTCCTTGGAAGTTTTTAAGGTCAGGCTTGACAAAGCCCTGGCTGGGATGATTTAGTTGGAGATTGGTCCTGCTTTGAGCAGGGGGCTGGACCAGATGACCTCCTGAGGTCTCTTCCAACCCTGATATTCTATGATTCTATGATATGACCTGTGTCCTCTTGTGTGAATAAACATAATATCAACACTGGGTCACATTCCACTTCATCATACCCTTGTATATCCTGAGTAAATCTATTGACTTCAGTGACATTACTTTGTATTTACATGGCTTTCAGATCAGATTTTGGCCCATGTAGTCAACTCTACCATTGTGGTCCTAAAAAACTGTGAAGTTTGCACCTACAATATACAAAACACGCTTCAGAGAGTATTGTGATCAGCACATTTTCCATGGTGCTTGATGTTGAGAGCTTAGCAACTGTTTGTTTGATTATTTCAAAGAATGATGTTGTGGGCTAGTCAGTATTGCTGGGGTGAATTAATGTTGGCTGCAGTACACCAGATGTTAAAGATAAGTTAAAATGCTACTTAATTCATAGAAGCCATTGCAGAAAACCAAAATCTAACAAAAGTCTACAAGATAGCACCCAGCTTAAATTGCTTCTAGGAGAAAGAAGTTTTGAATTTGCCTTGATTCCAGCTTGTAAATCTGCTCTGGTACTATATTTCCTAAATTGGAAAAGTTTTTCTTTCCTATATTTTTTCTGATACAGTATACTCTACAAATTTCACAGTAATATATATTTTCTCTTATCATTACTCTTGGAAATATTAATATAAATATCAGATACATTCTTAGAAATATTTACTTTTGAAGAGTGAAACTTAGAATTTCTTTGGGGGTGGAGGGTTGCTTTAAATATATTTTGAAGAACTGTTTATTCCTGTCAGACATTTGTGAACACTGAAACTACTTCATTTAACCCTGAACAGTAATAGTCCCACTTGTCTTTAAGAAAATAATTTAATTTTATTAGACCTTTAATGAGCAATGTATATTTGATTGTTTTTAGAATCTGCAGACCAATGTAGATAGGAAAACACAACTAAGCAAATTAAGGAATGGATGAAAGAACATAAAATGTTAAGAAGACATGATATGAATTGCTGAGCTGCAGTCTGTTTCAACAGTTGCTATGGGAATTCTTTGTTGCTGGGTTTGTGTTGTGTGTGCAATGAGGCATTCAAATGATGGAAGGGGTTACAGAGAGTCGGAAAAATAAAGACGACTCAATCCTGTGGTATGAAGATTGAGAATAATCTTCAGACTTTTGTTTAGGGTATATAGGAATTTGATATTCATGTGAGAATAATTTGTACTGTTTAAAAATGACTAATTATGCAATTCAATGAGAGTGCTAACAGAACACGATCAGGCAAAGTTTGGACAAAAAACAAGGGAGAAATACACCTCATTGCCATCAGTCCTCAGTCTTCATTGTACTCTGCCTCTCCAAAAGTCAGGGAGAACAGGGGGCTTTGCAGTGTGCCCTTAAAGCCCATGGATTCAGGCTATTTCAAACCAGATGGGGAGTGAGCTGCAAAGTCTAGGCCTCCTGAGAGAGAACCCTGCCTTAACTTTCCTTCTTTTTAAACTGAGGGGGACTTAGAGTACTGTAATTTATGCTCATTACTTCATAAATACATCATTATCACATGGAGTAATGGGCCCTTAAAACCATTTAGAGTGTTCTAGGTAAAAGCCAATAAACGATAAAGTTATGTTGCAGATTAACTATGGTGATCGTTGATCACATGCATGGGATTCAACGGTTTAATGCTGGTATTAGGAAGTATTTTCTTGTTTCTTCTGGAGTATTAATCAGAGATCTGTCCCTGGGATCAGGTGAGTGTGTCGCATACACTCAGTTGTGATTTAAGGGGGCAGATATAAGTGAAACTTGGTCCTTCCCATCATATTTTTCTGTTGCTTTTATTTAAGTGATAAACTATATATAATATAGTTTATTTGTCTCAGTAGCCATCGTATCTTCATTTGCAGAGCATAGACCTTTTCTTTTCTTTTCTTTTCTTTTCTTTTCTTTTCTTTTCTTTTCTTTTCTTTTCTTTTCTTTTCTTTTCTGGTGGTAACCCAAGGATTTCAACAGATGAGAATACACATCTTGCAAATACAACACTGATGAAAATCATTGTTTTAGAAAAGTTGATAAGGGAAGTTTTCTAAGGCGAGGTACACTTTAGGAAGCCAGTCCACTGGAAAAATACATTATGGAAACATTATTCAACAAGCCTACAGAGTTACTAAAATAAAGTGTGTGATAAGAAGGGAATGTAAATCAGCAAATAAAAAAACAGGAGGACCTTTAATTGACTTAGAGGCAGTCCTACTTCAGAATATGTTGTATGGCTTCTTCACCATATATACTGCATCTCACAGGCTCTGATTCTTCTGCCACTGAAGTCAATGGAAAACTCCCATTGGCATCAGTGGAGCAGGATGAGGTCCGTACTGTGGTATGTAAGGTAAAATGCATCTTCATTAATGCCCTGTGTATCTGATATGTTCCTTTAGAATTGGCAAAGTGCCCGTGAATGCTACCTTGATTTGTGGCAACAAAGGACATACTTGTACATTTAAATATGATAGATTGACTAGGGTAACAGCTGATGCTTCCAGATAAATAGAAATCTCCATCCACAATATTTTAAATGATCGGACAAGGACAGGGCATTCTTTGGACACTTGATTCTCACATTTCAATCAAGTTCTCAGGAAAAATTGATCACTTGCAATTGCTGCATTGTTACAGTTGTCTATCTGAGTTTGGTTCTGCAAAGTTTTGGACTACATGGGTCTGTTGAGACACTGGGGGACTGGATTGCTCAGAAAATTGACTACCTCAGAATGTAACTGTAGAGGGGAATCATCACCGAGTGGGTCTGTTTCTAGTGGGATTCCACAGGGATTGGTTCTTGGCCCTGTGCTCTTTACCAGCTTTTTCAATGACCAGGAAGAAAACATAAAATCATCACTGATAATGTTTGCAGATGACACCAAAATTGAAGGAGTGGTAAATAATGAAGAGGACACATCACTGATTCAGAACTATCTGGATTGCTTGATAAACTGCATGTAAGCAAACAATATGCATTTTACTACAGCTAAATGTATACATCTAGGAACAAAGAATATAGGCCCTACTTATGGGATGGGAGACTCTAGCCTGGAAAATAGTGACTCTGAAAAAGGTTCGGGGGTTGTGATAGATAATCCGCTGAACATGAGCTCTCAGTGTGATGCTGTGGCCAAAAGAGCTAACATGATCCTGAGATGCATAAAAAGGGAAATCTTAAGTAGAAGCAGAGAGGTAATTTTAACTCTGTATTTGGCACTAGTCTGTCCACTGCTGGAATCCTGTGTCCAGTTCTGGTGCCCACAATTCAAGAAGGATGCTGATAAATAGGAGAGGTTTCAGAGAAAAGCCACAAGAATGTTTAAAGAATAGAAAAGATGCCTTATAGTGATAGACTCAAGGAGCTCAATCTATTTAGTTTAGCAAAGAGCCGATTAAGTGGTGACTTCAATGTAGTCTATAAGTACCAATCTGGGGAAAAATATTTAATAATGGATTCTTCAATGTGGCAAAGAAAGGTATAACATGATTTAATGGCTGGAAGTTGCAGCTATACAAATTCAGACTGGAAATTAGGCCTATATTTTTGATACTGAGGTTAACTAACCATTGGGACAACTTACAAAGGGTTGTGGTTGATTCTCCGTCACTGACCATTTTAAAACCAGGATTCAATGTTTTTCTAAAAGAAATGCTCTAGGAATTATTTTGGGGAAGTTCTCTGGCCAGCGTTCTACAGGACATCGGATTAGATGATCAAAATGGTGCATGTTAGCCTTGCAGCCTATGAATCTGTACTCATGTATGTGCCATCATTGCCATAGTACTGGCACATCTCAACCATGAATAGATTTTTATCTTCATATTTGACCCCTGTGAGTTGCAGAAAGTACTACTGGAACTTTACAGATGGAAAACTGAAACATAGGGTAAATTAGTGACTTCTCCAAGGTGACACAGGAAGTGTGTGGCTGAGCTGGGAATTGAATCCACTTATTCTGAGTCCCAATCAAGTTTCCCATCTGCAAAACCAACACAGAAGAGCTAAGGGATTTGTAAGATGCAGTTAAGAGTTAAGTGATTTATAAGACCATCATTCCAATATTCTACATTAATCAAAACAATTTAGGGAGCTGTATTACCAACAATCAAAACTCACTTTATTTAAAGGTCTAAATTAATGTTTTAATCTGCAGGACAAATACTTCACTACTGATGAGACAATGAGGATTTTTTTAATAGATTTACTTTTTTACTGTTAAGTAATTTCTACAATTGGCTTAATACAAAGATACTTATTGGTGTGGAGATATTGTAGCAGAATAATGTACCCAAAAAGCCAGATTAAACATATACAATTAAATCTGGTTCTGTTCTAGTTTTCATGGAGGGAAACATAAAATTGGCTTCGTAGAATTTCATCCTCTTTCTTCAGTGAGGAGTAGCTTCTGCGGCACACTTCTTTTAGAATCTGTAGCTCGCTTGTGTAACATCCTCCAGGACATGAGATGGTTTGCTGATCTGTATTCTTGGGTACAAAACTTCTTCTGAGTAATTGTTTATTTTGTTTCTGCCATGAATGAGATTGAAATTATTCATACCGGAAACTTTGTTTGTGTGTATGTGCTACATAAAAGCTTTTATCTCGTAGATACTGAAGGAGAGCCATTAACTAAAAATATAAATTATGCTGAGAAAAAATGGACAACTTTTAATGCAATACAATAAAACAATAGTTTCTGTTGATATTGGTCAGCACAAGACAAAGTTGAAGTGGTTTATATCTTCAGAATCCTAAAATGAAATCATTTTCCTAACCTTGGTTTTCTGCTCTTTATTATTTTATAAATCCTAGATTTTTTCTCCCCAAGATCTTTCATAAAGCTTCAAAAAACATAATTTTGTCTTTCAGTGATTTACATTCTCTTTTCTTAGATGGTGTGGTGGTACTGTAGAGGTAATTTCCTCCCTAACTTCATATTTTAAAACAAGTATTCATAAGAGAAGCTTAGATATAATTAATACCACAATAAGTATTATAATAACTTATATAGGGTCATATTAGCTACCTCCTTCACCCTCTTTCCCACTACATACTTACTGAGTTAAATTGCATCAGTAAGCTACAGCCCATATCTTTCTAAGATGCAGTCTGAGGAATGTAACTCATGTGCCAAAGTACAAGACATTGACTTGGCTCAAGCAGGAATCTTTTCAGAAGTGTCTCATTAACAATTAGTGGCTAATATAGCAAGAGAAACCAATGTTTAGCTTACCACATACTTGGTCAATCAGCCAGGGTAGATAAAAATAAATGATTTAACTCTAGACAACACATATACTGTCTTTATTTAAACTTATTCTAATCTATTAAAATTTAAACTTTTTTTTTAAGTTAAACAGTACATATTTGCTTCCAAGCTTTTAAAGAAAGTCAGACCACTGAACTGGTTGAAGATGTTGGCTAAGCATCCAGAATCAGACTTTGTTGAAGTGCTATACGAGCTTTGATAGTTTGAGAGAGAATATTTTCTTCATTTCAGTTTATTTATCGAGTTCAGTTCAATGATTAATTCATTCAGCGTCAAGAAACTGATTGGGAGTTGAAAAAGCAGAAAAGCTTGTTTTCCTCTTCTAACTTATGAATAAAAGCTAGGTGTGAGAGGATGAGATCTACTAGTTCTAAGGTCTTGAAGGACATGATGACCAAAAATTGAGTTCAATTCACTTCCTTTGTTTAATAAACCTGTTTGTTTTAAATTTAAAACATGTTTTGATAAACTTACTTTTTTCTTATATCTAGCACATTTAAAGTAATTTTATTTAGCAGATAGAAATAGATTTAAATGCGTTTAGCAGCATTTTTAATCAAATTCTAATTTCCATCCAAATCGAGCTTGACACAAATCATGAGTAAAAAATTAATCCTCTAGTAAATAAGAAATACATCATTCACCATTTTCTAACACAATAAATACATAAAAAATAAGAACTGAATAAATATATATTAATCTATATAATTGCTTAAATAAATGTGTTTAGATCTAGTGTATCCTCCCAGTTAGCAAAAATAAGTACCAAATTCAATGTAAAGGCTAGATCTAGCTGTATAACAATGTTTTAATTATTACCAACCAATAAAAATCAACCTTTCTTTAGGAAAATAACTAGAAAGTACAAATGCCAAACAAGATTAACATGGGTTACTTAAATCAAGTTAAATCATGATTTAAAATTTAAAACATTCCACCCTGGACTCAACACCTTTTACTTTTCTCATTGAAATGTGAAACCAGATAAAACAGGCTGGGTGAAATTATATTCTAGCTCACTAGTCGTTTCACCATGGCTGGTGTGTTGGGAAGAAATTGTGTGAAACTGTGGTTTCATCTGATTTCAGCTTGAAATCTGAAAACCCTGCGCTGTTTCAGCTCAAATTTGCTTTATGGCTTTGTTGAACCTGACAACTGTGGGAAAGTTCTAGTTTTGAATCCACACAAATGGGAGTAGGTGGGTCAATAGAGAGTTATTTCACCCAATTTTCTGTATAAACACTTTAGCAGGTTCCACATTCAAAGAAATAGGAGACAAATATGTATATTGGAAAACAAGTGAGTTCATTATCATATTTAAGTGCCAGAGACAGAAAGTGATGTGTCTACTGTATATTGACATGATAAAATTGCTTTAAAATATGTTTATACTCCAAATAGTTTGACCATTTACGGACCCTTCTAATGTGACACAGTCCATTTTGAAAACTGATTAGTTACAAATGGTTTCAGATACTGCATTAAAGTTTATCAATTTTTGTAATTGTTTAAGTTTCATGAGAAGTTGTTTGCTAAATATTTTTCCTTAATTTCAACAAACACATCTCATGGGGGTTTTTTCTGCATTTTTCGATCAGCTTGATACGAACATGCCCCGCAGCCACGTGCCATTTTTGTGGGGATATTTTTAGCCGTATATTTTTTATTTTTTCTCCCTTTTTGGTATGTGAAAGGCCCCTACATACAAATAAAGAAACTGAAAAAAAATAGAGTTTTTTTTTTTCTCTGATTTTTTTTACTTAAAGTAATTTTAAGTGTAACTTGTGATGGTAGGGAAAAAAAAAGATCAGACTGAAGTGATTTTTATGCAACAATTTCCTTTCATCCTAAAAAAAAAAAAAAAAAAAATCCTGAAGCAAACTACGTGGTAACTACTGTATTATAAAATAAAACAAAGTCAAACAATAGCAATGTTTGGGTGCCGAGGCAGGAAGAAGCCAGTAGCACTTACATGGTTCAAACATAACTGTGTAAAAGCTGGGAGAGGTTTAACATTGTAATATTGAAAAATTCCAAATTGTACCAGGCTCAGTAATTCAAAACTTTTGATAAATGTTTTGGAGTGAATTTCAAGATGCTCCTCTTAAACCACAGTATAAAGATCTAAATAGTTTAGCACCTGGTTACTTGATTGGAGAGCCTCTCTCCCCACACCAGTATTACCACCAACACTCTTGCTGAAGCTCACTTGGTATGAACAGGAAGTGGATGGCAGAGTTTTTTGTGGGGGATTCTCAACCTTAGAATTCATGCTACCCTCCTTAGTTTGCCAGAGCCAGAATTCATT
This sequence comes from Chelonia mydas, assembly GCF_015237465.2. NCBI lineage: Eukaryota > Metazoa > Chordata > Testudines > Cheloniidae > Chelonia > Chelonia mydas. The sequence goes on along the minus strand of NC_057852.1, from coordinate 132,188,294 downwards.
GATCCATCTGGGCAGGCTGCAAAACAAATCTTTCTTCGTAAGCATTTTAGGGAAGTTGAATGCCATAAGTTAAGGAGTTGAGACTGAAGGATAGTCCTTGAGGTTTTGTTATATAAGTGGGTAGAACATCTTTTGTTTTTTTCTCTCTTGAAAGAATCTATATATTGGTATTTCTGTAATTGGAACTTGAAATAAAAATATTTCATTGCTATTTTAAAATTTGTTAATGATGTATTTCACATTTTGGGATCTTCCTAGAACTATGGCTAGCTCCTAGATTTAAAAAAAACTGCAGCCTCTCTAAATATCAGTTCTAAACCATGAGGCTAGAGGAAGAAATGAAAATATTTGAAGGTAATGTTAATTTTACATTTTGGGAATGTTTAATTTTGTTTGGCTTGGCCACTTCTACCAGTAGAGTCCTAGTATTTATTTAGCTGAGAATGTCCATGCATTACTGTGTTGGTTGAGATCCAGAAGCATGTACTGAAATTAGGGAAACAAAAACAAACAAACAAAAAGGAAAGTTCCTTGCACTTTTATCATGCTTTTCAACTTCAAAACTAGATGTTTTTTAAATCTGCAAAGCATTTTATAAAATAATCTACACAACTCTCCTGTCAGTACAATAGGTAGGTGTAACAATCTCTGTTTTGTACGTGGAAGAAACTGAGGAAGAGAAATTAAAGTGTTGTTATGGTTATACTACTGATTGCAAAAATGGTAGCATTTTATTCAACTCATCCACTTCCTGTTATATTCTAAATAACATCTTCTTTTTTACTGATTAAAATCAAGTTTTTATTGCTTTTATTCCTATTAGCATTGCTTAGCCAGTATCATTATGATTACTGAACTAGATATTGGATTTTCTGGCTTGAGCATCATCAACAGAATTCATAGAATTGTAGTACTAGAAGGGACCTCGAGAGGTCATCTAGTCCGGTCCCTTGCACTCATGGAGGACTAAGTGTTATCTAGACTATATAAATGTTAGCTAAGTTTCAAATCTTTATTACTGGTAATGTAATATATTGCATTTATGTATTATGAAGAAAAATAGAGGGGTAGTTTAAAAAAACCAAACAACAACTACACTATGAACTTTACAGGAGCGTTCTTCACATGTATTAAGCACCTTTCCACCAACAAGTTTAGAGAAAGCTTCAAGCATGTTCAAGCTATGGATTGTAAAGCAGATAGAGAGATGTAGGCAGGCATCTTACAGTGCCTGAATTTATTAAAAAGAAATATGAATGTGGCTGTAAATGTAAGAAATAAACTTGTGGAAAATCAGAACTATCAGCTCCATTTTGTGTAGTTATAAAACATACAAAGTTGTCCTATTTTCATTTTTTATTTGCTCCCTCCCCAGTCTCATTAAATGTATATACTACATGACTTGTGATGTTTATGGTTATTTAATATGAGATTACTGGTAGTTTTACTGGGAACCACATGCTAGTTATTTCTAAAATTGATTAAAATAACTGTTCTGGGGGATGGGATGGCTCAATAATTTGGTAATCACAATGTCACCTTCACCCCTAGGTCAGTGATTCAAATCCAGCCCAGATCTGTAGTAATCTGAACAATTACCATCAGATGGCTGTTGATGATCTATTTGGACAAGTATCCGCATCAGTAACAGAATAGTTGATATTGACAACTTTGTTGGCAATCTCAACAGAGCGGTAAGTGAATGGGCACGGTAACTTAACTTTCTCTTTACCTCTCCAAGTGGTCCTTCTAGATGTGGTATGAGACACATTGCTGAAGAATGCATGCTACCTGTCTAGTACCTTTCATGGATAACTTTGTAAATACATTTTTTTAAAAATAGTTTGCAGATGAAAGGTAGTGGATTGACTATATTGGATAAAGCCTGTTGTCTACAGGTGGAGATAAGTTGTTGGTTGTGACCTACAAAGTCCTAAATTGCCTGGGGCTGGCCTACCCAAGGGACTGTGTCTCTGTCTGGGATTGCTTTCTGTAGTTTTGTATAAGAACATTAGAAAAGTAAGAGCAGCTAGGTACAAACTGTAACCTCGAGTTTGTTTTCATGATTGTATTCCATGACTATTTTGGGTGACATTGTGACTACAAAAAGAAAAGGAGGACTTGTGGCACCTTAGAGACTAACACATTTATTTGAGCATAAGCTTTCATGAGCTACAGCTCACTTCATCGGAAGCATCCAATGAAGTGAGCTGTAGCTCACGAAAGCTTATGCTTCGATGAAGTGAGCTGTAGCTCATGAAAGCTTATGCTCAAATAAATTGGTTAGTCTCTAAGGTGCCACAAGTCCTCCTTTTCTTTTTGCAGATACAGACTAACACGGCTGCTACTCTGAAACCTGTCATGACTACAGAGATATTGCTGGTATTTTGTTCTTTTTTTTTTTTTTAAGACAGGGGTGTGTCTGTACAATGCATGTAAATCTTGGTATTGAATGGAACCAGCCTTGTTGCTAATAATTTAGCGACTTATTAGAAGCTCATTTTTGCTCATCTTTGCTATAATATTACAGCTGCAGTTGTAGAAGTTGCTCCTGCCTGGGGCTAGTCTACTGCAGCTTTATCACTTGACTTTAGAGAGCTTTGGGTTGGTTTGTTTGTTTGTTTTCTATGGGGGGGTGAAAAAGGGGGTTGTTTGTTTTTTTTGTTCCTAAATCAATTCATGCTGCTTAAGTGTACTATGTACTCCCTTTCTCCACAATTTCTCAGCTGGCTGCATAATATTATCTTAACTTTTCCTATCTATGTTCAGTGGAACCACTAAATATCAATATCAACAAAGTGAACCTACTTGCAATTTGCATGCAGATTCTTTATGAAATCCTCTCTGGTCGAGTCTTCATTTTGTCTAGTTTTTCAATAATTTATTTTGAACTACTTTGTGTTTCTTTCTCATGCCTTTATTTCTGGGGTAAATTTTCTTTCAGTCCTCTTCATACCTTCAGAATCAGATGCATTTGTAGCAAAGTGTATTTAGTAATCTTATACTCTTCATAACAGCTCTCTGTTGAGAAGTATCCCACCTACTTTTGTTGGCTCTCTGCTGGAAAGCAGCCCTCTCGTATTTCCCCAATTTTCTAAAACAGCTAAGTGGGTGGAGCCAAGCTAACAGGATAAACATAATATTTCTGGACTTGGTGGAGGTAGCAGCACATAGCTCCATGGTTTCACTGCTTCATCATGGACCCCATCCATTTGATAGTGTAAAACATTTGAGCCCAGAGGCCCCCTCAGTGTTTTGGTTTGCAGTAGGCACAGCAATGATTGCAGTACAGCAAGTCCTATGTAAGGGTAACTCCTCATTAAGGCACAAATTGGTACCATTTTCCTCGAAGTTGCTTACCTTGCTGCTTATTGAATAAGGTATGGCCAAACGGAATGAAAGAGCATGCAAATTGACTGTATCAGACCAGTGATTGTAGTGGTGGGGACCCTTTCACAATAGTTATATATGTTATGATACTTGTAGACCAATAACCCAGGAGTATAACAAATGCATCCTCTTCAAATTAGATTCTTCCAAAGTTTGTTATTTTTTAAAATAAAATTAAGGACCAATCTGGCTGTGCTGATTTAGCACATTGTCTGCACTCTTCCATCTCTGGATAGTTATCTCTTAAATTAAGAGGACTGCATGCATTTTCTGGCTCACTGCTTTATCAAGTATCTTTTCAATAGATAGCGGACTGCCCCATACAAGAGAAAACAATACTTTCATTAGCTTTAACACCCTTTAGTCAGCTTTATTCCTTCTCAAAATACAGCTATGATGTTGCTCCCAAGTTGTATTCCAGTATTTCAGAAAAAAGAAAAGGAGTACTTGTGGCACCTTAGAGACTAACAAATTTATTTGAGCATAAGCTTTCATGAGCTACAGCCCACTTCATCAGATGCATGTCACTGTATCTGTATGAGTTTTTTCATGAAGTTGATAGATTTCCACTCCATATGGCTAAATTCAGTGCCTTGCATAATGACAGGTTTCAGAGTAGCAGCCGTGTTAGTCTGTATCCACAAAAAGAAAAGGAGTACTTGTGGCACCTTAGAGACTAACAGATTTATTGAGCTGTAGCTCACAAAAGCTTGTGCTCAAATAAATTTGTTAGTCTCTAAGGTGCCACAAGTACTCCTTTTCTTTTTGTGGATACAGACTAACACGGCTGCTACTCTGAAACCAGTATTTCAGAAGTGGCTTATAAAACCACTCTCCTGATCAAATCCCTAGCAGGGCAGAATGGTCCAATGGACCAGAGGAGCAAAACAGCTTATGAGAATTCAAGAGCTTCCCATGATGAATTGTGATTAAATTTTAAAAAAACAAACAAACAGAAAAGTTAAGATGAATATCAGGCAAACTTCCTGTCAGCAAGGGGAAAGAAACGAAGTCCGACTAGAAGATCTAATGAGTCTTTTCCATCTCTAATTTCAGTGATTATATTACTTTAAAAAAATTAGCTGGAGAGAAGTGAATAATTATAGAATGGCATAGTTGGACTCCATCAAAGACAAATCCTGGCGTAGTGCTTTAGAAATGAATATGAGAGTTTAGCCTCTCTTGAGCAGGGGCTCACTAAGAATAGATTAGGTCAAAGAAATCTGACGTCTTTGAAGGAGCGAAAAAAATAATGAAAGCATGGCAGTGGATGTGAGTTACCTGGATTTCAGTAAGGCTTTTAGTAAGTTGCCCCACAGGCAATTGTTGAACAAGATGATAAATCTAGATATCAGCACTGATGAGAAAATATGTGCAAGTTGGCAGGAACAGTGAGGAGGGTTATCATTAACGGCACAAAATCCTCCTGGAGTGAAATGACAATTGGGTTCCCACAGGGTTTTGTGTGGAGAGCAATCCTGTTTAACAAATTAATTACTGAGTTGGAAAATTGAACTACTGTATTTGTGTGGCATCCATACTTGCAGATGGTACTGAAGCAGGAGATAGTTGAAACAGTAGGGTGGATATAGTGAAATTGTAGGAGCTTTTGGACTTGTTGGGTAAATTGTCAGATGACTAAAATATTCTTTTAAATTCAGGAAATGTGTTTCTTCTGGGCTGAGAAGAACAAAAAAGTGAAATACCAATTAAATATTAATGAGACAGGCAAAAAGGCATTTAGAGGTGATATGAGCAGTATCCGTATCCTAATAGGGGGGTTAGGTTGCTTTAAACAAAGAATACATATTAAATCTAAAGAAATGGGGTTTATTTGTTTTGTTTTTTGCATTTCTGCATGACACTTCTGCATATTTCTGGAACATTGTATGAAATTTAGGTAACTTAATTTAAAAGATTTCTAGTTATTACAGAGAGCACAGAGGAGGACAATGTGGATGGTTGACCTAAAGATATGGAAGGAATCTTTTTTGAGGAAAGAGATGCAGAGAGACTCAGGTGTGATTTCATTAAAGTTTTCTAGTGCAGGAATTTAGGAGTAGGCACAGTGATACTTATAAGGAAGGGATCTCATATTTTCACAAATAAAAGCTTGAGCAGGAAAGGTTTAGGCTACATTTTAGAAAGGGCTTCTTGTAGGAGTTGTTAAAATTTGGATTAGTCTACTGTATGGTATTTGGAGCACAAATTCTCAACCACTTTAAAGCAAAGATAATTACTGCTTACTACACTAAGTATTTTATAAATGCCAATAGCTAGATATTTTGAATAAAAAAAATATCCAGTAGTTAAACATGCTTACTGAGTAACAGCGTACATCTGGTGCAAGGTGTGAAAATGAAATAGATATTCCTTTTGGTTGTCTTAATCCACAAATTATGTCTACCTACTTTAAAAGAAGAGGGAATATTGCATTGATATTACCACAAAATTATGAAAAGTGTATGAAAACTGGTCCATACTGTGAAATATGTAGATAATGAGAACATCTGATATTCATGAAGGTGCTCACTAGCAATAAATAGAAATTGAGGTCCTCCTCTGCTTCTGTGAGGGGAGGCAATTTGTGGGTCAGACTGTACCACATGGTATGAATTCACCCAGCCCAGTCAGTAATCCATTTCTCAATATCATTTTTCACAAAGATCTGATCCAAAGCCTATTGACTTCAATGAGCTTTCAGTCTGGTTCCAAGTGAACCAAGAGTGGTGGTGAGCTCAGAGGTATTGGTCTGTTACAGCCCATTAGAATAGGTAGTACAGGTTTCCATCTAAGGTCGTAGGAACCTATGGGGCTAAGCTGCTGTGTGTGAATGAATAGTGGCTAGTGGTCCAGGATAAAACTGTCTAGTGTCTAAGTGATGTAAGAGTCTTTCAATGGGACTTAGGTGCTTTTCAAAATGAGACTTAAGCCTAAGTAACCCTAGGTACTTTTGAGGCGCTTTTCTTCTCGACGGTCATAATTATTCTTTGTACAAAAGTGCATTCTTACGTTGCACGGCAGAAAAAAAATAGAGTTAGGAATTTTACATGTTCTTATGTTCTTACATGTGGCTATTGAAAAACTAGTTGGAAAAAATTTAATTAAACACCTACAACTTGACCGTATTGTTTTTCCTTGCTGAGTCAAGCAATCACCCTCTAATTGTTATTGACTTGAGCAGTTGGCCTTGCCACCCTCATGTGTATGTGTGTGGTATGTGTGTAACCATGTTTTGGTTATTTTTCTTGTTTAAGTTTATGGAGAGAAAAGGCAGCACACACAAGAAACAAAATAAACAGGTATGTCAAAAATGTGTAAGGAGAGTGACCACTTTAGATAAGCTATTACTAGCAGGAGAGTGGGGTGGGGGAGGTATTTTTTCATGCTTTGTGTGTATAAAAAGATCTTCTACACTTTCCACAGTATGCATCCGATGAAGTGAGCTGTAGCTCACGAAAGCTTATGCTCAAATAAATTGGTCAGTCTCTAAGGTGCCACAAGTACTCCTTTTCTTTTTTCAAAAATGTGTAGTTCAAATAAACAGAGACAAATATCCCTCCAAACCATCCTGTCCCATCTTTTAATTTTCTTCTTTAGGTAAGGTGGTTTGGGCCTCCAATGTCAACTGCTGTTATTTCAGCCAGATCTGCTTAAGGCTGTGCTGTTTGTCAGTGACTGATGACAGGTGCTCGTACCCACAGGTTGTTTCTCCTCTCTGCCTACTTCTGTCATCTTCTTTTCCTTTTCTGTGTTTGTATCTTTCTTTCTTCCTGTCTACCTCTTTCCTTTCATATTTCCCTGGATTTGTTTTTTTCCCCCACTTCTTGCACAATTACCTTTCAGATTCTTTCTACTTTGTGCCCTCCTCTACATCAAGTCTGATTCTTTTGGTCTGTCCCTACCCATTGCGACAGGTAGCACAGGCCACTGGATTGAGGAAAAGGCTGGGAACCAGGATCTGTTGAATCCAAGTCCTGGCTCTTGCACTGATGCATAGTGTGACTTTGGGCAAGTCACTTACACTCTAATGAGATCTACAGAAGCTAAGCTCCTTGGAGGAGGAAACATAGATTCTTAAAGCACATGTGCCTCCAAATAGGGTAGCTACATTTTTTACAATATTTTTCTACTAACAAATATAAATCAGGTAAGCAGAGAACACTTAGTTTGTGACTCATGCTCTGAGAGTAAAAGATAGCGTAGTGGCGAAAGATCACCCTTTTTGGTCAGAGAATCAGATTTAGAACACATTTACTACATGCCACATACATTTTTCAAACAGCATGGCTTTTCTGAATATAAGATGCGGAGTTCTCAAATCCCTTATAAAAACGGATTTAAAGTGTTGTAGATTGATTCATTTAAAACCATATGTCACAACATATATGAGGGCTCCGCTACGTGAGAGATGGGAGGTTGCTGGTAGTATGGAAGCAGAGCTCAAGTTGCTTAGTTTATCTGAACTGTGCACTTTCATGCCTCCCAATGATTTTTTTTTTTTAAACTGCAATGTTCCATTAAGGAATTTTCTAAATGCATTCGCGGTGTGTCTGCTCAAACTTAACTCTGAATGAACTGTTGTTTGTTTGTTTGTTTGTTGTTTTTGTCTGGGATATTACCTATTTATCTACTACACAGGACTGTTGAGAATGATTTAGTTCATATTTCCACTGGGTTTTGAAAATGTAAGCCTTTATCAAAGGACTAAGGTATTAATTCACTCTTGCTTGTTGCAACTCTCTTGTTACTCTTATTTCTATTTTTCTGCTTTGTGCTTCCTGTGTCTTCCTTTTTAAATAAACAAGTATCCTTTGCCTGACATTATTGTAGTAAGGCCTGGTATGAGGACTCTGATACAAGGCCTCACATACAAAGCCTTATGTTTCAGGCCTTCTTCATGCTACAGTTATCTCCTTCCACTAGTAAATGTATGTTAGGAGTCCCGTTCTGTGTTCCTCCAATACTGTCACTTCATTATTGCTGGTGACATAACATGTAGTACAGCTTTCTTGCACCTCATCTTAAGCATCTGGTGCTGGGCACTGTTGAGACTGAGATACTGGGTAAAATGGGCCACAGGTCTGATCTATGCATCCGATGAAGTGAGCTGTAGCTCACGAAAGCTCATGCTCAAATAAACTGGTTAGTCTCTAAGGTGCCACAAGTACTCCTTTTCTTTTTAGGTCTGATCTAGTATTTTAGTTCCCATGTTTCTAGGAAATTATATATTTATTCTGTTCAGTGAGTATTGCTTTACATATGGAAAGCTAATTACTATTTTTCCTATTACCCTTAAGTAGCTGCAAACTTAATTAGATGATGTGCATTCTAACTTGGAACCTGGACTGTAGTCCAGGTAGTAGTTAAAAGGAAACTTGTGTGACTTGGAAGGAAAAGGGATATACGATGTATAGGGCCCTACCAAATTCATGGCCATGAAAAACGCATCACGAATGGTGAAATCTGGTCTCTCCCCACCCTCCCCCCATCTCCCCCCCTGTGAAATCTGGTCTTTTGTGTGCTTTTACCCTAAACTATACAGATTTTATGGGGGAGACCAGCGTTTCTCAAATTGGGAGTCCTGACCCAAAAGGGAGTTGCAGGGGGTCACAAGGTTATTTTAGGCGGTCACAGTATTGCCACCCTTACTTCTGTGCTGCCTTCAGATCTGGGCGGTCAGAGAGCGACGGCTGTTGGCCAGGTGCCCAGGTCTGCAGGCAGCGCCATGCAAGCAGCAGTACAGAAGTAAGGGTGGTAATACCATACCATGCCACCCTTCCTTCTGAGATGCTGCCTTCCAAGTTGGGCAGTCACAGAGTGGTAGCTGCTGACAGGGCCCAGCTCTGCAGGCAGCAGCACAGAAATTAAGGTGCCAGTAACATACCATGCCATCCTTACTTCTGCGCTGCTCCTGGAGGAGGCTCTGTCTTGAAAGCTAGGCTCCTGGCCAGCAGCAGTGCAGAAAGTAAGGGTAGCAGTAATGCAACCCCCCCACTCTACAATAAGCTTGCAACTCCCCGCTTCCTCGTCCTCCACCCCCACCCCGGCCACGCGCACACAACTCCTTTTTGGGTCAGGACCCTACAATTGCAACACTGTGAAATTTCAGATTTATATAGCTGAAATCATGAAATTTAGGGTTTTTAAAATCCTATGACTGTGAATTTGACCAAAATGGATCGTGAATTTGGTAGAACACTAACTACGTTTAGAAAGGTTTCAGAGTAGCAGCCGTGTTAGTCTGTATTCGCAAAAAGAAAAAGAGTACTAGTGGCACCTTAGAGACTAACAAATTTATTTGAGCATAAGCTTTCGTGAGCTACAGCTCACTTCATCGGATGCATTCAGTGGAAAATACAGTGGAGAGATTTATATACATAGAAAACATGAAACAATGGGTGTTACCATACACACTGTAACGAGAGTGATCACTTAAGGTGAGCTATTACCCACCCGCTGAAGTGAAGAAACAGATTTGACAGAGCCAGAAGAGTACCCATAAGTCACCTAGTACAGGACAGGCCCAACAAAGAAAATAACAGAATGCCACTAGCCATCACCTTCAGCCCCCAACTAAAATCTCTCCAACGCATCATCAAGGATCTACAACCTATCCTGAAGGACGACCCATCACTTTCACAGACCTTGGGAGACAGGCCAGTCCTTCCTTACAGACAGCCCCCCAACCTGAAACAAATACTCACCAGCAACCACACACCACACAACAGAACCACTAACCCAGGAACCTATCCTTGCAACAAAGCTCATTGCCAACTGTGTCCACATATCTATTCAGGGGACACCATCATAGCACCTAATCACATCATCCACACTATCAGAGGCTCATTCACCTGCACATCTACCAATGTGATATATGCCATCATTTGCCAGCAATGCCCCTCTGCCATGTACATTGATCAAACTGGACAGTCTCTACGTAAAAGAATAAATGGACACAAATCAGACGTCAAGAATTATAACATTCAAAAACCAGTTGGAGAACATTTCAATCTCTTTGGTCGCTCAATTACAGACCTAAAAGTTGCAATTTTTCAACAAAAAGACTTCAAAAACAGACTCCAACGAGAGACTACTGAATTGGAATTAATTTGCAAACTGGATACAATTAACTTCGGCTTGAATAAAGACTGGGAGTGGATGGGTCATTACACAAAGTAAAACTATTTCCCCATGTTTTTCCCCCCCTCCCCCATCCCCCATTGTTCCTCAGATGTTCTTGTCAACTGCTGGAAATGGCCCACCTTGATTATCACTACAAAAGTTTTTTTTCCTCCCCGCTCTCCTGCTGGTAATAGCTCACCTTAAGTGATCACTCTGGTTACAGTGTGTATGGTAACACCCATTGTTTCATGTTTTCTATGTATATAAATCTCCCCACTGTATTTTCCACTGAATGCATCCGATGAAGTGAGCTGTAGCTCACGAAAGCTTATGCTCAAATAAATTTGTTAGTCTCTAAGGTGCCACTAGTACTCCTTTTCTTTATGTGTAGAGAGATGTTTATGAAAGATTGTGATTTGGAGACACTGCCTCATAAGGGATAGTGTTGTGAATGTGGGAATTTGGCGATGTGCCCTGGAGCTTAGGATTGGAAACATAGCATGGCTGTGTGCAGCAGTTCAGCAGAGAGGCTCTCCAGTTTGTTTTATGAAAGTTGTATTCCTTTCCCATTCACTAGTTTGTTATTTAATGAACCCCAAGATCGTTACACTATGGATGAAATCAACACACTGTAGTGTGGTAGACTCGAGTTTGATTCCTCCCTGTTTTCCATGAGTGGAAAAGAAAAAGCCTCACATACAGTAAAATATGTCTATGTTTTGTTTTTTAAAAGCTCAGGGTAGTGTGGACTACCCATGCAGAATTCCACTGACATTAGGATTCTGCACTGACATAGGGGCCCACACTACTATGGAAACAGACCCAGACTGGAGTAGGAGCAGGAGCAAGGGCAGTGGGTTGACACTACTGGCAGTGGGAGTGTTCCTGACCAGGTAGTGATGCTGAGTAGACTGAAGAGACTGCTTCCCCTAAGAGCCTATATATCTACCTTGGGATCATTTGGGTGGGTCTTTGCCTGTGATTGGATGGACCCAGTTGACTGGCATGGGGCCTATCAGAAGGTAATTGCCTCTGATGACTCATCACACTCTCTGGCTCAGTGATTTCCACTGTTGACAACATGCTTCAAGGTTTGAACTTTAAATCACGTGCTGTCAGTGGAAGAATGGTGAATGTTTTTCAGTCAGGTTTTGTACTGAGGAACTGCATGTCCTCTCCAATAAACATTTAGAAAGATGCTGGTCATAGTTTAGTTCAGTGAAACTTACTCTGAATAAAGAGCAGCACATACCTGTAAATTATAAGTGTTTACACCCAAACTAACTTCAGCTTTCAAGAAACATTGGATTATTGCTTATCTAACTACATGGTCAATATAGGTTTTCAAAATGGAAAGTTTTGCAAAGCAGAAACTCCTGGAGAAAAGCAAGAAAATTAAAGTAACTTGGAAAAGATTGTTTGCAATGTTGAAGCCCTGTTGGTCCCAGGATATTAGGGAAACAAGGTGCATGAGGTAATATCTTTTACTGTATCAGCTTCTGTTGGAGAAAGAGAAACTTTTGAGCTTACATAAAAGATATTACTTCTACCACCATCTCTCTCTTGGAAAATATTGGCTTTCTTTCTGAGCTGGGAAAGTAAGATGAAAAGAGAGAATTTTTCCTGACAACAACCTTTTCTCTGTCACACTAAAAAAATAATAATTTATATTTAAACAAAAATATTAATTATATTAAGTCTTGTGGTTATCATCTATTGACAGATAGCATAGGTTCTCCTCCTTCTACATAATAGGCTGGCACAAATGTGGGGTCATGGTGTCTGGAGTGGCTCATGGCCATGAGTGCCTACCTCAGGGCATACACCCAACTATTGGTATGTTCTATAATTAGATTTCACCAAGACACTACCAAATTGAACTCCTAAAGTAATGCAATAGTCTTATAATGGAGTCACAGACAGTCCCCTTAGATACTGGGCAAGCTAGTCTATGTGATAAATGGTCACTTGCACCAAAACCCACAAAATAATCAGGCTGCACCCAGTGCCAACAGACCAGTTACTCACCCAGATTGATTTGTTTCCTAAATTTCACACCAAAGACAATGTTGGTAGTCAGTTCTATAGCAAACTAACTAAAGGTTTATTAACGAGGAAAAAGAAATGAGTTATTGAGAGGTTAATGCAGGTAAAATATATGTACAGGTGAGTCACAGTCTGTAATTCCAAATGGTAGCAGAGATGTAGTAATCTGCCCGTTTCTCAAAAGTCTCTCAGGGCCACCCAGAATAATTCTGAGGATCTCTGTCTTCTTGTTTGGTTGTTCTGCCCCGTTAGAATCCAAACAGTCCAGAGATGAAGATTTTTTCCTTGTGTCCATACTTATAGCTTCTTGTCACAGAAAAACAAGTTGACAGAGTCACTACCGACATGGGCTCTTTCTTTGATGATGCGGAGAGAGAGGAAAGCATTTAGAGTCTTTGATCCTCACACATTACCTTTTTTTTTTTTTTTTTTTGAAATATGCAGGGATTCGCACCTTCCTGCTATAGTCCTTCGTTTGCATTACACATTTGTTCTGTTTGATGGGTTACTTAGTTACAGAGTGTTACAGTGTGTTACAGTGTGTCACAGGGCACTAGTTCAGGTGGTTCCGCAGTCATAAACACACACCAGGCTGTTTATCCTTCACCAAGGTGTGCATATATTTCCCTCTTACATCACCAGAACATGCAACGTGGGCTTAAAGCAAGGACAGACTTCCCTGTAGCCCTCATTCTTCAGCCCAGGCTCACCCTCTGAGCTTCCTTCTGAGCTCCTCTTGAGCTCCTTCCTCAGCTGCCTTTGCTTCCTGTTTCCTCTCCTTATATTCTCCCCAATTACCTTGTTAGCTCAGTGATTATCATCCAGGTGGTCACAATCCCCCACCAGAAGGTGTGTAATTGTTAAGGATACAATTCCGTCATGGAGGTCACAGAAGTAATGGATTCTGTGACTTTACCAGAGCTCCATGACTTCGGCTTCAGTTGTCAGAAGCTGGGGCGGGAGTTGGGGATGTGAGCCCCTCACCTTTGGTTTCAGCCGGGACTGGGGCTGTGCATCCCCCCCCCACATCCCTGTGGCTGTGGCCAGTTCTAGAGCCTGGGCTGTGCATCTGCCTTCCCATGGCTTCAGGTGTGGCTGGAGCTGGAGTTGCTGCTGTGTGTCCCTGCCCCATGGCTTCAGCCAGGATTGAAGCTGGGACTGTGCTTTCCCCCACCCCTCCCCACCATGGCGGCGGGACTGGGGCTGTCAGTCCACACCATGGGGCTCCAGCTGTCATTCCTTCCCTCCCAACACCCCACCCTCTCTCTCCTCATTATTTTTAGTAAAAGTCACGGACAGGTCATGGCTCCCATTAATTTTTTTTTGTATGCCTGCCACCTGTCCGTGACTTTTACTAAAGATAACCGTGACAAAATCTTAACCTTCGTAATTCCCCCAGGCTGCAGCACTTTCAGTTATCAGGGATATATACAATGCAAGTGTTCACTGTTACATTGTAACATGGGGCATAGTGGAGTGAGAAAAATACATGCAGCATCCATCTGGTTTCCAGCTATGCATTTGTAAATGTTCAGTGAGGCCTGGGGCCTTGGCATGAGCTGGCTCCTGGTCTGCCAGTGTCCCACCTGGCCTAAGTACACTGGAATACTTCAGGGCTGCGAGGTTCTTGTGTTTAAATACAATATGTGAAGTAATGTTTTTTCTTGTTTGGGTAGAAGAGATAACAGAATACGTGAACAGAATATGATCAACAACCTATTCCTTAAAAAGAAAAGGAGGACTTGTGGCACTTTAGAGACTAACAAATTTATTAGAGCATAAGCTTTCGTGAGCTACAGCTCACTTCATTGAAGTGAACCCTCCTTTTCTTTTTGCGAATACAGACTAATACGGCTGCTACTCTGAAACCTGTCATTATGCAACCTATTCCTTGTTTGACTGTTTTTTTCGGCTAGGAAAGAATTCCCTATGAGTTGCAAGGAAAATCTTTAATCCTAACAGATTATGCTCAGGAGTGTAACCCCTATTCACTTTCTTTTTCATTTTGAATTGTTCAGGTGGCATTAGTTAATGAAATAGAATGAATAATTATTTAACTTAACATTTTTGTTTGTTTTGCTTAACTGTGTTGATTTTGCAATCAGGGTAGACTGATTTAAAGCAAGGCAATTTAAGTTATGGTTTAAATCACAAATTGGAAAGCCTTGATTTTAATCAATTTTTCCATTTGTACTTTGTTATTTTCTAAATACAGGTGTTTTCTTATTGGTTGATATCATTAAAACATGTTGATTCACAACTAAATGGCGTCTTTATACTAGATTTGGTACATCTTTTTGCTACCTAGAACAGTACTCTATAACCATATACATTTATTTAAGCAATTATATAGCTTAATATTTTAAGATTTTTATTTACAGTACATTTTAGTATATTAGAAAATAGTGAATTATATACTGCTTATTTACTAGACAGTGTATTAAACTGATTATTTCAGTTCAACCTGGAGAAATTTTCAAATATGCCTGGATGAAAGTGACTGTAGCTTAAATTTCTACTCACCTACGTCTCTTGAAAGTGAGACAACAATCTTCTAAGTTATTTAAGCTGTCCTTTAAACTGTTAAAACTAGTAGATCTCGTTCCTTCCTGTCTCATTTTTATTCATAGACTGGAAGAGAAAGACAAGTTTTCCTACTTTTTCAACTCCCAATCGATTTCTCATCTTTAAATTAATTAATCCACATTAAGACAATATTATTTCTGTGCCTGAAGAAGAGGCTACTGCTGTCAAAAGTTGGTCTAGCATTTCAACAGACTCTTGTTCCAGGTGCTTAGCTAGTGATTTCCAGTGGTGTGTTCAGTGGTGTGACTTTCTTTAAAACTTCATCAGCAAACATGTACAGCTTGAATGGTTCACCTTTAACCCTTAAATTTAGTATGGTTGGCATGACAATGGTGATTATTAGATGCACATGTCATATAGCATCATCTTCTTTAGCAGTTAGGAATCTACCCTGATACTCTGGGGGGAGAATATTGGCCAAAAAAATGAGGTCGAGTAATTGCTTGATCCATCAGCTTCTTTATTGCCTGCAATTTTCCTTTGTTGTTGGGTGTTTGTTTCTTCAGTGTCTCTTGAAGCGCTTTGCAAATTTCAGCAGCATCAGCAATAAAGTAGCATTCTTTCTGCAGTTTGTCCAAGGCTACAGAAATAGCTTTCAGTATGTTCAGCGTATCTTCTATATTTCTCTTCAGTCCAATGTTGACTACTTTGGCTGTGTTATTTCCATATGTTTTGTCACAATTTTCTTCACAAATTGTCATCGGAATAGGCCAGTCCTTAATAACTCGAAACAGTCAACCACTGAATTACATCGTACATTTTAGGGGAGAATTAATTTGCATACTCCTGCTCTCTTTGGTGAAGCTGAAGCAAAGTAGTTGTTACAGAAGTATTTTTGCAGTTTTGACATTTTCCTTTATTCCCGGAGTTGTACTTAAGTCTTTGTCTAAAAGATTAATCAAATGAGCACTGAACCCATATGTTTCAAGGTTCAGATTCCCTTCAAGTTTCAGGTTCCCTTCATTGTCCTCTTCTAGATTTCTCCTCATCTTTGCTACATTTACAACATTCTCTCTGACAAAGCTGCACTCCTGACACTTAAATTTTTGTTCACAGTTTGTTACAGCTTTTACTGATACTACTTTTAAGTAGTCTGTTGTATGGGCATTTCTTGATGCATCAATTGTTTCTGTAAAAAAGATAATCCCATTTTGTGTTGTCACACAGGTGCATATTATGTGATCATTGTGTGCATTGCTCCACCCATCAAGACTCAGATTAATGAATTTCCCATCAATGTTTTTTGCACACATTTCAATTTCCTTCACATACTGCATCCAGAAAACTTCTAGCAATGTCTGCTCTGCTAGGTGGAGTATAGTCTGGTCATAATGATTGAACAATGTCAATGATATTTTTGTTCAAAGAATAACTAATGAAATAAGGGGAAGTTTCTAAAAGGAAGGCCTCTGACCAATAAGGATGCCTGCAGATGGTTTAAAATGCGACAAAGACAATCTGTCTTAAAAAAAGAGTCAACACTGACCTTTCCACCCCCCATACCAGTATTTTCTAAAAAATTATGTCCACTGTGAATTTAGGTGCAAAGGAAAAACTGTTGATCAGCAAGAAGGAGGGAAGAAATAGGGAGGAAATGCCTTGGGGAGAAAGGAGGTTGTAAATCTTATCTGGATTAAGATTAGAAATAATCATGAACTGTCTCAAATTGCTTTTTGGTTGAATTCAGTAATTGGCAATGACAACACTTGCTTGTTACAGTGTGTAAAAAAGTAAACTCTTAAGGGTTTATTGTTAGCACCTGCCTGACCGCATTGGAGCTGACCAATATGGGTTTAAGCATCCCTAGATGTAGCCTGTAAGTATCTTGATCAAATGCTCACACCAACATTCAGTTTGCAAAATGTCTGCAAACAAGAGAGAAGAGAGGGCTCTTTTTGCATGTGCAAATTATAAGGAGCATGGATTAGTTAGGTTCTGTGGTATTACACTCTGCTTTTGTATTGGTTTATGATATATTTTAGGTAGTGTGTGGACAAGATAAATATCTCTTTGTCTCTCGTGAAATGCCTTTGATCTGCATTTACCTATCTATGGTTCTGAGTGGTAGTTAATGGGCACGGCAACTCTCCTGAATGACACAGGGCAAGTCCTTCCTATTTCAAGTCCTTCCTATTAAAAATCCCTCCATCAGATGTTGTCTGGTGGTAGGCAATACTTACAGTACTAAGTACATGCTATGGATTGCACACTTCAGGGTATGTGCCTGAATGCCTCTGCTTTTGTAAATTATAACATGCCTTTCATATTACTCAAATACATTCCTCTGTGGTTTAGTGTAGGCAGTAATTAGTTTGGATTAAGAAAACCATTTTAAATGTCCGGGTTAATTAAATATAGAAGGTATTATTCTGATCTCAGCTATACAAGACATTGTAAAACATTATTATTGCTACTTTTATTATTATTTATTATTTTTATGTGACAGTGCTCATGCTATGCTAGGCACTTTTCAGAATTAAAACAGGATGGATCCGAACCCAGTGAGCTCACTGTCTAAAGACAGCTAGGTAGACAGAGGTTAGAGGAAGAGGAACAACAAATGGTTAGCTTTTATACAAGTCAACATAGTACTGCTAACCCCAAACCTTCAAAAATTCTGAGTTAGCCTGTCCCCACCAAATCATGAGATTTTTCAAAATAATACATTTTGTTTCTTTTTATAAGTGTTCTGGATTTTGAGCCTTTATGGTTCACATCTTCAAGCTGTTCTCTGCAGTAGTGGAGGCTGTACACTTCCTTTTCGTTTTGTAAATAAATGCTGAGACGTTCACATAATTACATTTTTCCAAGAGCAGAGGCTTTGAGAAAAAGTCAAATATTGCCGGACTAATGATAAAATTGCAAGAGTTGGCAGCATTGCAACTAGATCAAATGTAGGCAGCATGACAAAAGTGGGTGTTGAAGAAGGAGTTCAGTGAAGATGTAGCGGGAAAGGGACCTTGTGAATGAATTCAAACATTGTGTGAAATTAGCTGTGGGTCTTGTGTACATATGGGAGCTAGGTAAGTGATGCAGGAATATTTGCTGTATATCTTGTGTGCACAGAATATATAAGTACTCCTTTTTATGTAATATCTAAAAATACACAGACTGAATAATTTACATAGGTTTATGTAATCTTGTCTCTTCTAGGGAGCATGACTTCTGCAACTTCACCTATCATTTTAAAATGGGACCCAAAAAGTTTGGAAATCAGGACTCTTACAGTAGAGAGGCTCTTGGAACCCCTTGTTACACAGGTAAGTTGATTTTTTTGTACAGTAGTTAGCTGTTGTCTTGAGTGTGATGCTATATCTCAATGTATGGTTATTCTTTATTACAGTAGTGCTAAAGGGCTCCCAGGCAGTCTCCTTGCACGAGGCAGTATGCAAACACACATTCAGGAGTTCTTGCTTTAGAGACTTTGCAGTCTAAGACAAATATCATAAAAAAATTGTGGGAGAGGAATAAAATCAGACAAATACAATTTTTATATAGCTATAATAGATAATGACAATCTGCAATTATTCTTCTAACAATTGTATATAAAGTAAATGCCAACTATCCCCTTTTGTCCCTCATGTCATTATTAATTGGCAGTTTTCTTACAGGCATTATGGCAGAGGTGGACCTTGGGGAGTGGTCTGAAGGACAAGGGGTAGGCTTTCTTTTGAGTTTAATGCTGGCTTCTACAGTGAGAGTAAAACTGATATTAAACAAAAGCTCTATTTTTAAATGATCTTTTTTATATGAGGCTCCCATACTGCTCATGTTGAATGATGTCACTTTCCAGCAAAATTGCTGCCACCAGTAATATGTTTGTTTTGCCCTTTATATGTTGGGACAAAAAGGTATTTTATATTTTTCTTCAAATTACATTTGACAAGCCAGTATAAGGTAAACCTTGGCTACATGACCTTTTGAGATTTATGAAGTGATCAAATGGGTTATGTCATTCTGTACCCCCATGTTCTCACCATGTTCATCCTTATAATATGATTGTGTGATATCCAGTGCAAAGTTTGTCATGTCGGCTGTCTTCAGAAGGCTCATGATGCACTGAGCATTGTTGTTATAGTAATGTTATAGGTTGTAATTTCATGCATATAGTTATACGGCTATAAAGTGTGTCTTCATGGCTTAAAACAAGCCCAGGCAAAACTCTCCAGGAGCAGAGGGGCAGTTCACGTTTCATCAAGGCATGTATGGGACAAGCCCAGCCCAGCCTCACAGGAACAAAGGACACTGGCCTAGGCAGCAACAAAGGATCTGTTGGACTCTCGAGTGAGTCACCCCCTTTCCCTTGGTCAGTTTGGGACTAGGATGAGGTAATGCTCACTTGACTCTAAAGGGGGGGGGCAAAGCCAGGAGGGAAGAAAGAACATGATAAAAGGGAGAGAAATGTGCCATGCTATCTCTCTTCCACCTCCATCTACAGACACCACCACCAAGTGACTGAAGTGCTGATGAAAGGGGAGAGCCTGGCTGAAGGGCAACCAGCCAGCCTGTGGTGAGAAGCATCTAAGTATGTAAGGGTACTGAAAGTGTTAAGATCAGCTTAGAATGTGTTTTGCGTTTATTTCATTTGACCAAATCTGATTTGTTGTGCTTTGACTTATAATCACTTAAAATCTATCTTTGTAGTTAATACATTTGTTTGTTTATTCTACCTGGAGCAGCGTTTTTGGTTTGAAGCGATCAGAGACTCCCCTTGGGTTAACAAGCCTGGTACATATCAATGTCTTTGTTAAATTGACAAGCTCATATAAGCTTGCAGTGTCCAGCGGGCATAACTGAACACTCCAACATGGAGATTTCTAGGGTTGTGTCTGGGACTGGAAATATTGGCTAGCATCATTTGGTTGCACAATCCAAGCAGGGGCTGGCCAAAAGTGCTCACTCATGTAGCTGGGAGCAGCTTACATGCTTGAGGCTGTGCGGGAACAACCTGGGAGTGGGGGTTCTCACAGTAGAGCAGGGTAAGGCTGGCTCCCGGAGTTGAGAATTGGAGTGACCTAGCAGATCACCGGTCCAGATAACACCAGGGGAATGTCACATGGGTGTGGCTTTCATTTAACATGTTAATGAACTCTCCTGACAAACCTAGACAGATAAATCTGCTGCCAATGTGGAGGGCTCTTTTAAAATCTGCAAGATCCTAACATGCTGAGTTGGGGTGACAAATTAAGTTACGAGTTATCTTTCGCTCTGGTCCTGCTGATAGAGAGGGAAGTCAGGCAAAGTTATAGCAGGCTGACTCTGTTAGGCAGTAATAGGTCAGCAGAGGGTAGCCTTTACTAAAGGGTGAAAAGTCTGCCAGGGGAAAAGTTCCATGGTCTCTGAGAGGATGGTTGAAGACTTCAGATGAAAACAGTAAAGCTCCTGTTAGGTTGGGACTAGTGATTTATACACAGGTTTCTGCATTTGCCTTGGTCAGGTTTGATGTTGATGGGTTTAAGATCAGCAAGACCAATGTACATAATATAAATAATTATACGTGACTTTGTGACATCATTTTATCCAACAATAGAAACTAACATGTGCCCTGAAGTCCACCACCATTTCGCTGAGTGCAGCAACATGTTGATTTTTTTCATAGTTTAGCAACAAGATGAGAGTGGGAGGCAATGCACTGTCTAGCTTCAGGAGGGGAAAATTGAACCAGTTTGTACATTTCAGAGTTTGTGATGGTCCCTAAGCAACTTCTTGATTTCATAGATTTTTTAGGCCATAAGGAACCTTTAGATTACCTAGTCTGACCTCCTGTATAACACAGGCTACAAAATTTAAACCAGCCACCCTGTTTTGAATCCAATAACTTGTGTTTGACTAAAGCATATCTTCCACAAAGGCATCCACTCTTGATCTGAGGACTTCAAGAAGTGGGAAATTCACTGCTTCCATTGGTAATTTGTTCCAGTGGTTAATCATTCTCACTGTTCTTTTTTAAAGTGCCTTCTTTATCATTTGAATCTGTCAGCTATTGGTTCTCGTTATGCCTTTCTCAGATAGATAAAAGATCCTGTTAATCCTGGTATTTTCTCCCTGTAAAGGTACTTGCATATTGTAATAAAGCCACTGCTCAATCTTCTTTTTGATAAACCAGATAAATTGAGCTTCTTAAGTCTCTTGCTGTAAGAATATTTCTTCAGCTTTCAAATACTTTTTGTTGGTCTTTTCTGCTTTGCTTATGACTGGCCCTGCTAGTATGAAATGTTCTGAGCACAGTACATTTATTTTTAACAGAAACATATTACACAAAAATGATTGCTTCTGAATTTGTTTGACAGTGATGATCCATCTCCTTTCCACGTATGGAAGTCTTCCTGTGGAATTCTGTTGCTGTGACATCTCATGGTCAATGTTGTCAGCCCTTTGCTCCCACTAAAATGGAATCGTAGGAGACACATTGAAAATGATATAGGACCTTTTGAAAAAGAGTGTAGGCTAAAATATTCAAGTTCTTCTCAAAGCGATTGCCTTTGTCTATTCCACTGTAGGTGTGTGCATGCCTCGTGCATGGTTGTCAGAGATTTTCCCCTCAGCAGTACCCATTGGGGCAGCACAAGTGCCCTCTGGTACCTCATGCCACTGCACACCAGTATAAAGGCCGAATCAGCTCCCGACTCCCCTCAGTGCCTTCCTGCCACCAGTGACAGTTGTTGGAGCTGTTATCTTTGCATTTGAAAGTCTTCCCTCTCTTCTTGTATTTATAGTATCTGTCATGTTAGTTTAGCATAGAGTAGTGTATTTTGTACATAGCTAGAGATTAGAGTAAGTTTAGTTTAGGTCTTAGTGATGTGCAGTCTCTGGTGCCCATTTCGGTACCGATCCTGTTCTGAACTCATGCTGTGTTCTCCCTGTTTCAAGGCCTGCTACTCATGTGGCAAACCTATGTCAGTGAGCAACCTTTACCCCAGCTGCCTTAAATATTTGGGGGAGCACATGTAGATGACAAATATCACATTTGTAGAGGGGTTCAAACCTTGTTTCAAAAAGAACAGGGCTGCCAGGCTCAACTACTTAGTCATGGAGTCTGCATTTCACCCTCCATTGGAACATTTCCACTTGGAGCGGATACCGAGCACGTCCATTTCAGGAGTGCTCTGCCGATTCTAGCTGTGTCTATAGACAGACCCACCTCATCAGTACCAAAGAAAAGACTTTGTGAGTCTTTGAAAAACTCGGTACCGGGGACATCGAAATCTGCAGGCAAGACATCAATTGGAGCCAAGGACTCTGAAGAGCACTCAAAGAAGAGGCATCCCCATATACAGTCTGCATGCCAAGACATACTGTTGACTGCAGAGCCCAGAAAGGGCCCATTGAGACTGATCCCAGGACTAGCACACCTTATGTCACAACAGGGTCAGGAGCCCTTGAAGGTATCATCTATACCTGAAGCTTTTGAGGCAGATCAGGGATTACTGAACTTGTTGGTACTGGTTTCACCCATCTGGTACTGCAGTCAGATGTGTAACCCTATCGGTCATACCCCCTTTGTCGCTTCCGAGAGATGAAAATGTGATCTCCCGGGACATCAGCCGGGACATCTACAGTCCAACCTATATGCCCTCCACTTGACAGCTGCTTCATGGCTGACGGTCTTAGAGCAAGATTGCTCTAAAGGAGTACAAGAAATTCTTTTAAATAGTAGGAAGTCTTCAACTAGATCTACTTAGCTTGGTAAATGGAAGAGATCTTCCATTTGGTCTATGCAAAGAGGCATCCACGCAGTCCAAGATTCCATTTCCCGTATCTTGGACTTTCACCTCTTCCTGAAACAACAAGAGCTAGCGTGTAGTTCCATCAGAGTCCATTTGACAGCTATCTCAGCTTTCCACTCTCTGGTGGATAACCGTCTCCACTGGAGTCTTTCTGGTAGGAAGGAACTGAGGGGGCTGGAGGCACTATGTACAGTGGCATTAGGCACGTGTGCTGCCCCAACAGGTACTGCTGAGGGAGGAATCTCCAACTGCATGCAACAAACCTCTAGTGGAATGGACATGTGCAGCTCATCTTAAAGAACAACAGTTACGGAAAGATAGATGAAAATAACAATTATAAAAGTTATGCACTGAATAACTATATTGATGAGATCAGGGTGGATAAGAATTGATTATTAAAATAATAAAATAAAATAACTAAAATAACAATAATAATAAAACAGATTTTTAAATATGATTTTTAATTTAAATACATTTGGTTTTTCAAAATTAATCTTATTTAAATTAAAATTAAAATTAAGACAAGAATAAACCACAGCAAGTTGGCCAATAGCAATTATTTTGGTGGAACTTAAGGCAAGAAATTATTCTAGAAATTCGTGGTTGTATCCTTTGTGTCAGAGAGGTCACAACAGTCAAATTCAAACAAATTAATCTTGAGAAATTAATTAATTGTTTTTTCTAATTGTTTATGTCAAGAATGCTTGTTAGCATCAGCAGGTTTGTGTTATGTCTTGTTGTGGCAATTGAAGTTTTTGGTGTTAATATGAATGTGTTCCATTTTCTCTAGTAGTTATGGATGTATATTCACTTACATTTCCTTTTCAAAAGCTCTAAAATTAGATGTATTGCTCTCTTAAGAAAGCCGTTAGAAAACCCTACCACAATATGGGAGAGGAATATGTGAATTCATAATTTAAAATGATAAAAAGATCAAGATGAAAAACCTTATGTATGCTCTTGGCAAAATGTGGGCTGGTCAATCCCAATCTATGTAAATAGTACTGAGCAGCTCAATTACTTTCCCTTATTACATACAAATATTTAGTCATTTTAGAACAAGAAGAATTTTATCCCCCTGATTTTCACTGATTTTATTCTGCTCAGACAGCAGAGACATAATATCACCAGCCGCTGCACCTATGAAAACTCTGGCATTGCCATAGTTAAGTTTGCATTCAGTTTTGTACTTAAAGCAGGAGTTTAGGCTCTTTGTTTTTACTGAACACAGCATATCTGCCCTAAATGTTCAGTATGTCATCTTTCAGGAAAGCTTGAATTTTCTGAGGCATTTCAAGAAAAGTGGTGAATTGCTTTCTGATTTCTAATCAATTAAAAATTGGCTCCCCCAAAAGTTGGTAAACTGTTGGTTTATGTTGTGGTTAGTCCCCAGACATGAGTGACTGTGATTTTCCAGAACAGTGTATAACAGACAGTAGTGGGGAAGTTTGGCTTTTTATGGTAGTAGGGAGTCCAGGGAAGGAGTGATGGAAGGCTGGCATCCCACTAAGGCAGAATTAAGATTGTGGTGGGTTGTCTGCGCTGTATAGTGGTAGTTCTAGTAGTGAAGTGTTATTCTCTGGGTGGAGGAATACAAGGCACGTTAAATGCTTTAACATTTCTTTTCCTTGCTTTTGTGGTTTTGTTTTACAGATGATCTATACATAATATACCTAACTCTCACACAAGTGATTTTGTGTACTAATAGGAAGAGATTCAGGCAAAATAGGCTTTACTGGTAATACTCAAATAACTAAAACAAAACTCATCACAGCTGGCAAAAAGCATTTCTTTCTTAAACAACATATTATACATTCAGTTTAACAGAATTTACAATGCAATTGTTAATAGAGGCATCTGGTGTTACAGAACCAGGGGAAGGTTATTTCAGAAATGAACATTGTTGAATGGGTTACAAAAAGTTTGGACTCAGAGGCAATGCAAAAATATATTTAAACTACTTTTTTCTTCTGTACCTTCAACTAAGAAATATTTTCTAAATATAGGTGCCTAAATCTGTATTTAAATACCTAAATAATGACCTGACTCTTAAAAGGTGTTGAGCATCTATTGTGTCCATTGAAGTCAGTGGGTGCTACAGATACTCAGCACTTCTAAAATTGGACCATTTTTCAATTAGGCATCAATATTTGAATATTTTAGCCTATATTCTTAATGCTCACGATGCAAAAGATTTCAGGGGCATTTTGAAAAAGTAGAAACAATAATATCCAGCTCTTTGGACCTAAAGTTCTTGGGCTAATTTTCAAAGATGGGTGCTTAAATTTAGATTCTTAAGTTCATATTTAGGCACATAAATAAGTGACCTGAATTTCAAAGCACTGAGCACCCAACTAATGTCACTGAAGTCTTGAAGAATATATATTTAAAAAGTTGAATAGAGAAAAATGGGTTTAAAAAGGGAAACAAAAACAAAATGTCCAAGAAAAATAGTGACTCATTGAGCCAAAAATGGTACATTAAAACTGAATTTTAGACAAGTTAATTAAAGTTCCAAATGAGAAACTATGGAAAACCTATTAAGCTGATTTAAAAAATCAATTAACAGATCATGAGCATTCATAAAAAATGATAGAATTGCTTTTACATGAGGAAACCCTGGACTAGCAGACTAATTAGAACTTACATAGCTGTCAGAGATCTAAGAGCATTAGAACTTGCTAAAGAACCCATATCCCCATTGCTTGTCTTCATACTGAAAGGACAATAGATATGCTATGTCACATGCCATTTGACTTTCATATTACTGCTGTTATTAAGTGGGCTTTTTAGGAAGAAATTTAATTGAGAAGAATTTAGCAGAATTTCTATTTCTTACAGAAAAATACTGAATAGATTTATCTGATGATTACAGTTGTCTTGTTTGTCTTTCCTCTGCCTCACTCATTCTACAACTAACAATAAAAAGTAATTACTGTATTTGTTGCCTTCTTTGTTTTATGAAGGTTTATTACAATTTCCCTTCATTATAAAATTTTGTATTTATGAATACTACATCACACATAAATATAACTGGAAATACTTCCTCAAGGAACAATATGGACCTTAGTACATAGTGACCAAAGTAAGTGATAGGTTTATTTCCATAGACTGAGTTTTAACAAAAAGCATCTAAAATCATCAAGGTTAGTAAGGAATTCTGTGCTCGGATACTTGTGTACAGCTTCCACTGGGTTCTGTGGAAACTGCACACGAATAGCTGGGGGTTGACTTTGGTTCATAAAGATTACGGATAGTTCTGGGTAATATTTTAATATAAATGGTGTCTAGTAGTTTGAAAAGTTATCCATATTTAAGCTCCGTATTGCCTTTGTCCCTCCCTCCCCCCACTCCGGGCCATATGGGCTCTGTACTTCCTTCACTGTTGTTGACGACAACGACACTGGTAGACCTAACTGCAGCTGGTTCAAAACCTGTAACTGTGATGGAAAGGTGATTAGACCCTCCAAATGCAGGGGTTTTCATAGAATCATAGAAGATTAGGATTGGAAGAGACCGCAGGAGGTCATCTAGTCCAAACTCCTGCTCAAAGCAGGACCAACCCCAACTACGGCACATTCATAAGAGGATTCTGTAATTGCTTTATTGATTATGAATAGTTTAGACTCTAGAAAAAACTAGAAGAATTAGTTTGCCTTTGTGTTCCAGTAATGTTACCCAAATGGTGGGGCACTAGTTCCCCTTCGTAATAAAATGTGCACAAAGGACGATGGTTGGCAAAAACATCTATTATAAATATGAGTGGATTAAATTATTACAGAGCATTCGCTTTCAGTCATAAGGGGAAAATATAGGACTGTGACTGTTAACTACCGTTTTTTGTTATAGTAGCAGCAGCTGTTTCTTGCGCCTCCACCACACTCTTCTCTGATCTACACTTTTCTTCAGGAATGTGTATGGTTATATCCATTTGAGATGGAGATATGGATGCTGCAGTAGCTGCCAGGTCACCTGCACTCTAACTGGAAGATCAGGCATCTCTCACCACTCACATCCTCACTGGGGCCGAAAGGCTCACCGTGAACATTTGTGTCTATGTATCTCAGGAGAGCTCCATCCTGCTTAGATAGAAAAGCTTCCTTTGCTTTCTTTCTTTTTCTGAATGCTGTCCCAGAGGGGTGTTTTCTTCTTTCACTCACGACTGCTGTTCTGTGCCAGCTATAGTGGCTCTCAACACTCAACTGAAGGGGACAAATAAGCAGGCTGGTAGCAGGGCCTGAGTGAGGGAAGATATCAGCGTCGTAAGGGCCTAACTAGCTCCTACTATTTCAGTTGGCTGCCTGTTTGCCCCAAGTGGGTTCCGGGAAGCAGCAGGAAATAGGAAGAGCCCTGAGAAGCTGGTGTTAATCAGTCCAGGCTCCTGGGGTGCTAGAGAGGTACATAAGAGGCTCCTATTCCTCCTCTTCTCTCCCTGCAGCTCCTGCTACTTTCTGTTATTCCCTCTCACTTTTCTCCTGCCTGCCTGTTAGGTCTCTTTGTCCCTCCTTCCTCCAGCACAGCACTCCACCATCTCTGTCCATCTAGAGCAGAGAGAATACATGTGCACCAGCAGCAGACACAATTTCCTACACTCTGGGTCCTAGTGGCGCCCACCCCCCGCCCCACAGCCTGTCACCTGAGGCGGCTGCCTCAGTTCGCCTCATGATAAGGCCAGCCCTGCAAAGCTGCAATGCACATATTGCTATTTTTAGCACACAAGCTTGAGCCCTGTTAGCAGGAGTCTGTCTGCTCTGGCTCAGGGGCTCACTCTCACCTGCAGTCTAGACATACCCTAGAGGCTTGTAATTTGGCCAAACTTGGGCAGATTTTCACTGAGATAGCAAAAGGCACTTTCCTAACACTAGGGTGACTCTCCTGCTCAATTTCAATTGACTGCTCCAAAATAAGTGGGTCCTAGAGCTTCCCATTTAAAGAGTTGTGAGAAATTTTTAACACAGGCAAACCGTATTTTCACCAATTTCATTTTTTGGAAATGGCTAACTGCTTTTGCTGAAATTTTCAACAACAACAACAACAACAAATCAGTGTGAGGCAGACACCCAGCATAACATTTCAGCCTGAACAGTTAGTTTGGCAAAGTAAGAAGTAACTGAAAACAAGGTTTATAATGGAAAGTGTTAGACAGCCTTTAAGCATAGGTGTCACTACTAGGAACTACTATAATTACAGTAAACTAGTGTAACATTATGGATGAAATTTCAAGTGCACAAAAGGGAAAACATCAAGAACATAAGAATGACCATACTCGGTCAGACCAAAGGTCCATCTAGCCCAGTATCCTGTCTTCTGACAGTGGCCATTGCCAGATGCCCCAGAGGGAATGAAAAGAACAGATGATCATCTAGTGATCCATTCCCTGTTGCTCATTCCCAGCCTCTGGCAAACAGAGGTTACGGACACCTCCCTGCCCAACCAAGCTCAAATCTTCCACAAGGAATACGTAAATTAATATTTTAAAATATATGCCATGTATATTATTCTAGATTACTACATATGTTCA
The DNA here is from genome assembly GCF_015237465.2 of Chelonia mydas. Lineage (NCBI taxonomy): Eukaryota > Metazoa > Chordata > Testudines > Cheloniidae > Chelonia > Chelonia mydas. Next base: position 132,159,899 of record NC_057852.1, on the reverse strand, counting down.
AGAACTGAACTCCATTTTCAGGGGAAACATATTTTTTTCTTGTCTCTTAAATTAATTAATAATCTGAATTCTTATTTTATTTTTTAAATGGATAATGCCAGTTAATTGAGGGAGGTTGCCTTTAGAGTAAGGTTTACAAAATTAAGAAAATAAGAAAGCTCTACAATGTTTAGTGAAAAAAATTAGTTTGTTTTGGTGCATAATGTATTTTCTCAGCTTGTCTAAAAAGCAATTCCATGAACTTTGTCAAAATGTCTTGTGAAATTAAATGTCATACTCAAAATTAGGTTTATAATTCATTGTTGTGTACGAAAAATGATTTACTAGTGTTTCACATACTTTGTGGTAGTGTTGATCTGAACAAGATGGAAAGTGATCAGGATTCTAACCCCTAAACTCAACTTTTATCTCAAATATATAAACAGAAATAAGGAAGGTATATCAGATAACATTAATTGAATTAAAGAATGGGAGTCTAATTCATGAAAATCAACATGGTTTAATGGAAAATTGGACTTGTCACAGAAACTTAATAACATTTTTTTATCCAATAACAATTTTGGTCGATAAGGGAAACACCGTTGACATAATAGATTTCTGTAAGCCATTTGATTGAGTGCCAGATGACATTCCGACTGATTTTGTATAGTGCTTTTAAAAAATGCAGCATGTATTAAATGGATTAAAAACTGGCTGACACATAGATTTCAAAAAGTACTGGGGAACCATCATCCAATGGGGGTGCGGTTCAAATGGAGTTTTGTAGAGATCTGTTCTTGGCCCAGTGCTATTCAATATTTTTATCAATGATCTGGAAGAAAATAAAAAAATAATTACTGGCAAAGTTTAAAGATTGACACCAAAGAATGGTGGAGTGATAAATAATGTCAGCTTAATTCTATAGAGTAATCTTCCCTGCTTAGTAAACTTGGCTAACTTGAACAATGCAATTTTAATGTAACCAAATGCAAGGTCAAACATTTAAGAACAAGGAATGCAGTCACACTTACTGGAATAGGGTCTGTAATCTGGAAGGCAGTGACTCTGAAAGGAACTCAAGAGTCTTGGTGGATAACATTTGAACAATGAGCTCAAAATGCAATTCAGTGGCTAAGAGCTAATATGATCCTTGAAGGTATAAGTGGGAGAATATCAAACACAGGTACAGAGGTGGTATTATCACTGTAATACAGCATTAGTGAAACCATTCCTGGAATACTTTCCAGTTCTGGTATCCACACTGTAAAAATTATGTTAACAAAATGGAAAGTGTTCAGAAAAGAGCTAAAAGAATTTTATGAAGTCTGGGTAACTTGTCTTAGAGTGAAAGACTAGAAAAGCTCAAAATCTACTTTGGTTTTCCAAGAGAAGGTTAAGAGGTCACTTGGTCAGGATCTATATAATCTTTTGCATAGTAGTAGAGGTCTTTTTAATCTAGCCTAACCAGATCCTATGGCTGGAAGGTGATGCTAGACATATTTCAAACTAGAAATAAAATACAGATTTTTAACGGTGGTGTAATTAGTCATTGGAATAATTCTATGTGGAGGATTCTCTGTCTCTTGAAGTATTTAAATCAAGATAGGATGTGTTTCTAAGATATATGCTATAGTTCAGGCCCTTCATGTTTGGTTTTTATTTTGTGTAAATTTAGTGTTTGTTATTAAATTTTTTTTAAAAAAAAACCTGCAAAAAAATTGACTCCACAGTTTTTTGGGTAAGTATCAGGATTCTGGAACTAGAAGAGGTGGATGAGGCGAGGGTGCCATCTCCTCATGCTGCCTGCTCCATATCTTCCACTTATGGACCTGCTCCAGTTATCAAGCCACCAACTCTTCTTTCAGAGCGGGAGAGTTGGGCTTGGGGGGCTTCTCCCTAGGATCCTGTGGGGTCTGCCCAGGTTGCCAAGCTGCCATCTCTCCTTGTAGAGCAAGGATCTGGGCGCAGAGAGTTTCCCTAAGAACTGGCCAAGTTACTGAGCTGCATCCAAAATTTGACTGAAAACTGGTTCAAACAAACAAACAAATAATAGCTTTTGTAAAACCTAGGACATTTTTGGTAAAAATCGGTAAAAACTGAAAATGAAGGGCCTTAGCCATATAGTTCAGTCAGAAGTTACGATACTATTCAGGAATTACAGCATCAAAATCTATTGGCTATGTAATATAGAGAGCTTAGATTGGATGATAAATATGGATCCTTCTGACCTTAATATGTGTAAAAATAGCAAGAAAATGGTAACAGATATTAATCTCATTTTGTAGCTAAAACTCCCCAGAGACCAAAGACTTGATTTGTAACCCAGGGAATTAAAATGAGATACTTCCTCCCACAGAGACTAAGCTATGTATTGAGAATGAAGCTTGAGCTGTAGTACATTAAACATCTCATTTGCTTTATTACTGTTCACTGCATTAATTTGCCATATGACCTCATACAATGTTTATCTTAAAAGTTAGAAAAGCTACCCAACCATCCTGATTACTGAAGGAATAAACCAACTACCAGATCTTGCTTTTAAGTCTTAATTAAGTTAATGTTGTTCTATGTAAGCTTTTGGAAAATGATAGATTTTTTTTTCATAACACATTAATGCACCTGAGAACTGCATATTTACTTAGAATTCTTTTAAATTCAAATATATTGCACAAACATTTTTTCCATTTTTTTCTTTCCTATGCTAATTACCTGGGAATAGTCTGTTGCCATTGTTGTTGGATGTACACTTTTTCATTGAAATTTACATATCTTAAGGTACCTAACAAATCTTTCTTTGCTGGCTCTCATTTTAATCTTTCAGAAAAAAAATGCATTTGGGTCAAACTGTGGGCAGAAACTGTCCTCTTCTGGCTAGATATGTTAACTAAACATTGCTTCTCACTCACTCACACAGTCGAGGTATGTTAAAATGTTTGTCTTAAGCAATCTACTAAAATCTTTATGTAATCTTTAGTTCTTCTACTTGCTAAAATCCAGATAATAACCCTCTCCTATTACAACTTCATTTGTGGTCAGTGTCTCTACCTGAAGATTGCAGCTCAGAGCTATCTATGTTCTAATTGTGAAGAAATGTTTTCTGTACCTGAACTTGAGGAAACTTGTGGTTTCTGCATCTTTCAAAGGGTGATTAACCATTTGTCCTTCATGTAGGTCTGCTCTAAATCCGCATTGTGTTGGTCAACAGGCATTGTGCTATGAAACTTTAACCTGTTCTTGTTGTATAATGGGAATCTTAAATATGTCTAATTAATTTACAGCTCATTGAACACTCAGATTCTAATATGAAGGACACTTTAGAAAAGTGTGCAATAAATATTGCCTTCATGTCAGTTGAACAGAAGCATTTATTTTATTTCAGGCAACTGTTTTACGATTAAACATAGCGGGGAAAGCAAGTTTTGAATGCAAATTTCAAAATTGGAATTTAAACCTGCTTCTTTTTTTTTTTTTAAACAGTTTCTCCATAATTTTACCTGACTTGTTGGCTCATGTTGTGCAACTAAACAAACAGAAGGCTGATTGCTCAAATTTTCAATGCTGGTTCATAGCCAGCTTGTAAATAAAAGGCTATTGAGCATTCACCACAACCAGAACAAAGAAGCTGCTTGAGCTCCTGCTATTTATGTAAATGTTTTGGTTCAAAAAATAGTCTAGACGCTGAAAGAAACTGCAGCATGATGGAACATGAACTGAAGATAGAACTGATAACATAGATCCACATAATTGAATAAGAAATATACATTATTTTTTCCTTTAAGAAATTGTCAATTTATAAATAAAATTTTCAACTTTCACAAAATTCTGAATATTATAATTAAACAAACATTTAAACTATTCAGTAAAACCTTCTCCTCCACACACACACACACACCAAAGAAAGAAAGGTTATTGCATTATTTGCCCTGATATTTGGTAAAGTCTGTTTAATATGCGCCTCCCCTCAACAAACGAACAAAAAACTGATATCAGTTCAGCTGTGTCAAATAGTCTTTTTGTTGTCTTTGAGGCAAATTATGGTTCAGCTGGAGCATGGGCCTAAGGGGCAAACTATTCTGTTGTATAACTGGGCTGTGATGAGCCTGTTAGAGAGATACCTCCAGGGCCCAAGATGAAGACAAGCTGCAAACCACAAGCCTGAACCTTGTATTAACTATGTTTGTCATCCACATGGAATCTGAGGTACATCCTGTGCATTTGTCTCATGGAGATGTGTAAAATACATCTTGGAAGTTAACTGCTCAGAGACAGTTCCAAAGATTTAGAATATGGATTACCTGTACATTCTGTGGAGAGTTTGGTTACATTTTATTTTTCTGTAATGGATAGAGGTCCACACAGGGGCACTGCTAGCATACCTTTTGGGATAAGGAAACCTGTGCTCCAACATGACTGGCGCCTTTTCTCTGGCTCTCAGTTGCAAGAGACTTGATATTTCTTTTTGTACTGCTCCCCAGAAAAGAGTTGAGTTTTGGTGTGGCCCCTAACTGAGGGAAATATCACATTCAGTGATCTCCAGGACTCATCATTCTAAAGAGAGAACTTACAATGCCAAGAAAAAACGGGCAAAATGGTCTCCAAAATGACGGGATAGAAAATGAAAAGTTTGTCTTAAGTTTTATTACAGCTTTATCCTACACAGCTACAGATCTGCTGCTTAAAAGCAGATTCTGCTTGTTGCTGAATTGGAGGATGAAGACTTCTGTCTCCTCTGTCAAGGTTTACAGGACTACCCCAGCTAATTCAGTGTTGGTTGCTGCTAGAAACATCTGAACAATAAAATATGCTGGTACCGGCTACTTTGAAACCAAAAGAGAGATTTCTTTTGGTAGGAACATGGTTTACTCTAAAAGCCCTAGCTATTGACTTTGTTACTTTCATATTTTTTTTTTTTTAAGGATCCTCTCTGTTTTAGAACAGAAAAGGTCTGAGACTTCAAATGAGAGGCAAGACGGGTAAGGTAATAACTTTTATTGGACTAACTTCTGTTGGTCACCCACCTTGTCTCTTTAATATCCTGGGACCAACACAGCTACAACAACACTGCATGAGACTTCAAATGACAGATTAAATCGGGGTGGTAGAACTCCGGGGACAGGCAGTGGGGCTAGCACCTATTGTGAAGGCATCACCCCTGCATAAACTCATGAACGCTGCAGGTGGAGGCAAGACCAGGACCCAAATGAGCTGGAGCAGTAGCCACAGGGCCCATGACCAGGCCAGGGAACAATGAGCAGCACCGAAAAGCCCTGGGATGGGCCCAGGAGTGGGTAGGAACCCTAGGACTCTCCTTCCCATCCAGAATTTGGCTCCTTCCCCGCTGAGTCTCAGTGTCTCTCCTCACTCCTGCTCCTATCTCTTCCTATCCCTCTGTCCCGCTCCCCATTCACAGGGCGCTTCCACCCCCCTGAATTAAATGAGTTTGAATTGAGCTACAGCAGACAGATCCAAAGTATGAAGCTAAGGCCTGTCTAAACTCTGTGGATATGGGTAAAGCAGTGGATGTGATATATCTTGACATTAGCAAAGCTTTTGATACAGTCTCCCACAGTATTATAGCCAGCACGTTAAAAAAGTATGGATTGGATGAATAGACTATAAGGTGGATAGAAAGCTGGCTAGATTATCGGGCTCAATGAGTAGTGATCAATGGCTCGATGTCTAGTTGGCAGCCGGTATCAAGTAGAGTGCCCCAGGGGTCGGTCCTGGGGCCGGTTTTGTTCAACATCTTTATCAATGATCTGGATGATGGGATTAATTGCACCCTCCACAAGTTCGCAGATGACACTAAGCTGCAGGGAGAGGTAGATGTGCTGGAGGGTAGGGATAGGGTCCAGAGTGACCTAGACAAATTAGAGAATTGGGCCAAAAGAAATCTGATGAGGTTCAACAAGGACAAGTGCAGAGTCCTGCACTTAAGAAGGAAGAATGCCATGTACCGCTACAGGCTAGGGACCGACTGGCTAAGCAGCAGTTCTGCAGAAAAGGACCTGGGGATTACAGTGGATGAGAAGCTGGATAAGAGTCAGCAGTGTGTCCTCATTGCCAAGAAGGTCTACAGCATATTGGCTGTATTAGTCAGAGCATTGCCAGCAGATCAAGGGTAGCGATTATTCCTCTCTATTTGGCACTGGTGAGGCCACACCTGGAGTATTGCATCCAGTGGTGGTCCCCACACTACAGAAGGGATGTGAACAAATTGGAAAGAGTCCAGCGGAGGGCAACAAAAATGATTAGGGGTCTGGGGCACATGTCTTACGAGGAGAGGCTGAGGAACCTGGGGTTTTTTAGTCTGCAGAAGAGAAGAGTGATGGGGGATTTGATAGCAGCCTTCAACTACCTAAAGGGGGGTTCCAAAGAGGATGGCTCTAGACTGTTCTCAGTGGTAGCAGATGACAGATCAAGGAGCAATGGTCTCAAGTTGCAGTGGGGGAGGTTTATGTTGGATATTAGGAAAAACTTTTTCACTAGGAGCGTGGTGAAACACTGGAATGTGTTACCTAGGAAGGTGGTGGAATCTCCTTCCTTAGAAGTTTTTAAGGTCAGGCTTGACAAAGCCCTGGCTGGGATGATCTAGTTGGTGTTGGTCCTGCTTTGAGCAGGGGATTGGACTAGATGACCTCTTGAGGTCCCTTCCAACCCTGATATTCTATGATTTTATGAAAAGAAAAGTATCGTGCACGCTTGCAGAATCAGTTTTAGCTTCTCAGGGACTCCATTCAAAATATGAAAGTGATAACGCCAGTTCTAAAAGTGCAGAAACTGAAATGTGCTGATTAGAACTTCTATGTCAGAATCAGTTGTAAACTATTGAACTTTATGTGCTTAACATAGGTAATAATTTACGTATTTTTCAGTAACAAGCATAGCTGGTCTTGATGGTGTCCCCAAACGAATGATACTCCCACATAATCTCATTTGCTGTCTAGACTGTTTGTAGACACAATTTTAAAGGCTAGATGCATACAATGTAGTTTTTTGCATAGCAATGCGTAACAAGCTGTGGCAAATGTATTTTCTGTGAATGGATGTATCAGACTGGAAACCTTGCAGTTTTCTCGATACATATGGTCTTCTGTTGGAGACTCGGAAGCTTTTGCTTATTTGTATTTGTTTATTGCATGTTTATAGTGTTCTCCTGATTTCTAGACTGGAGTAGTCCTATCAAATTCCTTAAAGTAAAGCGGTATTGTTTAATATCTTCCATTATCTGCTTACCCTATAAAAAGGGTAAGCTGCACCCTTGTATATGAAGGAATTTAACAAAATGAAATTTGCAAGCAGGAATTATTTTTCTCTTGTTACTCTACAACAATGAAAATGTATTTCACCTTTTTAGGCTGATAGCAAGTAGTTTTATTACTAGCTATTCATGTGGAAGCATAAACAATCCAACATACTGAACAGCTACTGAATACTGAGTTATTTCCAGAGGATGTATATTAATCTGTTCAGGTCTTCACAGCAAATTAAGCATATGTGTGCACTCTATAGAACAGAGTGATTAAGCTTTAATACATGGCTCGTAATGCTTTCATTAGCAATATAGTGGTCCGTAAGATTGTACTAATCCAAGTACAAAATAGTAAAAAGTCAAGGCATACATTCCTTTGTTTCTGAGGGAGCAAAATATCAGTCTCTTCCGCCCCTGGGCATTTGCCAAGTTGGCTTTCCCCTCTCTGAAACAATGTGTTAAGAATTTTGGGCTGATATGAGTTGCAGAGGGAGGTTTTGGAGCCAGTGTTCATTTTGGGGTGTCTTTACCTCCCACAATCTGTCTTTTCCATTACACACAAAAATACCTAGTATCGTTACATGCTTTGTGTAAATACAGAACTCAGAGTTTACAATACTACTCCCCAATGAGCACGAAAAGTCTGTGATGGTTATATGTTCTGTCTTTTCAAACCCTTGGGCTCCATGGTCTCAAATAAGTGCCAAGTCTGTCATTGTTCAGTGATGGAATTTCAGTGGTTAAATACATTTATGATGCTATTTTCATCCTTTGAGAGGACAGGGAAATTATTTCTAGTTCTAGACACCAGCAATAAAGTAGATACCAAGGTGAAATGGTTTGGATTTGCCAATCACAAAGTACTGTGAGACTACCCTAGAGAATAACAAGGCTGGTGCCTGGAGTGGTGATATGGCAGTGTCTGATGTGGTGCCCACCAGTTGGCAGCTGGTAATGCTGCTAAACTCAAGAGTTGAAAAATCAGAAGACAAAGCAAAATATGCATAGAATCAGATTGTGCACCCCTTAATTTATGCAACTGATCCTATTTATTTTAATGAAACTGTTTGTATAACGGAAAGCTGGGTGAGAACAGTCTGTATTACTGGCTGAGAACAGTCAATCCATATGACAGAGTTGTCCACGCCCTATGGGAGATGGTCTGCCTTTTCAAATCATTTGGGTTGAGAGTAAATATGCTGACATCTATTCAGCTTTTCATCCTCAAAGGGACCATTCTGGACTCCAAGCTTGCCCTATCTCAAGACACAATCAGGCTCATACCATATTTTCTAGCCTGAAAAGTACAGAAACACTGACTCATGGGCATTCGGTCCTGTCCAGTGCATGTGCAGTATTGTACTACTGCTAGTACTAGGAAGTCAATTAAGCAATGATAATTTGCTTGTTTATTATTCAGACTTAGCTGATTTTATGTATTTAAAATAATCATCAAAAAAGATTCCCAATTCTATTTTTAAGTTGCATATGCAGTAGTCAACATATGTAACTTCATAATTTTATTTTATTTCCCTTGTATTCCCTACCTTCTTATTTCATGTTTTTAACACTTACTTGATGCATCTTTTCTCAGTGTTGATTTAAGTAATTTGAGGAAGGGACTGTTGCATGTTTTGACAGCACCTAGCCTAATAAGACCTTGATACTGTTTGGACCCTCAAGGTGATACAGTTATACAAATAAACAATGAAAGGTCACCAATAAAGTACATGAGGTCATGCCTGCCCTGGATATGTTCAAATGTGTAATCTGCGTGTGAGCTGTTTAATATCGCATTAGCAATCCCCAGTCAGCCAATCCACTTCTTTTCTATTGTCTTCATCTTTATTTCTGCAGTGACATCATCTCTCTAGCACCTCTTTCTCCATTGGGAAATGCCTTGCAAAGCCCCACTCTTGGGAGCCTGCATCCTGAGTCCGGGAATTATCCAGAAAGCAGTGATCATCTGAGTAATTTCTTCTTCAGGCAAAAATCCATAGATCCATTACCATGGTACTTCAGCCTGCTTGCACCTTGGGTGCTGAATCAGATCTCCCAATCACTGGCAGCCTGAGAATACCTTGCCTGGTTTTTTGCCAGCCTGGCCTCCCAGCTCTTCAGCAGCCCAGAGAGCCTGCTTGGCAAGCCAAAGAAGAGCCAGGAGCTTGGGAGTCTGGGATTCCTGCACCTAAGGTGTGCAGCTCTTCAGCATCCTGAGCTCCCAGGGTCACTGGCTCCAGGCTGCTTGCCTGGAGGGCTGCCAGGGCTTCCAGGCTCTTCAGCTCCTTGGCAGTCCATGTTTTAAGGGTCCCCAGCTCCAGGGCAACTCACTAATGGACTGCCTCAGAGCAGGAGCTCCCAGAGTCCCAGGCTCATTGACAGCCCACCTAGCAGGCTGACGAGGAGCCAAGAGTCTGAAAACTCCGGGAGTCCCAGCTCCCAAGTTCCCAGGCTTCTGGTTACTCAGCTGCCAGGACTACCAGGCTCATGCATTCTCAGCAGCCAGGGCTTCTAGAGACCCTAGCTCCAGGGCAACCTGCCATGTGGACTGCCTCAGAGCTAGGTCTCCCAAGGTATATCTACATTGAAATGTAAGCCTAGGCTTGGACTAAGGCTTGAGACCAACCTCCTGCCCCTTCCATCTACACACACATATCTCAGACTTGGGCTTGGACCTGGGGTACTAGCACTCTGGGAGGGTGGAGGATCTGAACCTGTGTTAAGCTGTGACCTGGGCTTTGAGGCCCTTTGCTTTGCAGTGTAGACACAACCCCTCTTCACTTGGGTCTTGGGAGTCCGCCAAAAGTATCCCAGAATCCCATGGGCCAACTTCCTTCTTCCTCTATCCCAACAATCTCCAGGCAATTCAATTGAAAATGGAAGTCACCCCCTTGGCATACAGCAGCAGCTCAGTGAGTCAGTGTTAATCCTTCCATTGTCTTCTGACCACAGAGCCGCAAACACGCCATCAGAGAGCTTTTGGTTTTGCAGAGACCAGAACAAGCCTTTTGCAAAGTGCACTGTTTCATGGTAATGGGAGCACAGCCAGATTTTGGTGACTCTCTGGTGCAAGGCCAGCAAAACTGTGAACTTTAGTGAAGGTATCAGGAATGATTGTGCATAAGAGCAGATTGGGAAGAAGCTGGCAGCATTGCAAATTTAGAGAACCAGAGACTGGTGCAGGGAGCAGACTAAGTGACTCAAGAGCAAGTACCAGAAGACCTGGGATCAGACCCTTACCTTGGGCAACTTGCCAACGTTGTTCCCGCTTTGTGAGTTTGACCAGGTGCCAGGCACTGGGCCTAGCATGAAGCCGACAGTGGTGTATGATGTTGTCAGCTCGCAAGGTGCCCTGCTGGCCCCAGAATCCAGCATGGAGACATATGGGAGCCAGCAGCAGGCACCAAGTGAGGACCATGAAGTCACTCTGTTGCTGAAACTGATCCCAGAGCAGGCTTTGGAACAGGATCAAACGCAAATTCTGGGTCCGTTCTTGGTGGGGCTGTTTGATGCCCTCGCACCCATGAGGAACAGCCCACTGCCGACCCTGCAGCAGATATGGAGGGCACAGAAGCCGCCCCTGAAACTGGTAAGTTTCTGCCTCCAATTTAATGTTTATTGCTACAGTAATGGGAGGGATTTCCACTCTAAAACAAATGCAAAAGTCATAAGAAGCCCAGGCTAGATGCGTGTCTCCGCTAATTGTGCACTGTGTCACAGTGCCTTTGCATCCCCCCATCTCCTCCCTCCCACCACATGTAGTTCAAAATGGCAACCTGGAAATGCAAACAGTAAAGAACACCTGTAAAGAGGACTTTTACTGGAAAGGCACAGATTTCTGCTAGGGCCATTCCAGCTTTTTAAAAAATAATAACTAGGGCAGTCAAGTGATTAAAAAAATTAATTGCGATTAATCACACTGTTAAACAATAATAGAATTCTCTTTATTTAAATATTTTGGATGTTTTCTACTTTTTCAAATATACTGATTTCAGTTACAACACAGAATACAAAGTGTACAGTGCTCACTTTACATTTATTTTTATTACAAGTATTTGCACTGTAAAAAGACAAAAGGAATAGTATTTTTCAATTCACCTAATACAAGTACTGTAGTGAAATCTCTTTATCATGAAAGTCAAACTTACAAATGTAGAATTATGTATAAAAAACCTGCATTCAAAAATAAAACAATGTAAAATTTTAGAGCCTGCAATATCACTGACCTATTTCTTGTTCAGCCAGTCACTCAGACAAACACGTTTGTTTACATTTGTAGGAAATAATGCTGCCTGCTTCTTGTTTACAATGTCATCTGAAAGTGAGAACAGGCTTTCTCATGGAACTTTTCTAGCCGGCGTCGCAAGATATTTACGTACCACATGTGCTAAAGATTCATATGACCCTTCATGCTTCAACCACCATTCCAGGTGACATGCATCCAGGGTGATGATGGATTCTGCTCGATAACAATCCAAAGCTCTGTGGACACATGTTCATTTTCATTATCTGAATCGGATGCCACCAGCAGAAGGTTGATTTTCTTTTTTGGTGGTTCGGGTTCTGTAGTTTCCACATTGGAGTGTTGCTCTTTTAAGACTTCTGAAAGCTTGCTCCACACCTCATCCCTCTCAGATTTTGGAAGGCACTTCAGATTCTTAAACCTTGGGATGAGTGCTGTAGCTACATTTAGAAGGTACGCTGGTACCTTCTTTGCATTTTGTCAAATCTGCAGTGAAAGTGTTCTTAAAATGAACAACATGTGCTGAGTCATCATCTGAGACTGCTATAATATGAAATATATGACTGAATGTAAGGTAAAAGTGAGCAGGGGACATTCAGTTCTCCCCCAAGGAGTTCAGCCACAAATTTAATTAATGCATTATTTTTTTAACAAGCGTCATCAGCATGGAAACATGTTCTCTGGAATGGTGACCGAAGCATGAAGGGTAATACGAATGTTTAGCATATCTGGCATGTAAATACCTTGCAATGCCAGCTACAAAAGTGCCATGCTAATGCCTGTTCTCACTTCCTGGTGACATTGTAAATAATAAGAGGGTAGCCTTATCTCCCATAAATGTAAACAAACTTGTTTGTCTTAGCGATTGGCTGAACAAGAAGTAGGACAGAGTGGACTTGTAGGCTCTGAAGTTTTACCTTGTTTTGTGTTTGACAAAAAAAGTTATATAACAAAAAAAAATCTGCATTTGTAAGTTGCACTTTCACAACAAAGAGATTGCACTACAGTACTTGTATGAGGTGAATTGAAAAATACTTTTCCTTTTGTTTATCATTTTTACAGTGCAAATATTTGTAATAAAAATAATATACACTTTGATTTCAATTACAACACAGAATACAATATATATGAAAATGTAGAAAAACATCCAAAGTATTTAATACATTTCAAGTGGTATTCTATTGTTTAACTGTGATTAATCACAATTTTTTAACCGCAATTTACTTTTTGAGTTAATCATGTGAGTTAACTGCGATTAATCGAGAGCCCTAATAATAACATTACATTGCAGTTCCTTTGTTTGCTGCTCTATCACTTGGTCTATGGAGCCATGTAGAAACAGTGAAGTGTGTGTGTGTGTGTTTGTATGTGTGTGTGTTTGGAGAAATGTGATCCATTTACAAATCTAATCCCTTTACATTTGAGGTTGCACATAGGTGACACAATCATTTGTTCCAAGGATGACTGGGGTTTGAATTTTTGTCCAGAAATGTGCAGCTATAACAGGGTGAGTGAGGTGGAGGGTAATGTAGTAGCCCGTTGATTCCCTCATGAATTATGATGCAATCCTAGTTGCTGATAGCCACAAAGTGTTCCTGAAGCAGGTAACCCAGATAAGTAGTCACTGCAGGAAAGGGTATATTTTTCAAGGGCCACCTCAGTAGCTGACCAGCCCATTCCACTCATAGATGTGCTGTGCAGTCACTATATGTTGAACACCTCAGGTTTTCCACCAACAGCTTAGAGTAACATCTCCCTGTGTCAGCAGGGCACTACAAGAAGAGTTATATCTTCCAAAATGTGAAAGGCCTGAAATGATAGAAAAAGCCTTTTGTTGTAAGGCCAAAGCCCCCATCCTCACCTTCTGCTCCAACCCAAGTAGGTATGCAATTTTTGTGAAACAAAAACAGATTCGATTTTTTTTACTTTCCATGTCTCTGCAGTACTTTAACTGTGATTGACCAGGCTGTGTCCAGGGAGATTCAGTGGACTGAAGCATCCCTTTCACAATAGATTGCGGTTCAGTTTTTAAATGTAACATTTTCTCTCCTTGAAATTCCACAAGAATTAATTATGTGCTCCTCTGCTGAGCTACATGAGACAGTAACTCTCTGTGTCTTGTCCTACTGCCGGCCCTTCGACCTCTACTGGTGGCTGTAGCTCCATAGCTTGACCTCAGTGCACTGCAAGCTTGGCCCAACGTACGGACATTCCAAGGGGAAGCGTTTCCATGATGAACAGATAGCTGAAGCTCTTGAGAGAGCCAATAGCAGGTCTACTACCAGAAATGTAGGGACTTAAGACTGGAGAAAAGGCATGCCGAGCGGCAGGAGAAAACGCTGAGGCTACCTGCACAGCTTGAGGATCGGGTTTCATCGTGAGAGTAGGCACGTGCTTTGGAGTTCCTGGAACAGGAATGGTGGCTAAGAGAGGAGGACAGTGCTCGCAGAGAGAACTGTTTGAGTGGCTCATCTCAATCATGGCTGCAATATTACTGGCTCCTGCTGCCTCTCCCACACCATGACTTGATTCCCCTGTGACCTACCCTCAATCCAGAAACAGCCTGGAAAACTCCATATCTGGGTGGCCTCAGGAGCAGCTGGTCAGGGCAACTAAAACCCATGAAGCTCTCCATCTTAACCCCCTCTCCTATGGATACCTCCACCCCTCATCCCTGGCTCCGAGTGCGTGGAAAAGGAGGAAAGAAGGGAAAAGAAAACAGGGTGTTCTGAGGATGTGCAGCAGTAGGGGGTTTTTGTAGCGTTTACACTTGTTCATGCACATTTGTTGTTTTGTTTTGGAAATGTTCTTTTGTAATTGGTGTTTGGGCATTGTAATGGCAGTGGGCCTGCCTGGCAATGGGTGACTGTTGTACTCTTTTAATACATTTTTATAAATAAAGCCTTTTATGTCATCAAGAAAGTTTATTGTAATCGCTGCATCATTCCTCCACCCCCATTTCATAAGTCGTCTTGCCATTCATAAATTGACCTCTGTGGTCCGTAAGTGCCTGCATAACAATGGAGTTAGTACCCTTTGCAGTTGTGTACTCATGTGCTTCTCGACAAGTGAAAACTATGGGCATGAGTCTTATCAGTGGTCCTGGCACAGTTTGGAAATCCCATTCTCTTAAAGCCAGCAATTACGTGAGGAATATCTTTTATGCCTACTACCATGGGATAAACCACATGCTTGATTGCCTCAGAAACCTCCGCCACTTTACCCACAGTTGACTTTCCAAAACCAAACTGGTTGGCAACAGACCTGTAGCAGTCTGGGATAGCCAGCTTCCAGATAGCTATTGCAACCTACTTCTGGACCAGCAAAGGTGGCCTCATGCATGTTTATTTTAAGGATTTTTTTATTTGTTATTTATTTAAATTTTCACAGTTGCACAGAATTATGGGTTTTAAATATTTATTTTTATTTTTATCAATTTAAATTTCACAGTTGTGGGAAATTATGGGGTAGGGTCAGACAATGGGGGGAGTCAAACAATAATTATTTAATGACAGTAGACACTGACATTCAAAAACTTAAAGCTTTATAATGGTTAAAATACAAACTGGGGACATTGTATGTCAAACTATACCCTTAAATAAAACTCCGATAAGTTCTCAAGCAGCATTTTTCTTACTTTGCCTATCTATACATTTCAGTTATTACCAATGAAAATGTGTCCATTGGTTTGTGTGTATGGTGTCACTGATGTCTATCAACATTGTCAATTAGAATCTCATCCTCCAAAGCCTAAAAATACATAATATTGTCCCAGACATTTGTATGAAATACAAAACAGGAGGCCCTCTTTCATGGACATGATATGGGATTGCTGGATGGTAAAATATTTTTGGAAAACCATTCTGGAAAATAGAGACAGAACTGAAACAGGATGTAGACAGGTGTATTGGGAGTTGGCCTGTAAAAAGATTGAAACTCAGCCACAGCAAAAAAAGCAATCTTAAATGTGTGGACCCAGGCAATGATCCCTACTGCATATCACTGGTAAAAACTTTAAATATAATACCGGGGTGGGGAACCTTTTTTCTGTCATGGACCACTGACCCACAGAAAAAAATCAATTGTGAGCCACTAACCTGCTGCGGTGGGCAAAGGCTGGGGGCTTCCCCCTGCAGCAAGGCGAGCCAGTGCTCGCGGCTACAGCCCCACGGGGGACGTGGAGGCAGTGGTGCTGGAACAATTTTTACAGTGGGGGTGCTTAAAGCCAGTGTTCCCCAAACTTTTTTACCTGATACCTCCTGTACCCCTGTTCATGCCCCCTCTCCCTAGAGCTGGAGTCAAGACTGGGCCATGGCTCCAGGAAGGATGCATACAGGGATCAGGGGGCTGAGGCTGGGACCACAGCTGGGGGCGGGAGTAGAGCAGCCAGGATCCCGCACACCCCTAGTTTCTGTGCCTCTGCACGGAGGCTTGGGGCTTCCAGACCCATGGGGGTGAGGGGGTCACTGCGGGCCAGATGAAATTTAGCAGTGGGCCATACGTTCCCCACCCCTGATATAATATCTTATAATGGAAGACAACTTTTTTTGTGAGAACAGTTCCACACAATTTTTTTTTAAAAAAGATAAAAGTAATAGTATGTCTGTCACAGGAAAACAATACAATAGAAATACTGAAATTATTGATATGCTCTGATATAGACACAGTAATCCTATATTTATAGGATAGTCAAGATGAATATAAAGAGGATAATAATTGAATTACATCCGTTCTCCCCCAGTTAACTTTCCTTTCTTTCTGTTCTCTTAAGACTTTCTCCCCCATCCCACCATCCCCCAGAAAAACATTCAGCTTTGCCCCCAAAACAAAAAAAAAATTAATGTGAATGGTTACACACATGCACAAATGTGCACGTACACACCATGTTAAGGTAGTGTTCAAATGAGTTTGAAAAAAAAGGGGGAGGGCAATGTAAGACTATGTAAATCTAATGTCTTATTATTAATGATCCAAAGTATCAATATCTAAAATCTTAAAAGCTTCAGTCCTTAGGGTTCCACGGGAAGGACCAGACAACAATTGAAGGTAATGAACTTTTCAGTAACAGGACTGATGAAGTCCACTACTCTCCATTGTCCAACTCGAAGCAATAGACGACTGCTTCTTAGTCACCAAGAATAAAATCCACATGGACAATCACCTGAAGAAAGAACTTACCTTACAGTAATTGTGATTCTTCAAGATGTGTTGTCTACACATTCTATGGCATAACCTCCTCCCTGCTACCTACGAGTAGGGAGACCAGATAGCAACTGTGAAAAAACAGGATGGGGGTGCAGGGTAATAAGCACCTATATAAAAATGGGATATCTGGTCACCCTAACTAGGAATCATATTCTTATGGAACTTGAGGGATAGTTGTACCTGCTCTGCCCTTTATGCTTTAGGTGGATGGGACCTAAGGACACTGCTGTCCAAAAGAATCTGATCATGGGCACGAACAGACGAATCTATGTGGACAATACTTGGAGAATCACAGTTATTGTAGGGTAAATAATTGTACTTTTATAGTGCCTGTGACCAACTCCCATCTGCTGCTTGGTCTTCAGCTTCTCCCTTGCGTTTGCTTGCTGCACCTTAATGGGATCACAGCTCTGTGGGAGTGTCTGAGCCTACAAATTTACCTTAATCATAAGCTCAACTGTAAAAAGGGAGTGAAAGTTAATAAATTGTCACACTGACCTATTTATTATATAAAATTGTTTAAGAAAAGATGTAAGAAGGAGACAGACTGAATTAATTTAAACAGAAAGGGTTTTACTGTTACCACTCAAGGACTTGTGTTAAGATTATGGTAAACCAGAGGAGTAAAGGACCAGAAATCAATGAACCAAACTGATGTGTCACAAATTAGGCCTAATGCTCCCTTTTGGGGTTCTTAAAAAGAAAATATTTATGGGAAAAATTAGGAAAAGAAGCAGCTAACAACTGCTGCTGTGAGCTTTATTATCCTGGCGGTCACCACCACTGTTTCCTGGGACCCCAGACCTCCTTCACCCTGATCCTGAGAGATGTCCTGACCAGACTGGACCGGAGACAGGGACCCAGATGACACTGGTTACAGCTAAATTCTGAACACCTCCTGGAATGTGAGACTTTGTTGTCTTCTCTTCTCCCCTTTCCACCCCCCCCAACACCCCCCTGTGTCCTTTTGCTTCCCCATTTAGCTGGGGGTAGAAAGTTGTGATTTGTTGAGGCATTAGTACTTATAATGGCAATATTGTCAGCTACCAGATTGTAAATGTGATGCAACATTTAGACTGCTCAAATGAAGTTGTCTCTACTGCAGCTACTTATTTACGACCCTTAGTAGGATGAGCATGGCCAAACAACCCTGAAGAGCAAAACTGACCAAGAGGTATGATGGGATCTGTGGAAGAGATGCCAGGAACCATTTCTGAGAACAAGTGAAACACCTTTGTCCACCACCTTAATTTCTGGTCAGCAGCGAGAGGTTAAACTCTGTGCATCAAAGATACTTAACTGATTGCAGAGCTTAGGCCTGGGAAGGCAGTCATGGTACATGATTTACACAATCTCCCTGGGGGTCAGGCAAACAATGAAGAAGAGCCATTAAGCAGAGCAACTGGGCTGGGAAGCAATAGCCAGCAAGCTGTAAAAATTCCAGTTAACTGTGAAGAGGAACATGAAAGACATTTTTTAAAATGTCCAGTACTTGTTTATATAGGTCAAGTACTGGGAAACAAGTAATTAATTGGTTTATACTGCTGGTTGCTTTTTATTTTGAATGACAAAAGAATCAAGCTGTTTAAACACTGAATATTTTATTATATATTTATAAGAGTTCCCCTGCGTGTATTTTCTTGGAATTAAAAACTCTTCTCATCTGTTGTCTTGATGATACTAACTCCTTCACACCAGGGAGAAGTAGTTCTTGGAATTGCTCAAAGAATATTTGACAATACTTTATAATTCTAGAAACAAACAATGGAGCTCTTATAATGATAATTATGTACACATATTCCCTTCTGTCATGTGAATGACATTCTGAGATTACAGTGTAGAAATACTAACATTTAGATCCCTTGTGTAAAAAAGATTTTTTTTCATAATATTTTTGCTCTTTTAAGCTAAACCTAAGCTAAGATGTCTTTTCCTTTTGAAATCTGGAGCAACTGGAACAATCTGGAGCTGATGAGCCTTGGAAAAACAAAGTGTATCCTCTGTTAAGTAGCTCTGATTGGTAATCATTATGGTTGCATGGCTTTTTAATTGGCATATCACACTTATTGATATTTTGGGTGACTCTTACCAGCAAGTAGAGGAATTTCTCAGATATCAGGCTTTAAAAATATTGTTATAGATACTCATACATTTTGTGTTCTAATGCTTTGGTTCCAGGAAAGCTGAAATCAGAGAAAAATTCTGCTTTACTATAGCTCTCATTTGGTACAGAAGTGGTTTGTTTCAAAGGGTGACTGAGTGCAAGAAAGATAACTTTTTTTCTGCGTAGAAGATTTACTACATTGTCTAGTCTATTATCTCTCTTGACCTGACTCCTAAGTGGCAGATTTTTGAAGGAGCATTCCCCTCATGTAATAAACATACAGTCTGGAGCTTGGAAAGCTTTACCTTACAGAACAAACTGTTGAATTTGGGTGATATTTGTAAAGTGATATACAGACAGGTATTTCACTAGTCAACTCTGTGCATTTTCTCTAGGTAGATATAAAGTGATATTAGAAAAAGGTTAGAATGCACTGCCCCGGGTTTAAAAACAGTAATTCAACTGTGACATTTTGGACACCCAAGAATACTTGAGCTGGTCTGTCACTTTCCTTTTGCGCCAAAAAGCAGGTTTTCACTTACACCAGGCACTGAATCAGAATTGACTTTTTCTCTTAGGTAATCTCTCTCTAAGTTGACAGTCATCCCTAGAACTTTCACTAGGCTCCTATAAAAGTTTAACATGCTGTATTTATAAATGAAAAATCTGACCTCCTTTTGCCCTAGCTCTGAAATGGCTAAAGGGAGATGCGGGGTGGGGGAGGGGGGAAGAGGGAGAGGGGGACTGTTTTTGTGAGGTGAGTTGTGATGTTGGAGCAAGATGTACCAATATACTTTGGAAAAAAGTTTATTCTATTATGGTGTTGGTTATTCTGTAGCAGTGATGCTTTTTTCCAAGTGATGCTTCTTTTCTCTGTTTGCATAAGTGTAACTTGGTATTTTAATCTCGATTTTAGGCTGTCACAGGTCTAGCTGAGCACTCCCTTTAGTCACTCACCAGATTTCTGAATGTAATGCAGTTGTTGATTCCCCAGGAGTTTTAAGCCTTCAGAGTGTGAGCAGAGTCCAGCCACTGTCCTGTCTTTGGGACCTCTAGGCACACACTGAAGGTGTAGATCCACTATCTAGCACCATCTCCTGAGAGCTGTGACAGTGTAATCCACTGTCCAGCCCTCCTGGTGTGCTAACTCCTCTGACTTCCCCTGTGGCTTAAACACACCCTCTCAGAGAACTGTAGTTGGGTAGGTTTTCTGGGCCCACAGGTTACCTCTCCAAGAGGTATGTGAATAGTGTAACTCATACACTCAGACTGATTTTGCACAGGATGCTGAGACCATTGCTCTTTTATAACCTAACAAATATACAGATCTATGCAATAATAAGCACTGCATGCATTTCCCTGCCTCAGTGTCTTCACCACTCCAGAGTATTCTTTGGACTGGGGTCAGAGTCCTTCTTCTGCAGTGCATGGCTTGGATTCTCAACACGGAGCCTTCTCTGACCTTGGTTGGTACATCCTTTTCTTTTCTCCTGTCTGAAACATCTTGTGTGGCTTGGCTCACCACCTTCACTCTGTAAGTTCTTTTTAAAAGCTAGCATCATCACCTCCAGTCGTCTTTCTACTGCTGGTAGTTTCCCATTCTGGTGCGGATAGTGTTTAACGTCAGCTATTGTCCCTATGCTGGAATAGACAATGCTGAAAACACAGACTTAGAAGCATTCCATGATACAGCAATTGTTCAGAGTCACTACTTCAAAATTTCAAACAGAATGCATAAGTTGTACAGAAAGATTCCTCAAATTATCACATAGGCCCCGATTCTGCAAAGTACTCACGCATATGCCTACATTTAAATAGGCAGTGTAATTGTAGCCATGTCAGTCCCAGGATGTTAGAGGGACACTTTGGGTAAGGCAATATCTTGTATTGGAGCAACTTCTGTTGGTGAGAGAGACAAGCGTTCGAGCTACACAGAGCTCTTCTTCAGGTCCGGGAAAGGTACTCCAGCGTAATAGCTAAATGCAAGGTGGAGCAGATTGTTTAGCATAAACTGTTAGCACATATACTAAGGGACCATTCAACGTAGAGAGACCCATTAAATTTTTACTCTACACCCACTTTTGGCCTTCAAACAATCTCTCTAAGTTCATCAGAAGCAAGCTCCCCAGAGACCAGGACACATCAACTCAAAGCAGCACCAGACCCTGGCAGAACAGATGCAAAACCTGCAGACATATCTCCACTGCTACAATGATCAACACCTCCCACAACACACCTTTCAAGATTCATGGATCCCACACTTACCTATAACATGTGGTATACCTCATCCAGTGCACTAAATACCTAACAACAACTATGTGGGTGAAACCAGACAGTCAGTCTGCTCTCACTCAAATGAACTCATACAGAAAAATGATAAAAGATAAAAACATCCTATCACCTTTGGGTGAACACTTTCAGAAAGCAATCGCTCTATATTTGACCTCTCAGTCCTCATCCTCAAAGGAAACCTGCACCACACTTTCAAAAGACGAGCCTGGGAGCTTAAATTCATAACTCTGCTAGACACTAAAAATCATGGACTGAGCAGAGACAGTGAATTTATAGCTTATTACAATAATCTATAACCCACTTTTTTTCTGATGACTGCAGAGATGTTAAGAGGCCACTTTACCTGGCATGGTCTCTTAGAATATGTGCTAATTACTTTTGCTAAACAATCTGTATTTAACTGTGATCATAGAATCAGAATCATAGAATATCAGGGTTGGAAGGGACCTCAGGAGGTCATCTAGTCCAACTCCCTGCTCAAAGCAGGACCAATCCCCAACTACATGATGCTCAGATCATCTTTCCCTGACCTGAAGAAGAGCTCCGTGTGGCTCAAAAGATTGTGTCTCTCAGCAACAGAAATTTGTCCAATAAAATATATTTGCTCACCCACCTTTTCTGTCTAACCTTAAATATGTGAGTAGGCCTATTGTAATGACTCACCAGCTATTCATTCACCTGGATATATCAAAAGGTACTAAACTAATTGAAGTCAGCATCATTTTCAGGAGTTATGTCTTTTTCATAGAATTTGCAGTGCTGGTATTTGAAGGTCTGCGTGACCTTTATGGAAAAAAATTATCCTTCACTCAGGTGCAATCTTGGAGAATGAAATTGTGGTCACTACTGAGCTGCTATCTAGAACTAATAGTTTTTTCAGCAGTTGTGTAGTCCTTATTTACCTAGAATTCCTTAGTCCACCTTCCTAATCTGCTTGCTAATCTACAAATGAGACTATGCAGAGGCTACTTGAAGAAAGAGAGATTACTTATCATTGCTGTGCTTCGAGCATGTCACCTCTACATTGTCACACTCACTGCCCACCTTCCTGACCTCTTTGGAGTCTCAAGTAAAGAATTATGAAATCAGGGAAAGAACTGGAGGGTGCTTGAGAACCCTTTTATTTTATACCCTCAGAATTGTCCACTATGGAAGGGACTGGGGGAGCAGTGGGGCATTTCAGAGGCTTATAACTTGGCTAAATTTGGATGGCTTTTCACTGTAACAGCAAAAAAACCCCACATTCCTGACACCTGGGCAACCTCTCTCTCCTCCCCCACCTGCCAAATTTCAAGTCCCTGCTCCAAAGCATAGAGGTGCTGCAGCTTAACAAAATGGTTGTAAGATTTTTTTTTTAACAAGGGCAAAAATGCATTTTTTCCCTGATCTTTTTTTTTTTTAAGTTGGCTGAATCATTTTTTGCTGAAACATTACCAAAAAACAAAAGAAACTTCAGCCTGATGCAGACATCCAGCAAGAAAAATTTTAACCCAAATTATTAAAGTATGGCAAAGTTACAAGCAATTGAAAACCGGGTTTTAGTGTCTGGCATTCTTAATTACGGTCATCACTAATTGTGTTGCCTATAATTATTTTTTTTATTAGAAAATACTTTGATAATTTAAATTATGTTATCGTGCCTGCATTGGTTTAAAAATATTGCGGAAATGAAACTATTTAGCTTCAAATTTAGTTTGACAACTCTACTGCAGCAATATGGGAATTATCACCAAGAATGTGGTGTTCCTCGTATAGTAAAAACTGTGGCCCCAATTCATGACAGCGCTTAAGCTTGTACTTATGTCCTATTGACTAAGCACATGTTTAAAGTTAAGCACATGCTTAAGTGCCATCCTGAATTAAGTGAGCTGTAGCTCACGAAAGCTTATGCTCAAATAAATTTGTTAGTCTCTAAGGTGCCACAAGTACTCCTTTTCTTTTTCCTGAATAGAGATGGTTTCCTGAAACAAATCTGCAGTAAGGAGTGTAGCTTGCAGTCCTCTAGTTTTTGAGTTTATTGGTTGCTATGTACGACAAGTGCTTAAAAGGCATCAAACAGTTCTAATTAGCTTTTTCTGTCTCCTCCTGGTGGCAGGCATTAATCCTGACTTGATATAGCAGATGGAAAATATTGTATATGTACAAAATAATTAGGCATTTTTATCAAGTGATTCCTCCTCCTCCTTGAGTTATATGCCCACAAATAAATTGGAAAGTAAATTCAGTATATATATATATATATATATATATATATATATATATATATATATAGAAGAAATTTCATATCAGATGGGAGTAAAGAGGCTAAGATTTCATACTTACAGAGTGCCATCTAAGTGAAAAGAATTGTATTGCTAAAATGATATATCCAAATGTATTTTAAATTGATCTGTTTTTTCCCCAACAGATGTTCTAGTTTTAAGAGTCTATTTTTCTAGAAGTTAGGATAAAACTGACACAATAAGTCCTAATTAAATCTAAAGTAGAGATTATAAAAAGTTATCAAAATATGCTGCTATATAATAGATGTTCACTGGTACACTCTAATACTGAATATTCAAGCTAAATGTTCTACATTATTCATTACACTGGAGCACATTGGGCAGCCTCAATAACAAAAGCAGATAATAGATGTAGGCAGGCTCCTGACAGTTTGACAGCTTCTCAGTGGAGCTGAATGACCCAGCTGGTTTGCATCTTTTTTAATACAAATTTTGTAGGGGGATTGAATATGTCTGTAATTATACCAACATCTGCAAGGAGGCATAATTTGTCAACTCCAAGAATCTTATTGATTCTATTGATAACTAACTTTAAGTCTTTTAGCATGATAGTACCCCTGCATTACAGTATAAATTATTGGACCTCTTTGTAGTTAACAATTCCAGCACACACTTTACCATGAGGATCCTCAAGTGGGCTGATCCTACTTCCATTTAAATCAGTGGTAACATTCTCATTGATTGGAATGGAACTAGAAATGTGCTTTGAATTCATTAGGTTACAGCCTCTCTCATGGACTGACAAGCAGAAGTAGAACCAAATTACAGATTGTCAAAAATTTTAGCATCCTCTATAGTATTCCCCCTTTTCCTGTGACTCCTCATTCTTTTCTTTGCATTTTGTGATGAGAAACGGTAGCTGCAGCCTCTGATGTATGTATGTTTGTTTCTTTTAAAAGTTGAAGATTGTTTTTAAAGGCAGGGAATGCTTAGAACTTTTGTACAGCATTACAACCCATTAGTCTGAGGGCAACTTGTTGTCTTACTTCCGCTCAATCTGAAAGAGCCTATTGTTCTTGGGGCCTGTCTACATTTACAGCACTGCAGCGGCACAGCTGCATCCACTGTAGTGTTTAGTGGAGACACTACCTACAATAAACGCTTTTGATTTTTTTAAAAAAGGAATTTTGCAACAAAAAGTTGCTTGCAAACTAAAAAATCAGAACATTTCATTTTAAAAATGGTGAAAGGAAACATTTTGATTATTTCTGATTTATTTTTTATTTTTGCAAAACAATTAGATGAAATGGACACAAATTTGCAAAATGTTTAAGTGTTGCTCCGTCTACATTTTTTGCCCAAAAAAGAGCTTTGCCTGAAAAATTCTGAGCACCTCTACTAGTAAGCAAACTAATTCCCACCCACCTCAAATTTGGGGAATTTGTACACTAGTGATAAGGCGGCGGGCTCTCTCCTTTCTATCTCCCTTCAGTAATAGGATTGTAAATGGAAAGATATCTTAGATTGAAAGCCTTCGGGGTGAGAAAAGTCTTTTTTTGTTCTGTGGTATAGTGCCTGGCAGAATGGGGCCTCATCATGGATTGGGCCCCCACTGTTGTTGGCACTGTTAAAACACATGAAAAAAGGCTATCCCTGCCCCCAAAGAACTTACTAGATTTGCTTAAAATCTCTGCTACACCACTTTGTTTGTTTTTGTGTGCAATCTTCAACTGTTTTAGTAGAGGGGAAATTCTTAACATGCCTTTTTTAGAATGAACAGTATCTGATACAGAATACACATCTTAGCTCTTTTGCTATCTAGCGGTAAATGCTTTGAAGGATTTGTCCTCTACATAGTATAAACATGGAAACTATTCCGTTTTGAATTTTAGATTATTCTATTTGAGTTATAACATATTTAAAATACAAATACTGAAATACTTTTATTCTTCTTATTAATTTCAAATCCAAATATTTAGCAAAAACAAATTTTGAGGGCAATTTTCAAAAGGGGTATAGCATTTCTGTGGGATCAATTTGTGCCTGAAAAGCAAATTTGGGGGCAAAACTGTATTTTTTCCTTTGATTACCTAATCAGAGATGTTAGAACTATCAAGTTCAGATATATTTATGTACTTCAGTTGTTGGCACCAAATAATGCCCATACAAATTATGTTGGTATTCATTATGTCCATAAAAGAAATCTTCCATTTTGAAAATCAGACACTTAATGTCCTCTGAGGATAAGTTGTAGCCAAAAGAAACCTGTTCTGTCTGCTTGTTACTCTTGATGCAGTAAAATAGAAATATGAAGTATATTTTATTTAACTGCTGCCTGGTGAACTTAGAGTACACAGAACTAGGCAAATAGAAGAATCTCCTATGCACAACTTACACATTTATAAAGGTTGCGTATTATGGGTATTGAATTCCAAAACAAGTCTCCTTGGTGTTTTAGGAGAGAGTGATTCTACATCTGCGACCAGTAATGAGTGATCATTGGTAGATCTGATTGCTTTAACAGAAGTAGTTAAACTTTCTTGAAGTATTGGAGATATCTTTAAGTGTTAACATAAGGTGATTTAGCCCATTAAAAATTTAGTCTCTACTACAGGTTATATTGTGGTTGATGGATATCTACAATATGTAAGTCTGTTCGTAATTCACCATTATGAATATAAATCTTTTTCAAATTCTGTTTATAGAATTATGCAAGTTGGAGATGGAATGTTCCTTTGTCGTCAATTTTCTATCTTTTGTCTCGTCTAAATCTAAGTCAGTCAGACAACATGGACTTCACTATTTCCCTTAAACAATAGTCCACTGTTTAATACATCTCATTTTCAGGACGTTTTCCTGGTATTCAATCTTAATTGTCTATTTCCTAATTTTATCTGGTTGCTCTTAGTTAAACCCTTTTGTCTTTCCAAAATCATTTTTTCCCCTCTATGAAGTTTACACTGTTCAGATGTTTGCAGATTTTATCATGTTTCCTCTTACTTGTCACCTAGTCAAGCTATAGATACAAAACTCACTTAATCTTTCCTCACAAATCAGTCCCTCTAATCACTTCATCAGATTTGAATGCTGTTTTCCAAATTATCTCCAATTTGTTAATATCTTTCTGGACAACACAGCCTTTGGGCCTCCAAGGTATGTAGCTTCATCTGCCAGAAATATGCCATAAAGGGCATGATATGTCATTGCCACTGAAAATGCTGTGGAGGTGTTACGTTGGGGGGCTTGCGCCTTGTTTCTGAGATGAGTGGAGCTAGGACCACATTCTTTAGAACCTCCACCTCCCAAAGTTGCAGATCAGCCTTCTATAGTTCCTTTTTTTCTTCCTTTTCTGAATTGCAAGGTTGTTTTTGCCAGAGCTCTGCCCACCAGAGAAACAAAAAAAGTGTTTCAGACATGGAATTGTTTCACCATAGCTGATAATTTTGATTAAGAACATAAGAATGGCCACACTGGGTCAGACCAATGGTTCATCTAGCTCAGTATTCCGTCATCTGACACCAATCAGTGCCAGGTGCTTCAGAGGGAATGAACCATAAAGGGCATTTAGCAAGTAATCCATCCCTTATGATCCAATCCCAGTTTCTGGCAATTGGAAGTTTTAAGTGTACCTAAAGCATAGGGTTTCATCACTGACTGTTCTGGTGAATAGACATTGTTGATTCTGGGATCTGCTGAGACCTAGGGCTATACTTGGTAATGAATGTGCGGAGTATGTTTTTCTTCCTAGGGCATACTGATCTGAGGTAGGAGGTTGTATAGCGATTTAGATGCATTTATAGCAACTTTTGCACCAAAATAATTTAATTACAATAATTTCTCCTAACAGCAATCCTAATTTAGCTGCCATGTGAAAATGGGTAACTCGCTATAATCTAATTCAGAGTTTAACACACTTTTCAGAAGTATATCTTATCAAATGTGCTCAGTGTTTCCGCTTTCATCTCAGAGATTTTGTAAAAAAATCAGTTGTCAAGCATGTACTTTTGTGCATCATACTCCCACATCTACCACTCAAAACTCTTCCCACCTTTCTGACAATCTGTCAACACAGCCAATCAATTTATTCCTACTAGAATTTCCTGGATAACAAACTCACTTATCAAAGAACTATGTTCTTAAAATTTTGTGTGGTTTTTTTGATGTTACTCAAATATTCTAATTAATAAATTACACCCATTGTGTAAGTTCTTGGAATGTATTGGAGACACATTTTTGTTTCAGGAAATGAAGGAAGTAACTTTGGGACAATCATTTTAGACCTGATTTTGACCAACAGGGAGGAATTGGTAGAAAATGTGAAAGTGGAGAGCAATTAGGATGAAAATGATCATGAAATGAAAGACTTCATGAGTCTAAGGAAAAGAAAGGAGTGGGAGCAGTAGAGTAAGGATAATGGACTTCAAAAAAAACTAGATTTTAACACAGTCAGAGAACTTGGAAAGGTCTGATGGGAAGAAAAACTAAGTGAAAAAGGAGCTTGGAAGAGCTGGCAGTTTCGCAAGGAGACAATATTAAAGGCGAAACTGCAAACTATTCCAATGAGAAGGAAAGGTAGGAAGAGTAGTAAGAGGCCAATACAGCTCCATCAGGAGTTCTTTAATGACCTGAAAATCAAGAGGGAATCCTACAAAAAGTGGAAACCATGGACAAACTACTAAGGAGGAGTACAAAAGAATAGGAAAAGCATGTAGGGACAAAATCAGAAAAGCTAAGGCACAAAATGACTTACAGAAAGGGACATAAAAAGCTATAAGAGGAGATCTTCAAATACACAATGAGCAAGAGAAAGATCAAGGAAAGTAAAGGTACTCTACTTAGCAGGGGAAGGAACTAATAACTGATGACATCAAGAAGGCTAAGGAGTTTGAAGCAAAATAGGCATTAATCTTCACTAAAAAGGTTAATGGTGATCATACTCAACACAATTAATATTAACAACAATGGGATAGGAATGCAAATCAAAATAGGAAAAGATAGGTTAAAGAATATTTAGGTAACGTATATGTATTCAAGCTGGTGTGGCCTGATGAATACTAGAGTACTCAAGGACCTAGTGATAGAGTTAGGAATTATCCTTGATAACTCATGGAGAGGACAAGTGATGTCCCAGAGGACTGGAAAAGGGCAAACATAGAACTTGTCTTTAAAACAAGGAACAAAGCAGATCCAGGGAATTATCAAATAGTCAGCTAACTTTGATACCTGGAAAGATACTGGATCAAATTATTAAACAATTAATATGTAAGCATTGTGACAAAGCTCTGTCCTTGCCTCCATGGGTCCCACGTTTCTTGGCAGATTTTGCTAGCCTCAGAGGCTCACTATGACCCTCCACGTAACCCTTCTCTCTCTAGAGACAAGGGTCACAGTCTACTGAGCCATTTTCATCATAAGCCAGCGAGGGAGGTGAGGAGAAGTTATCCTTCCTTGCACAGTCTCTGTTGTCTCCTAGTCTCAGTGATTAATCAGGGTGCAAAGGTGGGGGAAGCCCGGGCCCACCCTCTACTCCAGGCTCCAGCCCAGGGACCCTAATAGTATCAGCTATGGTAGCTGACCTTTTAGAAACATGACATATACAATTCCCTGAGCTACTTCCCCCACAGCAGCCCTCAATTCCTCAAGCTTCACTTTACCCTTACCTCAGGGCCTCCTTCCTTGTGCTTGATATGGTGTGTACTACTCAGCCTCTCCAACAGCACAACTTCCTCCCACAGCTCCTGACATGCACACCCACCTGACTAACTGGGAGGCTTTTTAACTAGTTTCAGCCAGCCCCTGATTGGCTTCAGGTGTCCCAATCAATCTAGCATTCTCCCTGCCTTCTGAAAAGTTCTTAATTGGCCCCAGGTGTCTTAATTGACCTGGAGCAGCTTCCATTTCACTTATCCTGGTACCAGGGATTTGTTTAGCCTGGAGATAATATATCTATCTCCCACTACTTTTCTATAGACATCTGGCCTTGCCCCGTCACAGCATCTAGAGGATCATAAGACTATAGGGAATAACCAGCATGGCTTTGTCAAGAACAAATAATGCCAAACCAACCTATTTCCTTCTTTGACAGGCTACAGGGCTAGTGAGGTCAACAGAAAGGGTAAAAATGACTTAAAGATTACATTCTTAAATATAGGTCTATAATAGTAGAAAATAGATCCTGAATGTGTTGGTCTTTAAAGGATGCTGCTAAGCCCATGTATTCTCCCTACTTTTACTATATTTTAAATTATGTCAAGTTGACCAAAGGGGATCACTCTTAAGAAGACCATGGTTTACCCAGTGAGGAGAAGGGGAAGTGTAAGATCAAATGGGTATTTGGATAAGTCTTAGGCTTAGGGTATGTTTACACTGCCCCACAGTTAGCAGAATGGGGGTATGAATAGAAGTGCACTTCAAAATTATGCGCTGTACCTCCCCCGTGTGGATGAAGATGGTGTGAACTTAAAGGTCCCTAGTTCTCACTGATGTAGTCCTACATGAAATCAAATTACAATTCAAGTAGTGTGTTTATAGTGGGTTTTGTATTGGTTTAACTAAATGGGTTTGAAATCATACCTTTAGATAAACTGGTGCAATTTTGTGTGTAAACTAGACTTTAGGAGTTCTGTCTCTTCTCCCTCCCAATGTCCTCTCTCTTCTCATGGCTTTGTACTGGCCCAAAATGAAAATTCTTCAGTGGGCTTGTTAGCCATTTAGGAACATCTTGATACAGGTCACTGGCTGGAGC
Source organism: Chelonia mydas (assembly GCF_015237465.2). Lineage (NCBI taxonomy): Eukaryota > Metazoa > Chordata > Testudines > Cheloniidae > Chelonia > Chelonia mydas. The sequence continues at coordinate 132,129,857 of NC_057852.1, read as the reverse complement.
ATGAATCTCCCTTCCTAATTGGTAATGCCTGTAAATAAAAATAAACCTATGATTGTGACTGATGTATAAAGCTTGGTGAAATTAATTATAGAAGTTATGTACATAATAATTAGACTACAAAATGAACTACTTTTATTTTAGTCCAAAATACCATTTTGACTAAAGAATTTTTTCACACAGTCATATAGATTTTGAAGAAATTTCCTACAGGGGAAAAATGAAAACCAATGTTTTTATGAGCTAATAAATAGCAATTCCAATTGGAATTTTCCAGAATATTGAAAACAGCTGCTTCATTTATTAGTACTCAGAGTGCTTATTTTATTTTCTAGATCAAATGTCAAACTGCCGGAAATGGAACACTGGAAGGGATGGGTGAGTGCTCTGAAGTGGGTCTGAGCATTCTTTCTCTCCAGTACTTGGCTGGTTGGTTCTGGCTCATATGCTCAGAGTCTACCTGATTGCCATACGAGGGATACGGAGGGAATTTCTCCCAGGTCAGCCTGGCAATGACCTTGGGTTTTTTTTGCCTTCCTCTGCAGTGTGTGGGTGCGGGTCACTCGGCAGGATTATCTGGGTACCATCTTCCTCTTCTTCCTTGTGTTAATCCCATCAAATGGGGTCTGCTCTACAAATCCTCTCCCTCCAAAGTGATCTATTCAATGCCATATCCTCTATCATACCACACGCTAACATGGCTTTCTTTATGACATCCCACCACTTCTTTGGCCTCTCTTTTTCCTTCAGTCTTGATCTGTTGGACTGTCTTACCCACGTGGTTGTTAGGACTGCACTTTACATAACCAAACCATCTGAGCTTGCACCCCCTCATTTTTCCCTAGATGGGTATTACTTTGAGCATGTCTCTAATAAACACATACCTCGTGTGGTGTTTCCTGCTTACACCACTCATCCTCATTTGCTCATGTTTCTTCTTGGCTGTCCAGCACTCAATGACATACATTTAAAACTGGACAGACCACCATTTTATATGGATGTTCCCTTTTAATCTTACTGGTATCTTCCTGCCACACAGTTCACAATTTATCTTTCTCCATTTGAGCCAGCCACTTATTATCCTAGCTCTAATTTTATCCTCTATTTTCCCAGATCTTTGAACCCAGGTACTTTAAACTTTATGTTTTCAGTGTTATCTTCCCATCTAGTTTCAAGGGTAATTCTTCAGTATTCACATTATTGAAATTACATACCACGTTGTTTGCTTTTCCTCTGCTTATTTTGAGCCCATGCCTCTCCAACACATCTCTCCAATTACTAGCATCCTCTTCTAGACTTTCTCCTCACTGCGTAGAACATGCACCAAGGTGCCTCCTTCTGTATGTTCCATGTGGGAGTATTCAGGATGAGAATAAACAGGAAAGGATTCAGTGCTGATCCCTGATGTACTCAATTTTAAAAGTGAATTAAAAACAATATTTCAATGATTTTTATTATGTCACACTATGACATGACTTCACATATGTCTTATTGACACCTCATGAAATATTGACAAAAAATATAAAAATGAAACATAAAATGTTGAAACAAAAATGTTTTGAAATAAAAATTTGAATGTTTTTCAAAATTTCTGTTTTGTGGGAAATTTAGAAAATATTTGTTTTTGTTCCAAATTAGAATGAAAACAAATTCTGAAATGTCAACATTTCCCTTGAAATGGAAATTCCGAGTTTCAATTATCTGTAGTAACAGAGAGAAATTAATTTTAGTGTTTGTGTCAAATCAAGTCAACGATGTCACTCCATAAGTGTATAAGGAACTGAGAAGCCTTTAATCACCATATCCAAGGTTAAAAGGGTGATATCCAGAAGGTATTCCCTCACACAGAAGGAAGGGAAAAGGATGACCCCGGTCAACACCCAAACCTTTTAGGTCACAGGCTGGGAGAATCCCTGACGTCCTGTTTTACTGAGAAAATGAGAGAGACACATGTAGGTATAATTAAGCCATGCTACAGGTAATATTTCTATAACTTGTAATACAAATGTTTAATACAGGTCTAGTGGAGCTTTTTGAACTGTGCACCCAGATGTGTTTATGTACAAATGTCTTTCCGTTTCTGATGTTTCTAGTTTTGGTATTCTGCCAGTAAACTCTGTTTTTATTGCATTGAGAGATTGTGAAGTTGCGGTTAACCATTATGAGCTGTCTTGTAGAGAAGAAAACTAAACTCTATTCTCAGAGGAGGCTGAGTGAGCAGAGATGGTAATGATCTGAGCACAGAGTCAAAGTTGAAAAGGGTTGTGATTCCTCTCCCCGGGGCAGTGCTACCCAGAAGCTGACTAAGGACATAGTGGGCACATGCATAGGCAAAAAGACTTGAGGGTACCGGGCTTAGCTATAGTGAGTAGTGTGGTAAAAATAATTTTACAAAGTATTAAACAATAATAAATTACATAAAGAAATTGAGAAACTTTGGGGAATATTTTTCCTTATACACAAATCAAAGAAAATATCTTTAGAAGGTGCCTCTAGGGAAAAAAATCCCTTTCCTATAATGGTATCCTAGTCCTGTTGTAGTCCACATAAAATTAGTATACAATGCAATATAGATTCATAGATTTCTGAAGCCGGATTTTGTGATCTATTCTGACCGCTTGCAAAACAGGCCAAAGAACCTCACTTAGTAATTTCTGCATCAAGTCAGCGTACTGCAGTGTTGCTGTCAAGTCATATGTTTGTTATGTGATAAGAACACCCATTATATGCGCCTTCATTGCTTGTGGCTGAGTGAGTTGAAGCAACTCCATCTCACTTTCTATATCACAGAAAAAACTGCACTCCTGATTTGACTCTTGCAGGTTTGTCCTGCCAACTGTCACTTGCTGGTGGCAAACTATATATTAGATCTATTTATTAGAACACATAGTATTTGTATTCTCGCTACCTTTGTGTGTACCTGTGTGTGTGTGTGTGTGTGTGTATAGAGAGGGATCTTCTCTCAAATAAGGTTGTGCCTGTAGTTTTAGCCTCACTAGGGATGGCAAATGTTGGTAAATCACTGACTCGTATTGTTACTGCAAAAATCAGGGCCCAGGTTATTCGGAAAGTGGCTGCTGATATTGGTGATGGTAGCAAAGATAATATCATACCCTATTATCTTTGCTACCATCACCAATATCAGCAGCCACTTTCCGAATAACCTTGGCCCTGATTTTATTATATGATATGATATAAGAGGAATGATAACTCCAGTTGCAAGAAAAGACCCTTTGCCTCCGCATGGAAGGAAAAGCAAAATCCGGTAATCTGGTGGGCAGAGAAATGCCATGTATTGTGGTGATTCAAAAGGCAGAGGCACCATATGCAATGGGATAATTAGATGTATTACTCATACTTTTGTTGAAAAAACAAAGAGGAAAAAGTGTTGCTTTCTGTGCAACTACATATACATGTGGAATATGTGGGACAGAAGTAAGTTTTAAAATTGTGTAGGATGGTTCTGCTACTCTTGAGGAAGATCAGATCAGCAGCAGTCATGCAGAGTTGTTATATTTTTATTTGATTGGTTCCAACAATTTGTCTCACCTTGGTGGCAAGTCAATCAGGAGACATACTTATTTCTAGTGTGCTAGGTTAGTTGATTTACTGCGCACCATCTCCTACTTATTCCTCCATGCGCTCCCTGGACACAGAATCATGAAACTTAGTATTGGCAAAGACCTGTTAGAGCATCCAGTCTATTCCTCTGCCAGTACAGGATTACACCCGAAGTGTGTAGCTTACCTGTGATAGCCAGCAGCAGTCCTCCTCAGCGTATATTTGGGTACATATGCATCTGGATGCTGAGGAGTGGTGCTGCTGCTGGCTGGACACAGGTACACCACCTAGGTATAAGAGTGTGTGGAGGCTCATTTTAGGGGATACGGTCAGACTTGCAATCTAGTCAATTTAAAAAATGTCCTGAGTCACCATAACAATGTTTGCAATTGTATAGTTACACTGTATTGTTTTGTAAAAAGTTTTGTTTCCCTGTTGCTGTGTAAAAGACCCATGCAAACCGGGGGTGGGGGAGGGGGTGGAGTGGACTGAGGGACTGATTTGATATGGGAAACCATCTTAATTCTGGATAGAGAGAGATTTCATTTCCTCAGACACACTACACTCCACCTTCTTAGAGTCCTGATTTTTTATCTTTAAGTACATGGACTGAATTTCACCAGTGCTGTCAAGTGCACCATGTAAAACATGCTGAAAAACAAAATAGAGGAAATATTTTTTTTTCCCCTAATCTCTTGGTTGATTGTATTCTTAGGTATTACACACTCGACGAAGCATCCTTTGAATATTTGGAAAGTGCTTAAGATCCTTGGATAAAATGCATTTATTATTATTATTTTATTATATCGCATATGGTTTCTATTAAACTTGGATCCAGAATACAGCTGCAGAACCGTGCTAGAAGCATCATTCTTGGACCTGAATTCAAACTTTGTTTAGTAAAAGATATATATTTTTAAAATCATTGACAAGTTTTTATCTAGTATTTTTAATTTGTATATTTATAATAATCCATGAATCCCTTAATGTTCTCTTGTGCCAGCTGCTATGCTACAAGAGATATAGATGTTAACTCCTTTATGTTAGCCATTTTTAGCTGATTGCCAAATCAGTTGATATTTCACATGGGAAATATGACTTCTGAAGCAAAAGAATGAATACTGGATGTATTATTGTATATAACTGTTTTGATTCAAATCCTTGTTTTCTCATGTTGGATGATTAAAAGACTGTTTATGGAATAGTAGAAGTTAGAAAAGGGTAGAAAATCTGGTCCAGTCTTCTGATCAGCCTAGGCCTGTTGTTTTCAGTATATTGTCTAGTGCTTTATTTGATCTGATTTTAGTTACATTTATGTAGGTTAAGTATATAAAACAATGAGCTAACAGCCTACGTCTCTCCCATATCCAGCGGTTTCTGAACTTAAACAGGTTTGTTATAATCAAATTTAATATTTTATTGGAAACGTGTTTTTATGTCTCTGTTATTTTCCCTCAATATTCAGTCTAAATTGATTGCCCTAACTTTTCCTTATTCTTCATTCATTTATTACAAAACTGCCTAGATTATTTTGACCTTGAATATTGATTTTTTTGTATTCACATTCAGTATGTTAACATTTTTGGAACCTGACTGGTTTACAAAAATTTAGATAATAAAAATATTCTCCTGGATTCTAATTTATTTAATCTGGTTTAGAAGATTAGTTACTTAAATAAGGGAATTTTTATCTTCTGGTGTTTACCTGAAGGAGTTAGATGCAACACAGGTTGACTTATTTCCTACATATTTGTGAAGTGTATTATTTTCCTCCCCTTAGATGTTAATTTAAATGCTTTGAATTATTTGCCTTGGATTTGTAATTGTGCATAGAAGAATTGTGAGTTGACTATTTATGGTTATTTGATTGCTAACTGGCATCCTAGTTTAGGATTTCCATTTAAGGATTATTTAAATCCTCTTATCTTATTTCAGTTAATACAAAGTCTTAACCATTGGAACAAAAATAAAGATAATGTAATGTTAAAGCTTCTCTTTTAGATGTGATATCCATTAATCTAACAAATGTACATTATTTTTCCAAGTATGAATGACCCTAGCTTTATTTATTCTTTGGAAAAAATCATAGGACCCTGGTAGAAGCAATGGTGTCGTGCCTTTTTCAACAGGAATTTTGCACATGTTAGCATTAAATAGATCTTACAAGAATTAAGTCTGCTCTTACACTTTTAAATTTAATAGGTTTTTAAAACTAAAAAAGCAACATATTTCTTGATCTCAGATAAGGCAATGCTTTGTAAGTGGCATTCAAGGTACAAGGTGTGGCTAGCCCCACATACCACCCAAACCCTTTGTTACATCCCAAAGATATACACACCACAGATATTTCACAGTTTAGCATGTCCCCCTGTTACTATAGTATAGGATGCCCTCCTGTGGTCAAGTGAAAGAACTTCCTACCATGACCCAGACTGGCATAATTTGGGTTTAGTCTCTTCCTATACAAAATAATGGAGAAAAATAAAGTTCTATGGCTTAATGGAAAATAGTTTTCCTGTAAAGGAAAGTACTGGTAAATAAATGAGATTTTGATACACAACACACAAAAGTTAAATTATTTAGTTTTCAGGGATCAGTAAAAAAAAAATTAAAATGTGTTCCTTCCCCCCGACCAGTCAACCTTTGTATTTTGTTTGTCTTCTAGATCTTGAGGTCTTTTGGGGCATGTACTTGGTCTTCCTGTGTATTTGTACAACAGCTAACAGAGAAAAGGAGTACTTGTGGCACCTTAGAGACTAACCAATTTATTTGTTATTTAGTCTCTAAGGTGCCACAAGTACTCCTTTTCTTTTTGCGAATACAGACTAACACCGCTGTTACTCTGAAAGCTAACAGAGAGCGACCCTGATTCTGCTTGACTGAATTTCCTTTGATAAATTCAAATGTGATGTAAGAAAACTCAGTCGTATATATTGGTATTACATGTCATTGGGAAATCAGTAATCCATAGGCACATTTCTAGAAACTGGGCCAATGGCACTGTCACCGGCAGACCTGGTGAAAGTTTCCCAACAATATGTTTTCTAACTTTTACTTACTCATACACGCCTCTTAGTATCTTCAGCAGTTCTTACTAGTCTTTCATGAGTAAATAACAGCCCAAACTCACATTTTAGTACTAAACATAAATGTGACTACACAAAATGGCATAAACTAGATATAACCAATGTAGATTTCTTATAGATGCTCTCTTGCCAGTCTGGTGGTACTAGATTAACAATGTTTATTTAAAATTGAAAAAAATTCTGTTGGTAGGAAAAACTTGTTTGTAGAAGATATTTAGGATTTTAGAAAGTTGCTGTCTGTTTTGGAAGAAACTGATAATGGAGAAAAGATGAGAATGCATGAGAAACATTTATGGAGATTGATTTAAGTATATCCTTCTGTCATTTTTTTATATTTAATGTTTATTGAGCTGAAAAGGATTAAAATCTAACAGGTGTTGTGAATGGAGTGTGGGAGACTCAGTCAATAAAATAATATAAAAATAATGAAACAATGAATGTGTATTTTATAATGTTTTCTGTATAAATGCTATTGCACTGGAAAGGCAGGTCTTTTTAAGAAGTGTTTGTTAGAAATTGGAGGCAATATGAATTAAGAAGATGATGAGGGAAAAAGTTGTGAGAGATTTTCTAAATTTTGTTTGGATAAAAACCACTGAACAGCCTTTTAAATACAACAATTAAGCAATCAATTTTGTTCAAATTTGCCTTCACTGAGAGTTAAATGGCAAACCGGAAGTGACTATAGATTGCTTAATTAGCTTCAATTAAACACCTGTCTAAGTCTTTCTAATTTGACAAAAGCCATATTTATCAAAATTACTAACAAGGTGCTAAAAATATATCTATATGTGTGTGCGTGTATATCTATAATCTAATTTAGTAAGCTAAGGGACAGGTTTTGAATTCCTAAAGCATAGCACAGAAGATGCATTATTTAAAAGTGAACGTATGTGTTTGACAAGTGTCCATGTTGCATCAAGGCACCAGCACAAATGGCACAAATTGACATTCTTGTCAGACTGAGCAGAGAGTTGAAATGGGCCATAACTAAGGCTCTGTGTTTGTCATGGAGGTCACGGATTCTGTGACTTCTGCAGTGTGGCTGACCCCATGGCCGTCCCAACAGCTGGCCCCAGGGACAGCCACGCCGGCTGCTGCTGGAGTAGCTCAGCAGCCACCTGCACTGAGCAGCAGTCCCGGGGGCAGCAGGAGCAGTCATAGTTCAGCGGCCCCCAGCAGCGGTCACGGGGGCTGCGGGAGCAGCAGCAGGTAGGTGGCCCCGAAGACAGCCAGAGCAGCTGCTGCTCGGTGACCTCTGGCAGCTGGTGCCACTGCCCCTGCCCCGCCCCAGCAGCGGTCCCCTGCACCCGCACAGAGCAGCGCCTTCCCACAAGCTAAGATTTAGTCAGGGGCATATAGTACAAGTCATGGACTAGTCATAGGCCTTGAATTTTTGTTTGTTGCCCGTGACCTGTCCATGACTTTTACTAAAAATACCCATGACTAAATCTTAGCTTTAGCCATAACTACAGGGCAACCATCTTACCCGTGAAGGGACTTTCCCTTGATCAAGACTGAGGCATGCTGGCTTTGCAGTGTGGGGAAGTTTACACTACATGGACATGTTAGCTGGATATATGGAGAACTTGATGGATGTCAGTCAGGTAGCTTTCATGAACAATACATTCACACAGACTTTTTTAAGTAAAAAGAAGATGGTGTTGCTGGGTATAAAATAAAATAATCAATAACACAGATATTTACGACAAGAGAGATACCTGGAATCTTCAGAGAATCTTACAGCTGATAGCGTAGAACGAATTATATATATTTGTGATGTAATTTGGCATGAAAAAAGAAACAATACAATTTGTGGTAAGGAGAGTGCAAATTTATTTAAAGTGACCAAGAGAGTGTAACTGGGAATATTTAAGCATGATTATAATCAGAAAAGTAGTTATATAAAAACACAACATCTTACTCAACAGATCTTCTCTCTGTATGTGTTCAGAATCATATTGGCTTAATTTAGAAACAAAAAGTAAATTTGTATTTTTTCTATTAATACTACAGAGCCCGCAAAGCTATGGGAGAGCATGTTAGATGTTTTTCTGTCTTGCTCATGAACAGAATGCAAGTACCAGCTGTCAAATGCTTTTACCTTCTCCTAGCATCTAATGCTTCTCAGTTGGGTAAGCGTTATTATGGACGACTGGTAATGAACCCAGAAAGAGCACAGCTTGACTTCCAGATCCTAGGGTGAGTTTACAGTATGCAGAGCTGAAAGTTTATAAAACAAGCAAACAAAACCACACATTACTTATAAACTTGCAAATTTAATGTGTGAGCAATTGAGAACCAAGAAATCTAGAATGCCAGGATGTCATTTTTCACAATCACTCTTCAGGATATATCTGACCTTGAGAACAGGAAACTTTAAGTGGAATATCAGTCCTGATTGTGAAATACATTAGACTGTGACGTTGTCTCCAAATTTAAATGGAGGGAGTCCCATCACATAGGACAATTAAATCCAGACCAGACAAAACACTAGAAAATATAGAGTAGGGAATGATCTTGAATTGGTCAGTTGATAGATTCTTAACAGGACTTTTCCATCTCTTATTTCTAGAGTTATTTACCCAGTTTCAAAGTGTGTCAGATGGATGTGAAGGGAAAGAAATGTTGGTTAGAGAGATAGGAGGACCATGGGACTATGTTTAACATTTTTTTCTATGGGCATTTTTAAAATTTTGAATTGTTTCTGTATTAGGACCGAATCCTGAAAGGTTGGAGTTGTAGGTGCTTAGCACCTCGGAATATAAGACTATATAACATACTAAAGTGTCACCCAAAATTTGAATCAACCACAATTACCAGTCACTTCTGAAAAATAATTGGTCTGTTTTTAAAAATACAGTGTTAAAGAATCATAATATCCAGATTACTGTCCCTTGTAACTTTATTCTTGCAAAAGGATTTCACTTGATAAAGTATGAGAAACATATCATTACAAACATGTTTTTTCCCTCTTTGATGACACAAAGTTTTCTCAGAACCATGAGCATTCTGAAAAAAAACAATGCTCAGAGTGATTCCATTAGTATAATCAGTCAGGCAATAAGTGCATTCAGGTGGAAGGCTGCCATTATATCTAGAAGGAGAAAAAAAGTCCTTACACTAAAATGTCAGGGCTGCCTTTATTCAGGTCATTGACTGTTTCTAGCAGATTGATGACATATTAGTATTTTGAGAAGAGAAGAATAACATACAACCATTTCCATTTAGAGTTCAAGAAATGCCACTGTCTGGAACAAGAAATGTTTACTTGGATATTAGGGGGAAATGGAAAAATGTTTTGCAGAATACTAATAACCTTTCAGAGATGCTATTGTAAATTAATATTTTTATCTCTGGCAACCGGAATTTTATGTTTATAATATGCATTATATGTGTGTAGAGAATAAATTCAATAAAATAAACGTGTTTTACAAGAATTACCTTAATTTTTTACCACTTTTTTTAATCCAGTAAAAGTCTTAATTTAGTGGGCTAGAGTTACAAAAGGACTTGTGACTGCCCTTTTAGGCACCTAAATCCCAGAATTAGGTCCCACTAAGATTCACAAAACTCCTGCTCAGCTGCCACCAAACTCTGTAGGTTCCTAAACTCAATCAGCACCTAGGTTTTTGCAGTAAATGTTTCCTAGGCAACTGTGTTTCCCCTTCTAAGCGTGTGCACGGTTGCTCCCCTTTAGGCTTCTGGACACCTAAGTGCCAGTGTGATTCACAATGGGTGAGAAGATAGACGTTCCTATGCCTAACGCAAGTGTGAGGCCCGATTTATATCTCCTCCACTCCCATCACCACCACTCTGTTAGCTTCTTGTCAAAAAGTTGCAGGCACCTAACAGCAAGATTCTTCAACTGAGACTCCCAAGCAGAGGGACATGCAGCCTAGCCTTAGGTACTGTTGTCCCTGAGAGGAGCAGGACTTGGGACACAGCCCTCTCCTTGGGATCTCCCATTGTCTAGCTTATGCAGGGAGCTGCCTAGCACACTGGGTTTTGTGAATCCCATTCTCTAGGTGCCTATCTCTCTCCCAGTCATTGTACAGGGAGCCTAGCAGGGGTGAAAGTAACATAAAAGACTTAGTGGTTTGGGCTGCTTACGGTACTCCATTTCTTACCGTTACGCCATATCAGACCACTTTCATCTCTGGAGCCTAGGTGCGTAAGTCTGGATTAATTATTCCCAGTGATGTTTTAGTCTCCAAAAAGTTGGCTGGCTGAGGAGTTCACTGGACCGTTTAGGTTGATTTTCAGTAAATCTTGGTGCACTGGGGAAGTTCCAGAAAACTGGCAGAAAGCTAATGTTGTGCCAATTTTTAAAATGGGTAAATGGGATGATCCAGGTAATTATAGGCCTGTCAGCCTGACATCAATCCCAGGCAAGGTAATGGAGTGGCTAATATGAGACTTAATTAATGAAGAATTAAAGATGGGTAATATAATGTATGCCAATCAGCCTTTGTTTATGGCAAGAAGATTCTGTCAAACTAACGTGATATCTCTTTTTTGATGAGATTACAAATTTGGTTGATTAAGGTAGTGTGTTGACAAAATAGATTTAGACTTCTGTAAGGTGTTTGCATTGATACCAGTCAACATTTTGATTAAAAAACCTAGAATGATATAAACTTAATATGGCACACATTAAAATGGATTAAAACCTGGCTAATGGATATGTATGATAATGTAATTATAAATAAGGAATTGTCATCAAGAGGGCGTGTTTCCAGTGAGGTCCCTCAGAGACCCACTCTTGGCCCTGTGCTCTTTAATGTTTTATCAATGACTTGGAAGAAATCACAGAATCATCACTGATAAAGTTTGTAGATAGCACAAAATTGGTCTTAGGTTGCATGACTCAGAAAACATGGCTATTTAGAGATAATATATTTGGGGTTACTGATGGTTTATTCAGGCAGTCAGTTTACAACAGGCTGCCATCAAGCACAAGCTCTACACCCTCTATTCAACTTTGAGGTGTTTGCAAGGGAAGGTGGCAGCAGCTTGTCTGGTAGTGCCATCTGAATTCTCTGTCAGCCAGAGTCTGCAGCATCAGTTGCATCAGTGGGAAGAACATTTAAAGATGTTCCTCCATTGTCCGTTGCAATAGTGTCATTGATAGAGCTCTGTAACACAATGGACAGCTGCATTAGAGTCAATGGCAGGTACACAGCATGGTTTCCTATCTTCAAAAGAGTTTGGCAAGGCTGTGTTCTCTCACTATCGTTCAGTATCAACATAAATTGGTTGATGGATAAGCTTGAGGAGTCAACTGTAAATTGCATTGGGGCGAACACCTTTCTGCTTCAAGATCTTGAATATATTTGTGACTTTGTCTTGTTGGCTTAGTTTGATGATTTGATGCAGCTGATAGTTAATCTGGTCTGGCCCAAAGCAGTGTGCATTGCTCTGGTTATTAATCCAGATAAAACTAAGCTCTGGTCATTACCATAGCATAGCTTCCAGCTCAGTATTAACTTGTCTGGAAGGGACATTGAGCAGATGGCAGGTGTCAAATACTTGGGAGGCATCAGAGAGAATGGTGGAGGATGTTCAAAAGATTTGGACAGTCATATAGCAGCAGCTGCCTCCATGTTTTAGGCCCTTCCTTGGTCTCTGTAGGAATCTCATGACATCAAGATTATGCCTATTTAAGCCAGCAGCAGGAACAGGAAGCTGTCCAAACAACTGAGATCCACCCTCTTCTAGACTCTGTGCCTTGTGCTGCTTTGCTCCTGCTCCTACTCCCCTGGCTTGATTTTCTATCATCCAAACCTGGTGTGACTCCTGGCATCTGATTCATGGTTCTGATCTCCAGTTTGTTTCATGACTCTGACCTCCTGGTATCCTGACCCAGCCTGACTCTTCTCTTGGGACTGCAGACTCAGGCTCTGATCACTAGATCTGGCTGCTCGCTGCCCAGGCATGACAGCTTGCTACAAAGCTGTGGATCTATGGAATCCCAGTTACACCAGCTCTGTTGCATGGAAGTAAAACGTGGGTGCTGAGGGAGGCTGACGAACATCAGATTGACATTTCTGATTCTTGTTGTTTCCATCAGCTGCTCCATATCAAGTGGCAGGACAAGATCCAAAGTGAGACTATTCGAAGCTGAAACCAACAACCACTTCCTTCAGTACTGGCGTAGTTTTGGCAGTTTCCTTGGTATTGATATACTATAAGAATGAAAGACCCGCAAATTCAGAAACTTTTGCACCAAGGAACACTGTTACATGGCTGTTGATTGTGTGTGTGTCAAAAGCTTCAGTGGTGTAACAGAATTGCCAGTGAGAGACATAAATTAAACATAATCAGACTACCGTAAGCACCTTGCCAGAGAGCAATCTGAGTAGTCCTTAATTTGCAAGGAGACTATATCCCTTTGGGATTTGCCATGGTGATGAGGATAATGAGTTATTGGAATAGTAGCCAACCTTGGGGGGAGAGGGGTTTTATGTGTTCTAAGTATTTAGTTTTTTCCTCTTCATTGTCATGTTCAGTAGAGTAAAAGTATGTATGAGATTGATCTCAGGCTGCAGTTAGACTCCAAATCTCTCCTTTGTTCAAAGGTGAATGATGTTACTTTGTTGTTATGGGAATTATCAACCCTCTGCATAAAAACCTACTAGCAATGACTTGCCTTTGTTTTGATAATTGTCAGATGTTGCTAGTTCATGCCTTCCACGTTTGTAGCTATTGTCTGTCCATTGTTTAAAATTTGTAAGCCATTGTTTAAAAGTTAGCAGTCAGTGCAGGTCAATTGTTGGAAAATCTGTGCCTCTAGCATGAAAATGGTTTGATAAATTTTGCTTTATCACAGGCAGGGTTCTCACACAACCCTGTTTGACAGAGTTGCAAGGGACACCTGCCGGGTTCCCTGCCAGCTGTCAGAGACCCTTCCAAGAATCCATGGCTCCAGCGTGACACCACCATGCCAGGGCTTCCAGACTCCCTGCCATGGAGCTTGGGAGTCTGGTAACACTGCAGCTCTCAGAGCTTCTAGGCTCCATGCCAAGCTGGAATGAAACCAAATTCTGAAATAGTGAAATTTATTGCAAACCAGAAATGTGTAGTTTTTGCCAGTGATACCGAAAAAGTCTTTTTTTACGCATGTGACATACAGAAAACCCTCTCATTTATAAATGAAACTATGATCTTGGTTTAAAGATCAGCATTTCATTGTAAAAGAGATTTATTGTTTAAGATGTCTTCATCTGCAATTCAGTAATGTAAAAAGACGGGAAAGCCTGAGGCTGGAGTGGAAAGCAGTAATTCCTAGTGTATGGTGCTCCTTTTTCGACTTATAACAGCCCTGAGGGTTCTAAAAAAATATTTCATACTGATGTCAGTTCATCATCCTCTGCAAAGCTTGTATTTATATTTTGATCTAGATGATTAATCTTTATCTAGGTTATGGGTTCTCAACAGTTCTGAACAACGTGCCAGTGGGTTGCAGCCAGATTGCTTTTCTCATATTGCTAAAGGAGAGAAGCGTCCCAGCTGGATGGGAGGAAGACTCCAGTTCTTGGCATGAGAAAAGGAGTCCTGGTATGGAAAAGGTTAAGAACCACTGGTGAAAGATTCATAGAATCCATGGCCAGAAGAAGTCATTGTGAGCATCTAGTCTGACCTCCTGTATAACACAGGCCATAGAACTTCCCAAAAATAATTCCTAGAGCAGATGAATATATGCTTTTTGGAGACCTGTCTTTATATACATGTATTGGACAGTGCAGAAAAATTCTGCCACTGACAACCAAATTGATATAAATAATGGATTTTCCGTATTCATGTTTATGTCTACCTGTGATTTAGGAGCAGCTCTGAAACATGATGTATTATCATTTGTTTTGTGTTAACTGGTTTTAACTCTGTTACATATGTTTTTAGGTGTCAAAAAATTCTGCATTGAGGATATTAATATATTTAGGGCACCCCTGCCTCAACTTGAAACAAAACAAAGCTTTTCTACTGGTGTGACTCTTTGGGCTAGGGGGAAGAATCTCCTCTCTTCTACCTCCTTTGTTTTCCCCTTTTGTTGTAAAGTGTATGGGTATAGAAAGACAAAGGCATATCTTTAATTGGAGGATATAATGTAAGGATGCGCATTCAGACTCCGTGTTTAACAGATTATATAGGATAGTATAAAATTGAAAAAAAAATGGGTTTGTTTAGTCTGGAGAAGAGAAGACTGAGAGGGGACATAACAGTTTTCAAGTACATAAAAGGTTAATACAAGGAGGAGGGAGAAAAATGTTCTTAACCTCTGAGGATAGGAAAAGAAGCAATGGGCTTAAATTGCAGCAAGGGTGGTTTAGGTTGGACATTAGGAAAAACTTCCTAACTGTCAGAGTGGTTAAGCATTGGAATAAATTGCCGAGGGACGTTGTGGAATCTCCATCATTGAGGATTTTTAAGAGCAGGTTGTACAAACACCTGTCAGGGATGGTCTAGATCAGTGGTTCTCAAACTAGGGCCACTTGTTCAGGGAAAGCCCCTGGTGGGCCAGGCAGGTTTGTTTACCTGCTGCGTCTGCAGGTTCGGCCGATCGCAGCTCCCACTGGCCGCGGTTCGCCGCTCCAGGCCAATGGGGGCTGCAGGAAGGGCAGCCAGCACATCCCTCGGCCCACGCTGTTTCCCACAGCCCCCATTGGCCTGGAGTGGTGAACCGCAGCCAGTGGGAGCCGCGATCGGCTGAACCTGTGGACACGGCAGGTAAACAAATCGGCCCAGCCCGCCAGTGACTTTCCCTAAACAAGTGGTGACCCTAGTTTGAGAACGACTGGTCTAGATAATACTTAGTCCTGCCATGAGTACATGGCACTGGACTAGATGACCTCTTGAGGTCCCTTCCAGTTCTATGATTCTATGAAAATGCATTGAAAAAAAGATGAATTGAGGGCAGATAGCTAATGGGGGAGGAGGGGAGGGAGTAAGAGAGTAAGTGTGGGTGCAAGTGTTTGCAGGCACATAATAATTGAAACTGTCAAAAAAAAAACCTGGCTTCTAATGTGTCTCACTCTAGGCCTCTTGAAATTACACAAAAGGGATATAAGAGATGAAGAGAAGAATCACAGAAAAGGGAAACTGATGTAAAGAATGACAATTAATGTTGGGGTCTCCTATGTCTTCAGACACAACCAACGGGGGGACACAGGAACACACGGAGACTGGAGTCTTCGGTTATGGATCAGTTTATTGTAGCAGAAACTCCGCTACACCCTGCAGAAGCATAGCTGAACCACCCGTTTCCCCTTTATTGTAATCATCAGTCCTTCCCCTCCCCAGGCGGGCAGTTCTAGTCTCGGTCTCGGCCCAATAATTGCCCTCTAATTTCCCTGCTAAATCCTCCACCCCTGTTTATGTTTGCATCTGCTATGACCTTTTGTTGCCATATAAGGAGCTGTTTTGAGCACTTGGGTATCTTTAGTCAGTCAACACCTGCAGGCTTCTGGTTTTGGGGTTTTCCGTGTGCGTCTTTCTCTGGCAGCTTACCAGACAGACTTAACATCAGACAGAGCCAGCCCCACTACAATTAACATGACATTTTTCAAACAGGTCATGCTTGGAAGAGTCTCCCTGGAGCCATTTTGTTCTTTACTATAGTTTCAAACGGTTTGCCCGGTACTGAAGTCAGGTTTACCAGCCTGTAATTGCTGGGATCACCTCTGGAGCCCTTTTCTAAAAATTGGCTTCACATTAGCTATCCTCCACTCCTTTGGTACAGAAGCTGATTTAAATGATAGTTACAGACTACAGTTAGTAGTTCAGCAATGTCACATTTGAATTCCTTCAGACTTCTTGGGTGAATACCATCTAGGCCTGGTGACTTGTTACTATTTAGTTTATCAATTTGTTCCAAAACCTCCTCTAATGACACCTCAATCTGGGACAGTTCCTCAGATTTGTCACCTAAAAAGAATAGCTAAGGTTTGAGAATCTCCCTCATATCCTCAGCCATGAAGACTGATGGAAAGAATTCATTTAGTTTCTCCAAAATGGCCTTATCATCCTTGAGTGCTCCTTTAGCATTTTTACCATCCACTGGCCCCACTGGTTGTTTAGCAGGCTTCCTGCTTATGATGTACTTAATTTTTTTTTTTGCTATTACTTTTTGAGTCTTTGGCTAGCTGTTCTTCAAATTCTTTTTTGGCCTTCCTAATTATATTTTTTACAATTCATTTACCAAAGTTTATGCTCCTTTCTATTTTCCTCGCTAGGATTTAATTTCCACTTTTTAAATTAAGCCTTTTTGCCTCTCACTGCTTCTTTTACTTTGTTGTTTAGCCATGGTGGTACTTTTTTGGTTCTCTTAATATGTTTTTTAATTTGGGGTATACATTTAGGTTGAGCCTCTATTATGGGTGGTTTTAAAGTTTCCATGCAGCTTGCAGGGATTTCACTTTTGGCACTATAACTTTTAATTTCTGTTTAATTAACTTATTTTTGTGTAGTCCCCCTTTCTGAAATTAAATGCGACAGAGTTGGGCTGCTGTGGTGTTTTCCCTGCAGCAGGGATGTTAAATTTAATTACACTATTACCAAGCAGTCCAGATATATACACCTCTTAGACCAGATCCTGTGCTCCACTTAAGACTAAACCAAGAATTGCCTCTCCTCTTGTGTGTTCCTGGACTAGCTGCTCCAAGAAACAGTCATTTAAGGTGTCAAGAAACTTGATCTTAGCATTCCGTCCTGAGATGACATGTACCCAGTCAATATGCGGATAGCTGAAATTCAGCATTTTTATTGAGTTTATTTTTATAGCCTCTCTAATCTCCCTGAACATTTCACAGTCACTATCACCATCCTGGTCAGGTGGTCAGTAATACATCCCTATTATTAAAGCATGGAATTACTGTACAAAGAGATTCTATGAAAGAGTTTGGGTCATTGAAGTTTTTTACTTCATTTGATTCTATGCTTTCTTTCACAAATAGTGCCACTCCCCCACCAGCATGTCCTGTTCTGTCCTTCCGATATATTTTGTACTTGGCTTGGAAACTTGAAGCTTATGGAGCCAGAAGCTGAGCCTTGGGTAAAGCTGGGGCTCCTGGGCTTTCAGGTTCCCGGATCCATGACCAGGAGTCTGGAAGCCCTGATACATCTGGCTACCGTGGAGCTGGGGATCCTGGAAGACCTCAGCAGCCTGAAGAGGTGGCAGGTTTCCCACAAAAACCTCCCTTTCATTCACAAAAAGCTCATCGAACCCATGATGTTTCTGCAAAGCATTTTGAGTTCTATAAATCTACGTTTTCTGATTAAACTCTTTTGTTGGAAAATTTATAACCTAGCTCTGCCCTCAGTATCATCCCATATTAGCATTGCAGTGGTTGGGGAAAATTTAAAATAAAAGTACCCAACATGTGTATTATTTTAGTGAAGGTCCTTGATATCAGTTCTGTAAGGATGGATAAATATTTTGAAAATTAATAATTTCCTTTTAAATAATTAATGAAAACTTAATATTATGCTATTATATCCACAATAACGGACCATTTCCATTAAGGTTCAACAAAAATCAGTATATTGAATTTTTGTGGAGGTGATTTTGATTATTGAATTTTTGGTTACTTAATTTTTGTTTAGTTGTTTCTTTATCTTGGTAGGATGTGCAGAATGGTGCACTATACCAATCAACAAGGTTACTATTGATTTTTTTTTTTTAAATGGAAAACTGAATGTTTTGGGAACAGGAAAAAGTTAGGCGTCCTCTGTCTCTGCCCATTCATAGGAGTTATGCAATTTTTCTACCAACAAAAAATTCTATATGTTACTAGAGTAATTTATTATTTGAACCGCTGGACTCCGTTGTCTTTGGCTGCCAGTGCTGCAACATGTTAGTGATTCTTCTCTATGTAGAAACTTTCTGATGACAATTCTTTATTGTCCAACTTTTCGTTAATTTATGTTTTCTCCCTGTGTATGTATTATCTGAAGTAGCTTGGCATCAACAGACCTAATTCTTCTGTGAGTGCTA
This sequence comes from Chelonia mydas, assembly GCF_015237465.2. NCBI lineage: Eukaryota > Metazoa > Chordata > Testudines > Cheloniidae > Chelonia > Chelonia mydas. Next base: position 132,111,221 of record NC_057852.1, on the reverse strand, counting down.
GTCTATATGTGTTCTACTTCTGTGGTCATGTGCCCCATACATTGGAGATCAGATTTTTAGCCAGCACTGTCAATTGGTCACACATGCTTTGTCGCATCCATCCCCCATCAAGGGTATAATTAAACTCAAATCCCAGCTTCATATTCTTTGCCCTCAGTTTAACCATGCCAATTTCTGCAATATCTTTTTTATTGAAAGTATAAGGTCACTGCCAACTGCTTATGAAACCTGTTCTTACTAATCTTTTATGAGTAATTTATTGTGTTTCTTTGTTAATCTGGAATTAGGTTACAGAGATGTACCACCATGATATAAACAGTGAAATCAACTTTTAAAAGTATGGAAATTCAAAGTTCAAATTCTGCTTAAAATAAAAATAAACAAACAGACAAACAAACATGGGCTCTGAGTTCGCCAGATCTGTGTGTGGGTGTCCAGACTGCAAAGGGAGTTGGAGAAACCTGTGTTCTAATTTATAGCCCCAGCTGGCATAGTAAGCCCAGGTCCAAAGCAGATACAAACTTGGGTACAAAGATTTTGTGTGAGGATGGTAGGGAGGGGTTAGGGTTTAACTCTCAGATAACAGTCCAGGTTAACCCTGCAGTGAAGACGTACCGTTATGGTCACCCAAACAACCTTTTATATCCAGATTAGAGCTATTTAAATCCACCTGCCATTTTGACTCAGTAGTAATTCCATTGCTTCTTCGTTCAGGGTTTAAGCACATGATAACAGAACACATCAACAGATGTGCCCTGCATGGGCTTATGTTAGTTCCTAAAGTATATTAGCCTGTTGTATATAACTTGAATGATTTGCATTTTGTGATGTAATGTGCTTTCTTTGGGCAGGCAGAGTGGCAGAAAGGCACATTAGATACAGTGTGCAATGTTTTCTAAATGTTGGTCTTTAATCTCCAAAAATTCTTACTCAAGTTATTCAACACGTTTGCAATAAATTCTAATTGTCTAATAAATTCTAAATTCTAATTGTCTAATAAATTCTACACTAAAAAAAATGTGACTGCATGAACAGTATTTTTAAGTTAAAATGTCTTCAGTGCAAAAATGGGACCATTACTGCAGCATCAACTATTGTCCCACCATAGTACCTGTACATTGAAGTAATAAAACTAATAATGCTTTTTAGCTTGTGTAGTCTTTGCAGCAGGGGCAACATCTTCCTTTGTGTCTGGAAAGTGCCCAAAATTTAGACACTACTGCAATATAAGTAATACCATTTGTCATCCCAGAAAAGTGTTGCTTTTTGACTGCCGCCAACTTTTGTGTCATCATATTTAATTGCTCGATTATGGCATTACTTTAATACTGTTGCTTTCTGTACTTTCCTTCTTAACACTATCTCTTCAAATGTTTGAGAGTTAATAACATTTTGCTCTCCCAACCGGGGCTGGATATGGATCAAGAAATAAGTAGTAAAAATATCTCTGTTCCTTATTATCAGTATAATTTTCTGGACATTTGGGACTACATTTTCAAACTTGGGAGCCTCATATTAGGCACCTAAATCCATATTTAAGAAATTAAAACAAGTGGTTGTAAATGCATACACCTAGGAATAAAGAACGTATTCCATATTTAAAAGTCGGAGGACTCTATCCTAAGAAGCAGTGACTCTGAAAAAGATTTGGGGATTATGATGGCTAATCCACTGAACATGAGCTCCTAGTGCAACACTGTGGCCAAAAGGATGAATGTGATCCTTGGGGGCAAAAACACAGGAATCTTGGATAGGAGTAGAGAGGTTATTTTACCTCTGTATTTGGCACTGGTGCAACTGCTGTTAGAGCATTGTGTCCAGTTCTGGTGTCAACAATTCAAGAAGAATGTTGATAAATTGGAGAAGGTTGAAAGAAGAGCCATGAGAATGATTAAAGGATTAGAAAATATGCCTCATAAGAATAGACTCAAAGCCCTGGTCTACACTGGTGGGGGGGGTCGACCTAAGATACGCAACTTCAGCTACACGAATAACGTAGCTGAAGATGGCGTATCTTAGGTCAACTTACCTGGCTGTGAGGACGGCGGCGAGTCGACCGTTGCCACTCCCCCGTCGACTCCGCTTCTGCCTCTCACAAGCTGGAGTTCCGGAGCCGACGGGGAGCGCATTCAGGGATCAATGTATCGCATCTAGACGAGATACTATAAATCAGTCCCCGATAGATCGATCACTACCCGCCGATCTGCCGGGTAGTGAAGACCTGCCCAAAGAGTTCAATCTATTTAGCTTAACAAAAGAATGTTAAGTGGGGACTTGATCACAGTCTATAAGTACATGGGGAACAAATATTTGATAATGGGCATTTCAATCTAGCAGAGAAAGGTATCCAATGATCCAATGTTTGGAAGCTGAAGCAGGACAAATTCAGACTGGAAATAAGGCATATATTTTTAACAGGGTAATTAAACATTAGAGCGATTTTCCAAAGGGTTGTGGTGGATTTTCCATCAATGGCAACTTTTAAATCAAGGTTGGATGTTTTTCTAAAAAGATTTGCTCTAGGAATTATTTGGGGCAAATTCTCTGGCCTGTGTTCTACAGGAGGTCAGGTTAGATGATCCCAATGGTCCCTTCTAGCCTTGAAATTTATGAATTTAGGTGCCTACCACTTTTAGCTCCAATGAAAGCCAATCAAATCTGTGCATGCTTGGCACGTCTGAAGGTTGGGCTATTTTTATTGCAAAAAAAAAAAAGTTGACACATACAGATCACATGATCTTCCATATGGGACAGCTAATTTCATACTAACTAGGGCAACTAATTAAAGTGCTGTGCAAACTTTTTTTAAAAAACTTTTTTTTTTCCCTCCCCAAAGGTGACAACCCTTGTGAACACGAGCAACAAAGGGCCATCTGGTAAAAAGAAAGGGCGATCTAAGAAAGCGCATGTGTTGGCTGCTTCGGTAGAGCAAGCTACCCAAAACTTTTTGGAAAAAGGAGAACAGATTGCTAAAGAGAGCCATGACCTCAAGGAGGAATTGGTTGTTGCTGTAGAGGATGTACGCAAACAAGGTATGTACAGTGAATCTGTCCTAACTCTGAACTTATCATAATTGCTACATGAGAGAACATAGGGGAGAAATCAAATCAATATCTTAGATGTCTGTATACTGATGCGAGGAGTACTGGGTATTAGCAGGAAAAACTAGAATTGCTAGTTAATAAGCACAACTATTACATAGTTGGCATCACAGTTGATGGGATAATACACATCTTCTATTGACCTAGAAGGGTATATACACAATAAAGATAATGGATTTCAAGAAGGCAGGCTTCAGCTATCTCAAGAAGTAGGTAGGTAAGATCCCATGGGAATCAAGTCTAAGGGGAAAAACAGTTCTAGAGCACTGGCACTTTTTCAAAGAGATTATTATTAAGGGCACAAAAGCAAACTATCCCACTGTGTAAGAATGATAGGAAGTATAGCAAGAGATCACACTGGTTTAACCAGGAGCTCTTCAATAATCTGAAACTCAAAAAAAGAGTCCTGCAAAAAGTGGAAACTAGGTCAAATTACAAAGGATGAATATAAACAAACAACACAAGTAAGTATCGACAAAATTAGAAAGACCAAGGCACAAAAGAAGATTAAACTAGCTAGAAACATAAAAGGTAATAAGAAAACATTCTACAAATACATTAGAATCAAGAGGAAGACCAAGGACAGGGTTGGCCTGTTACTCAATGAGAGTGGGGGAAACAATAATAGAAAATGTGGAAATGGCAGAAGTGTTAAATGACTTCTTTGTTTCAGTTTTCACCAAAAGAGGTTAGTAATAATTGCACGTATAACACAGTGAATGCCAGTAAAAAAGGAGGTAGGATCAGAGGCTAAAATAGGGAAAGAACAAGTTAAAAATTACTTAGACAAGTTAGATGTCTTCAAGTCACCAGGACCTGATGAAATACATCCTAGAATACTCAAGGAGCTGATTGACCAGTTATCTGAGCCCTTAGTGATTGCCTTCCAAAAGTCATGGAAGACGAGTGAGATTCCAGAGGACTGGAAAAGGGCAAAGATAGTTTCAATCCATAAAAAGAGAAATAAGGACAACCAGGGAATGACAGACCAGTCAGCTTAACTTCAGTACCCAGAAAGGTAATGAACCAAATAATTAATTTGCAAACACCTAAAAGATAATAAGGTGATAAGTAACAGTCAGCATGGATTTGTCAAGAACAGATCATTTCAAAGCAACCTAATAGCTTTCTTTATCAGGGTACCAAGCCTTGTGGATAGGGGGAAAGCAGATGATATGATATAACTTCACTTTAGCTTCTGATACTGTCTCACATGACCTTCTCATAAACAAACTAAGAAAATACAACCTAGATGGAGATAACAGAAGGTGCGTGCATAACTTTTTGGAAAACTGTTCCCAGACAGTAGTTTTCAGTAGTTCACATTCAAGCTGGAAGGGCATATCAAGTGGGTCCCACAGGGATCAGTTCTGGGTCCGATTCTGTTCAATATCTTCATCAATGATTTAGATAATGGCATAGAGAGTACACTTATAAAGTTTGTCATCAATACCAAGCTGGGAGGGGTTGCAAGTGTTTTGGAGGATAGGATTAAAATTCAAAATGATCTGGACAAACTGGAGAAATGGTCTGAAGTAAATAGGATGAAATTCAATAAGCACAAATGGAAAGTACTCCACTTAGGAAAGAACAATCAGCTGCACACATACAAAATGGGAAATGACTGCCTTGGAAGGAGTACTGCAGAAAGGGACCTGGAGGTCATATTGGATCACAAGCTAAATATGAGTCAACAGTATAACGCTCTTGCGGGAAAAGTGAACATCATTCTGGGATATATTAGCAGGAGTTGTAAGCAAGACACAAGAAGTAATTCTTCCACTCTACTCCACATTGATTACACCTCAACTGGAGTATTGTGTCCAGTTCTGGGTGTCACATTTCAAGAAAGATGTGAACAAATTGGAGAAAGTCCAGAGAAAAGAAACAAAAATTATTACAGGTCTAGAAAATATGACCTATGAGGGAAGATTGAAAAAAAATGGGTTTGTTTAGTCTGGAGAAGAGAAGATTTAGGGAGGACACGATTACAGTTTTCAAGTACAAAAAAGGGAGGTGGTGGAATCTCCATCCTTAGAGGTTTTTAAAGCCTGGCTTGACAAAGCCCTGGCTGGGATGATTTAGTTGGGGTTGGTCCTGCTTTGAGCAGGGACGAGATTACCTCCTGAGGTCTCTTCCAACCCTAATCTTCTATTATTCTATGATTCTATGAAAAGGTTGTTACAAGGAGGAGGGAGAAAAAAATGTTTTCCTTGGCCTCTAAAGATAGGACAAGAATCAATGGACTTAAATTGCAGCAAGGGCGATTTGCGTTGGACATTAGGGAAAACTTCCTAGCTGTCAGGGAAATTAAGCACTGGAATAAATTGCCTAGGGAGGTTGTGGAATCTCCGTTATTGGAGATTTTTAAGAGCAGGTTAGACCAACACCTGTCAGGGATGGTCTAGATAATACTTAGTCCTGCCTTGATTGCAGGGGACTGGACTAAATGACCTCTTGAGGTCCCTTCCAGTTTTATAATTCTATGATTGCTGGATTTCTTCCAAGAGAAGTATGCCTCTAGCTTCCTGGATGATGATCATGTGATTAAAACTACTGATATGGTGTAGATTGCATTATATTTTCAATATTTGTACAAATAACTAATGGTTTATTCAGTAGTAGCCAAGTGTTTAGCTGAACATTACAGCTGGGTCAATAACTGATTTTTTTTATTCATTGGTTGTTCAGGGGGAAAAATTAGTTGAGATTAAACTGAAACCAATAAATGCTTAAAATGTTGATGAACTGGTTGAGCAAAATGTTTTGTTTGGCATGAAACATTTTGTTTCTGGACATTTTTAAAGGGCTAGAGTCACAAAATGGAGAGGGAGAAGGCAGAGGTGGTGCCCACACCCCTTATAACATTTAGCCCAGAGATTAGGGCACTCACTGGGGATGTAAGGGACCTAGGTTCAAATCCCGTGTTGAGGTGGAGTATCCTAACGAGTGGAATGTGAATTATTCTGGGCCTAGTCTTTTCAGTCTCTCCTGTTGAAGCTCTTCCTCTTTATAAAATACTTTAATAGGCAAAAAGTGAGAGTGCTTGTGATTCCAGGTGGTTAGGGCACTTATCTGGGAGCTGGGACTGCCACGTTCAAGTCCCTCTACTTTAATGACTATTCTGGATGCCTGTGCTAACCATTGAATTTAAAAATATGAGGGAGGTGGCACCACCACTGATCCCATCCCCCCAGTGCCTATTGTTAATACCGTCATTTTGTGAATGTACTCTGAAAAATTTGGGTATGGGGTGGGACAAAACTGCTTGGAGAATTTGTGTCAAATTCACAAATAGTTTTGCAAAGGCTTGAACTGATTTTTTCAGTGAATAAACTGAAAACTGTTGTCCAACTCTACTGAACAGTCTATCTTAGGTAATTTACCACATCATCTCATCATTTTGCCTGAGCTCCACTGACTCAGGAAATAGGAAACTCAGAGATTGTTCAGTGTCCTAAATGACAAGTGCTGATGCAAAACCATGAGGCTGACTTTGCTTCAAGTTATTCTTTATATCACTGTGTGGAGGATGAGCTTTTTTTCTGTAATGAAAATTACAGGGAAAATAGATTGCAAATCTGTTAAGCTCTGAATAGTGGCTTAAAGAAGAAGCATGTATAGGATGTATGTAATCAATATTTTGCACGGTGAACAATTTAATAATTATCAACCAAATAATGCAATGATGTAGAATTCTTTGGTTTTTAAATGTGTAACACAAAGATTAGCATAATCTTAAATCACAAAAATACAAACAATATTACAATCTGATCTTCACTATGTAGTTGGTGGTTAAATAGATATTAAGAATACCTTGCATATTTTATACAACGGTAACTTCAGGATATACCAACAATATGCAAGCTACTCATCTAATATGCATCTTTCACAGTAGCATGTGGAAAAGAAATTTAAGAAAATTCATTTTATAACCATTACAATAGTTTGCATTGTTATTGTAGGACACCTGCTTTCAAATAAATAATAACTACAATAAGGCTTTGGAAATTCAAAAGTAACCTTTTATCTCAGCTAAGAATTTTAAAGGTAAAATACATAGCAGGTGTGACAGTTGTGACAATTCCCTGCATTATCCTTGAAAAACCTTATTGAATTAAGTTTAAGTATTTTTGGAATCCATTGTATTAAATGCAGCGACTATGTATTATTGTAGGCTGGGGTTTATGTAACCTCTCTGTTGTGGAGCTACGATGTGAACCCTTGAAAGTGTCATGAACTTCAAAAGACTATGTTGAACAATGTGGCAGACAAGAATGGGTTTTGGGGAGAAACAGTGCCAAGTGGTTTGCTTGGAGAATCTCTAGGAGAAGGTGAATGCAATTTTCACACCTGTGGCTATTTAAAAAAGCAAGCTGTGGAAGCTACGCCCTGACGAGAGGACCATTATCTGCTGATTACCCATTCCATACTCTCAACATCAAAGGCCCAAGCGGTATAAAGGAAAGAGTAACCTATTCATGGGGATGCTAGTTCTGAGCTAAGACTGTTTATGAACTTTGTAATCAACAGAAAAAAAACAACAACCCTTTGTTGGGTTAGAAGGGTTAGACTCCTACCAGAACCTGGGACTGGAGTTGGGGGATGATCTCTGGGAAACTTATTAGCATGAATGTTGGTTCTTTTATTGTTTTTAATATGTTTTCTCTGTGATACTTACATCTTAAGAATAACTGTGCTTACTTATAAAGAGCTGTGTGATAACTTGTGACTGCTGGCAATTTCAGCTGTTCAGTTTTGCTTTTCTTAGTCCATGTGTGCCTGACTTAGGGTGATCCATGAAGCCTATCTAATCTAAGCATAGATAGCATGTCCATTATCATATCTAAGCTCCTTACTCAGTTTATCAGTGCCTTATATTATTTTAATACTAATTTGATTTGTAAACTTGTGCTTCATAAAGTTAAAGGCACCTGAGAGGAATCCTTCCCTTACCCCTCCACTCACTCGATTTATGGCACATGAGCATGTTTTCAAATTGCTCACATGCCTCTTTTAAAAAAAAATTGGTGTGTGTGTGTGTGTGTGTAAAGCCACAGAAATAGTGTAACAAAAGATAAAGGTGTTAAACAGTACTCTGCGAAACACTGCAAATATTCATATTATGTTAACACTCTATGTCTGTCATAAGAATGGGGTGGATTGTGGGTTTACAATACACAATGGGTTTATTACTATTTGATCAAGAGAAGTCCACATGCCATTTTTAATACAGTGACACGTGGACAGTCCAGCTGTGGTGAAGTATGAACTGACACGTTTAACTAGATGACATAAATTGCTGAAATAAAAATCTCATCGTATGTTTTGCAAGAGTACTGTGTGTGGATTTCCTGGCTAAATTTCATATTGGGTAGTTCCTATCTAAAAGCTTCCCCTGCAGTTTCAACTGGATATGATATTCTTCCCTTCCAGTCCTAAATTGCTGTATCCTGATGTAGGCAGTTGAACAGCTGGGAGCGGGATGCATTTCATTAGTGGGTGAAGCAATTGTAGTATGTTGCTTGCTCAGTGCTTTGGAATCCTACTTGTTAAAAAGGACTATCCAAATATAAGATCATTATTACTGGAAGAAAATGGAAGAATTAAGATTTTTTTTTTCCCCAGCAGGAATGAGGCAAAACATCTTGATGATCAACACTTTCAGTTTAACAAGTCAAGAGTTCTTGAAAGCAGCTATTCTGGGAACAAGAAAACAGCTCTTTCAAGTCTCTTGCAAATGTCACACTCTCAGAATTATTACAAAAATAATTCTAGGTGTGTTTATATATCAGGTATGCATGTCTTGACTAACATCGCAGATTTAACTAAATTGTCAGACAGGTCAGAAAATAATCTCTAGTCCTAACTCAAAATGACTGTACACTAATTAGAATGTCTAATGATGATTTCTGAGATAACTAGGACTAAAGCCAATGCCTTAAAATATGGGTGCCTAAAGATTGGTCCCCAAATAAGTGGCCTGATTTTGAAAAGCATTGAGCACCTTTTTAAAGGTGTCTTGGGTTTGAAAATGTTGGTCTTTCTCTGAACTCTTTTCCAACTGCCATTTTATGTGGTCTCTAGACTTTTGAATCATGCAGCATTAAAAACTCCTCTGATTTACGCATAGCCAATATACGTGGAATAACACCTCACATGAGGTTCAGCCTATCAGTTACTGAACATTATTTTTAAAATTCTGCTTTGTTTAAAAGATTTTTTATGCATGCTATGAGAGAATAATTATGTCTGCCTCCACCCCAAAATGAAAACATCACACATCAGTTCTTGAAGTTTTGTGGGACTTTTGAAATTCAGACAATTTTTTAATGCCTCATTCAGTTGAGTCCCTTTCTTCACATTTGAATTATGTAAAATACTACTTCCCATTATCTTCAATACCTTATTGCCACCAATCAACATATAGTTATAAAAAAAGGTGTAAACAAATGTTTCTCAACTATAAATTTATCCCTTTGTTACAAATTGTCTGTCACTAGGTGAAACATGAAATCAACACGATATTTTTTAAATAAACCATTTGTAATAATACAGTGTCAGCACATGAGACATTTGTTCTTTTCCCCAAATACAACACATACCGCTCTTTGGTAATGACTGCACAGCATTTGAAATGATTACAAAATACTCTTAGATTTTTTTTAATTGATATGGTTTTAATAAAAATAATTTGAAACTTTAAGAAAAGAAAAGTCAAACTGTTCAGAAAATTAGATGAACCAATTTTCTGTATCTTCATGAGTGCTTTACGGTTGAATGGATAAATGTATAATTAGGATCAGTTCCTAAAACATTCTATAAATTAATTTAATACTATAGTTAATGTAAAGGAGAAGCTGGCTTTGGTTAAAGTCAATAGTATATAGTTTTAGAAATAAAACTAATTTTGGCAGAGATATCAGAAACTGGAAAGTAACTGCTATTAAAATTATATGGTGTGTGAAATTTAACATTATAATTATTATGCCAATGGCTGTCTGATTTTGGTGTAATTATCACAGAAGCACATCAAAGACACAGAACTTCAGCAGGAGACCTTTTTAAATATGATCTGGTCTAGCTGTAATTTACTATTTTTAGACTAATGTGATATTTATTATGTGTAACTCAATGCAAACTCACAGGTGTCTGAACTTTGTATCTTAGAATAGAGAGATAGAAAAAGAGCTATTAAATCATTGGATGCATCCCCCTGCCACTGCAGGAGTGTTCCATATTCGGAAACAGTCATACATAAAACAAGAAAATTAAAAGCTAAGCCCACCTTCTTTCTCCAACATTTCACTCCCCTTACAATTCTCCCCTGTTTTCAAATGCCTTGGAAAAAAAGATGAGGAGCAAAGTTAATCAGGTCTGCTCTATTTCAGACCAATGTTTGGAGTATATTCCAAAGCCATGGAACCAACTACAATTCTAATTTATAATAATGATGCTTCTTAAGTTGAAGTGTCTTTGCTGATCTCAACGACAATAGTACGGTATGGAGAGAGAGTGAGAGTGCATTAACTGTCTGTTACCTGATCCTATGTCAGACCCTGCTGCTTCTTAGGTTTCCCGTTCTTGAGGGTTCTCAAGCTCTTCTGTATCAAGCTAGCCTCCCTTCTTGAGGTCTGTTTATTTAATCACCAAAATTCAGTTGTCATGCTCACTTCAGGAGTGGGTCCATAATAGTAGTGATGGGTTCTTCAGTCCCCTACACTACAAGAGGAAGAGTCAGATCTTTTTGATTGGCTGGACTGATTCTCCAGATAACTCCTTCTACTGAAGACCCCCTCCAAAATTATTTCTGCCTCCAAAGTGAAGCAGGCTAAGAGTCAGGTTCTCTATAGATCATAACCTGATTATTTTTCTTACCCCCACTTCCCCCTCCCCCCCGCAGCCCTGTTTTTTCAACTCTCCACTTTTTTGGGCTACTGACTTTTTAAGGGCCATTTAAATTTGCTCTACTCAGCTCCGTCCAGTTGAGAGAACTTTACTAAGCTCTCCTCCCAAATTAACCCCTGGTAATGGCTGAAAAGCAAAAAAAAGGAAGGGAATGGATAGAACCTTGGCTGAGTGCACTGAAGGGGAAAAGTGTTCCTTTTGCTTAACCAGACAGCGCAGTGTTGTTTGTGAACAAACGCATGGCCCAGAAAGACAAGGATTTGGAAAAAAAACCACCCAGGACGCTACGGTTCAATTTGTGGCCACCGACATGAACCAGGACCCTTTGCCAGGTGTCACACCCCAGGTGGGTTTACTGTGTTGGCTTGAGGAGCTGAAGCCAACAGAACTGGCATGAGGTAATTCCCTAGAGACCCCCCCCAACCCTGACAGCCAAAGCACAATGCCAAGAGGCTATATGTGTTGCCAGAGACATCCCTCTTCCTTCAAGGGAGCAGGTACTGCAGTTAGGGGATCCTCTTTGTCTCTCTGGGGTCTCAAGAACCACCCACAGACTGAAAAAAAAATATCCTGCCATTGCCAACCACTTTCCTTTGCAGTAGGGTTTCAGAGGCCATTTTGGAACTGGGAGCATTAGCTCCTCAGGGGATGGCCATTTTAGAAAGAGCTCCTGCACAGTCTCCTCCTCTGCAGCATCTCACAATCTTCAACTTGCAGAAGCAAGGGGACAAAGGAGGAGTTATAGATGTAGAAGCTACTCCTCATCTACTTCCCCCTCCTCCTCCCTGGAGCTCACGCGGGGGGCGGGGGGAGGGACCAAAAAGCAGACATACATCAAAGAAATCATCTAAATCTAGACATTCCTCCTCCAAACGGATAGACGTTCAGAATCTAAGGCATCTGGGTATTGCCTTCTTGGGTATCTCCCATAGCGTTCAGCCAAAAAGGATAAAAAAAAAAAAAGAGGAGTCAAGGATGAGGTCAAAAAGAGAGAAAATATCTGTAAATATTTTCCAACAGGCTCGAAAACTGACCCTCATATTCCCATTCCAGTTGTCATGCCCTATGAAAGTCGCAAAGGCTGAATTGGAAAACTCAGGAAAGGCAAAGAGTTTGACCAAAAGAGCCAAAAAAATTCTCAGATGTCCACCAGTCAAAAACATTCATGGTTGGATTACCTAAAACGGATGCAGCCTTGTCAAACCTTGTCAAGGACACTGTCCTCCTTGCTGAAGGGGACTTCTTACCCAAACATATCTCTGACAGAAGGGTGAAATCAGCTCTCTACATTGGCTATGAAGCAACTTCAGCAACAGCTACGTTGTGGTGTTACAGAAATTTATATAGATATGATGGGAGAGACAACAGATTAGTTAAGAATAGATGGGAGAAAACCAGGCCTGATAAACCCAGAAGTGACTCCTTCTCCAGGAATGCCGCTAAGAATCATCAGTCACTATCCAACCTTCCCCTGGGGGGCATCTGTCTCTATATATTCCTACCTGGTTTACCTCCACCCTTGACAAATGAGGGAGACATCATTTCAAGGGTTATGCCATAGAACTCAAAAGGACCCCCTATCCCAGATTTCTCCCCTCTCCCTCAACCCATCCAAGAGTAAGGCTGTGTTCAGACAAATTGACTACCTCTTCCAAATTGGGTCCATAGAATTTGTCCTTGGTCAGGAGCAGGTCATGGGCTTTTTGGTTTAAAGAGCAAATATGTTGTGAGGCTCAGATTTTTTTTCTGAGTAAACTGAGTCATTACTTCCTATCTTGGATTAATGGCGAAAGGAATCCTTCCCTAGTGAATTTATCTAATCTGTCTGCCTATATAATGTATTATTTCTAGATTTATATAGATTGCCCATCCCCAAAGTATCTAGTTACCCCACATGTATTTAAGAAGAAATAATCATTCCCCTTTCTTTCACATCCAGGCAGCAGCTAGCAGCAAATTGCTTATTTAGAATGTATGTGATAAAAGAACCTATTGGTGGAAAGGTTTGTCAGAGAAATGAATTCTGCATTTAGTACTGAATGCAGTGAGGCTTGTAGGCATTTATATCTCATCTGGAAGCGAGTTTTGGTCTCACCCTATGAAAGTTCCTTCTTCTACACTCAAATCTCCACACATTGGCCAATAGTTTTATAGTTACTGCCACTGGAAGTTCTTTGCCTCTTATTCTGAAGTGGTCTCTCTGATGGGTGTTGCTAGTCCAGTGGAGGACTTTGAAAATCAGGACAGAGGCCTTGAATTCAACTGTGTATTCAGTGAGGAAACAGTGCAGTTGTAGCCTGAACAGTGGCATCTCATTATTCCAGTAAATATTCATAACCAATTTAAAGTGCTTATTACATTTGGAAGTAAATTCAATTGTTATTCATATTTGCAGTGCTCAGTCTCAGAAATATTGTACACTAAGTGCCACTCTATGCAAATGTTCTATTGTTAGTTCATTCAGACCGTTTTCAAATCTATTAATTATCTTTCAGCTCTTAGAGAAATAGCTTCTGAAAGATATTAATGTTCCCATTCCAGGATGATATAAAGCACCTGTAATGAATAACAGACATTGCATAGGGTCTCAAAGATGTGTTGTACAGATAATACATTTCCTTTTTGGTTTTAAGAACAAGTAACTCTTAAACAATAAACATGACAAGACATTGTTTTGAGATTGGGGGAAATGAAGAACCAAGTACCTTCAACATCTGGGGAGGCATTACCTCATTCTGATACCAGCTTTTTTCTTTCTTTTTTTAAATTCACAACAGGGATGTAGTATCTCATTGATCCTTAGCCATTACATTTTCCAGAGAAGCTACTCCTTGCTGCAGAATTGTGGTCCACATTTTAAAATTTACTTTAAATTTTTTTTTTAAAAAAAAGGGAAATCAGGAGCTAATTTCCTACTCAAATCTCTGGTGGTCCAAGCTACCACAAGGAGAGGATTTTGGGTAATGAGATATAGGGCTTTTAACTTAAGTCAAACAGGGGCTAAGCACCTATATCAGAAAGCCCTATAAAATAGCACACTAATAGTCTGAACAGGGAAGAACTAAGATTAGTAGGGAGCAGGCTGAGCAGGACACCTCAGAGGAGAGGACCACACTTGGTTATAAAGGAACTGGCTTTAGGTGTAGCTTGAGTTTTGCTTTTTTTATTTTGAGTTCTGTTTCACCTTATGTTTTTGTTATAACCTGTTAAATGTATAAATTCATGCCAGCATACACCGGGGAGGAAAGTTCTCTCTCTGAAAGATTCTTGCTGTTGGAACACATTGGTGGACTCTGACAGCACTTACAGAAATGTAATAACTGCTTTTACTGGGGGAAAATAATGAAAATAGATCTATCTAAGCAGCATGACTTTTTCATATTTAACTAATAACATTTATAGCATGTTTTTATATAAATCTTATGAAAATTCATCCTTGAATTTTAAAGGATGCATGATTGCTTTAAAATGTCTCCACATGATTGCACCCCAGAATGTAACTGTACTGTAATATTATTGTTTGTCTGCAATTGCGAGGACAAATCCTGCAATCCATTCCTTTACAAGCAAAATTCCCATTAATTTTAAGGAGAGTTTTGTGTGAAAAAGGATTGCAGGATTTGGCCCACAATTTTAGTAATTGGAAAGGATTGTAATTAATTTGATTCAGACTATCCTTTTAATATTATTAGGAATCATTTATATGACTCTTGACTTTCTAGCCTCACCTTTTAAGCATTACAAACCACCACCTGTTTTTCTGGTGTAGTATGCTATTATTTTGCTTTACAGTGATGCCAACGTCAAGGCCCTTATTCAATAATATTACCCACAAGCATCTTTGTGACTTTTTCATAGTGTCCCCAAATCTTTATCCTGGTCTATAGCCGGAGGACTGGTTAAAGGCCTGCAAAGATGGGTCAGCTGGGAAGCGGGTCAATTAAACATATCTCCTCCATTTAAACTATGCATGTCAGAGAGAAAATAAGATTTTATTGATGCTCCAGCTTTCACTCTCTTGTGTTCGAAGCTTTTCACATGAAGCAGTAGAAACTTGGCAACCTGAAAAGCACTGAGCACCAAATTAGAAAGTTTAAGTGACATGGAAAGCTTTTCCCACCTAGAATGTAAAGTTGTAAACAAAGGAATTATGACTTTCACCTGTTCCCAATCTTGCAGTGGAGGTTAGAAAGGAATGATGGTGGAGGGGATTGCACCTGAGAGATACTAGACAGAGAGATGTCCTGCCCTGAAAAGGTGGCAATATAGAGCCTTGAGTGGCTGCAAAGAAGTAATTATGATTTCAGCACACCAGACGGATGGCAGGGAGTTGTTTTCCATGCTCAGAAACTGTTTTAACTCTGGTGGTGGAAGTCTTCATTAAGGGTAGACATTTCTGCATCTAGACACATACCAACTTAGTTAGAAGCTCCTAGCCAATCAGTAGTGAGTTCTGTCAGGAGTGCAAAACTCACATCCATTTGGGCACCAATCAAATCCATCACGGTCCACGAAGATAGTGCTGCCAGGGGTAACCCTGACTGAATCCGTGGGTTGGATCTCAGTGCAGTTTCATATAATTTTACAGAAGTCAGTGAGATTTAGACTGGGAAACATCGTTAAGGAGGAATCATAGACTGGAGGCCAAACGTCTTCAGGAGGTATACTACATAAATGAACCAAAGACAAGTGTGCTAGCCTAACAACTGCAGTAGTTGTCAAGTTTTCTTTCTGATCTTATTTGAAGTTGTGTATATGCTCAGTAGTGTGAATAGCTGAAATAATTAGTTTGTAGCAAAACTAAATGTTTTATCTACTTGTCAATATAATACCCAGGGCAAGCCAATGTGAAAGCAGAAGATATCTGATTGTCAGAAATTCCAATCCCTGTATTTACTTTGTATGGTATTATATATTGGGGTTTAGGCCCTGTGTTTTGTTCTTCACTTAAAGGAAAATAACAAATCTCTAGTTAAAGATGTTAGTCTAGCTAGGGTGCATTGTAACTGCTGTGTTGTAACAGTTTATCTTTGGCGTGTTATTCGTAATAAGGAATTTAAAATTAATGTGTGTGTGTGTGTGTGTGTCTGTGTACCTACCTGTCTTACAGTGAAGATTAGTACTGGATTCCTAAGACGAGAAAGAAAGTGAATCCTATTATAATTTCCCCTTTTGGTATTTGGAAGGTTCCTGTGGAAAATCCAGCTATAGTGTCTTGCAAGGATAGGGATTTAGGATCTGTGCAAATACTTGGTCACAGAGAGGAACCTGTGGTACAGAATTGGTAAATAGATTGACTTTGCTTCCCTATACATAGTTTACACTATCATAACTTTGTAGCTGTTAATGATGCCTCAATAGTAATAGGTTGTCACAGGCTTCCCTCAGAGCAGTGATTTGAACCTGACAAACATTTGAACAAATATCCAAAGACACAATTAAACAGATGCTCAGATACCACCATGATAAGGATTGTATAAATGCCAAGATAGAACACCAGTTGTTGGCACCAATGAGTATTTGAAATACCTAGGGTACGTCTACACTGCAATTACACAGCCCCTTAGTCCGAGGTCCGCAAGCCCAAGTCAGCTGGCACAGGCCAGCTTCAGGTTTTTAATAGCAGTGTAGAGATACCCCTACAGGCTAAATATCTCTGCATTTCCCTTCTTTTCAAGGTTAATTGACAGTTATCGTGCATTCATTGGAGATCTTATCTGCTGAAAAAGCCTGTTTTTTTTGTAAGTAGCTACAGGATACAGACATCATAGATATAAATAAAAGAGCAGGTTTATTTTAACACTTACAGGAGAGAAAAACACAAGCTCAGTGGAGTTACACTAAGGCTGAATGTGACCCAAGGTTCTATGTTATGCAAGAGACTAAAGATAGATCTGCCGTGCACAGACACACATTTATATCTAACAGAGTATTTGTTTTGAAATTTTGTTACGGAATTTATTCCTAGATTTTTTTTTTTTCTTTTTGGTTTACAAAGTACCTAGAGCTTGGAATAAGCACATTTTATGTATATAAATAAAAAATAATGCAAGGGAAAAAGCTTTGAAATTTAATAAAAGCAAGTACAACAAAAACAGTAAAAGCAAACCAGAACTTGGCACACTCAGATTATAACCAGGTTCTTTCTCATGCCTATATCACCTTGCAAGTCTGCTATCTGCTTCAGTACTCTGACTCCCTGGACACTGACTATTCAGATTAGAAAACCCAGCCCTATGCAGGGAGCATGGAAGGAGGAGGGACACAAACCTTATTCACAAAGGCTATTACACTAGGTTGGTCATGTAAATGTGAGATACCTCTCCCAAAATCTTTGCTGAGTAAGCACACTCTGTTATTCAGAGTTCCTCCTTCACAGTCTCTTTTCTAATTCTCAGTTCTCTTTAGCTTTTCATTAGCCAGGTTCCTAAAAGCATTTAGTTGAGATTTCACCAATGTTACACATTCCTTCCTTTATAATCAACATGGTATTTTCCTTTATATTAAAATTGAAGAAGTCATTCTTCTAAGTGAGATATTTATAAAAGAGACAATGTCGGTGAGATAATATAATTTATTGAACCAACTTCTGTTGGTGAAAGAGACAAGCTTTCAAGCTTATATAGAGCTCTTCTTCAGGTCTGGGAAATGCATTCAGCATGTCACAGTTAAATACAAGGTGGAACAGATTGTTCAGTATAAGGAGTTCATACAGATTGGAAAAAAGAAAAGGAGTACTTGTGGCACCTTAGAGACTAACACATTTTCTAAGGTGCCACAAGTACTCCTTTTCTTTTTGCGAATACAGACTAACACGGCTGCTACTCTGAACCTACAGATTGGAAGAGACCATTCAAGGTGAAGTGAGCAGTTAACACCTCTGTGGTTGTAGAGAAAAGGAGGTTTAGTGGGTTACAGATTGTTATAATGAGCCATACAAGTGTCTTTATTGAATCCATTATTTTTGTTGTCTAGAAAAGTTATGAATTTAAGCTCCCAAGCCTACCTTTTGAAGGTGTGCAGATTTCGTTTGAAGAGGAGAACTGAGAGGTCAGATATGGAGTGATTGTTTTGTTAAAAGCATTCTCCCCCCAGTGATATGGTATTTTATCTTTTATCATTTTTCTATGTGAGTTCATTCAGGAATGTCGTGATTGGTTTCAACCACATAGTTGTTACTGGGGCATTTATTGCACCTGATGAGGTAAACCACGTGTTGTGATAGGCATGTGTAGGTCCCCTGGATCTTGAAAGGTGTGTTGGGGAAGGTATTGATCATTGTAGCAGTGGAGATATGTCTGCAGGTTTTATATCTGTTGTTCTGGCAGGATCTGGTGCCACTTTAAGTTAGTGTCCCCTTGTCTGTGGGGAGCTTTCTTTTGATTATGAGCTTAGCAAGGGTGGGGAGTTGTTTAAAGGCCAAAGGAGGGAGTTTGGGAACAATTTCTTTCAAGCTGTGGTCCTCATCAAGTATGGGTTGTAATTGGTTAATGACACCCCGTATGGGTTCCAATGTGGATTGGTAGGTGACAGCTGCAGTTGCATGGTCAGTGTTCCCACTCCTCCTGTATTGAAGCAGGTTGTCTCATAGAATCATAGGGTTAGAAGTGACACAAGGGTCATCTAATCTAACATCCTGCTAACATGTAGGATTTGTTGGGTTTAAATCATACAAGACAGATGGCTATCCAGACTCCTTTTGAAAACCTCCAGTGAAGGAGGCGGTCTGTTCCATTGTCCTGCTGTCCTTACAGTTAGGGCATGTCTACAAAATGGAGTTAAGTTGACCTAAGTTACGCAACTCCAGCTATGTGAATAATGTAGCTGGAATCGACATAGCTTAGGTCGACTTACTGCGGTGTCTACACCACACTGGGTCAATGGGAGAAACTCTCCCGTTGACTTACCTTATGCTTCTAATTCCGGTGACGTACCCCAGTCGACTTCCGGTGGCGTACCCCAGTCGACAGGAGAGTGATCTGTGGTTGATTTAGCGGGTCTTCACTAGGCCTGCTAAATTGACTGCCAGTGGATCGATGGCTGCAGCATCGATCCCTGGTAAGTGTAGACATACCTTTAGAAAGTTTTTCCTGAGTTTAATTTAAACCTGCTGTGCTGTAGTTTGAACCCATTGCCTCTTGTTCTGCCCTATGTGGCAAGAGAGAGCAACTTTTCTCCATCCTGTTTTTATGGCAGTCTTTCAAGTATCATGTCCCACCTTAATCTCCTCTTTTCCAGACTAATCGTACCCAGTTCCTTCAGCCTTTGCCTATATGGCTTGTATTTCATCTCTTTGATCATCTTTGTCACTCACCTCTGGATCCTTTCTAGTTTCATTACATCCTTTCTATACAATGGTGACAAAAATTGTACTCCAGCTGATGCCTAACCAGTGCTGAATAGAGCAGTACTATCACCCACATGATTTGCATACTATGCCTGTGTTAATGCAACCCAAAATTGCATTTGCTTTTTTTTTGCAACAGTCTCAGGGTATCTGGGTGTCCCATTCCATGATACAATTTGGTAGAGTGTCCTTGTTTGGTGAAGGCAGTTTTTAAGTGTGTTAAGGTGTTTCTCCTTGGAGCATATTCTGTGGTATCTGTAGATATCAGATTTCTTGGTGTGTTTGGGGTCGTTATTGGAGCGGTGAAAGTAAGTATGGTGATCTGAGGATTTCCCGTACATACTTATCTGTAAGATTCTATTGTTGAAGCTGCTTATGGTGTCTAGGAAGTTGATGCTGGCATGGGAGTGTACTAGAGAGATTTTGATGAATGGGTGGTGTTATTGAAGTTGTGGTAGAAATCTATGAGGGAGAGTAGGTCATCTGTCCAGAGGATAAAAATATCATTGATATATCTCAGGTATATCATTGGTTTCATGTTTCATTTGTGAACAACATTGCAAATAAGATATTTATATTGATTTATATTTATATGTAATGCTATATCATGCTATTTCACATCCCTTTTCTGAGTCACTGTGTAAACTTGATGTCATTTATCCCTCTGCCCTATTGTTTTATTACCTCTTACCTCCTTTCAGTAATTATCTTTGGGGAAGGGACCATGTCTTATCTATGCTGTGAGACACTTAACAGACTTTGGGATGCTTTAAGATAGGAAATAATGATAATTGTGTTTTGGATTAGGAAATGTGATCTGTATGCAGTGCTCCAGCTTCATCCTCTGAAAATAGCAAAGATGGTAAAAAAAATAGTCAAGTGTTTGTATACACTTTTCTTATAGTTTAAGTATTTCTGACATGCCTATGAGGCTGGAAACTCTCAATTTTTTATATTTTTTTTTAGGTTTACAATGTTTGCAAAACTAGTGTGAGTTAATGATTTTTTTCCAGTAACTTAAAGCTGTAAATCATTTAGGCCTAGAAGAGTCCTCAACCATTTAGATAGTTACAGGTATTTATATTATGGAAGTTTATTGATATATATATATAGAGAGAGAGAGAGAGTGAATTTGAATCTATAGATATTAAATAGAGAAGGGGCAGATTAGTTGCTGCACTGGGACTCTGCAGTGGAGAGAGAGGACTGTAGAGGAGCCAGTTGCTGGCTACCTGGTTTTCACCTAATTTATCCTGCTGTAAATTAAAGGTGTAAGGGAGCAGCATTAGCTGACACCACTCAGTTAAGGTCCCTCGGGGATATTAGGACAGTGGGGTACAGTAGAGCTTTGCAGTACTGTGACCCCCTCTCTTTCCTGTCCTGTCCAAGCCCTGCCCCAGAATGCCCCAAACTGAACCCCATTGTTCCCTTATGCTTCGAGTGTGGAGATGGCAGGGGGAGTTTTCCACTGGCAGAATTCCTGTGTGCAAGGGAAATTCTCCACTGGCTCTCTCCCACTGCTCTGAAGCCACTTTGTAGCCTTAGATGGTGAGAGAATTGGGCCCCAAGTGTTTAAGAAGATTGCAAAGGTGCCACTGAAAGGAAAATCCTAGTACTGCCCAACTGTGAAGCTGCTAGCAGCATCTCCAAAGAATTTTATATCATTTTTCATTAGTCTTATGCTTCTCCATGGACATATACCTTATATGCCCCTAGTTCAACAATCTTATATATCCTACTGGGAAAAGCAATTTCCACTTCTGTCTTTTGCCCATCATTGCTTTTCCTCTACCTCCCCTACAGTTTTTACCTTGTGAGAAAACTTTGCATGTGGACAAGTCTCCTTTTCATTCATAGTGAATTCCCATTACTAATTCAACAAAGTAGTCAAAGTAAGGATTGCTCTGTTTACTAGATTCTGTTAAAGGGAAACGATGACAGTATTATTATTTTTTAATTTAAAAAGCAAGATTTGAATAGAATAAAAATAGCATATTTCTTTTAAAATCCATCTTAGTCACATATATATATGTGTAAACTGTGTAAACATTATCTAATTAATCTGTAGTATAACCCTGTTACGTATTTAAGCATTATTAAATCCATTTTACAGCTGGGATAACTGAGTTGCAGAGAAGTTAAGGCGAAAATGATCAGCATATCCATTAATCTTGGATGCCCTAGCAACCACAACTCCAGTTGAAGTAAATCAGATATAGTTGCTCAGCACCTCTTGAATGTCAGGTTGTAGATTTCTCAAGTTGGTGACTTCTTTCTGAAACCTTTGGCCAAGTGACATGTCCAAGACCACACAACAAGCCAGAGCCCATGGTTAGAATTTAGGATTTCCTGGCTCCTAGTCATATGTTGATTCTTCTAGACCGTGTTTACTCTAATTCTTTAAGAAGAAGAATGATTATTATGCAATAAATTAACCAAAGTATTGTGTTATAATGTAATATTTATTTTCTTTATAAAACAAACCCCACTCACACTGAGATGCTCAGAGCTCTACAGAATTATCAATAAACAGGAAAAATTAAAACCGCATAAAACAAATGGCATTAAGATTAAGAAGCTGAAACATAGAAGAATCATCAGGGGTGGGGGTACATGGAAAGTGGGGGTTGGTGGCCATTATGCTCAAGGTCTTACAGTGGTTAAACAGGCAACATCACTGAGAAGAATGTCATCAGTAATTTAATAGTGAAGAGAGATTGGAAGAGGCTAGGGTGACCAGACAGCAAATGTGAAAAATTGGGAAGGGGATGGGGGGTAATAGGAGCCTATATAAGAAAAAGACTCCAAAATCGGGACGGTCCCTATAAAATTGGGACATCTGGTCACCCTAGATGAGGTAGTTGCCCAAAGACAGCATGTTCTCTACCACAGAGGTCAACGTAGAAATGGCTCAGTAATCCATCAAACATAGGTCTAAGGGTGGAGCCTCTAAAAATGTAAGCAGTGTCAGAGTGCAGATAGCAGTAAACAACAAATTAAGACTCAGGAAAGAGTACTATCTATTGCCAAACCTCCACCTTCTATTCAGGCACTTTAAATGCCATAAGGTGGGTCTGATATGATCATGGCAGCTCAAGGCAGTGAATACAAACTTGTACAAAACTATAGCACCTATCTTACAAGTTCACACGGTCTGGTGTGCTTCAGAGACTCATTGGTGTCAAATGGCTTCTCTCTGGGCACGAGTTCTCCTGCAGCTGTGTGCTTGTAGGATCGGGGCCTATACCAGCAGGAAAGCAAGTAAGAGTTAGAAATATTTTTGATGTGCAATGTTGTTATAGAATGTATTTGAAGATGAATAATGTAAATATAAACTGCAATAACCATGATTCAATAAAATGTGTTGGGGTGTTTGAGTGTGTCAGCATGAGCAAAAAGGGAGATGGAAAAGATCAGAGGATAAAAAATGGCAGCTTGCTTTAGATCATTGGGATGGAAGGGAAAACTCAGTAAGAAAGACAAGAAAGGGAAAAAGAAAAGGAGGACTTGTGGCACCTTAGAGATTAACACATTTATTTGAGCATAAGCTTTCATGAGCTACAGCTCATTTCATCGGATCCATGCAGTGGAAAATACAGTGAGGAGATTTTATATACACAGAGAACATGTAACAATGGGTGTGACCATACACACTGTAATGAGAGTGATCAGGTAAGGTGAGCTATTACCAGCAGAAGTGCGGGGGGGAACAAAAAACAAAAAAACGTTTTGTAGTGATAATCAAGGTGGGCCATTTCCAGCAGTTGACAAGAAGGTGTGAGGAACGGTGGGGGAAGGGGAAATAAACATGGGGAAATAGTTTTACTTTGTGTAATGACGCATCCACTCCCAGTCTTTATTCAAGCCTAATTTAATGGTGTCCAGTTTGCAAATTAATTCCAATTCAGCAGTCTCTCATTGGAGTCTGTTTTTGAAGTTTTTTTGTTGAAGAATTGCAACTTTTAGGTTTGTAATCGAGTGACCAGAGAGATTGAAGTGTTCTCCGGCTGGCTTTTAAATGTTATAATTCTTGACATCTGATTTGTGTCCATTTATTATTTTACATAGAGACTGTCCAGTTTGACTAATGTACATGGCAGAGGGGCATTGCTGGCACATGATGACATATATCACATTGGTAGATGCGGAGGTGAACGAGCCTCTGATAGTGTGGCTGATGTGATTAGGCCCTATGATGGTGTCCCCTGAATAGATATGTGGCCACAGTTGGCAACGAGCTTTGTTGCAAGGATAGGTTCCTGGGTTAGTGTTTTTGTTGTGTGGTGTGTGGTTGCTGGTGAGTATTTCTTCAGTTGCGGGGCTGTCTGTAAGCAAAGACTGGCCTGTCTCCCAAGATCTGGAAAAAAGGAAGGTAAACATTAAACTAGGATGAAGAGATATTTGAGAGAGGAAATAAAAGGGCAGACAGTAACTTAATTGCTGTAAGGTTTAATAGAAAGTTTAATGCTCAAAATTAATGGATTTGGGTATGAAAAATTGTTTTTAATAGAAAGTTAGCAAAGTAAAACCCAATTAAGCTGCTAGAAATGGGATAAGGATAGGTATAATAAACCAAAACAACACTGGGAGCATGATGTTGGTGTAAAAACAGTGGGAGTGCTTTTCTTTCTTATCCCAGTGTCTATAAATCCTGTCTGCTACCCTGGTTTTCAGTGTTGCAACCATGAAAAAGTACCTCTCACTTTTTTTATATATATATATAAAGGAAGTCATGCTATTCTGTGCTTGGCTAATTCAAGAACTTATTTTAAATATAAAATTCCATAGACTTAGTTGTTTTAGGAGGGGGGAGTAGGGTGTTGCTTTGTAACTCTAATAACTCCAGCGGCGTTCAGACCTCCAGATATTCATACTTGTGTATCACTGGACAGTGGACTCAATGACTGTTCAAAAATAACAAAAAATAAGTACTGTGCATGTCTTCTATAACATTATGAATTAAATGTCTTCAGAACATCAAAGTCACTTGCCCTCCTTCACAAGCAAAGAAGGGTTAGTCTTGATTAGTAGCTGGATGAGAGACTTCCAAAGGAGGGGAAGGCATTGCAGGAAATGACATTAACTCAGGTTGCACTTTTCCTTTGGAGTAAGAATGAATTACTTCCTGAACTTGATATTAGGACATACTGGGCTACTGCAGCTGTTGTCTTTTTGACAATGATGTAAATCCCGTGTTGGATCTCTTGTGATAAAGATTGTATTAAATTATTTGCAAGAATAAAGATATTATCCATAGCATACCAACCCTTATACTAATATGGTAACTATATTCTCCCTGCCTCAGAATCCCCCTGCACTGCACTCATTTCATACTTAAACTTTGGTTTGGTGTTGCTATGCAATGTTAAATTGCTTGCGTGTTCCATCTCAGAAGTGGATGCATTTCAGTGGAAGGTGACAGGATCCTTAAATATAGAAACGTTAATTTGTAATTTTGTAAAGCCATCGTACTGTGAGAAAAATGTTATATAAAATTCTTGCCTTGTCCTGGTCCATATCCTGTTAGCGTATGGTTCTTGTGAAAGAAACATATCCACAAAGTTATTGATACAATTAACTTAGGCTTGAATAGAGACTGGGAGTGGCTAAGTCATTATTCAAGGTAACCTATTTCCCCTTGTTTTTTCCTACCCCGCCCCCCCCCAGACGTTCTTGTTAAACCCTGGATTTGTGCTGGAAATGGCCCACCTTGATTATCATACACATTGTAAGGAGCGTGGTCACTTTAGATAAGCTATTACCAGCAGGAGAGTGGGTTTGTGTGTGTGGGGGGGTGAGAAAACCTGGATTGGTGCTGGAAATGGCCCAACTTGATTATCATACACATTGTAAGGAGAGTGATCACTTTAGATAAGCTATTACCAGCAGGAGAGTGGGGTGGGAGGAGGTATTTTTTTCATGGTTTGTGTGTATATAAAATGATCTTCTACACTTTCCACAGCATGCATCCGATGAAGTGAGCTGTAGCTCACGAAAGCTTATGCTCAAATAAATTGATTAGTTTCTAAGGTGCCACAAGTACTCCTTTTCTTTTTGCGAATACAGACTAACATGGCTGTTATTCTGAAACCATTCACAAAGTTATCATTCACACAACTCTCCATATGACAGAATGTGCATATTGCACACAATACTTTAGTCAGGGTCTGTTCCTTGAGATTATTTTCTATCACAATAGAAAGGGTTACTTTCTATTGCAAACTTCTGTATTTTACATTCTTTCCTTTCTCCTTATTTTTTCTCCCCTGCCCCATTTGTTTTGCTAAACTGCTTCCGCCACCATTTCCCTGACTAATACTATTTTCTATTCTGTATCTTCCTCATTGATAACCACCTTCTCTACCCTATTTGTCTTTTTCGCTTATATTCAGCCACAGTTTCTGCTGTTATCATGCTTTTCTTCTGTGACATCCTTGTCTGCAGCTTTCAGAGCTGGCAGTGTCCTTTTCTGTCACTATACATCTAACAATAACCATGCATTATTTGTTAACCTTTTATATTCTAAAACACATCAACCTGCCTCTTTGATTCTTCTCTCTGCTGATGGGCAGTACAATGCTGTGTGTGTTGATTCAGATCAGAATATAATTTAACAATATGAAATGCAGGTATCTTTATCTTGCTACATCAGTGCTGCTGAAATTTTGAAACATTTATGCATTGTGCATCATTAGATAAGAGGTCATCTACATTATATTAACATACACGGTAGAGGAATTCTGATTTCAACAGGCAGCAAAATGGTATTGTATTAAATTTTTACCAGAAATCAAGTCTAGGTCAGAGATTACTATACTCCGTTAAACTTCCTTGTGATTTTTATCTAATGTTGCCATTTATTTTATATAGATAAGCAAAAAACAGATTTAGCTTTCATGCAAGTTGATTCTTTGGGCATGATTCCAAGATCAGTGCTGGGTTTTTTTATGATACAAAAGCCAGCCATATGTTTTTGCTAAATTGGGTCTCAAATATAAGTTATTATATATGCCTAGTTTGAAGATTATGGAAACTGGTAGCAATGAAATAATTTAGTCTCAGCCAGTGCTAATGCAACTTGTAAATATATCTCCAGCTCTCTTTCATTAATTTCTGAACCTGCTCCTGCATTCCTTCCTGACTTCTACCTTTATTACCACAAACCTGTGATGCAGTCACTCCCTCTCTTCTAGAGACTTCTTGTGTGCCTCTGTCCTATCTTCTGCCATCCAGTTTCTGAGTGCCTTTCTACTTCTTCCTGGATGTCTAAAACTGGTCTAAAATTATACTCCTTTTCTCTCCTCCCAAATTATTCCCTTCTCACTTATCTATCATTGGTGGTAACATCACTGTCCTCTCACTACAGAAGAATCTCTGGAGGTTGTTATTTTCAACCTGTCACCTACTGCTTGCTACAATTTGCTGATGTTGCTAACCCCCCTCCCCCAACAACATCTCCATAATCTGCCCATCCCTACCACCAAGACAAAATCTGCCAAGTATCACATGTTTCATGTAACCTTCTCACTTGCACCTCTCTCTTTCTCTCTCCTGCCCATAGTCCAACTGGAGTCCTGTGTATCCAGGTGAGCAACAGGCAGGAAGCAAGGACTCCTCTACTGTGGTAACTGTTGCTCACTTGGGTCTGCTGTAGAACCTACTCTGCAGGAAGCCAGGTGGCTTCTGCCTCTACTTTTATGTTCCTTCTTGCTGTATTCAAGTCATGAATGAACAGCCAGGAGCAGAGGATGTAGTAGCAGGCAGAAGAGAGCAGCTGGTCAGGAAACAAGGTGATAAGTTCAATACTGGCCCCAGGCTTCCCTTCCCACCAACAAACATCCACCCAGCTACCCCAATCTGGCCCCCTCAGCATTCTTCCCACCACTTCCAGCTACTTGAGATTTCCCCCATCACCAAACCCCTTAGTTGACCATCCAACCATCACCTTACCTTGGTACCTACCACCACAACTTCCCCTCAGGTACCAACCAACATGCTCACCCCTCCCATGTCATCTCCCCACTACTATCATCCCCACCATGAAGCACTCACTCATAGACCCATCTTCCCCAGGCACAAACCCCCATCACCAACCTCTGTACATGCCTATGCATATTCTGTCTCTTCCTATATCCCCCATCACCAGCCTTTTCAACCCCACTTCCATTTCAACCCCCTCCCAAGATGTAAGCTCATGGGCACAGTGGCTGTGCCTTTCTATGTGTCTATAAAGCATTTGACACATTGTTAGTGTTGTACAAGTTATACATTAATAGCGATAAGTATGTGATTAAATGTACATTGTTATGCATTCATCTATTTATGGATTTGTTAACTTTCCAGGTATGTCATAAAGCCCATCTTTTGTGTCTCTTGGGTTCAGGTTATTGAGCAGGGACTAAGGGCTAGGGCAGCTATATTTATGGACAGCCCTCCTATATTATTTTGTGTGTTTTAACCTATAGAATGAACATCTATAACTTTATACATTCAAAGTAGTAACATAATAAAGAAAACGATTATTATGTGGTCATGGCTGCACCAACAATAACCACCATTTCTAGTGTAAATGCCCCCAGCTGACCTGGTGGAATACACCACTATAGTCTTAGGCTTCTGTCAAGCAAATGCGTGGTTGAAAATAGAATCCTTGCATCCCAGATGAGCAGGCAGTCACAGGGAGATAGTTCCAAAGAACAGAATCTAGCACTGAGAAGACCCTGCCTCCATTTCTCAAGAGGTCAAATAGGGGGACCAATAGCAAGAGCTGATCTAAACTTTTGTGGTGGTATATAGAGAATGAAGGAAGTAATTCTAAAAACACTGGACTTATGCACATCAGCATGTTGAATTGCACCCAGAAAAATGAGAAATCTGTGCAGTGCCAAGAGCCCAGGTGTAATGTACTCACTAACTTGCTTGACTAAGTAGGACTTAAAAGGCTTTAAGGAGCAGAATCAAAGTAATATTCTAAATGATACAGTCTGAATCTTTCTAATGCAGGCTGCTACAGTAGGTTGCATACAGTACTTCCCTTTCTATTCACATTATGTATGTTAGAGTATCTGCATCCTCTTCGGGCATTGTCCTTTATGTAGTTGATACACTTATTTGAAGTTCATTAATCATAATGCACTTTTCATTCATGAATGGTTATGCAAGAACACTTTAAAGGATTAAATGCAAGATTTTAAATAACTTAGTATAAGATGTGTCAGTCTTTTGCATCCTCCTACAGTTAAACAGTATATTTTACCTCATATTTTTGGAGTTTTTGTAGTTTGATCAAAATGTGAAGTACCATGTTACTGTTCTATTTAAAATAATATGGTAACATTTCTAATCAATGACAGCATATTTCAAACAATTCCCTTGTAACTGAGAGTAATTCTTATGTTTGAATAAATGAATAGTTCACCAAAAAATTGGCAACATTTTATAGTAATTACTGTTGCCTGTAGTCTTCAGAATTCCATCTAGTCATGTGTATTATCTTTGCTCCAGGAAGACAGCACAGAATCCCCTTGTAAGGAGCTGTGAACTGGAACCTGGGTCTGCAGAGCCTGGGATGGCTGATATTCCCACAGTGCCACCAGGAGGCAGAAATACAGTCAGGGAGCATGATAGAGAGTAGGTGCCTCAGGAAGTACCACCCAACGGTACTGACAGTACCCTGCAGCCCTCTGATTGGCCAAGTATCGTATTTAATTCCAGGGGTTGGCCCAGGAAGTTGTCTGGGCAACCACATAGATTTTGGCCTGCTCTGACTCCAGATTTTGCCATTTCTACTGATCTGCAGATTCCGGTCTCAGCTGGACTCTGACCCTGACTCTTGCCTCCTGACTCTGGCTTCATACTATCTCTGATCTTTGACCTTGGCCTGACTCTGAGCCTGATTTCTGCCTCCTGATTCCAGCGTGGCACTACATATGACCTCTGGTCTCTGACCACAGCTTGACTCTGACCCCAACTCTTGATTACTGATCCTGGCTCTTGTGATTCCTCTGACGCCAGCTCAGCAACTGCTGCCCCTGATGTGCAGACCCAAGCCCAGCTGTGACCACTAGGCAAGACCACCTAGCACTTGGTCCCTTACACCCATCATCCACTATCCTCTACAGAATATTTTGTCAGCTCTTTTTAATATCAAGTCCCAATTAAGGATTGTATTTCTTGTTTTAGGCACATTTGACATCCTTAAGGATTGGGCAATCCATCCGCTGGTGTATTCTGTAGAGATCCCTTTCCTCCCATTGGATCATCCAACACATTCTCTGCAGCTGTCACGCTGAGTACTTGAAAGCAATTATATACCTTTGCATATGTCAGATTTCTTCTGGTCACCTTTCCTTTGGTAGTCACATACTGCCCATATTCTTCTGCTTCTTCTACTGCAGAGTGTCTCCTGCTTCTTCGATTACAAACTGCCAGTCCTTCTGTTGTCTAATCTCTCTTGTTCTCTTGACACCAATTTGTTCTCTGGTTGGATCTGCAATGGTTTTACCCAAATACGATGGTCCAAGAATTCTTCTGCCTCTCTAATGCTACACAGCTCTCAATAGCTGCTCTTCAAGACCACATTTCCCCCCCTCTAATACAGATATCAACTTGCACTTCATGCATAGCAAATCTTTGGCATATCCCTTACAGGTCACAATAAATGTTCTGTTGTTATTTGTTATGCAGAGCTGTAACTGCAGAAAATGCTCCTTCTTTCCTTTGTGCAAACTGTCTCAGAAACCCCGGTTAGCATGCTCAGGTTTTCAGGTTGCAAGTGCCTTTATACACCTAGCCTCGGGTGTCATTACTACCCCTCACTTATAGAGAAGGATTAACCACTTAGAGTAGTGGTGGGAAACCTGCGGCGCGTGCATGAAGGAAGAAATAAGCTAACATTATTTTAATACAACTTGCATATTTAAAAAAATATATTAGCAATGATAGATTGTTAGTTTCCAGCATGTAACCTTTAAAATAACTGTTCATATCAAACCTGCAACTCAGCTTAGTCAAATGTGCAGCTATCTGAAAGAATGAGTGACAGTAAAGCTCTTACTCTAATGATAAAGACTAAGCTCTAAATAGGTTCTCAGTTCTCTAAAATATTAAACACGGCAGTTAGGGCATGGATAGATTATGCCTCCCAGACATGTGCGAAGAAAGACAAGGTGGAAGGGATATGGTTACATTAGGCTGCAACTTTATTAACCTAAGTCATCTGCGAACTATCCCACAATAACTTGTATGATGCAGGTCACCATTACTTCCATAATAGTTTCCACCTGTGGAGTGCTCCGATCAGCCCCCCACCCTTACAAGGGCTGTTCCCCAACCCTTTGCTGGACTCCATCACACTCCCCTCATATGAGGGGCTAGGGAAAGGGCATTGTCTTCTCACTGCACCAGACATTAGGAGCCTCAGCCCCATTTCTCAGCTTCTTTAGGGTACACCTGGCCTATACTTGTTTCCAATTCTGGTTTATCAGGGTCTTGACCCCCTATGGAATGAGTACCTCACTGGACACTTACTACGAGGAAGCACTAGCAATTAGCTTGACCATCTCTCTTCCCTCCTCATCTCCCAAATAGCTTCTCAGTTCTCTAAACTACTAAACACTTCAGTCAGGGCATGTATCAGGTGTCATCTCTTATTCTAAAATGCTGAGTTCAGTTAGTGCTTTCTTTGAGTGGTGGCCATAGATTAAGTGACAGCTTTCCTCTGAGAGGCAAAGGCTTCTTTTCCATGCCAATGTGAAATAAAGGAGCTTTACACAAGGGATAATTGATATGGTCCAGGGGAAAAGGAATCTTCCACAGCCTCTAATGCAGCCTTGTGGCTCTCATCTCTCTATCCATTTAGAACTTGTCCAATACCATAGTATTTAGACACACAGATCACTGAGAATAGCATCTTTTACATCACTTCTAGTCTTCAAATCTATGAAACTTTACTAGGTGGGATCACTCATATTGTTAATATCCAAAGGGAGTGTTGCTGAGATATTGAGCTGACATCATTACTGAAGGGAGACCTGCTTCATGTTTTATTTCCTGCCCAAATTTCCAACCTCTGTAAGCCTTGTTTAGTAGTCTTCTGTCTTCACATCTGATTCAGTACATCCCGTATTACTGTCACCTGCAAATTAAAGTAATGTGCTGGTAATCCCATTTTGCAGATCATGAAACATGATTTTAAATAATGTGTGTATTGTTCAGTGAACACTCAGTACTTAAGATGCTTGCAAGAGTTTTGGTTTACTTGGTGTCTGGTTCCCGCTGGCTGTGCATAACAACACGAGTTTCACAGTGGCCTGCCCAGACTTTCTGTCAGGGACATTCAGCCCTTAAAGGCACAGCCCCTAATATCACAATGTTCTCAGTGTAGATTTCTGTGGAACCCCACTGAGCTCCCCCAAGTGCAATACATTGACAGGTAGCAGAGGACCAATCACCAGATGTAATGACAAATAGTAATCTGTTTTCTAATGGTAATATCCACGCCAATCTAATTGTTTTAATGAATGCCATAATGTTACTTCATTTAAATTTATCTTAGGTATTTCCAAAACACCATTACCTTAGTATCTGTCTAAAAAGGTCCTTTGTTAAGGGGACTTTTGTAAAGTGCAGATTATCAGATTGATAGTTTTGTTACTGAAACGCCATAAAATTGTGCATGCTTTTAAAGCATCCCTAGGAACAGCCTATAGCTACGACAATTAAATCCTTATATTTAATGATCTGTGCATTATGTGAGGTTGTAAATTATTGGAACTATATAGAATAGAAGAGGATGAACTCTAAAGGTGACTAGACTCAAGTTCATCCTGTTCTAGTCTATTTATTTTTTATACCGTGTGCAGCGGGGTGGTTACCCGCTCTTGCCCTGTGGGGCTTAAAAGCCCTGGGAGAGAGCCGGGGCTGAGGGCAAGAGAAGCTAGGCTGATTGGGCAAATGGCCGCAGCTGGGCCTATAAAGGGGCTGCTAGGCTAACTCTTAGCCAGAGTCTCTCTCTGTATTCAAAGAGGGAAGGGCCTGGTTCCAGGGACCTGAGGGAATACCTAGATTGGAGCAGGGTTGAGGGGGAAAGGCCAGGGGAGCTCCAACCTGGAAACCCCCAGGCTGCGAGGCCTAGATTAGGGCCTATTAGGTACTGGAGTTGCAAGGGGGCAGCCCACGGATAGACAGAGGCAGCAGGTCAAAACCCCCTTGCCTGTGATGAGTGGCTGATACACTGCAGTCTGCCCCAGGGAGCGGGGCTAAACGATGACTGGCAGTAGCCAAGACTGAGGCGAGGTGGGGGTAGTGGGTGGGGGTTCCCCGGGGAGGGGAGACCCTCAGGGATTGTTGGGGGTTTACTGCCGGGGGCAGCACCCCAGTGGGAGGAGGCACCGGGTCCTGGGAGGGACTGGGGCTGGCGCTAAGGCGGATCACAAGACGGCAGAGGGCGCTCCAGAGGCTGATGAGCTAAATCCCAAGGACAACCAGCAGGAGGCGCCGCCGGGTGAGTCCGGCTCTATTACACTATGCCTATAACTTTGGCAACTGACAGTTTTTAGAATTAGAAAATTAGTCAAGGAGACTAACTTCTTCTACATATAGTTTCTACTCTGTAAGTTCCTGGAACAGGCAGATTGTGTGTGTTTGTTTGTTTTGTTGTTGTTTTTTGCATAATGTGCTTATATGTTGATCTTAGAGGAGGCCAGGTCAAAAAAGAATGTTTTGAATTAGAATGGAAGCTTCTGTTTGAATGATAGCATTTTTTTTAAAAGACATCCATTCTTGATTTTTAAAAAAACTTCCCATGATGGAAAATCCATCACATCCTGAGGTAAATTGTTTGAATGGTAAATGATCTAGTCTCCAATCCAGAATGAAACAGCAGTTCAGGTAGTAGGCAAACACTTCCTTTATGTTCTGGTTGGTCTCTTTTACCTAGAAGATGACCTGCTAGATGAACAATGACATTTGCGGCTACTGTTGCTACGTGTGTATCTAAGATCCAGTAGGGCCATCTATTTTGACAATCCAAAGAAAAAGTGTCACTGGGTGGCCATTGCAACACACCTCCTCCAAGCATGTGCTGTCATGCCCAGCCCCAGTCAGGCCAGTTCATTCTTTTCTAACAAAGGTTAATAAACATACAGAAGGCAGTCTTAAGTCAATACCTGGCCCACAGTCTTCAGGGCCACCCCTCCCAGGAGTCTCCGGGTCTCCAGCTCTCCAATTCCTGGCAACATCCTTGCCACCTCCAGCTCTGCTCCCTTCTTAGGGGCACAGCTGCAGGTT
The DNA here is from genome assembly GCF_015237465.2 of Chelonia mydas. Classification (NCBI taxonomy): domain Eukaryota; kingdom Metazoa; phylum Chordata; order Testudines; family Cheloniidae; genus Chelonia; species Chelonia mydas. Next base: position 132,077,576 of record NC_057852.1, on the reverse strand, counting down.
TGCTTCCTTGAGCCCCAACCCACTTGCTCCAGGGACCCACCATAAGAGTTTGCTCCATTCCAGTGTGACCTCTGCTGACCAGGGCTCAGCCTGCCTCCGTCCTTCCTCCTTAGCTGCCTACTAGCACCCCTTTATAGGCCCAAGTGTAGCCCAGTCCTCTTTATTTAGTTGTATGAGGCCTTCCTGCTCCAGCCCAGGGGAACTTGGCTCTGTCTATCCACAGAGACCAGCTACCCTGTGACATGAGGCAAAGAGGCCTGTATATAGAAATTGAATCCCCAAACTATGTTTTTTAGAAGTAAAATACTTGTACTCCAGTGGAATTAAAGTCTAATCTTTCACCAAAGTTGAATGACTATCAAAATGTAAAAGAGGAAGTTATAATTCTGTCTACAGCAGATCCTGTGTGCCACTTAGGACTAAACCAAGAATTGTCTCTTCCCTTGTGGGTTTCAGGACTTCCTGCTCCAAGAAGCAGTCATGCATGATGGCTAGAAATTTTATCTCTGCTGCCTGTTCTGAGGTGACATGTTCTCAATCAGTATGCTGAAAATTGAAATCCCCCATTATTATTTGGTTTTCTGTTTTTTAGTCTCTTTAATCTTCCTGAGCATATCACAATCACCATCCTACTCAAGTGGTCAGTAGTGTATTCCTACTGCTGAACTATTATTATTGAAGCATGGAATTTCTATCAGAGTCTGTGTTACAGTTTGGTTCATTTAAGGTCTTTACTATATTTGACTCTATGCTTTCTTTTACATATAGTGCCAATACCTCACCAGTGTGACCTATTGCGTCATTCTTATGTATTTTTGTACCCTGGTATTACTGTGTGCCATTGATTATTGTCTTTCCATCCAGTGTCTGTGATGCCTATTATATCAATATCCTTGTTTAATACCAGGCACTCAAAGTTCACCCATCTTAGCATTTAGAATTTTGCATTTGTATACAAGTACTTATAAAATTTGTCACTCTTTAGTTGTCTGTCTTCATGTGATATAACTGACTATAACTGGTGGAATCTCCATCCTTAGAAGTTTTTAAGGCCTGGCTTGACAAAGCCCTGGCTGGGATGATTGAGTTGGGGTTGGTCCTGCTTTGAGCAGGGGGTTGGACTAGGTGACCTCCTGAGGTCTCTTCCAACCCTGATATTCTATGACTCTATGATTGCATGACTATGACTCTCTTTTTTTTTTGTTTGTTTGACTGTTTTCTTCAGTTCCTACCTGAACTTAACCTCCATCCTCTCCTCTTTACTGGAATAGTGAATGTATGCTTTAATAAATCCTCGCCTAACTGATGTGCCTGTCCAAACCATGTGCTCCTCCGCACCTGTTGGCTTTCTCCCAGCTCTTAGTTTAAAAACTCCTCTACCACTTTTTTAATTTTACATGGCGGCAATCTGATTCTGTTTTAGTTTAGGTGGAGACCATCCTCTATAGGCTTCTCCATCACAAACCCAACTATCTATATTTCTAATAATTGAAACCAGCATCACTTTTACCTGTCTGTTTCTAATAACAGGGATCCCCTCCCTCAAAGAGGTATCCTCAGTGCGAAAAGAAATCATGATTTAATCTGGAGGTAGGGTCCCAACTATGCGATCGTTTCGCTCCACTCCACCTTAATGTTCTCTTTTCTTGAGACTTTAATCTTCCTCAGTAGCACAGAGGCTGTCAGACTTGTGGGGGTGGGACCTCTCTACTTTGTCCCAGAAAGTCTTTTGTATGTTTCTCTCTGTCTCCCTTATCTCTTCCAGTTGAGACGCTCTGGTTTCCAGAGCCCGTATGAGGTCTCTGAGGGCTATGAGCTGCTTGCATTGAATGCGCACATATGCCATTTGCCCAAAAGGCAGGTAATTATGCATGGAGCATCCAGTGCCATAAACTTGGTAGCCTCCCGCTCTGATGCTGGACTTTTGCCTGTGTTATTTTAGCTCTTACTGGATTATTTTTGTTTGTTTTTTTGTTTTGAGGGGGAGTTTATTGGCCTAAATTTAGAGACTGTTTATTAGTTGTATCTGGCTCTCATGCTCCCTGTCTAAACTCCCCCACAAAACTCCCCTGTTTGCTGCTCCTGTTCACTAGCTCCTCTGGTCACTTAGGAGCTGACTTTTCAACCTGGTTCTCCCTGACATAGCAACACTGCCTTGTCATGCTAATTTAAATATAAGACAAAATATTTAATTTGTACTTTGGAACCGGACACTTTGGTACAGAAATCTCTACTACAGATCCAGTTAAACTTCATTTGAATATTAAGTGTTCTGTTGTGATAATTTTAATTACTGTTTGTTTAATAGAAGGTTAAAAAAAGATTTTTAGGAGCGTGTTTTCAATTGTATTAAGCAAGCTGAGATCTCTATATATACCAAACCCTGGACCTTGATTAACACTGTTTAATGTTGCACAGTGACTGGATTATGTTAACCTTTGACTAGTATATTCCATCTAAATTAATACAACAATTCACAACTAAATAACTGGAACATTCTTTTAAATCTAGATATGTCATTGCTGACAGTCTTTGGAATAAAGCATTATGAAGATTCATAAGTAGTAGTAACTCATTCAAGTATCCTCTCACTTTCCTGCTGTTGGACAAATGGGTTTTGCAAGTTTAAAATCCTTCCTCATACTAAGCCAAACCTTGCATTAAAATGCCCTTGGAAATCCTGCACTTTCCTGTACGGGGAAAATCCCACTTCCCATCCCACAACTAGCTTTGGAGGAACCTGAAGGCAGTGGAGCCAATGTTGTTCTGCTGCACACATGAGATAAGATGTTTGGAATTCCACCCAGGATGTAGTCGGAAACCCATATGTGCTGTAGTTGCCAATTCCCAAGACCAATGCATGAGAGGATCATTTGGGGTTTGGGAGGGAGTGTATTGCCTACACTCAGGTTTCTGCAGATGGATTAAAAGCAGGGACTTAAATGTCAAACCAGACGAAAGATGTCTCGAGGGGTACCTAAAAAAGGTAATAATTTTGTTTAGAAGTTGGCTGTGCCTTCTTTCTTTCACTGTTTCCTCATCTATAAAATGAGTATAGTACTTACTGTAACTAATTTATTGCACAGGAATACTGTGAAGCTTAATTGTAAGTCTGTGTTTCGCTTGTGATTGCCAGTTTGGCTGTGTAGCCACACAGCAACCGCTACTACCTCAGGACGGAAAGGGGGGCAATCATCCAGTTACCAGCAGCTTTCCTTTAAAGACGGATATGTGGTCATTTTGTGTTATGAGTATTTGTGATTCATCTTAGGATGATGTCATATTTGGAAATGGGAGAGGGAAGATCCCATAGGAGGATTTTTCATAAGGTGAAATTTCTTGAATCTCTTTGGTTCAGAAATATTGTCCACAGCATTAATGCAGCTTAGTAGTTTTCTTTCATATAGTTCATTCTGCTTGATAGGCAGTATAAGCTGTTAACTGTCATTTTGCTTCCTGAGAGTTAGTTTTGTTCTCTCTTTTTACTCTTACAAACAATTGTTATGAGTCTCTGTTATGAGTTTTGGCAGTTTTTTTGAGATCTAACAAACTCTGTCTTTGTTAGTCTGGCTGCAAAATAGAGACAGTAAGAGAAATAAGCTATTGGAATCTTCATGTATGCGCTTAGACTATACATTCGTTACCTTAACACCCTAGGTGCTTAGCACACAAATTACACTAAGAATAATTAGGCCTAACCGTAAAGGAAGGAGGTCCCAGTGGGAATTCTCCAATGAGAATACCAAGCCTCTCCTGCACATTGTTTGTATTGTCTTCTGGGGAATTTTGTCTTCAGAGGTTTCTTTGAATGCTGTTTTAGTGGTCATAAAGACAATGGAAGTAAGGTTTGACTGCACATTAGGAACATTCGCACATGAGTTTGTACACTGGAGATAAAGTTGGGGCAAACTGAAAATCTTTTAGCAATAGTGGATGATGCATGTTAAGATAAAATATGATCTTAAATCCTATTAATTCCCTTTTTACTACAGTATTTAAAAATGTTGTGAAAGTTATAGATTATGGAAAACCAAGTCACAAGTACTGTAGATATAGCAGGTTTCAGAGTAGCAGCCATGTTAGTCTGTGTTCGCAAAAAGAACGGGAGTACTTGTGGCACCTTAGAGACTAACAAATTTATTTGAGCATAAGCTTTTGTGGGCTACAGCCCACTTCACTGAATGCATAGAATGGAACATATCGTAAGTAGATATATACACACGCACACATACATACGGAGAACATGAAAAGGTGGAAGTAGTCATACCAACTGTAGGAGGGTAATTAATTAGGATGAGCTATTATCAACAGGAGGAAAAAAAAACTTTTGTAGTGATAATCAGGATGGCCCATTTAGACAGTTGACAAGAAGGTGTGAGGATACTTAACATGGGGAAATAGATTCAATATGTGTAATGACCCAGCCACTCCCAGTCTCTCTATTCAAACCCAAGTTAATGGTATCTAGCTTGCATATTAATTCAAGCTCAGCAGTTGCTCCTTGGAGTCTGTTTCTGAAGCTTTTCTGTTGCAGAATTGCCACCCTTAAATCTTTTACTGAGTGGCCAGAGAGGTTGAAGTGTTCTCCTACCGGTTTTTGAATGTTATGATTCCTGATGTCAGATTTGTGTCCATTTAGTCTTTTGCATAGAGACTGTCCGGTTTGGCCAATGTACATGGCAGAGGGGCATTGCTGGCACATGATGGCATATATCACATTGGTAGATGTGCAGGTGAACGAGCGCCTGATGGTGTGACTAATGTGATTAGGTCCTATGATGGTGTCACTTGAATAAATATGTGGACAGAGTTGGCATCGGGCTTTGTTGCAAGGATAGTTCCTGGGTTAGTGTTTTTGTTGTGTGGTGTGTGGTTGCTGGTGAGTATTTGCTTCAGGTTGGGGGACTATCTGTAAGCGAGGACTGGCCTGTCTCCCAAGATCTGTGAGAGTGAGGGATCATTTTTCAGGATAGGTTGTAGATCCTTGATGAGCTGGAGAGGTTTTAGTTGGGGCTGAAGGTGATTGCTAGTGGCGTTGTGTTATTTTCCTTGTGGGGCCTGTCCTCTAGTAGGTGACTTCTGGGTACTCTTCTGGCTCTGTCAATCTGTTTCTTCACTTCAGCAGGTGGGTATTGTAATTTTAAGAATGCTTGATAGAGATCTTGCAGGTGTTTGTCTCTGTCTTATGGATTGGAGCAAATGTGGTTGTATCTTAGAGCTTGGCTGTAGACAGTGGATTGTGTGATGTGTCCTGGATGGAAGCTGTAGGCATGTAGGTAAGTATAGCAGTCAGTAGGTTTCCAGTATAGGGTGGTGTTTATGTGACCATCGTTTATTAGCACAATTGTGTTCGCTTGTGTGGATTGGTCTAGGCTGAGGTTGATGGTGGGATGGAAATTGTTGAAATCATGGTGGAATTCCTCAAGGGCTTCTTTTCCATGGATCCAGATGATGAAGATGTCATCAATGTAGCGCAAGTAGAGTAGGGGCGTTAGGGCACAAGAGCTAAGGAAGCGTTGTTCTAAGTCAACCATAAAAATGTTGGCACACTGTGGGGCCATGCGGGTACACACAGCAGTGCTGCTGACTTGAAGTTATATATTGTCCCCAAATGTGAAATAGTTGTGGGTGCAGACAAAGTCACAAAGGTCACGAAAGCTTGTGTTCAAATGAATTTGATAGTCTCTAAGGTGCCACAAGTACTCCTGTTCTTTTTGTAGATATAGCAGGATATTTGGGATTCAGATGGATAATAGTGAATTCAAAAAGGCAACTAGAATATGGCATTTGACTTCATCTCTTGCTGAGTTAGGGGATGATTCTTTTCACCGAGTGCAGTTACAATATGGTTCCAGTTTGCGGTATAGATGGGGCCTTAACAATGTTCCATAAATGGACTCAGTTACTTTTAAACACTCTGAGAGCCTTAAAAATTGTCAACTGTTGGTTTTGGTTTTAGAGAGGGCCACAGATCAGTAATCTCAGCAATGAATTTTTCTTTATAATTGCACTTACTTTCAGAATGTCCTTTTGCTCTCATTGCCTGAATTGGGAAGATGGTATGTTCTGATTTTTCTCCTTGTTTTCCAGTTGACAGCAATGAGCAGTTTTTCATAAGTGTTGTCATTGCTCTTGATGGCAATTCATGATATCATGACAAATTTTTGCAGATTGGACAGCTTGTTCAAATATATTTTTTAAAGCCCTCTCACCAGCAAACGGCTCTTCTGAAAACTCTTTATTTGACACTGCTTTGATCCAATCCATTTTAAGCCTTGAAACAGATCCCCAACTTGAGTACTGCTTTATATTCAAATTAGCATTGCAAGAGACTTTTAATTACACATTCTTTTGAATGATCATACAAAATTAGGATCCATTGAAATCAATGAGCATTTTCATGTAAGTGTAAAATTATTCATGTTCATAAGTGTTTACAGAAATAGATCTTTTAACCAGGAAATAGCATCTCCCTGACTGTACGTGTGTGGGATCATGTACTTTTTCTCCACCCCACTATGCCAGTGTCCTCCATTCTTCTTTGAGTAGTTGTATATGTCCATTCCCCAAGATGAGTGCTCCCCTCATGCATTGGTACCAGAGGTAGGGTCAGCTACTCCTGTGCCCTAGTGTTTCTTGTGCTCCAAGCCAAAGGTATAAAGGTCAGAAACACATCACCCATCCTTCAGTTTCTTCTTACCATTGGTGGTGTTCATTCCTTTAACAAACATGCCATTTTTAGTTGTTAGCTGGTTAATGGCACTCACTTTTTGGTCCTTGAACCTCTTTTTCTTTTCTTCACCAATTGTCCACATTCAGTGGACTCTGGGGGAGCCTGTGCCAACATCCCCTGGCTACAAAACCTTCTCTGGGTTGTAGCTCATAGAACTAGATTAAAGCTATTTTATGTTGCATGAACACAAGACACCTACAGCCCTACCCTCTGTAAGATATTTAACTTAAGTAGTTATCATAAGGCTTTGAGGCCTATGAGCCTTAGCATAAGCAAGTTACCCAGCAATGACCCTGACTTACTGGGGAACTGGGAATATCACATTTAGGGGATTTTTGTATAGAATGAAACCAGGTAACTGCAGGAATATGAACTGATACCAGATTTTGGATATTTTAGGATAGGAGCATCTGCAAAAGTATAACCACAACTTGTGCTGGCAATGAATTGACATATGTGATATAGAGTTGAGATCATTAATATACTACCCTATAGGTTAAGGGCACCTCATAATTATTAGGGTGAGGAAGTTACTTATGGACAAAGGAGACCAGGTATCCATATGAATATTCATGACAGTCACCAGGCCCTATAATTGGCCAAACCACCATGTAAGCTTTGAGATCTTGACCATCAGACTCGCTTAAAATGCTGGAGTTAGGATAGGATCCTCGCGCAACACCAACTGTCTCCCACCAACCACTACGTTTACATGATAAGGCTGTGAGTATATGTTAGAGATAGTGCTGGATACCGTCTTCATTCTTCACTACAGCTATATTCTCATTTGGGTTGGAACATTTGAATTTTTACTAATTATGCTAATAAGAGTATTTAAAGCTTTGCTTCACCCTCAGCAAGAGTGTCGCTGTGCATGCCAAGGTTTCCTACCAGACATAGAATTTAATTTTGTTGTGCCTGCTTCTGCCACTGGAACCTTTTAAACCTTAGAATTGTAATCAGTGACTAATTGGAAATTCTTAAAAAATCAATATAATCAATAACCAGTCAATGAATCATGCATCAGGGTATCACAAACCAATGCCTGTCAGTGTCCCACACTCTTACTGCCTGAAGTTCTTGGGTGAGGGTCATATTAGGCACAGGTTTTTGATTTGCTGGGCCTTCAAGACAAGAAATAAGATGCAGAGAGAAGAACGCCTCAGGTATATCTTCATGGACGCCGCTCTTCTGTGTCCAGCAGTACTCCCCCCACCCCCGCCCCCCAGCCCTACCTGGGGATAGAGCCAGGAGGAGAGCCTCTCTGCCAGGACAGTCTCAAAGAGGTATAAGTGCATGGAGCACCCTTGGCCGCCGAAGCCAAAGAAGAGGTTGATTTGTATATCCTCAAAGTACTTGGCACTCGTCAACTGCAAAGTTAGCTGCTCTAGTACCAAAGATAGAGCACCCCCTTTGGCCTGCTGCTCCATGGTACCTCATCCTAGTGGCTCGACCAGGCTAGAGCCAGTGACTCTAGTTCCCATGTTGGGACCATCGAGCCTGGCTACTTCCTTGGCACGCATGCTGAACTGTTGCCTCAGGCTCACAGTGGAGCAAAGCCCATTTCAGTACCGGTTGCCTCAGAAGCATACACAGCTGTGCAGGATCTGCTGAGCCTCTCTGTACTGCTCTTGGTGATTATTCAGGTTGATAGTACCTTGTCAGGCTTGTCACATGTGGTGCCCATGTGTTTTTCAATGTTGGGATCTGCAACAGTGCCTGTGGCTTCAGGTCTGGCAGCACTTCCAGCAATCTCGGTGCCAGCTCTGAGTTCAATGGTAACCACTCTGCCACAAGGCACAGTAGTGATATCTAGGAAGCCCATGGTGTTGGCTCCGGAACTACAGGCCCATGTAGATCATGGTCCCAATGTCTTGTTGTGCCATCTGGTACTGCTCCATCCTGGCTTTTGGAGTACTATATTCCTCAGAGTCTGAAAGGGGTTCCTAAGTCTCCTACTCCAAAGTCAATACCAGGCAACCACTACACTGAAGGATGAAGTTTCTCCATGAGGTAACAATCTACTGCTCAGTGTCGGTACTGAGCTTCTGCGGTGTGAAGAACAGTGGCACCGCCTGTTGCCGGCTTCAGACAGACCTCCAGTATCAACAGTGCAAGACCAGCCTCAGGAGGGTTCTAACCTGCCTCCTCTGAACACCTAGTCCTCTTCGCCACATAAGGCCCTTGTACCAGAGTCTTTTCTGGTACCAGATGATTTTGAATCTTGTCAGGATCTCCTAAAAAGGATGGCTATATCTGTGGGAATACAGATGGAGCTTGTGGAGGAAAATCCGCACAATCTCATGGACATATTATACCTCGCTATGTCAGGGAAGGTTGCTCTCCCTAGAAAGAGGCAATTATGCCGCCTATAAAAGCCTTAGGGCAAACTCCCACATCCCTAATACTGGTAGCACTGTGCATGGAACACAAATACCAAATTCCTTCACAAGAGTGCAATTTTTATCAGCACACCCCACTAGGCGCCCTGGGGGCAGGGGCAGTGGCTGTAAACGAATGACACAGCCAAAGTAGAGCGAAAGCTACTCCCAAAGACAAAGATGCCCCCCACCCCCAATGATATTTTTGGCAGAGAGATATATTCAGCTGCAGGGTTACCACTGTGCACAGTGAATCATTAAGCCCTTTTGCCCTGTTATGATTATTCCACTTGGGCTGAGTTGATCAAATTCCTCTCCAAGCTGCCAGAAGACTCCATGGTTCTTGTTTCAAGGCCTTTCACAATTGAACTCCTGCCTATATCTTTGCAATAATCTCTTTTCCATCTCCTGGCTTTATCATACTTCCTCTCCACCCAAAGTATATGAAAAGCCATTCCCTTCATCTCCTTCCATACTTACCTCCATACCTTCATCCACCATTGCCTTAATCCTTTTCTCCAAGTGCTGTCTTAAAACATTATTTTCCCCACAATGCCTACAAATAAGGCTACATTTTAGTCATGGGTATCTTTAGTAAAAGCCATGGACAGGTCACTGACAGTAAATTAAAATTAATGGCACATGATCTGTCCATGTGTCAAGGCTGATTCCCCACTCTGGCACTTCGAGTGCAGAAGGTGGGGGCCTGCAAGGATTTTAAGAATTAATACCTGCCACTCCAGGCTTGTATTAAACCCCTAAGGTTATAGCTTTTCTCTGACCTTGGCATCGTAAATGCTGCCACCACCCAAGTGAAAAACTTCCTCTTGCAGATCCTGGGAAAATTCACTTGGGAAGTTTTCCCTGAGGCCGCTTGGCTTTTCCACCCCTCCCTCGGGGAAGCCGAGAAAGAAAACAAATGAAAGGGAAACCCAGCTGTTGCCACCAGCTAATTGAAAAACATATGCACAGACCTTTCAAGACACAAAACCAATCAGGTTTTTTAAAAAGGTAAATTTTATTTAAAAAGAAGAAAGAGAACTCATCTGGAAAATCAGACTCTTCCTAGATGTTATAGAGCAACTGAAAAAGGGTTAAACACCAGGAATGGCTCCCTGGGGTCCAGCTTAACATTACAAAAGAAAACAAAAATACCCAAGCTTAGCACAGAGGAAATCCACAAGCCAAAATAAAGAAATAAACATTCCCTGTCCCAATGAATCCTTCTAGGTATGGAAGATGATTTTTCATACCTGGTTCAAACTTTACACAGCATTCCGGCTGCCCCTGTCTCTTCCGCCAAGAGAGAGCAACCCAGAGACAAAGGGAAAACTTTTTTTCCCATTTTAAAAAGTTCTAGCCTTCCCATTGGCTTTTTTGGTCAGGTGCCTACTCCCTTTTCTTTACCTTAAGGGACTCTTTAACCCTTTACAAGTAAAGCAAGTAGCCACCAAGAGGGACTTTATAGCTAACTGGCTGGCTGGGTGTCCATAAAAGGGAGCTACCCCCACCCTTTCACTTATCACACCATGAGTTTTACTATATACTCCTGATGAAAATTTGGGAGGGGGTGGGCAGTGGGTGCTGGTGAGGTGGCCCGGGGGGCACTGCTGGTACTCAGGGGTGGCACAGCCCAGGGGGTCGCTGCGGGTGGTTGGGGAGCATGGGCGCCGCAGATGCTGGGGGGGGCACCGTGGGTGCTAAGAGGGGGTGGGGGATTGGTGGGGCTGGGGCAGGTTCTCTACCTGGCTCCTGGGAAGCAGCAACCTCCAGCTCCTAGCTCCACGTGCTGCTTCTGCTCCACCCCAAGCCCCGGTTCTGCAGCTCCCATTGGCTGGGAACCATGGGCAATGGGAGCTGTGGGGGCAGTGCCTACAGGCAGAGAGACAGCATGTGGAGCTAGGAGCTGAGGAAGGGGAGTTCCTGTCGCCCTTCCAGGGAGCGCCCCCCCAGGTAAGCACCGCCCTCTACCTCACCCCCCAGCCCCGAGCCCCCACCCCCATAATCCTGCTGTTGGGGGTTGGGGGGGGAAAGACTGCCCCAGCAGCAGCCACTGCAACTGGCCCAGGGGCTGCCCGAGCTGCTCAGGTGCCTCCTCAGCCAGCCGCATGGGCTGCTGCAGAAGTCACGGAGGTCACGAAAAGTCACGGAATCTGTGACCTCCATGACAAACACAGAGCCTTACCTATGAACTCTCATCCTTCATTCTAAAAGATTTAGTCTTTGTAGAGAGACAAGGCGGGTGAGGTAACATAATTTGTTGGACAAACATCTGTTGGTGAAAGAGACAATCTTTTGAACTCCACAGAACTCTTCTTCAGATCTGGTTTCAGTAGTCTGTTAAGCACCTTGAACACTTCTGGCACAATAATAATAATAATAATAAATATATAATAAGGGATGTTATTACATTATCCAGACACTAAACAAAATAAAAAATGATTGATGGATAACATGGTTGAAGTTTAACAAATAATAACAAATACCATAAATACTATACATCCTGTAAGCAGAGGACTTTGTCCTCCATGCTTTAAGTCTCTAACAAGTAGCTTAAAGAGAGAGTTCTGTCAAGTCCATTGGGAGAAGTGTCTTAAGTGAAACAAGTGTAGATTGGGGTGGGGGGAGGGAGTGGGGAGGACTGGAGAAGTGGGTTCATTAGAGGGCTGAATATACAGGTAATTGTAATGGCATGAGAACTCTATCAACAGGGTTGATAGCTGTGGGGAGAAGATCAGATCAGGATCTCTGTCCATATGAATGAGGCATGGGGACCCGGAACAAATGAGTGGTAGAAACTTGGGAGATAGTTGGAGTGGGAGCTGGTCAAGAAATAATGTAGAAATGGGAGGGAAAGTTGGGAGCAGAGAGAGAGTGGATTGGTGAGTCTGCACAGAAGGTGGTGATTTACATGATAGTAGGATAGGAGCCCTTCACAGGGGAAAGATAGCTACAATGGGAGTAGATTAGAAAGTCTGTTTATGGAAGGAAATTTTGCATATTTCGGTTGGAGTCAACGTAATGAATCTCTGACTCTGTCCATCCGCATAAAAGGAGGTGAGTTTTTTATGTTTCCTACAGCTCTCCAATAACAGCTTCTCTAACCTTATGGTGAATATCTCTGCAGGTGACTATTCAACAGTTTGTCTTGGTATCTTATTCCTCTAATTCTGCAGCAGGGGGCTGCAATAGAAACAGAAGAGATTTATACAATGGGAGAAAAACAGTAAGGAGTGTAGTCTGTGTAGAGAAGGTTGCTGCGTAGTCTGCCAAATACATAGCTACTTCCTGTGTAGCTTGTTGTATTTGACCTGATCATCCCAGGTTATTTTGAGATTCTAAAACACTTTGCACAGAACCCCTCTCTTCAGCAACCTACTCCAAAATCAAAACCAAAACCAAAAACTAAATTCCTTTCTGGCTAGCAACAGTTAATTTGTTCAGGGAATTGTTTGTTTTTCTGGATGGTATAAAAGTAAAACATTTTGTGTAATCAAAATTATTTTATTGTATTGTAGGTGAAACAATGAGAATTGCCTCTTCAGAGTTTGCTGATGATCCATGTTCCTCCGTGAAACGAGGCACCATGGTGCGGGCTGCTCGGGCCTTGCTGTCGGCTGTTACTCGCTTACTCATCCTGGCTGATATGGCTGATGTCATGAGGCTTTTGTCCCACCTGAAAATTGTATGACTTTTTAAAATTTTCTACACTGTTTTCTTCATTTAAGATGTGTTGAAATTATAAACAAAAGTCCAAGTTTTCTATTGTCTTTATAGTTGCTGTTCTTGTGGAAGCACTAAAGTGGAACTAGAATATAATACATTTCTACTTTTTAGACCCTTATATGTTCAATCTAAATGAATTAATGTGTTGGAGTTAAAATCAGCATCACTAGGTACTTCTGATAGATTGTACTTGTACTGCTGTTGTGTACCATGCTGGACTAAAAGCCACATTTAAATCACAGTGAAGCTCATGCCAGTGGTTTAATAATCCACAGTAGTTGTAGAGTATTGCTATCTTGTGGCAGAATTTAAGTACTACAGTTTTGTTGTGCCGTGTAAGTTAGGTGCTTCTCTATGACTACTGAATGTATCACAGGGGAGGAACATTGATTGGGATTAGAAGCAGGGTAAGTGTCTAATTAGTATTCAAAAATGAAAAAAAAATAGCAGAGAGGACATGTACATTTGCAAATGAATTGCTGTAGATTTATACTCTGCTTTTGATGCTGTCTATCTACCTGTCTGTAAAAGCATACAGTGTTTTGTAATTGTCACTACCCAGCTTAATGATTGATTTTTCTCTTGGTCTTTATCACATGGCCAGTTTTTGCTAATCTGAAGGAGGGAGAAGAAAAAGGAGGTGGGAAACCAACCACTGCCCTAGGTGTAAAAATGCATATACATAATGTTTAAAACCTTGTTTATTTTATTGATAGATGGCCCAAAAGGTACTCCCGCACACCTATTTTGGTAAATTTTAGATATTGTTCTCTTGCAGAGATATGAGAACCTTTAGCCTGGAATGAGATTGTAGAAACAAATTTTAATCCTTTGAAAACAGACTCTACAATGAAAAATGGCAAACGCTTTTCTGTACAAATGCTAGAAAGCACTGCCCTAAAGAATGCAGTGCTATTGTAGTAAAATGTCAGCACACTGTCCCGTGATTACATGCTGTGTAAGCAGTGTGACTCTCGAATATGCCTTCATTTTTTCAACTTAATAATGAACAACATTCTAATTCAGATAATGCTTTGTCAGTAGAGACTTTCTAACTCTTAATTTTAGCAGTAAGAGAACTCCTATGTGTACGCGACAGTTCAAATTCTTATTCAGACCATTTCAAAGGTGAAGAGATCATTTGTTCTTGTATCTGAGCAGAAGCCAGAATTTTTTGACTTTCTGTGTTGATAAATTCCTTTGTTGGAAGTAGTATGATACACTGCTTAGAGTAGCATTCTCCAAATTATCTTTTGTAAGTGGGCGCTGTTTAGTAATGTTCTCATATCATTTTTGTCTCTGTGGATTCTCAAGGCAGCATACATCAACATAGTCTGTAGCTTTTGCAAATCATCCAAGAAATTATTTCAAAGAACCTTCAGCGTTATTTTTATGTATTTTTGTCTCCTGTGCTTTTTGTTAAGTGTGTTTAAGCACTTGAAAGTTTAACTTTGCATTTGATCATTTTGCATTATTTACAGCTTTAAAAGAACACTAGTTATTTTTACTTTCCAAGAGAGCAGGGCAATGCAAATATTTGCATCTTATTATTATTTTATATTATTTTTGAGACCAAGGTAGCTTTAGCCACTTTTTGGCATTAAAAGGCCAAAGATTGATGGTAGTTGTCACATATGGAACAGCATTAATATTAACTTGCAACTAATGTACAAAGACCGATTTACAGTATGTAATTTTCACTTCAGGTACTCTGAAAATTAATGAATTAAAATCACTTTGCATTGTCAGAGTTATAAGAGGTGATTTATCCAACAGGCACCCTAAAATGTACTAATATCAGTTCTAATTTAAATCATGTCAAGGCAGTGAGTTGCACTTCAGTCTTTATGGAGAGAAGTGCATTTTAATCAATTTGTGAATGTACGTAGGTGCTCTTCAGAAAGATTGTTAATCACTTCATCGTATCATTTACTGTTAGCATTAATATTAAAATGTGTATGTAAATACCTATATATTTATAATCACTGTTTAATCGTAACAATATATTCATATTCATTTAAACATATTTATTTGAAGAACAAGTATATTCTCAAATGTGACTTTGTGAAAAATATCAGTTTAGGAATCCATATTCAAAGACTTTCAATAGCTTCCATATACAATTTTCTCATTTTAAAATTTCACTTCTACCCCTACAATCTCAGCCCAAGACTTGAAAGTCATATTGCATTATTTGTTACTTGCATGTCATTGCCAATCCTGCATATTTTTCATTCTCAACTTACTTAGTTCTGCTGATAATATATGAGCATAAGTAAAATCTAGTTATCTTTCCCTGAGATATATTGACTCTTAAATAGTAGTTAGAGTTAAAAAAGTAGCACAATCTTATTAAGAACTACAATGACCCCATAAAGTTAATTGAAATTGGCCTTATCTTTTTTTATTTTATAAATCCATTTGTTTTCTCCACTTTACTTCATTGGGCCATTGTAGGTCTTACTGAACGTGGAAACTGGAGCTGTTTGCAATGTCAGATGGAACTGCGCCTCCCAGACATTTCTGGGGAAGAGAAACAAATTCCTTTCTCATAAGTAAATTGGATGCCACACTGGGTTTAAAATGAAGTCCTTCTCATTATTGTTTTGTACATCCCGTTACTTCCCCTTCCCACTCACCCACTTAAATTGTGCCATGATTTTATCAGGCTTTAAAGACGTTGGTTTTAGCTTGAGCAGTTTCAGTTGAATAAACACTGAGCTAAGATCAAAAATAGGTGGGAAAAGGTAAGATGGTAATTGGAATCATGCCAATTTAAGGTCCAATATCTTGTGACTCACTGTCTCTTGAAATAACTGATATATATTGTGACAAAGTTCCTCCTCTGCCTTGGTGGGTCTTCTGCTTTTTGGCAGATTTGCTCGCCTCAGAGATTCATGGCAGCCCTCAGTTTGGCCACTTTCATGGCTCAGATCAGCTGGTCACTCAGCTAACCTCATCACTGGCCAGCATGGGGAAAAGGAAGAAGAACAATCCTCACAGTCTCTGCTGATCCACCAAGTAGGTTGGGGAACAGACCAGAGACCTTCCCTTCTGGTGGAACACACAGTCCAGGTCAACGCCTCCTGTGTCTGATCAGGAGTTGGGAGGTTTTGGGGGGAACCCAGGCCTGCCCTCTACTCTGGGTTCCAGCCCAGGGCCCTGTGGATTGCAGCTGTCTAGAGTGTCTCCTGTAACAGCTGCATGCAGCTACATCGCCCTGGGGTACTTCCCCATGGCCTCCTCCCACCACCTTCTTTATCCTCACCACAGGACCTTACTCCTGGTATCTGATAATGTTTGTACTCCTCAGTCCTCCAGCAGTATGCTTTCCCACTCTCAGCTGCTAGTGCCTCTTGCTTCCAGCTCTTCTCACACACACCTCACTGACTGAAGTGAGGTCCTTTTTAAACCAGGAGCCCTGATTAGCCTTAATTGATTCTAGCAGCTTCCCAATTGGCTCTAGGTGTCCTAATTAGCCTGCCTGCCTTATTTGGTTCTAGCAAGTTCCTGAGTGTTCTGGAATAGTCCCTGTTATCTTACCTAGGGAAAAGGGACCTGCTTAATCTGGGACTAATGTATCTACCTTTGACCAATTCTCAGCTTTGCATCCCTACATTACTTTGTATCCTTGATGTCCTTGATGTTTGGCGGATATTGAACAGTGATATAGTCACCTATCCCTTGGGCCATACAAATTAGGCTAATTAACAGATAGACCAAGGTGCTTTCAGCATTGCAGCATCCTGGGCCACTCAAGACAATCAGAAGATTTGTTGCATAAGAAGATTTTTTATAGTAACTTTTCTGGCCATAACCATGTTTCAATAAAATAAAATAAATAAAAATAGTTACTGAGCTATAACAAAGGTATAACTTACATAGCTCAAGGTATTGTAGAAATAATACATGTAGGCCCTTTTGTCCCAAAGGATCTTAAATAGCTTTACAAAGTAGGCACAGAGATCAAATGTATTGTTTCTTACAGTTCCCAATAAGGATGATGCAATAGGGGCTTTATTGGAAGGGAGAAATGCCTGATGAGGTGATGCAGAAATAACTCAAATATTTGGAATTATAACAGTTTATCTATCAGCTGCTTGTAACCTAGTTGTTCTGATTTGGCCAGTAATAATTGTTGAGTTGAATTGAATTGTAATGCTGCACTCCAACCCAAACCTATGCCTAGATCTTACTTGGTAAATGTCAGACACCATCCACATGCCCAAAAGGAGTTTGTACGGATCTGGGGAACTTCATATGGAGAGAGGGCCAGCAAGTGGGGTGTGGGGCTAGGGTGTTATATGCACATTTTCATGTTCCCCTGGCAAACAGTGGTGAATCTGCTCTCCCCTTTAACAGAACAGGATTACAGTATGCAAGGGGAGACCTTGGCAATTGCCAGGGAGACAGAGTGGGAAACAGAATGGCACAGGTTCTATGAGCCAGACCCTCTGCTCGTTACATTGGAGGCAATCTCCCACCCATCCTGATGGAATGATCCAAGAAAACATCACTTCCTAGATAGGATTCCACCCTGTGGAGGCAAACTGGCTCTGTGTTACTTTACTGGAGCTATTATTCTTCTGAAAATAGAAATAAAACATTGTTAAATAAAATATTTAAGATTTCACCTGAAATGTAAAGATAAATAATATTAATGAATTACAATCAATTCACACCAATGGCTAATGACCTATTATGTGCTTTCTAAATGTACTTTGTTTTTTTAATAAAGATTTTCAAAAATATGTGCTCAGACTTATTTAGGCACCTAAATACGTTGCCTGATTTTAAATGTGAAGAATACCCAGCAGCTCTCATTGATTTAAAAATTACTACTGCTTGGGATTAATTTTAAATATTTATCTGGTCTCTCATCAGCACCAGCTCCCCTGCCTCCTCCTCCCCCTCCCCCCGGAGGCCTGAGGCTAGTACACACACACGGGGGTGGGGGGGTGTAGGGCACCAAAATGGCTAGGGACTGCCCTGCTATCATAATAAAAAATGTAGGCAATGTAGTTGCAACCATGTCAGTCCCAGGATGTTAGAGAGACAAGGTGGGTGAGGTAATATCTTTTATTGGACCAACTTTGTTGGTGAGAGAGACAAACTTTCGAGCCACACAGAGCTCTTCTTCAGGACTGGGAAATGAAGCCCCAGCATCACAGCAACACACAAAGTGGAACAGATTGTTTAGCATAAGTAAGTTATTAGCACATATTGTTAGGGACCATTTCCACAGACCAGGGCATGCCAACTCAAAATGGCACCAGACCCTGCCAAAACAACAGTTGCAAAACTTGCAGATATATCCCCACTGCTACAATAAGCAACACCCCTCCACACACAGCACACCTTTCAAGATGCATGTATCCTACACATGCCTATTGCAACATGTGCTATACCTCATCTAGTGCAATAAATGCCACAGTAACAAAAATGTGGGTGAAACCAAACAAACAATCACTATGCTCTGAAATTCACTCACAAAAGGAAAATAATTAAAGATAAAAAATATAGTATCCCCTGTGGAAGAAGACTTTTCATAAAGTGATCACTCTATATCTGACCTTTCAGTCCTCATCCTCAAAGGAAATCTCCACAACACTTTCAAAAGAAAAGCCTGGGAGCTTAAATTCATTACTCTGCTAGACACCAAAAATCCTGGACTGAACAGACAAACTGGATTTATGGTTTATTACAACAATCTGTAACCCAGTAACCTCCTCTTTTTCTCCTGTGACTGCACAGGTTATAATGGGCCACTGTACCTTGAATGGTCCCTTACCATATGCGCTAACAACTTATGCCAAACAATCTGTTCCACTTTGCATTTTGCTGTGGCTCTGGGAGTTCCTTTCCCAGACCTGAAGAAGAACTCTGTGGGTATATCTACACAGCAAAGAAAAATCCGTGGCTGGCTCATGCCAGCTGACTCAGACTTGGGCTGCGAGGCTGTTTTCATTGCTGTGTAGACTTTCGGATTTGCGCTGGAGCTCATGCTCTGGGATTCTGTAGTGTGGGAGAGTCCCAGAGCGTGGACTCCAGCCCAAGCCCAGAAGTCTACACCACAATGAAACAGCCCCGCAGCCGAGCCCTGCAAGCCCGAGTTGGTTGGCATAGGCCAGCTGTGGATCTTTCTTTGCTGTGTAGACATACCTGTGTGGCTCGAAAACTTGAGGGTTAGTATTTCAAATGGTGGTAGATAAATAGCAGGAACAAATTAGACCATACAATATAGTTTTCATACTAATTTTGTGATCTGTCATGGCAGTTAGGATTTGAACATCATTGTTCAGTTCATGGGTAAGAAATGAGATGATGCAGGCCCAGATTGATTTGACCACAAAAGCAAAGTGCAGCTTGTAACTGTTAGATGTAGCATAACACCTCCAGAAAACAGCTATGCATTTAAATTTCCAGCCAGAATATTTCTCTGCAGAACTTGGTGAGCCTGATTCTCCATGGCCTTACACCTTGTGCAGACATTTATCTTTGTGTAAAGTGGGTGCAAAACGTGACAGAAGGAATATTATCCACTCGGACTGGTGCTAACTTTTTACATTCACTTTGCAAGGTAAAAATAACACAATGTACAAGTTAGCGGTGAGGCAGACCCTGTATATTTTAAACCCTGTCTAAATTAATTAGATGCCTGCTCTTGTTATTGATGGTGATGAGGTGCCAGAGACTTTACAGAGAGCAAGATGGAGCTCTAAATCCTTTCTTAGGAACCAGTCCCTGTTGGAATTAAATAACCTTTCCTCTGAAAAAGGACGGTTCATGTGTCTGCTGTTAACAGCATGTCCAGATTGACAACACCTATTGTTCCAGTTAAATATTTCATTAATTCAACTTGATACAGATCAGGATAGATCTACATTCACTGTTTCAACCCTTCTGCTGGGAATTTCACTCATCTCTCAAATGACAGAACAAGTTCACAAAATTCCGCTGCCCCACTTGCTCCCAGGGCAGGTAATTTTATTTCCTGGATGAATAAAGTATTTTAAATCTTTTCATTATAATCGTAATGGTAAGCAGCTTTTATGCTGAAGCTGGTAAGTTTGTGATAGCTGTACTAAGTGGGCACTTGGTAATACATCTAGGAGTTTCATATCTTTACCTCTTTTGCTGAACGAATTTGAATCACTATGGAGAGTGTGTTTTTTCTGTTAAGTTCTGCTTTTTATGTAAAAGTAAATGTAACAGTTTCGATAACAGTAGAAAAAATAGAAAACGAAGCGCCAAACTACTTCTTATGCCATAGTTACTACTCCATGTTGGGCCTCCTTCTGTTTTAACTACATTTTAAAAGATGCTATGTTAGCTATGTAATATAGGGTAATCTATAAATTTAGTTTCAACGGTAAGTTTAATTTTCTTTGCTTTTGATTTGTTCCCATAAGCTGTAATTAGCCTTAGGCCCCGTCTAGACTAGAGACCTTACAGTGGCGCAGCTGTACCGATGCAGATGCTCCGCTGTAAGATCTCCCGTGTGGCTGTTCTGTGCCAACATAATTAAACGAGTGGTGGTAGCTATGCCAGCGGGAGTCTATGTCTACCAGTGACATAGCACTGTCCACACCGGCACTTCTGTCAGCGTAACTTATGTCTCTCACAGGGGTGTTTTTTCACACCCCTGAGTGACGTAAGTTGTACTAACAAAAGTCCTAGAGGAGACGTACTCTTAGTTTTCACAGAAAGCCTATACTGCACATACACCATTAGGAAATTTTTCTCTCTGTTTACAATTGGAAGGTCATACACTTAATAACTTCTGTTGACTAGGCTTATTTCACATGCACGGGATCCTTACATCCCTCCATTCCACCCCACAAGTTCCTTGTGTGCCACCGTCCTATCCCTCTCTATTTCAGGGACTCCTTGCAACTCCCCCCAATTTTCCCTTGCCAGGGGTTCTGTGTGCCCCTTTCCTCCATATCAGAGTCTCTCAATCTGTCCTGCACCAGGCATTGCGTATGCCCTCCCCCGCTGTCCTCCTCCCACCATTCCAGGGTCCTTCATTCCCACCCTTTCCTCTGTGCTGGGGGCTCTCTGTGTGCCTCCATTTCCCACTTCCCGCAGGCCAGGGTCCTCCAATCTCGGCTTTGCCAGATTTCCCCCTCCCCTTACCTGAGTCCCCAGTTTTCCTCCCATGTCAGAAGATGGGTGCTAGTTCCCAGGTCTCCCTCACCTTGCCCCCACCGTAGTTATTAGTTTTCGTTCAGTCTGGGAGAGAAGTCATTCACGGTGTCAGCGTATTAAACTCCATGGGGAGGATAGGCAGAGCTTGGATATGGGTATTGTTTTGTTGGGTGGCATTAATGGCACCATCATCCAGTTGTTTGCTCTATAGACAGATGCAGATCTGATTGCAGCTGTGGCTCTGCTAATCAGATGATACAGGCTCCTTGTGCCCCCCCACTTTTCTCCTTTTGGTTTTCCACTTTCCCCCCAAATCAATAGAGTTCAGACTATTGATGCCTAGAATATCCTCTAAAATTTTATAGTGGATTGGGTATGGTATTCATAAGTTATTGCATTACAGACAGACAGACATGCAGACAGATAACAGAGAAATTACATACAGTTGAATATAGGTCCTCGGCAAGCTTGGCCAATAAAAAAAAAGACACAGATATTAAACATGTTTAATCTAGGAAGTATATCTGAATAAGATAGTGTCTAAACTAATGCCTGTTATATGAGGTATACATTATAGTGGCATGCAAAGAAGGAGAAGTAATACAGAACAACATTAAGAGAACTGTACATTGGTGTAACTGAGAGTCAAATTTGCCTATGAGAAACTGGGGCATAAAATGATTAGTGACTTGGTCAAGATGGGAAAAATGACAGAGACAGATTAAAACTCTAATAAATTTCATATATTAAATTCTAGGTAGAAGAAGCACTGGAAGCTGTGAAGAACGCAACAAATGAGCAAGACCTAGCAAATCGCTTTAAAGAATTTGGGAAAGAGATGGTGAAACTTAACTATGTGGCTGCTAGAAGACAACAGGTGGGTAAATTGTAAAGCAGTGGGTATGAAAATTCAGCCATATAAAATAACCTGGGTTTTTATCATGTTAAAAGAAATGTTGTTTCTGCTTTGCATCATCAGATCTGTCAATAATTATTATATCATTACCTATATCTTAAGCCTATTAATTTTCCAATGCACAGTTGCCTTTTTTTAGAAGTGATTTTTTTTAAAAAAAGGAAAATCTTAAAAAACAACGCTTCAGTTAAGAATGGCTTAAAGAGTAAGAGAGCAAATGACCAAGGAAATTACGTTATCTAGTGGGCACTTCAGTCCAGTCCAGGTCAGTAGAGACTGGAGGTCACCATCTGATCATTGTGTGGTGGTCTACATGAAGTGTTCTTTATAAAGAAAATATTTTCTTTACAAAAATGTTTTGACAGATTTTCAAAAATGAATGTCTAAAATTAAGCTTCTAAATTCATATTTAGGCACCTAAATAAGTTGTTAGGGCTAATTCCCCACTCTGGCACTTTGAGTGCAGAAGGTGGGGGACCGCAAGGACTCTAAAGATTAATACTGGCCACTCCAGGCTTGTATTAAACTCTCAAGGTTAAACCACCCAAGCGCAGAACCACTTTGAGAGCCCAGGAAGGTGCACTTGGGTATTCCTTCCCATGGGGTACCCTCAAGCCCTTTCACCGCCCCTCCAGGGAAGAGCTAAGGAAATCAGCTGTTGCCACCAACTAATTAAACATGTGCACAACCCTCTTAGGACACAAAAATCCAATTCTGCTGTTTAAAAGGGTAAATTTTATTAAAAAGAAAGAAAGAAAATACATCTGGGAACTCAGGCTATTGATAGATTTTAAAAGAAACAACTACAAGGATTCAGCCCCAAGAATAGCTTTCTTGAGGTCCAGTTTAAAGGTTACAAGCAAAACAAAAGCACCTGGGGTTAGCACAGAGGAATCCACATGCCATAAAGAAATAAAAGGAATAAACCTAATTGCATCTTCCTAGACATTTCCTGATCTACTTACATATCTGGGGTTTTAAATGAGTAGTTTCTAGGTATGATACGGATGATTTTTCATACCTGGCCCAAGCGTCTTACAGCATAGCTCTGCCCTATCCCCTCTCTCCAGGAGAACAACCACAGACAGACAAAAGGGGAGTCATTTTTCAATTTTAAAAAAGTTCTAGCCTTCCCATTGGCTCTTTTGGCCAGGTGCCCACTCCCTTCCTTTTACCTATGCATAGCAGTGAGACTTTTACAGGTAGAGTGATTAGAGAATAGCTCCTAAGAGGGATTTTATAGCTACTGGCTGTCTAGCTGTCCATAAAAGGGAGCTACCCCCCTTTCTTCATTTATCACATCAGTGCTCTAATTTCTAAAACACCCAACAACTCAACTCAAATTATAAACACTCGTAATGGAAATCAAAGGGAGTTGCTAGGACCTTACTCTCCTGAAAATTATCCCACATATTTAGGTGCCTAACGTTAGATATAATTTTTTTTAATTGCCTTATTTTTTACAAGGAAAAGTTGTTCATATGGATGGAGCTCTCTGGTAGTCTAATGTAATAGGAGTCTTTCCATTTCAGAAGGAACAGGAATTTATTCTGATGCTCACAAACATTGTTAGTTTTCAGATGATTAAAAAGATAATTTAATTTTTTTGTATTAACAAAGAAATAAAAAAAAATAGAAGAACTGAAAGTGACAAAAATGATTCAGCATCCAAAATTACGTATGTTTGTGCATAAGGTCAGACTTTTCCTTTTTAGAGCCCACACAAAGCTGATGATTATTGCAAACTTGGGTACTTATAGGGTCAGACCTTATAGGGTCTCACTGTTATGCATTCCCTTCCACTCAGCATATAGCTTTCATCTAAGCAGCCCAATCAATGAGCCCTGTTACAGATTTTTAAAGTATATTTTCCTGTGGAGTTGTGGAAATAAAGGAGGGAGAATACACGTGCATTCACTAGGCTGCTCATAGCTAGGCCTCCTCCTGGTCAATGCTGCTTCCAGTCAGTCACCGCACCTTCTAATAGAGTGAAAAAGAACAGATTATAGTGCAGCTGCAAAATATCTCTGCAGTGTATTATTTCAATAAACAATTTACAGATAATTTGTAGTGTGCAACATAATTTATAAACAATATACTTCCACACACACAATTTACACTGCAGAGAAGGCCACCTTTCTAGGAATATTGACTTGTGTTTGTTTCTTCCCCCCCTGGAAATGGCTCTTTCCTTCTTCTTTTGACATCACACATGTTTCTAGTTCATACATATTTTGTATATTTTCTCTACTTCAATTATTTTTTAAAATATTTTTAATAATTTCCCTGGTGTTTAAGAATATTCACTTTTCTGTGTAGTTGCCACCCTCTTTCTTTTTCTTCTTCCCCTGAAGTCCACTGGCATTCCATACTGCCTTTTTTGTGTGCCTTGCTCCTGTTCTTTTAGGTTTTCCTGCATTTTAAGATTGTTAGCATTTTCCTCTTATTTTCCTCCATTTTTCCATGTGGCTGACCCGTTATAACATAGAAGAAAAACAAAACAATAAAAAACAGATTTTCTTGGGCAGAAGGAACATTTTGTTGTGACATAATTGGTAAATTCTGTGATGGATTCCATTGCTACAGAATCAGGACCACAGGGCCCTACTTAAGAGTATATATGAATAAACATTGTAACTGTAGCATATTCTAATGCTAAAGCTTCATTATATAACTGTACAGTGTACATATATTTTTGTACAGGAACTGAAAGATCCTCACTGTAGGGATGAAATGGCTGCTGCTCGAGGTGCTCTGAAGAAGAATGCTACTATGCTGTACACTGCCTCTCAAGCGTTTCTCCGTCACCCTGATGTAGCAGCCACTAGGGCCAACAGAGATTATGTCTTCAAACAAGTACAGGAAGCAATAGCTGGTATCTCTAATGCTGCACAGGCCACCTCACCAACCGATGAGAACAAGGGGCACACTGGTATTGGAGAACTTGCTGCGGCACTAAATGAATTTGATGTAAGTATTAAATGTGTGCCCAAAATGACACACCTTTCAGGAAATCCCATGTACCTTTTGTCAAACAGAATTTGAACAGTATACGTTTGCTTTGTACACAACTTTCTTTTGTTAGGCTGCAGCAAGCAAGATGGAAGTGGTCATCAATTTTTAATGAGGAATAGCTCTTGCTTTTAGTGAATGCTAGAACTTCCAAGTCATTGTTTGTTTTCTTCTGCTGTGACTGACAGAAGCAGAGAAGTCTCTCTTCTTCTGCCTCAGCATAAGCAAAATCTTATCCAGCTAAATTTTTCAAGTCAGTTGGTAGTCTGATTAATCTGGTTGCCTTAGTTCTGTCAAAAAGTTGAGTTTTAAGAGTGTCTTTATCTACTTTGCTGAAAAAGATAAGCAGTGATTTAGGATGATTTGGTGGTTGTCACAGGCAAATTCAGTGCAGGAAGATATAAATACATGTTCTTCTCTGAAATGTTGAAGGAGCTATGCCCAACTGCTTGTTCATTAGATTCTTGCCCCTCACGTCCAGTAAAAACCTACAAGGAGATTTTCAGAGAAGACCGCTGCTACTAGCTTTTGTGCAGACAGGGTGCCACTGCCTTCAAAATTCAGGTGGTGGCAAGGGCCATGGTTAAAGCCTTGTCAATGACTTCTTAGTTCTAAGTTTCCCTCATCCCATTTTTGTAGAATACCATTTAGAAGGCATTTTTGGAAGAGCTCTAGATGCATAATTTCATTGGCAGGGCCTGACGAAATTCTTTAAGGAATTAGCTGAAGCAGTATTGGAACCACTAGCGATTATCTTCATGAACTCATGGAGGATGGGCAATATCCAAGAGGACTGGAGAAGGGCAAACATAGTACCTATCTTTAAAAAGGCGAACAAAGAGAACCTGGGGAATTATAGACCAGTCGGCCTAACTTTGATACCTAGAAATATACTGGAACAAATTATTAAACAATTAATTTGTAAGCACCTAGAGGGTAATAGGGTGATAAATAATAGCCAGCATGGATTTATGAAGAACAAATCATACCAAACCAACCTAATTTCCTTCTTTGATAGGTTTCCTAGCCTAGTGGATAGGAGAGAAGCAGTAGACGTGGTATATCTTGATTTTAGTAAGGCTTTTGATGCAGTCCCACATGGTGTTCTCATAAGCAAACTGAGGAAATGTGGTCTAGATGAAATTACTGTAAGGTGGTGCACAACTGGTTGAAAAACTATACTCTCAGAGTAGTTTTCAATGGTTTTCAGTCAAACGGGGAGTACGTTTCTAGTGGGGTCCCACAGGGATGTGTTCCTGGGTCTAATACTATTTAGTATTTTAATTAATGATAGATAATGCAGTGAAAAGTATGGTTATCAAATTTGTGAATGATACCAAGGTGGAAGGGGTTACTAGCACTTTAGAGCGGAGGTTCATATTCAGTTTATGGTCCAGTATATCCCCCAGATCCTTTTCAGCACTGCCTAGCTAGTTATTCCCCATTTTGTATTTGTCATTTTTTCCTTCATGAATGCAGTACTTCGTATGTGTCTTTACTGAGTTTCGTCTTGTTGATGTCAGACCAATTCTCTAATATATCCAGATTGTATTGAATTCTAAATATAGATTCTAAGACCAGAAGGGACCATTGTGTTCATCTAGTCTGACCTCCTGTATAACACAGGCCAGAAAACTTCTCCAGAATAATTCCTAGAACATATTGTTTAGAAAAACAGCTCATCTGGATTTAAAAATTGTTGTAATGAAGAACCTACCATGACTCTTGGTAAATTGTTCCAATCATTAATTACTCTCACCCTTAAAAAAATTACACCTTATTTCCAGTCTATCACCAACCAGGCCATGGGCAGTCATGCCTCGTGGTAAAGGCAAGAGTTCAACCTACGAGTTAGAGCTGGGTCCAGGGTGAGTGGAGTACAGGAAACAAGCTGATCAATCAGTACCAGAAGGGCATAAGCCAAATGCCAGAACAGGAGGGTTAACCGGAGTCATAAGCCAGCAGAGGCAAAGCCAGTGTTCAAAACCAAAACACTGAAGCTACTGGGGAGCTGGGCAGCAGCATACACTGGAAGCAGGCTGACACAAGCAGGAGCAAGGACTGGAACAAGGGCAAGCACTGCTGTGAGTCTAGTATGCATTGAGCAGCCTATGAACTGCTGTGGGGGCCAGGCTTATAAGCAGCACAGCTAAACCAGCCAGCCAGTCAGGAGCTGTGGCTACTCTAAGAGGTCTAAGGCAGTGGTTCTCAAACGTTTTTTCCCCCCCCATGGACCACTTGAAAATTGCTGAGGGTCTCGGCAGACCACTTAATGATCTTTCCAAATGTTGTTTGTACTGTTAGCTAACTATTGTAAAGTGCTTTGGATAAAAGTGTTATATAAACAAACAAACAAAAAAAAAAGGTTTTTTAGTTCTACAAATAAACGCACAACTCATACTTTAATATCAATAGTCTTACCTTTCTAATGCAATGGATGTGCCCTCTCCCCCACCACGGCAGCCCCTAAGCTGGGGCTGGAAAGGAGGGGGGTTCTCCCTCTCTCCCCCGCTGCAGAAGCCCCTGAGCTGTGGCTGGGAAGGAGGGCTGTTTCTCCCCAGCAGCCACAGTCCTGGAGCTGGGGAAAGTCGCCTCTTTTCTGGCTGCTGCAGCCCTGCATGTCCCAAATTTCCCCCATCCCCTCTTCTCACCCTATTCCTGACACCCTATTCCCCTCAAGGCCACCACCTCACCTTACATATGCGTCTTCTTCAGGGTCCAGGCACCTAATTAGTGGAGCCACGCCTGCGCCTTAGAGGGAACTATCCGCGAACCACATGAATGGAGCTCGCAGTCCATGGACCACAGTTTGAGAACCTCTGATCTAAGGCAATGCAGCTGGGCTTGTTGGTTGCCTAGCAGCACAGTTAATCAGGGAGCAGGACAGCAGTTGTCCCTTGCTGGTCTGGTCCCTGGCACATCTGAATTTGTCTAACTTCAGCTTCCACCTATTGGATCATGTTACACTTTCCTCTGCTGGATCGAAGAGCCCATTATTAAATATTTGTTCCCCATGGAGGTACATATAGACTAATCAAGTCACCCTTAACTTTCTCTTTGTTACTCTAAATAGAATGACCTCCTTGAGTCTACCACAATAAGGCAGGTTTTCTATTCCTTTAATCATTCTTGTGGCTCTTCTCTGATTCCTCTCCAATTTATCAACAGCCTTTTTGAATTGTGAACAGCAGAACTGGACACAGTATTCCAGTAGCAGCTGCACCAGTGAAAAGTATGGAGATAAAATAACCTCTCTACTCCTGTTTTTAGTGCACAGATAGGGATCAAACCAGAGTTCAGATCATTGCACCAGGGGCTCAGATGCTCAAGAGTTATCCCAACAGAGTTGTTGGCACCCATCAGTCCTTTGGGGGAAATGAGATTAAAATATTATTTGAAAAAGAGTTTGCTTCTCTAGTTAGGCTTGTGCCAAGCAGTTCTAATACTCATGCACCTATTGACATGCCAAATTGATTACATCGAATGTGCACAGACGAAGGAGTTAACATGACTGTTAGCCTTCACCATTGTACACCTGCTTCATATCTCAAGGGACTAGGCAGTAGTTCTTTGAACCTGTGACAATCACCCAGTGTCAGCGTGAGTCCCACCTTGGACAGAAATCTGCGAAAGGTAGAAAGACATTTGGCTAAAATCTCTCTGTCATTTTTTTTTCTGTCTTTGGGCGGCGGGGGAGACAGTGTAATCAAAGTATTTTTGTAAACATTTGTTTTAAATTGATATGCAAAGGCTTGCCCTCAGTGGTGTGGGAAGGCATTTTAGGGGGTGGAGAAGTGGGGGGAATAGGAGTGAGAATCATTTGGGGGTTGCATTGAGGGGAGGGGTAAATGCGGATGGGTGGTAGGGGAGGTGAGAGGAGTTGGGGGGGCTCATGAAGGGACGCTGGGAAGGGGACATAAGGGTGAGTGGTAGGATGACTGGCAAAGAATAGGGTCAGGGAGCTGTCATCCCCACATTTCTCCTTCTGTGTGTGTGCCAGGATCTGGTGGTGGTCTGAGTCCTTCTCCCCACCCATCCCATGTGAGCTGGGATCTGGGTATCCCTGCCCCCACCAGGGCCTCTGATCCCTGCTACCTTCCTCCTTGTGTGTGTGCCAGTGTAACCCACACACCTTATGGGTGTGGTATTCTGTCCCACCTAGTGGCACTGAGAACACTTAAAGAGAGAGAGACTAATGAGTCTGCTCTACAGCCTTAGCTAAGAGGCAGTTGGCTTTTAACTCATGTGGTAGAGGCTCATGCACTAAGCTCCAGAGGTCCCTGGTTCGATCCCGCCCGCTGACGACCGGGGTCTGTCGGTGTTGCACAGGATTTGCGGGGCCCCTACTTGTCTAGGGAATCTGAGCCCCTCTCCAATCTCCCTGCCTCATGTGGGTTGGATTATGGGGGGCCTTGCCTCTTTGGGATGTCTGAGCCCTGCTCCTTGACCCCAATGTCTGTGCCAAGATCTGGGGGACCCCTACCCATCTATGGGGATCTAACCCCCCCTTCATGTGCCTCCTCTGGGGGGGAGCAGTAGTCTGCGGGGGCTAGCAGCCTGAGACCCTCTCCCTACCTTCTCTCATGTGAGTTGAGATGTCCTGGGTCCCTGCCATCTTGGAGCTTCTGAACCTCTCCCTCTGTTTGTGTCAGGATCTGGGGGTGGGGGCCTGACCCCCTCCATGGCCCCTCATATAAGCCTGCTTCTGGAGGAGTCTTGCTTTTCTGGGGAGGTGTCTGAACCCCTCTCATTAAGTCCCCCCCACAAGTCCCTGCCCACAGGTGTGTCTAAACCCCACTCCTTCCCCCTGTGTGTATGTGCCAGGATCTGTGAAGCCCCGACCCATCTATGGGAGTGTGACACTCCCCGACCCACCCTTGTGTGAATCAGGTTCTTGGATTGAGCCCCATTCCTTACCCTCTTCATGTGAGCTGGGATGCCTTGTCCCTCCAGGGGGTTCTGAGCCCAACTCTTTACCCTCCCACCTGGCCCAGGGGAGCCACAATCTGGGGAAGCCCTGCCTGTCTGGGTGGGGAGGTTGAACAGTCATGCTGGGCGCCTGTATCAAGAACACACTACTGACACCGAACGGGTATGCTTGACACAATCAGAAACTCTCCAACATGGAGGAGGGGGAATAGGAACACCCACTAACATGAATGGAGCAGTTCTCTCTGCTCCGAGCTATTTTTTCAGGCTTTGCATTCCTCTCCCTGGGGCATCCTCTTTAATCGGAGAACATCTCATTCAGCTGTGTGGCTCACTTCACACCTCTCCCAGCCCCCTGTGCTGCTGATAGATGTAATGCCCCGCCCTGCCCTTCTCCACTCTCTCTAATTACAGCAACAGAGCAGCAGCTCTGCTATAGGTAAGGTCATGCCATCCTGGAAGGGCAGGAGCTGCCACTGTAAAGCCTTAACTCTGCCTTAGCAATGGTTTTGGGGCATTCAGTTGTAGGGAAGGTGGAAGCAACATAGATGCTCCATCTCACTTAGAATGTAAGAACTTGATTCTTCGACAGGCTGGGCCTTTTCAATCATGCTCCGCTTGTCTCCTTGTCTGTATTGGGGGAAATAGGAGCAGAGGAAGGAAAGGTTGGAAGGGTTATGTGAGCAGAGGAAGGGTTATGTGATCTAGGGAAGTTGGAGGAGAAGAGGGGACAGGAGCCAGGGTAAGGAGTGCATTGGAGCACTGGAGGAGAGGAGCTGGAGCCGGGAGATTGGGGGTAGGAGGAGGTCAGGATGTGTGTGTGTGTGGATAAGAGCAGAGGGGACAGACAGGGTGGGGGTACAGGACCAGAAAGGTCTGTTCCCACTAGAGAACACTCCCCTCCAGAACCTGGAATTGAACCCAGGGTCCTCAGTCTCTATGTTCCTCTGCTATCAGCAAATAGCTGTGAAACCCACTGGTAAAGTATATGTGATCATGTAATTAAAGATTGTGATCATAATGCATAGCAACAAGGGGGCCAGATCAAATTTGCAGAGCCAGCCTCAATTTTGGCATTTTCTGGCTTTTGAGTGCTTGACTTTGCAATGTAAGCATTCCTGTAATGTAGGTTTTTAAAATGTAACTTATTATTTTGGTTGTGGTAGCCTCCGCAGTGTCCTAACCGTTTTCCACACTCAGAAACGGACCCAAAAGTGTGCCATTTTAAGATGAACATCAGTACTCTGTTTTCTGCATTAGCTACCATGCACAGGCCCAGGTGCAAAATGAAGGTGCTGGTTAGGATCTATAAAACCCTAAATGGTCTGAATCTGAGTTGTCTGAGACCTGTTGAGAGAACAGCTCTTCCCCTCCCCTTGTTCTATCTATTTTTTCCTTGAATTTAACACCCTGAAATGGCTGATGACATGGTTTCTCAATGGAAAGCCTATGTCTCGGGCATATGTTCCATCTGCCTAGAGCTTGGTACCTTCAGCGCACATTGTAAGACACAATTAGTTTTATCGAGCTTTTCCTCTGTCTATATAGGGATATTTAATGTGCCTTTGATTGCCTTACCCAGAAACAAATTTATTGACATGAGTTACCTTAATAGCTGGGATAGGAAAGTTGTGTGATTCTATGTGAAAAGAGCTCTATTTAGACAAAGTTTAAAATTGTGTTTTGGTTTTTTTTAAATGATTTTTTTATAGG
Source organism: Chelonia mydas (assembly GCF_015237465.2). Taxonomy (NCBI): domain Eukaryota; kingdom Metazoa; phylum Chordata; order Testudines; family Cheloniidae; genus Chelonia; species Chelonia mydas. Next base: position 132,046,015 of record NC_057852.1, on the reverse strand, counting down.
GTATGGTTCTGTGTTTCTTCTGTGCTGGGTGTCAATTTAAATGGTCTAGCAAATATTGGTAGCCTTGGAAATGATCAATTGCTTAATCAATATTGACTTTATTAATCCTTTTATTTTTTGCTGTGAATATGTTGTTAAATGGCACGGAATCTTAACATTGTCTTGATGTTAATACATCTTTAAAATTATTGATGTTTATCACTGCTAGCATGGAACAGAATTGCTCGTGCAGTGTCAAAAGCCTTGATAATACATAAAAGGACAAATTTATCTCTGGCAAACTTATTGACTTCAGCAAAAATAAACCTGATTATGAAGGATCTGAAATTGGCCAAAAAAACCCCCTCTGTGTAGATATTGCAGGATCCTATGTTTAAAGTGTGACCCATCTGGGTTTAAAATAATTTTTGATTTGTGCTTTTTCAAAACTTCTTTGTGCCCATAATAAATATGCTGTATCTTCTGATTAAACTGATCATATTTTTTCATACTGAAGTAATTGTGGCTTTAAACTGTGGGTCAAGATTTTAGGAATCCCATATTTTTCAGGTGCCTGTACATATTTTTTTTTTAAACTCCCTTTAATGGTGAGAGTCCCCTAAAATTATCACTGTTTGATCTAATTGTACTTTGGATCTTGCACAGGAGGGTTTTTCACATGGTATGAACAGCAGAATTTTGAAACTGACCATTATCATGTGATGCTTATCAGTTTCAAACTGATGCTGCCACCACTATCTGGAAAGGGCTACTGTTCAATGCAACAAGGGGCATTGTGCTTAGTGATAATAAATACATTGATATTTGGGACTGAGAAGACTATGCTGGTCATCTGGTAGGATCCCCTGATTCTTCGTAGGAATATTCAGACATCATTCCTCTTTCAGGTAATATATTTTCACACTTTTGCGTGGTGTTGCAAGTGTAATAGGTTCATGTGTGACATGTAAAATCATAGTCACATCATGATTTGTAAGTGCACTTGTGAAAAATATATATGCTTTATTTTCAGAAAGTCTCTTTCTTCCTAATATTAAGAAGTAAAAAGGAAGTTATTTTAATTTGTCCATTTCACTAAGGACACAGAAGATTCATTTGAATGTAATCTTGTTTTGCCCGCTTTTAGCCACTTTCACCTGAATGCTTAGCTGCAGACAGGGACTTACTCAGCCTTGTTCTTGGGGCTGACACATCACTCTCTTCAGCTCTAAGGTTACCTATCTAACAAATGTAGCTGCCATTCTGAGATGATTCTGAAATCACTTCTCTATGTGCTAACTGATAAAACAGGCCAGCATGACTGCAGCACAGGAAACAAGGGGATAGAGAGAAACTTCTGACCCTCCTTGTTATAGTATAACTTCAGCAAGGGAAAAGAATACTACTTTTAATCCTTTTGGCTGAGTAATTAGCATTGCTACATTAATGTTTCAGTATCTCCTGTAGTAAAAAACTTGCATGAGTGGTAACCTGGCATTGATATGAAGTGTACACTAAACACCTACGGTAGAGCAAAAGAATCATTCTTCACTAAAGCAAAAAGAGTGCAGATCCTTAAGCATAATACCACTTGAAACTTCTTTCACTGAGCTACTGCTGATTTCAGACTCAGCTTTCCATAGTTCTCAACATCACTGCTATTTGCAAATACCTGCATTGTTAATGATCTGAAGTACTTTGTGAACCAAAATAGCCTCATATTTAGTTTAAATTAGGCTGTACCTATTTTAAACACTTACACTGTCATCTTTAAATAGATTTCACATGGTAATTGTCATATTCTATGACATGTTGATTGTATACTGCAATGAAACGGCTACCTCTGTATGATTTGCATGTATCGTAGTCTTCGGAGAAAAACTATAATTTACTAGATTTTGGAAATATTTTATATAGGAATGTAAAGAGCTTATGAATCCATTTAGTCAGAGTTTGACACTGAAATATTGTTTAGTTTCAGATGTTTTTCTTTTGTTTTAAGCAGGTGATAGTAAGTGTGTAGTATTTGACATTGCCTATATTTAATGTAAGTATTATTGCTCTTAGTTTCAACTGGATAATTTGGGTTTGATGTTTAATTTCCATACAGTTTATCTGACTCTCTAGATTCTTGTTGTGACCAATAACATAGATACAAAAAGTATTTCTGTCTAAATTCAGGGTTTATTAAAGAAAGAGAATAAGATATAATAGAAGAAAGGACAATCATTTGTTTAAGTGTATAAAATGCAAAGTGGTGTTAGAGGCACAACTAGTTGTTCCTCAGATTGGTAAAATTGCTTAGCACTTTCCATTGTGAGACCTTGTTTTCAGTTCTGTATAGCTTTGTCAAACTTAAGACATTTAGGCTGAAAATGTTCCTGTTCTTATTTGTTGGTTTGTTTGTTTTTGGTTTTGGAGTTTAAGCTAAAATGGTTCAGCCATTTCCAAAAATGAAATACATTGTTTTCCCCATGTTTAAAAATTCTTACAACTGTCTTGTTGAGAAGCTGTAATGCCTCCATGCTTTGCAGCAGGGACTTCAAATTTGATACGAGGTGTCAGGGATGTACCTTTTGCTGTCTCCATGAAAAGTTGACCAAGTTATAAGCATATGGAAAATCTTGGTTCGTGCATGCTCAGTTGAGACTTGTTTAAAAACTTGGCTGCTAAATTCTCCAGAGATTCCATAAACACTGAACGTTCTCCATCCAAGGGCCTGACTTTCCCTGCATTTGCTCCTCCTGGTATCCAAAGGCTGTTGTGGCACAAAGCACAGGAACTGAGAGCATCAACATAACTCATGCCCTGAATCAATGCTGCTCCATAGAGTACAAAGATCCGTTTTGGGGTTAGTCATTCATGTTAAGGCTCTGTAACATCCTTGTAAATGTATTCCCCAAAATCCTGACAAATCACTTCAGTATTTTATTCTATGACCAGATAAAACTAGGTGTGTATGTTTGCCTTAGAGTGACCAGTCTATAACAGGTTTCAGAGTAACAGCTGTGTTAGTCTGTATTCGCCAAAAGAAAAAGAGTACTTGTGGCACCTTAGAGACTAACCAATTTATTTGAGCATAAGCTTTCGTGAGCTACAGCTCACTTCATCGGATCCATACTGTGGAAAGTACAGAAGATCTTTTTATACACACAAACCATGAAAAAATGGGTGTTTACCACCACAAAAGGTTTTCTCTCCCCTCACCCCACTCTCCTGCTGGTAATAGCTTATCTAAAGTGATCACTCTCCTTACAATGTGTATGATAAACAAGGTGGCCATTTCCAGCACAAATCCAGGGTTTAACAAGAACGTCGGGGGGAGGGGGGGGAGGAAAAAACAAGGGGAAATAGATTACCTTGCATAATGACTTAGCCACTCCCAGTCTCTATTCAAGCCTAAGTCATTATGCAAGGTAACCTATTTCCCCTTGTTTTTTCCTACCTCCCCTCCCCCCGACGTTCTTGTTAAACCCTGGATTTGTGCTGGAAATGGCCACCTTGTTTATCATACACATTGTAAGGAGAGTGATCACTTTAGATAAGCTATTACCAGCAGGAGAGTGGGGTGAGGGGAGAGAAAACCTTTTGTGGTGGTAAACACCCATTTTTTCATGGTTTGTGTGTATAAAAAGATCTTCTGTACTTTCCACAGTATGGATCCGATGAAGTGAGCTGTAGCTCACGAAAGCTTATGCTCAAATAAATTGGTTAGTCTCTAAGGTGCCACAAGTACTCCTTTTCTTTTTGCAGTCTGTAATAGTAGCTACTGGAGACATTGGCTACTTATCCCTGCCATGGGACAGAACTGTGTAATCTTTGGTAACTCTGATCCATGCCATGCTTCTTACCAGCATGCCTGTGTGTCATACCTTTATTACATGGTGTCAGAATAAACTGAAACTTGAGAAAATTAAGCCCTTCTAAAATCTCCATTTGGAAGGAAGGGAATTTGGTTGAGAACTGAAAGAGATGTCTGGAACACTTCCAAAAATTTCTGGAGGAAAATGGTTTATATTGCAGAGAAATCAGTGTGTTTAACCATCCACACTGCTGCATGTAGGAGGCCCTAAGATATTGAAAATCTACAGCGTGATCTATTGGAAGGAAAAAGAAGACTCCAAACTGCTACACAAAGTAATTCAAATTTTTCAATAATTCTGTGATCAGTCAAAGCCCGTCATTTTGGAAAACACCATTTCTTTATTACTAACCAGCTGCCAGATTAAATGACTAGGCATTATCTTGCAGATCTATATAATAAAGCTAGGTCATGTGAATTTGCACTTAACAGAGGGACTGTTACGGAGTGAATTGTTTGTGGTATAACTGATAATCAAGTCGTAGTACGGTTAGTGTGAGAAACTGACTTGGCTTTCGGGGGGAAAAAAATGGAAGTTTACAGGGCTAGTGAAAACAGTGCTTCTTAATGCAATGAAAGATTGGGTGTGCATCTAATGAAAACTGCATACCAAGGCACAAAAACAGAATACAATGGTATACAAATAGCAGAAAACACTTTTGTTTGTAATACACTGGGGAACAGTCACATTGTGAAACAAAAGTGCTCAACATAAGAGGTACAATGTCATGTCGGCAATAAAAGTGACCATTTTGCAAAAGCATGTTCTCAAAACAAATTGCAAAGAAATAAAAAGCAAACTACATTAATGAACATACAGTTACAATACAAAGCTATGATGATGCTGACACAAAACTCTCTGTTGGATCTCAGTATATTTATAAAGCAAAGGTATACAATAGCTTGGTTTGTGACACTGGAAATAAATTAATTAAAAGTAAATATCAGAATAGAAACTGGAGCAGTATAGAATCACAGCAAACATTTACAAAAAAGATTGAGCACCCTGTATAGAAATTCTAAGCTAAACTTGTCTAAATACATGTGATTCCATATATGATCAGTTGGTCTACCAAATAGGATACAAATGTTTATGCTTAAAGAATTTGATGCGGTGTTACTGAACTTGGACGCATTAAGGCTATAATACATTACAATGCTATAGATCACAATGTCCCACTAAAAATGCATACAGACCATAAAGTCCCAGTAGCATTGGGAAACAAAAGTAAAAGCTGAAACTGATCAAGTGTGAAAATTAGACATTATTGAACAAATACACATAACTGATATAAACAAAATTGCCTTGTAATAAAACCAAAACTAGTTAAGGATTTGTATAGATTCAAAAGATTTGAATAAGGCCATCCACTACAAGTGCTACCTCTTTAGTGGAGGAGATCATGTCTAGGCTTCAAAATGCAAGAGCATTTTTATTTTTTCAATAGGAGCCAATAGTTTTGCCAAGTACAAAAGTGGCAAAGAGTGCAAAACCTGCAGCTTTGAATTCTCCTTTTGGTGGGTGAACATTTATACGATTTCCCCTCTGCACCCTCCAACTCATTCCCACCAGATAGCGTTGAGGCTTGGTGTTTGGTAAGATTTTTAAAAAGGATGGGACACTTCTATGGATAATGAGAGCAACCCAGAGATACAACTAATTAAAAAAAAATACAGAAAAAAGGGCTATAAACCCTCATAATCTGCACTTAAGTCAACCTGTAGGTGAGTGGGCTAGGAAGAAACTTCTTCTATGGGCAAGTTATTCCATGAATATCCACCTAGGATTTCTTGAGCTTTCCTCTGAAGCAGCTGGTACTGGACACTGTCAGACTAGACAGACTAATGGTCTGATCCAATATGGCAATTCTGATATTTTACATATATTTGCGGGTCTGACTGGGGTGGAGCTAATTGTTCTGTTCTGTTGAACTGGGCTGATAATGATCAAGAACACAAGAAACTGCGTAATGTTCTGCAGCATGCTTAAGAAAAGAACCATACACTGACGTGAAAGAAGTCTTGGCGTATGCTGAAATTCCCCCTCCCCCTTCCCAAATTCACACTGCTCCTTTTCCCAAATACAATTCAGTTAATTTAGGCTACCTCTTTTCAGGGCTTCTTGCAGCTGGTACCCCTTGTAGACTCAAAAGTTCCTCAGTCTCCCATATACGACTTCTCTGGCAGCTCTGGGCTCCCTACTCTCTCGGGCTCCCCTCCGCTTACAGGAGCAGAGAGGCTTCCAACTGAAGTGGAACAGTTGAGCAGCAGGATCAGTCTGCCCTGGAATGCAGAGCATTTGAGTGACCTGAGCCAGAACTCTGTCCTCAGTGTCTCTGTGTGTTTAGATAAGTGGGCTATGTTAGTTTGTGGAAGTTGGTTTTTTAGAGGGAATGGTAACTGTAGACACTGGAAATCATTGGATGCTCACCTCATTCATGCAGCAGAGAAAAAACCTTTTGTAAACCATGTTATATGCATGGGACTCCAGTGCGTTGCACCTGTATTATACAGCAAGAGTCTCTGCTGTCTTCTATTTTTTGTAGAATATCACCACCTAGTGGACACGTGAATTATTTCCGTTTCTATTCTGTACTATATAGCATTTCCGTTCCCTAGTAAGTTAATATTACAGAAAGATATAGCAATTCATCGTGAATATGATTTAGATTATAATTAATGATAAAATACTGTTTGTTTCTTTCTTGGATACCAAAAGTAAACTTAAAAATCCAATGGGAATACAAAACCACTTAGTATTTTTATTGTACAGCATCCAGTATCATTTATTATTGAATAAATTTACCATGCAGTGAACATGGAGAGTAGAGCAGTATAGTAATAAATTCATTTAGATGATCTCACACCACAGAAAGTCATGTGAGGGAAAAAAAAAGTTATGTGCGGATATTTAAAGTGGACAAATTAAACTGGAACCAAAACCATCAAAATCTGTTTTTCTTATTATGTGTTAGTTATCGAAAAATGGGAGGAGGTAGGATGCTAGACCACAAAGTGGATAAATGGATTGCAATACTGTCATCATGACTTTTATATATAACAACTCAGGAACATCAAGCAATGCAAGTAGAGCTACTAGAAGCCTGGAGTATAATTTTCTTACTTGGGGGGGGGGGGGGGGGGGGGGGGGGGAGGGGGAGAGGTAGGACATTTCTTTCTGTCTGAGGTAGTTATACAGCCCCCCATTATTGTTAGATCTGAGTGCCGCACAATCTTTTCATGTATTTATCTTACCACCACCCCGGGTGTTAGGGAAGTACTATCCTTAATTTAAAATTGACACAGAGAGATTAAGGCCCAGATCCTCAAAGGTATTTATAATCCTAACTTCCATTGAAATGATTTTTTTTTTTTTTTTAAAGAAAGTTAGAATGGAAATACAAATTCATTTAGTGTTTTTTATTGTACGGTCATCCTGTAATTTATTTTTGAATAACTTTATCATGCAATAAACAGGGTATAGAAGAATAGTAACCAATCCCCACTGGATTAGAACAAATTGAAACTAAACTATCTTTGCTTCTAAAAGATATGATAGATTCTCTTTAGATTCTGCCATGGTCACAGGCAACTTTTGTTGTCTTTAAAAAGATTGGGAAAAACTAATAAACCAACAATCCTCAGACTTCTCCTTAATGAAAATATCATTGCATTGACTTTTGTATTATGTGTAAAATGATGATTTATTAATACTTTCAGGAGTGTGGGGGAGGATCTATAATCCATGAAGCTGTCTGGTGAAGTGTATAAACATTAAATTTAAAACTATTTTTTCAAAGGAAGTTATCTAAGCCTTTCTCCCATGCTGATGCTTCTTTTACTTTTCAGATATGTGTGTACATAGGCCATCTGAGCAGTTTTCATCTGTACAGACCAGTTCTTGCAAACCTTATAATAGGGGTAGTTAAGAACATAAGAATGGCTATGCTGGGTCAAACCAAAGGTCCATCTAGCCCAGTATCCTGTCTTCTGACAGTGGCCAGTGCCAGGTGCTTCAGAGGGAATGCACAGAACAGGGAATCATCAAGTGATCCATCCCGTCACCCATTCCCAGCTTCTGGCAAACAGAGGCTAGGGACACCATCCCTGCCCATCCTGGCTAATAGCCATTGATGGACCTATCCTCCCTGAACTTATCTTGGTTTTTTTTTTTTTCTTAAAACCCTATTATAGTCTGGGCCTTCACAACATCCTCTGGCAAAGAATTCCACAGGTTGGCTGTGCATTATGTAAAGAAATACGTCCTTTTGTTTGTTTTTAAACCTCCTGCCTTAATTTCATTTGTTGACCCCCTAGTTATTGTGTTATGAGAAGGAGTAAATAACACTTCCTTATTTACTTTTTCCACACCGGTCGTGATTTTATAGAGCTCAATCATATCTGCCCTCAATCATCTCTTTTCCAAGCTGAAAAGTCCCACTCTTATTAATCTCTCCTCATAGGGAAGCTGTTCCATACCTCTAATCCCCCCACAGGTTCGGCTGATCGTGGCTCCCAGTGGCCGCAATTCGCCGCTGCAGGTCAATGGGGGCTGAGGGAAGTGGTGTGGGCCAAGGGACGTACTGGCCACCACTTCCTGCAGCCCCCCATTGGCCTGCAGTGGCGAACCACAGCCAGTGGGAGCCGCGATCGGCCGAACCTGCGGGCGCGGCAGATAAACAAAGCAGCCCGGCCCGCCAGGGGCTTTCCCTGCACAAGCAGCATCCCAAGTTTGGGAAACACTGCATTAAACAAATGGAGAGCATTTAATTATTTTTCATAAGATAAATACATTTGGTATATTCTACCATGTTAAAATGGCATTTGTCAGGACTTTAATAATCAGTAAATAAGTTTCCATGTCAAGGTATATAATTTTTTAAAATTTTATTTCATCTATTGAAAAAAATCCATGTACATTTAGTGTACCAGCAAAGATACATTTGTGAAAAAAATGTATCTTCAACAGTAAGGAAACCTGAAACAATTATTCATAACCTGAATTATAGTGTCAGACTTTGATTTAAAGGAGTACTTGTGGCACCTTAGAGACTAACATTTATTTGAGCATAAGCTTTTGTGAGCTACAGCTCACTTCAGCTTGTGCTCAAATAAATTTGTTAGTCTCTAAGGTGCCACAAGTACTCCTTTTCTTTTTGCGGATACAGACTAACATGGCTGCTACTCTGAGTCTTTGATTTATGACTTTAAAGTTTGTTGATTAATTATAAATATAAATGAATTGGAACACTTTACATTAGTCATTCACTAATTGGCTGTCAGCAAATGATGAAAAGTTTACAGTGTCCTTTTCACATTTTTGAAGGGTATTTTTGTGTGAAATCTTTTGTCAGATAATCAACTTTATTTCTAAGAGATTTTTCTAAGGTTAGTAGTTATATAGCATCAAATCACTAGTATAAGAACATCATGCTTCCTGTTAACGTATGTTAGGGTGACCAGATAACTAGTGTGAAAAATCAGGATGGGGGGGGGGGGTGTAATTGGCACCTATATAAGAAAAAGCTCCAAATATCAGGACTGTCCTGACCAAATTGGGACATCTGGTCACCCTAATGTACGTTGAGCCTGTGCCCAGATCTAAAGTTTCTCCTGAAAAGAGCAGGAAATTGTCTGGAGCAGAAGAACAACCTCTCTTTTTCGGGACCTAATTTTAGAAAGCCATCCAAGAGCCCTCCTTTCTTCAGGATGCTTACTTAGGCAAAGTTTACAAAACAAAATAAGTAACCAAAACATAGGGTTGTAACAGTCCCTCAGGGAGCGTGGACTGATATCATAATATGAACGGAATAGTTTTCTCTTAACAATGGCAATCTCCATAAGAGACTGTCCTCTTTATTTGTGGTTTGAATGTTAGGTGCAGTTAGCCTGCCTCTCCTTCTTTTGAGCTCCTGCTGGTTCTCTGGGTCCTTAGCCTGCTGACTTTAAACTAGATTTATGAAATTTTGAGTTGGAGAATGAGTTCAAATGACTTATAGAATTATTGAGCATGAACTATCACAAAAGTATAAAACAACACAAATCATCTACCTATACACAAATGCAAGAAGCCTGGGAAACAAGCAGGGAGAACTGGAAGTCCTGGCACAGTCAAGGAATTATGTTGTGACTGGAATAACAGAGACTTGGTGGGATAACTCACAGGACTGGAGTACTGTCATGGATGGATATAAATGTTCAGGAAGGACAGGCAGGGCAGAAAAGGTGGGGGAGTTGCATTGTATGTAAGGGAGCAGTATGGCTGCTCAGAGCTCAAGTATGAAACTGCAGAAAAACCTGAGTCTCTGGATTAAGTTTAGAAGTGTGAGTAACAAGGGTGATGTCGTGGTGGGAGTCTGCTGTAGACCACCGGACTAGGGGGATGAGGTGGACGAGGCTTTCTTCCGGCAACTCACGGAAGTTACTAGATCGCAGGCCCTGGTTCTCATGGGAGACTTCAACCACCCTGATATCTGCTGGGAGAGCAATACAGCCGTGCACAGACAATCCAGGAAGTTTTTGGAAAGGGTAGGGGACAAGTTCCTGGTGCAAGTGCTGGAGGAACCAACTAGGGGCAGAGCTCTTCTTGACCTGCTGCTCACAAACCGGGAAGACTTAGTAGGGGAAGCTAAAGTGGATGGGAACCTGGGAGGCAGTGACCATGAGATGGTCGAGTTCAGGATCCTGACACAGGGAAGAAAGGAAAGCAGCAGAACACGGACCCTGGACTTCAGAAAAGCAGACTGACTCCCTCAGGGAACTGATGGGCAGGATCCCCTGGGAGAATAACATGAGGGGGAAAGGGGTCCAGGAGAGTTGGCTGTATCTTAAAGAATGCTGATTGAGGTTACAGGGACAAACCATCCTGATGTGTAGAAAAAATAGTAAATATGGCAGGCGACCAGCTTGGCTTCACAGTGAAATCCTTGCTGATCTTAAACACAAAAAAGAAGCTTACAAGAAGTGGAAGATTGGACAAATGACCAGGGAAGAATATAAAAATATTGCTCGGGCATGCAGGAGTGAAATCAGGAAGGCCAAATCACACCTGGAATTGCAGCTAGCAAGAGATGTTAAGAGTAACAAGAAGAAACAGGAAGAAAATCAAGGAAAGTGTGGGCCCCTTACTGAATGAGGGAGGCAACCTAGTGACAGAGGATGTGGAAAAAGCTAATGTACTCAATGCTTTTTTTGCCTCTGTCTTCACGAACAAGGTCAGCTCCCAGACTACTGCACTAGGCAACACAGCATGGGGAGGAGGTGACCAGCCCTCTGTGGAGAAAGAAGTGGTTCGGGACTATTTAGAAAAGCTGGATGAGCACAAGTCCATGGGGCCGGATGCGCTGCATCCGAGAGTGCTAAAGGAGATGGCGGATGTGATTGCAGAGCCATTGGCCATTATCTTTGAAAACTCATGGCGATCGGGGGAAGTCCCAGACGACTGGAAAAAGGCTAATGTAGTGCCCATCTTTTAAAAAAAGGGAAGGAGGAGGATCCGGGGAACTACAGGCCAGTCAGCCTCACCTCAGTCCCTGGAAAAATCATGGAGCAGGTCCTCAAGGAATCCATTCTGAAGCACTTAGAGGAGAGGAAAGTGATCAGGAACAGTCAGCATGGATTCACCAAGGGCAAGTCATGCCTGACTAATCTAATTGCCTTCTATGACGAGATAACTGGCTCTGTGGATGAGGGGAAAGTGGTGGACGTGTTGTTCCTTGACTTCAGCAAAGCTTTTGACACGGTCTCCCACAGTATTCTTGCCAGCAAGTTAAAGAAGTATGGGCTGGATGAATGGACTATAAGGTTGATAGAAAGTTGGCTAGATTGTCGGGCTCAACGGGCAGTGACCAATGGCTCCATGTCTAGTTGGCAGCCGGTATCAAGTGGAGTGTCCCAAGGGTCGGTCCTGGGGCTGGTTTTGTTTAATATCTTCATAAATGATCTGGAGGATGGTGTGGATTGCACTCTCAGCAAGTTTGCAGATGACACTAAACTGGGAGGAGAGGTAGGTATGCTGGAGGGTAGGGATAGGAGACAGAGGGCCCTAGACAAATTGGAGGATTGGGCCAAAAGAAATCCGATGAGGTTCAACAAGGACAAGTGCAGAGTCCTGCACTTAGGATGGAAGAATCCCATGCACCGCCACAGACTAGGGACCGAATGGCTCGGCAGCAGTTCTGCAGAAAAGGACCTAGGGGTTACAGCGGACGAGAAGCTGGATATGAGTCAACAGTGTGCCCTTGTTGCCAAGAAGGCCAATGACATTTTGGGATGTATAAGTAGGGGCATTGCCAGCAGATCGAGGGACGTGATCGTTCCCCACTATTCGACATTGGTGAGGCCTCATCTGGAGTGCTGTGTCCAGTTTTGGGCCCCACACTACAAGAAGGATGTGGAAAAATTGGAAAGAGTCCAGCGGAGGGCAACAAAAATTATTAGGGGACTGGAACACATGAGTTATGAGGAGAGGATGAGGGAACTGGGATTGTTTAGTCTGCGGAAGAGAAGAATGAGGGGGGATTTGATAGCTGCTTTCAACTACCTGAAAGGGGGTTCCCAAGAGGATGGCTCTAGACTGTTCTCAGTGGTAGCAGATGACAGAACAAGGAGTAATGGTCTCAAGCTGTAGTGGGGGAAGTTTAAGTTGGATAGTAGGAAAAACTTTTTCACTAGGAGGGTGGTAAAACACTGGAATGCGTTACTAGGGAGGTGGTGGAATCTCCTTCCTTAGAAGTTTTTAAGGTCAGGCTTGACAGAGCCCTGGCTGGGATGATTTAGTTGGGGATTGGTCCTGCTTTGAGCAGGGGGTTGGACTAGATGACCTCCTGAGGTCCCTTCCAACCCTGATATTCTATGATTCTATATATGAAAGAAAACTTGACTTCAGTATGAATTTGGGCTAAGTAAGGACTTTAGGACCTGGACCATAAACTGTTTTAGTAAAACATTTTACCAAGATTTGCAAAAACAACAAACAAAACACCCACCTTGATAACTGTATATTTAGGTAATTTTGGACCATGACTTTGATGTTCTTTCACATACTACTTTATGTTCGTTTGAAATAATTACTTCTTAGAATAGTGTACCTATGGTTTCTCCACACTAGGTGTGCTAGCGCTACATGCCCCTTTGATTGGAGGTTTCACATAGCTATGTCCATTCGGCCTATTCATGTGTGTTACTCGGTGTCATGCTCCACACCGTTGCTATATAGTACTGCGTGGACAATCCGCTCTTAGCTCCTTCTCAGTGGCCTAGGCCTGGGGCAGAGCCTTCGCAGTTGTCCATTGTGAGTTTTACCTCAAATGTGTCCCCTTAGCTCTTTTACTAGTTAATTATAGTTGTTAGTAGTAGTTAGTTGTAGTTTAGCTGCAGTGGTTTTGAAAAGAAAAGAAAATTATCTAGAGAGAGAGAGAGAGAAAAAAGGACTGTTATCGTTTTAGATAATTTCTTCCCTCCTGGGAGTTCTACATTTCTGGGAGGGCATGCCTGGTTCTCTCGGTTTTAAACGCTGCTTATCATACCGGGAGGTAATACCAGTGACTGACGGACACTCCCAGTCCATCCAATGCCTCAGGAAATTCCATATTTCCCAAAAGCACAACTTCTGTAATCTGGCATTAAAATCTAGAGCTTAAAAAAAAGGGAGCTCAAACTTCGTCTTCTCATGATGGATCGCTCACTGAGCCCCGCCTCTGATCTGGGCCAGGGGACCCCTCCCCCATTGCCCCTATATGCTGGTCTTCAAGTAAGTTGACTATCTCTACTACCTCCGAGCCACACTCCTCAAGGCATCTAAGAAGAAGATTCAGGTGTCCTCTCATAAGACTTCCAAAGACTGTGCCCCAAGTTCTCTGGGTATGGAATGTACTTCAAAGAAGTCAAGGTTGCCAGTGCCTCCAGCCACTTTGGCTCCCATCTCTCCAACCCAGAACCCATGAGGCTGCTGGTTCCTCAGGTACCGACAATGGCACTGTTAAGCCTAGAGACTTCAAAATGTTGGGCTCCAATAGACAATTGGTACCATGAAAGGAGTGAGGTGGCATGAAGAGCTCTACCTCTTCATACTCAGTACTGAAAAAGACTGCTAGGGCTCCATCTGGACTCCTCTTGCAGCACTCAAGACTCATGGTACCATCAACTTTGTCTCAAGCCCTGGACACAGTACCACAACACTCAGTGGCACAAGAGTTTTGCTTTTCCTGAGACCTGGCTGTGCCTGAGACACGTGGCTCACCATTTCTTGGCTCCAATCTGTTCTCAGTACCAAGGACCTCCAGATCCCTGGATGCCTGTCCAGTACCCACAGTCGTACCTCAAGTTTCTTCTGCTGCTCCACCACTTCATCAAAATCCTCCTTGTGTAGGTCAATTTGAAAATTTTGCCTCAGTCTCTCAAATATTGTCCAAGGTTTTCCACTCCATTTCAATAGAGGCTCTTTTTTCCAGAGGTCTCTGACTAAGTTGATCTCACTGGTGAGAGAGATCCACAATCACCATCTCGCTGGTATGAGCACCCATGGATGCTTCCACCCATTCCATCTGATATGCACCATCACCTTGGCCATACTGGGACCTGTGGGTGGTCTATCGTCAGCAATTCTCTAGGGCCTCAAGCACCACCCATCACAGAGTTAGACAACCTTCATCACCTTCCCTCTCCAGGACACTGGAAGCACAGGAGGAAACCTTTGATTAACTGGAAGCTAGGGCTGATGAATAGATCTCTCCACCAGCCAAAATCTCTTCTTTAGCCCTAGATAAAGCAGTCATGCCACCTCCACCAACCCTGGCTGACAATTTTAAACAGCTCCAGAACCTTATCAAAAGGGTCACAGATTCTTTGCAGATCCCTCCTGAGGAAGCTGATACTGCACTGAACATTGTCCACTTCAGTTCATAAGGACAATTATAGAATGTGTTGTGTGTTAAGATACTATGGCTTTGATCACGGCATTAAATTATAGATGTAAATCTGCCTTAATTGCTTAGAGATTACTTAAATAAAGCAAAGAAACAGTACACAAATTTAAGAAATTAATATAATTGAAAAATGAAAGGAAGTGTATAATAAAATTAAAAAGGTAATAGGCAGTGAAAGAATAATAAAAAAATAGAGGTTTGGAATATTTTTAGACTATGTAGCCTTGTAATCTTGTCCCCTTGCACTCCCTTCATCTTCCTTTTGGTTGTTTACATTCATTTTTTTCTCAATTTAAAACTAGATTATAAATTTGTTGAGGAAGTGTCCATTATCTTGATTATCCACTGCACTCGAGCTGACTGAAGATGTTGGGAAGTCAGTTGCAGCTTCCTGATTATCAAATGCCCCACCCCAGTATAAATTAAAACTTCAGGGGGATAATTTTCTCTGCTGCTGCTAATTTAAGGCCCCTACTTCCCTAAAATTCCCCATCCCTCCCATGCCTCTCCTTATACTGAGCGCAGCTCTAGCACATTTCGGAGCACATCTTTTCATCATTTTAAGATCACTTTACGTTGTGTAAACAGTAAAAAGTGAATTTGCAAAGTGAACTTGGTAGATGGGAGAATCTGGCCCCATGTTTGCCAGAAGTTGGGAATAAGCGACAGGGGATGGATCACTTGATGATTACCCCTGCTCTGCTCATTCCCTCTGGGGCACCTGGCACTGGCCACTGTCGGAAGAGAGGATCCTGGGCTAGATGGACCTTTGGTCTGATCCAGTATGGCTGTTCTTATGTCATCTGTGTGTACACTGCCTAGAATAATGGGGATCTGGCACTGATGGAGTCCTCTGGGAGCATCCTGGAAAAAAAAAAGATCTCAATACTGTAAATAAGACCTATCACCAACTTCCTCTTGTGCTTTTATGAATGATTTGGTATTTTCAATTCATGGAAAATATTTCAGACCCTTAACTATCATTCTGTTGTAATGCAGCCACTTGATATATACAGTTCTTTATTTCTCAAATCCTTCCTTAAAGATACAAATTATTACCTTTAGTTCTGAGGTCGGGCACAAAGTATAATTGTGTACCTTAGAGCTGGCTGGATCTCTTAATTTCTCCTAGCCACATCCATGAATCTGTCTTTTTAGTAGCTGAGGAAAGTGACATCTTTAATGAGCTATCAGTTCCATGTAATTAGTTCTTCAGAATTTCCTCTTCATTTATTTGATTGAACCTCTCAAATAAGTAATGTATTTAACAGTTTATTTGCTTATTAGAAACATGAAAAAATTCCCCAATAACTTGAAATTAAGACCTTAAGTGTCAGACAATAATTGTTCTTTGAGAAGGCCTGTCATGGACCAGGTGTGGGCAGACAAACCTACTGGTTTGGAGCAGTGGCAGGCAGACATAGTGGTTGGAAATGGAGTCAGAAACCAGAAGGCGCACCAATGGTCAGAGCTGGAGTAAGGAACCAGGAGTCTGAGCCAAGGTCAGGAACCAAGCAGGGAGTAGGACTGGGAGGGGAATAGGGCTTGAGCAAGTCTGGGACATGCGTGGTTGCAGCTGTGGGTATAAGCATTGAGCAGCTGCTGGCCCAGTCTGCTGCTGGGCTTAAGAGTAGGTCTGGTGACACCTCTCAGTCAATCACATAGTTTGGTGAATCAAGGTGTTCAGCTGCAGGGCAATTATCTGGTCCCATGCTCAGCTGCAGGCCCTGATTCCTGACAGTACCACTCCCCACCCCCTAACACACACCTTCAAGGATGCCCTAGGCTCTGGCTACTTGGGATACATTCAATGGAAGTTGTTAGGGGGCTTATTCCTTCACTCGCTTCCTTCCCTGGTCCTTCTCGCATGAACAGAGAGCAACAATACCCAAAGTCTAAAGGTGCAAACAATTCGATGTTTATTGGGGTGAACTTCCAGCAAGCATGATTCCAGTTTCCTTCCTTAGTGTCCCCCTTCCCAGCTCTGACACCACAGAGCCTTACACCTGTGTCCTTGTTCCCATTCCTGCCCTTAGCAAAACATGATTCCAATTTCCTCACCCACATTCCCTGTTCCCATCTCCCCCACCCATACACCCACCCCCACACCTACTCACTTCCTGATTGACTGCAGACTATATAGTAAAACTTGAATTCTGCTTAGCTATACCTTAACCAATCATTTTCCTGAAATTTAACTAACCAATCCTAACATATTGTAACATGATTATGTAACCAATTATATCCCAACACCTTAGAATCATAGAATATCAGGGTTGGAAGGGACCTCAGGAGGTCATCTAGTCCAACCCCCTGCTCAAAGCAGGACCAATCCCCAATCAAATCATCCCAGCCAAGGCTTTGTTAAGCCTGACCTTAAAAACTTCCAAGGAAGGGGATTCTACCACCTCCCTAGGTAACGCATTCCAGTGTTTCACCACCCTCTTAGTGAAAAAGTTTTTCCTAATATCCAACCTAAACCTCCACCACTGCAACTTGAGACCATTACTCCTTGTCCTGTCCTCTTCTACCACTGAGAATAGTCTAGAACCATCCTCTCTGGAACCACCTCTCAGGTAGTTGAAAGCAGCTATCAAATCCCCCCTCATTCTTCTCTTCCGCAGACTAAACAATCCCAGTTCCCTCAGCCTCTCCTCATAAGTCATGTGTTCCAGACCCCTAATCATTTTTGTTGCCCTTCGCTGGACTCTCTCCAATTTATCCACGTCCTTCTTGTAGTGTGGGGCCCAAAACTGGACACAGTACTCCAGATGAGGCCTCACCAATGTCGAATAGAGGGGAACGATCATGTCCCTCGATCTGCTCGCTATGCCCCTACTTATACATCCCAAAATGCCATTGGCCTTCTTGGCAACAAGGGCACACTGCTGACTCATATCCAGCTTCTCGTCCACTGTAACCCCTAGGTCCTTTTCCGCAGAACTGCTGCCTAGCCATTCGGTCCCTAGTCTGTAGCTGTGCATTGGGTTCTTCCGTCCTAAGTGCAGGACCCTGCACTTATCCTTATTGAACCGCATCAGGTTTCTCTTGGCCCAATCCTCCAATTTGTCTAGGTCCCTCTGTATCCTATCCCTGCCCTCCAGCGTATCTACCACTCCTCCCAGTTTAGTATCATCCGCAAATTTGCTGAGAGTGCAATCCCCACCATCCTCCAGATCATTTATGAAGATATTAAACAAAACCAGCCCCAGGACCGACCCCTTAATTAGTTTACACCCAGCAAAATTAATTATATAGCAGATGAGAACAATCTAGAACCAGACAGAGATTATACAGACAAAGAAGAGCAAAGTGGGAACTATAATGACAAAACAATACAGAAATGAGGATTTCACATCCCAGCTATTGATAAGTGAGTTCTTGCCAGACAGGATGCTATCAAACGAAGTTTCCTTTTACATCTTCTAGGCACTTCCCTTTCTCTGGAGGCGATACGCACTATCAGGACAGGATTGTATTCCTAACAGCCCAATAGCACCTTCTTTCAATGTGACTAGTTTGGAATGTGAGGATGTGACCGGTCGCTTCCCAACTTATGGCTGCCTCTGCTGCTTAGCCAAAGGTCTTAGCCTAAGAACAGGGCCTCAGACTGTCACAGTAAGAGAAGGCCCTTACACCAGCAGACAGTGATTTTGATTCTTTCTTTTATACCTCTAGAACTAGCCAAGTGATAAGAATACACCTAAATTCTTAAAGTACAGGCCTTTGCAGACAGGCCTGAATATCTATATTCTAACAGAAGTCCCGTAGCAGGTCCAGGAAATGGATGTTCTCAATCAGCTCTCTGGACCACTCATCTGGGTCATAGCCCTCCCAATCCAGCAGGTACTGGATTTTCCCCCCTAACTCAGTAGGAGTGAAGAATTCATTGGCTCAAGTATTCTTCCTATCCTCAAATGCTTATGGGCAGTGGAGGTGGGTTGGAGCAGTTCAGGAACAGGTTCTCAATGTGTCTTTAGAAGGGAGATATGAAATACTGGATATAACTTTAGGAACGTGGGTAGCTGCGGTTTGACTGTTACTGGGTTAACCTGTTCAAAATCTTGAATGGGCCCAGGTACTGGTGATCTAGCTTGTCTGATGGGTGAGCTGACACAGCAAGGTCGGGGCAGGCCTGGTCAGCATGGTGCTTGTAAGCTTCTTCAGCAGATCTCAATTGTTCCTTGAGTTCTCAGTGCACTTGGTACAGGTGGGTAGCCAAGTCTGTACCATAGAACTTCTAGGTATGTCTGGGTGAAAGTGAGAGCCATAGTTAGGAAAAGAATGGGTTTTGTTGAGTGGAGGCATAGATTGTATTATTGTAGGCAAATTGCACATAGGAAAACAGGGAAAACCAGTAATCCTGGTGGCAATTCAAAAAACAATGAAGATACTGTTCCAGTATCTGGTTGACTTGTTCTGTTTGCCCCTTGCTTTGTAGGTGATAGGCAGAAGAGGTGAGGGAGTATTCCAAGAAGTCTTAGAAACTCCCATCAAAAACAGCAAATGAGCAAGGGCCTTGGTCAGACACTATTCTGGTTAGTAGTCTGTGGTAATGGAAGATCTTCTCTAAGAAGAGACACACAGTTTCCAGGGCACTGGAGATGGTGTGGCAAGAACAAAGTTTGCCATCTTAGTTAGAAGATGGACCAACAGTGGGATCACTGTGCGCCCATGAAAGTGAGGCATCTCCATTATGAAGTCTATAGATAAGGTTGAGCAAGGCTGAGGTGGAATGGGCAAGTACTGCAAAAAGCAGAGCACAGGCACTTTGTCTGAGAGCAGAGGTTACAGGACTTCACATATTCCTTGACATAAGCGCATAGACTTGGCCACCAGAAACTCCACCAAACCAGTCTCGGATTGGCCAAAGTGACAGAACAGCAGCACGTCATGACACAATTTCAAGACTTGAAGTCTAGGCTGCCCCTCCGTAACATAAATCCTATTCCTGATATAGAGGACACCATCCTGCAGCCTGAATTCATAGTCATGCTGGCCATCTGCATCACCCAGGGCCTGGTGGATCTGGGTGGTGAATGGATTGTTGGGCAGCAGAGAATGAATAGAGAACATCAGACTGCTATCCACTGACAAAATAGGACACCTTATGATTTGTGGAAGGAGGTTCTCTGCCAGGTTCGAGGTACTTATTGTTGTGACACACTGAGTCAGCCTTTCCATTTCTCATCCCTGGACATTTACCTACAAAGTCAAACTGGACAAAAAAGAGGGACCAGGGATCTGATTTTGGTTGAGATGTCTGGCGGTCAGGAGGTATTCTAGGTTTTAGTGGTCTATAAGGACCTTGAATGGGAACCAGGTAACTGAGTAGTCAAGATGGCAATACTAGGTGCAGAAGGTGGTCTTCCATTCATCATCATCTTAAATCCAAATCAAGATGTAAGCTCCATGAAGGTTCAGTTTAGTGAAGACATTCACAGATCAGAGCTTTTCAGAGAGCTCATGGATAAGGGGTAAGTGGTACCGGTTACAGATAGTAACCCTATTTAATGCCCAGTAATCCACACAAGATTGTAGAGCACTCCTGCTTACAAAGAAAAGTGAAGCCCTGGCTGGTGACATGGAGGGACAGATGAGCCCTTTCTTCAGGTTTTAGAACATCTGAACAGCCATACTGGGACAGACCAATGGTCCATCTAGCCCAGTATCCTGTCTTCTGAAAATATTCAATTCCAGATACTTCAAAGGGAATGAACAGAACAGGGCCAATTATTAAGGGACCCATCCCCAGTTGTCCACTCCCAGCTTCTGGCATTTAGAAGCATAGGACAGTCAGAGCATGGGGTGCATCCCTGATCATCTTGGCTAATACCCATTGATGGAAATATCCTCCATGAACTTATCTAATTATTTTTTGAACCCAGTTATAGTTTTGGCCTTAACAACATCCCCTAGAAATGAGTTCCACAGTCTGACTGTGCATTGCTTGAAGAAGTATGTCCTTATGTTTGTTTTAAACCTGCTGCCTATCAATTTCATATGAAGGGATACATAACACTTTTTCTCCACAGTATTCATGATTTTATAGACCTCTATCATATCCCCCCTCCAATAATCTCTTTCCTAAAATGAACAGTCCCAGTCTTTTTAGTCACTATACATATGGAAGCTGTTCCACACCCCTATCATTTTTGTTGCTCTTCTCTGTACCTTTTCCAATTCTAATATCTTTTGTGAAATAGGGTGACCAGAACTGCATCCAGTATTTAAGGTGTGGGTGTACCATGGATTTGTAGAGTGGCATTATGATATTTTCTGTCTTATTATCTTATCCCTTTCCTAATGATTCTGAACATTCGGTTAGCTTTTTTGGTTGTCATTGCACATTGAGCAGATGTTTTCAGAGAACTAGCCACAAAGACTCCAAGATCTTTCTTGAGTGGTAAAAGCTAATTTAGACCCCCATCATTCTGGCAGTTTTGCCACCTCACTGTTTACCCCTTTCTCCAGATAATTTATGAATATGTTGAACAGCACTGGTCCCAGTACAGTTCTTTAGGGGACATGGCTGTTTACCTCTCTCCATTCTGAAAACATACCACTTATTACTATCATTTGTTTCCTGTCTTTTAACCAGTTACTGAGTCATGAGAGGACCTTCCCTCTTATCCCATGACTGCTTACTTTGCTTAAGAGCCTTTGGTGAGGAACCTTGTGAAAGGCTTTCTGAAAGTCCAAGTACACTATATCCACAGAATCACCACTGTCCATGGGTTTGTTGTCCCCCGTCAAAGAGTTCTAATAGATTGGTGAGGAATGATTTAGTTGGGGATTGGTCCTGCTTTGAGCAGGGGGTTGGACTAGATGACCTCCTGAGGTCCTTTCCAACCCTGATATTCTATGATTCCTCTTTACAAAAGCCATGTTGACTCCTCCCCAACAAATCCTGTCCATTTATGTGTCTGGTAATTCGGTGTTTTCTATAGTTTCAGCCAATTTGCCTGCTACTGAATTTAGGCTTTTCTGCCCTGTAATTGTCAGGATTGCCTCTGGAACCTTTTAAAAAAAATGGTGTCATATTAGCTATTCTCCAGTCATCTGGAACAGAAACTGATTTAGGTGACAGGTTACATACTACAATTAGTAGTTCTGCAATTTCATATTTGAGTTTCTTCAGAACTCTTGGGTGAATACCATCTGGTCGTAGTGACTTATTACTATTTAATTTATCTATTTATTCCAACACCTGCTCTATTGACACCTCATTCTGAGGCAGTTCTTCAGATTTATCATGTAAAAAGAACAGCTCAGTAGTGGAAATCTCCTTCACATCCTCTGCAGTGAAGACCAATGCAATTAATTCATTTAGCTTTTCTGCAATGGCCTTTACCTTCCTTGAGTGCTCCTTCACCACCTCGATTGTCCAGTGGCCCCAGTGATTGTTTGGCAGGCTTCTTGCTTATGATGTACTTAAACTTTTTTTTTTTTTTTTTTTTTGCTGTTAGTTTGTGTCTTTTGCTAGTTTTTCTTAATTCTTTTTTGGCCTGCTTAATTATGCTTTTACACTCGAGTTGCCAGAGTTTATGCTCCTTTCTATTTTCCTTAGTAGGATTTGATCTACTGTTTTTGAAGGATGCCTTTTTTAAATCTAACTACTACTTTTACTCTGTTTAGCCATGGTGGTACTTTTTAGGTCCTTTTACTATGTTTTTAATTTGGGATATACATTTAATCTGAGCCTCTCTTATAGAGTTTCTTTAAAATGTTTCCATGCAGCTACTCCTTTAATTTCTGTTTTTGTGTAGGTCCTTTTCTGAAGTTAAATGCTACAGTGGTGGCCTTCTTTGGTATATTGTCTCCCACAAGGACATTAAGTTAGTTACATTATGGTCACTATTACTGGGCAGTTCAGCTGTATTCACCTCTTGGACCAGACTCTATTCTCCAGTTAGAACTAAATCAAAAATTGCCTCTCTCCCCCGATGTGGATTCCAGAACTAGCTGCTCCAGGAAGCTGTCATTAATGGTGTATAGACATTTTATCTCCGCACCCAGTCAGTATGGTGATAGTGGAAATCCCCCATTATTACTGAGTTTATGGTTATAGACTTTCTAATCTCCCGGAGCATTTCATATCACCATCACAATTCTGGTCAGGTGGTTGGTAATATATTCCTACTGCTATATTCTTATTATTCAAGCATGGACTTTCTACTCATAAAGATTCAGTGGTGCAGTTTGATTCATTTAAGAGTTTTACTAATTGACTCTATGCTTTCTTTCACATATAGTGTCACTTCCCTACCAGCACCTGTACATTTTGTACCCTGGTATGACCATGTCCCACTGATTATTATCTTTCCACTACGTTTCTGCGATATTATATCAATATCCTTATCTAATACCAGGGCGTTCAAGTTCCCCCATCTTAGTATTTAGATTTATTGCATTTTTATGCAAGCACTTATAAAAATGTTCAGTATTTATTTGTTTGCCATTATGTGATGTAATTGGATTGGACGGTTTCTCATTTGACTATTTCTCTTTAGTTCCTACCTGTATTTTATCAACTTCTAGCCTCTTCTCTTTCCTAGGATATAGGGAATCTCCATTAACAGAGCCTCCCCTGTGGGATGTGTCTGTCCGATCTGTGTGCTCCTCTCAACCTCTTGGCTGCCTCCCAACCCTTAGTTCAAAAACTCCTCTCTAACCTTTTTAAATTTTATGTGACAGCAATCTGGTTCCATTTTGGTTTAGGTGGAGCCCACCCTATGTGTATAGGCTCCTCCTTTCCCAAAAGTTTCCCCAGTTCCTAATACATTTTAACTCCTCCTCCCTACACCATCATCTCATCCACACATTGAGACCCAGTTCTGCCTGTCTAACTGGCCCTCCACATGGAACTGGAAGCATTTCAGAGAATGCTACCTTGGAGGTCCTGAACTTCAATCTCTTACCTTGCAGCCTAAATTTGGCCTCCAGCACCTCTCTCCTACCTTTCCATATGTCATCAGTCTATCATGACTGCCAGTTCCTCCCCAGCACTGCACATAAGTCTGTCTAGATATCTTGAGAGATCCACACATATTCATCCTTGGCAGGTAATTCACTGTGCGATTTTCCTGGTTATCATAAACCCAGCTATCTATATTTCTAATGATAGACTCTTCCATTACTATTATCTGTGTCTTCCTAATAAAAGGGGTTCCCTCCCCCCAGAGGGGTACCCTCAGTGCAAGAGGATACCATGACATCATCTGGAAGAAGGGTCCGAACTATGTGATTGCTTCCTTCTGCTGCAGTTTGAAGTTCTCCTTCCCAGAGACTATTGTCCTCCTCAACAACATAGAGGTTATCAGACTGGGGTTGGGTCTGCTCTACTGTGTCCCAGAAAGTCTTATCTAGGTACCTCTCTTTCTCCTTTAGCTCCTCCAGTTCAGCCACTCTGGTCTCCAGAGCCTGTACTTGATCTCTGAGGGCCCTGAGTTCCTTGCACTGAATGCACACCCATGCCACTTTCCCACACGGCAGATAATCATATTCAGTGCAATAAACTGGATAGCCCCCATTCTGCTGCTAGACTTCTTCCTGCATTATTTTTACTCCTCGAACTTTTTTGGGGGAAGGGCATAGTGTGGGGAGGTTGTTTATTGGCCTAAATTTAGGGAATGTTAATCGGGGGAGCTGCTCTCACACTTCCTCTCTAAACACCCTCACAAAGCTCCCCTGTTAGTTGCTCCTTTTCACTAGCTCCTCTGGTCACTTATGAACTAGCTTTTTAAACCCCTGTTATCTCTGAGTAGCCCCACCCTGTGGATAATGGATCCTAAAGGGGTCAGGGATCAAAGCCTCATTAAGAAGCTCTCCACTTTGCCTGGCAGGCCTTTAGGCTCTGCACTTTGTCCCCCCCTCCCCCCAACAGACCACACTATATAATTCAGTCAAGCAGCAAGCACACATCAAATGACAAACTCACCCCAAGTGTTACACAGTCACTCCTCCTTCACCTGAAGAACTCCCTCGCCAAACTCACCTGTTCACTGCTCCTGTTTGTTAGCTCCTCTGGTCACTTAGGAACAAGTTTTCTTTAAGATAACTCCAGAGGGAATAGATACACCTGAAAGGAAGCTCTGTGCCAGGCTGGAGGTTGATGGGGCAGTTGTAGCTATGATGGGGCAGAAGGATCTCAGCTTTCTTTTTGTTGAACATGTCAATGAAGCTTTGATTTTTGGCAGGCATCACAGAGGGTGTTGGGTTGCTGACGTTCTCTTCAGGGTAATTCCCTCTGTCTTGGAAGCCCTTGGCAGGCAGGCAGAGCTGCAGAGGACTTCTAGTCTGTGATTGGATTTGGTAGGTAAGGTTGCCGGCAGCATGGCTAAGTAAAATGCACCATACCTGCCTGCCAGCAGATATGAGCGTTCAGGCTGTAGCAAGGGTGCTGGAAAAATTTGTATAGTGAGGGTACTGAGAGCAATTTAACCAGACTGTAAACCCTGTATATAGTGGAAACCACTTGAAGCCAGGTGGTGTGGCAGCACACCCAGCACCCTTAGTTCCAGCACCTATGGGCTGTAGGAAGGATGTGGAAGGTTAGTGGGTTGGAGTCAGCGAGGCTGATGGGGGTTGGGAAGCTGACCTTCTGTCTTGGCAGTATTCCATCAAGCAGTTGTCCATCTTAATGCACAGTTCAGTTAGGGTGTCCAGGCCAGTCAGAGGCTCCACCCACACCAGCCCCACCTTTGATCTCTTTGTCTAGGTTGAGCCGGAAGTGATAGTGCTGCACAGCTTCATTCCATTGGGCGTCTGCTGCCAGGCATCAAAATTCAACAACACAATTAGCAACTGGCTGGCAATGCTTGGAGTGCAGCTTCTGCTGTATGCATATGTCTTGGGTCATCAAAAATCACTACCGTGGCATGAACAAAGTTCTCAAGAAGACAAGCTGGCTCAGGAGAGGGCTTGATTTCTCAAAGAGTAGAGAGGCCCTGGCTAAGGCCTTCTGGGTCAGCAGGCTGAGGATAAGTCCCACTTGGGACTGATGGATGGGGAATGACTGGAGGGGCAACAGAAACCCACAGATTTTACCACGGTCACTGGCAAGCTTGTCTGGCAGTGGAATTTTTGGTTCTCAAGGGGCTGGCATCAGAGTTGTGCATAGCACAGCCTGTTCCTGTAGCATCTCACTCTGTGCCTGCAATCTGCATCTGCAGGTTTTGCAAAGGGCCTACTATCTCCGACCCTGGTGATGCTGACCTTCGTGAAATCCATTCTGCTGGCAGAACCTGTCCTTCCTTCCTTTTGGTTTTAGGCTGCTGAAACTGTCATGGACCAGGCAGTGGGCAGTCATACCTAATGTTTGGAGCTGTGACAACCAGGAACCAGGAGGCAAAGTCAGAGGGGTAGGGGTCAGAAACTAAGCAAGGGAGCAGTGCAGAAGCAGGGCAGGCACGAGTGATTGCAGCTTCAGGTGTAAGTGTTGAGCAGCCACTTGCCTGGCACTGCTGATGGGCTTAAGAACAGGTCGGATGATGCCTCTCAGCCAACCAGGTATTTTGGTCAATCATGATGTTCAGATGGAGGGCAGCTATCTGGTCCCAGGCTCAGCTGTATGCCTTGATGCCTGATAGGACCTGTGCATATTTCCCCACTTGTGGGATGTGCTGTGGCCAGCTCTTGCCCCCAGGTGCAGGGAGTCCTGGAGGAGGAAGAAATCTCTCATTAGTCCTCTGGCCATAGGGTAGGGAGCAGCTGGAGCCCCTTGGGCAGAAGGGGCATGTCTGTACATAGCTTCAGGTACACAAACACTATTGTATTGGGTTCTTTTGTTTGCTTGCATCACTGAGGGGTGAGTGTACTGGGTTATCAGTGGTGAAGCAGGCTTAGGGTGACCAAATGTCCTGCTTTTATAGGGACATTCCCAATGTTCGGGGCTTTGT
The DNA here is from genome assembly GCF_015237465.2 of Chelonia mydas. Taxonomy (NCBI): domain Eukaryota; kingdom Metazoa; phylum Chordata; order Testudines; family Cheloniidae; genus Chelonia; species Chelonia mydas. Next base: position 132,019,349 of record NC_057852.1, on the reverse strand, counting down.
CTAAAGAGGCACCTACTACCCCCCCAACCCAGGCCCTATTTTTCACCTTTGCTATCTGGTCACCCTAAGCAGGCTGGCTGTAGCACCTGGGCAATGGTAATGTGGGGGATGGGTTGGCACAATTTAATTTTGAGTGGGGGAAAAAGGAGCAAACAACATTGGCATTTTTTTACTTTTTAAATGTGTTGCTTGATCACTCGCATTTTACCTGTCTCCTCTACCTAGACTATAAATTCTGCAGACAGGGACTACTACTTGCTTTGTATGGTGTCACCTTGATTCTTACTGAAGTAGTTCTAATATGTCCTCCATTACAATGTTATCTGAGTGCCTCACGCTTTTTAATGTATTAATCCTCACAGCACCCCTTTGAGGCAGAGGCATGTGCGTTTTACAGATGGGGAACTGAAGCACAGGGAGACTAAGTAACATGTCCAAAGTCATGCAGGATGTTGGTGGCAGAACGAGACATTGAACCTTTAATTCCTGAGTTCGAGGCTAGCATCCCAACCACTGAAAACATCTTTCCTGTTATGGGTTATGCTGTAATAACAATAAGTATTATTATTTATTAATGATGAGCTTCAGGAATCTTCTGGAAAAGCAATGCCCCTTGGAAATATCATTAACACTAATAGAGGCTTTACATGCACATTAAATAGGAGGGTAAATAAAACAGAGGCAGATGGGACCCCGCCCTCAGGGAATATGAAGCATTGTCCACTGGTATTCCAGTATTTCCAGAAGGAAAAAAGTGAACCCACTGAAGGCCATTCCCTCTATGCCAACAGGATCTTTCAGATGACTCAACAGACTTCTCCTGGTCATAGAGCTAATCAAGTTGATATGACTATTTATCTCATATCCATTAGTAGGTGAGAATTATCTATTTAATATTTATTTTTATGTATTTGTTTCTTTTGTTTTATTGTGGTACCAAGGAGCTCCAGTCATGGAAAAGGACCCCATTGTGCTAAGCGCTGTACCTACAAAGAACTAAGAGACAATCTCTTCCCCAAAGAGGAATTAAGTTAGGTGTGTAGGCCTTTTTTTTTTTTTCGCGGGCCACTTGAAAATCCCTGAGGGTCTCAGCGGACCACTTGATGATCGTTCCAAATGTTGTTTGTACCTTTAGCTAAATATTGTAAAGTGCTTTGGATAAAAGCGCTATATAAAAAAACTCTTAATTAACAGTTTTTTGGATCTGCAAATAAACGCACACAACTCATATTTTAATATCACTAGTCTTACCTTTCTAATGCAATGGATGTGCCCTCTCTCCCCCACCGCGGTAGCCCCCGATCTGGGGCTGGGAAGGAGGGGGGTCTCTCCCTCTCTTCCCCTGCCATGGCAGCCCCCGAGCTGAGGCTGGGAAGAGGCCCCCCACCTTACATGTGTCTTCTCCAGGGTCCAGACACCTAATTAATGGAGCCACGCCTGTGTGGCTCCACTAATTAGGTGGGTGGCCCTTCATTCTCTTGTGTGTGACCGCCCAGGCACATACCTTAGAGGGAACTATCCGCAGACCACCTGAATGGAGCTCGCAGACCACAGTTTGATAACCTCTGCACTAGAGCAACAAGAGTGCAGAATGACCCAGTACAGGATGCAATATACTGAGTCTTGCTTTAATCAACTGCAAGTACTTTGTGTGTGTGGACAAAATGTGTTACAAGCATGGGAAGTGTTGGCAGTAGAGACTACTGCATGTGTTTAGTGTTAGCGTGTATGTTTCTAATTAAAAATCCCTTTTAATAAGGAAATGTTGAAAAGGTTCTGAAGAAGTAGTAATCAACTGACTTTTGGCTGCAAAAATTATTTCTCATGATTTCCATACATTTTAATTATCCCAGTTTATTCACTGCATTTTCTCTAGCGATACAGATCTATTAACTATAAGTATGATAGTAAAGGTAACTTTGCTCTTTTGTTAATTCTTAAGGATGTGCAATGAATGTGAATGAAACTAGGTCATTTTCAAGTGCAACAGTGAAGTGCCTACCTAAGGAATTAACGTATGAGTGACAAGAACAGGCCTATCACTATGGATCATTTCTCTCAAAGAGATCAGTTATGATTTAGTTGGTAGTAAAACTGGAACAATTTTTTTTGACATATATGCTAGAAGGTATGTAAGAAACATAATGGCACATTCTAGAGAATGATACATTAATTTCCACTACACCAGCAGTTGGTGGAGCTGGAACAATGTGACATTTGGTTGAAATTGTTCAACTGTGAGTTTCCTCTTTATTAAACAATGAATCATAGCAAGGTTCCCACATATTTCTGTGTGTGTTGTTGTTCCTTTGCTATTCACTTATTTAGATTGTAGGCCCCCCCAGGGAAGGAAAATTATCTTCTCACTTGTCCGTATGTATAGAGCCAGACACTTTAAAAAAAAACAAAAGTTAGATATCTGGGGTGAAATCTGGACCCCATTGAAGTCAATGGCAAACCTCCTGCTGACTTCACTGAGGCCAGGATTTCACCTTTGACTTTGTTTTTACATTATGTGAATGAGTGTACTGTAATCAGAATACAATTTGTTAGTTTTGCTATAACTTCACACTGTTAGAGGCTGTTGATAACTAGGGAGTGCATTTTATGTTTGTTATAATATATTATCAGGATTTTAAAATATGTTGGTTCTCCTAATTAGCTATGTCATTTGACCTATTAATGCTGTGTTGATTTGGGCTATCCCAGGCAGTAAATTGCACAAACTTATGTTTCATTAAAATGTTGTGAAAATTAAAATATTCCATTAGAATTTATCATGATTTGGCATTTGAATGGTCTATTTGAAATAATGACTGAAATATTATGTATCTCAATAATTGGATAAATTCTCTCCCATCCCTAGTTGTAGCTCTCTATATATTTATTTATTTCTTGACTCATTTTCTTTTAAGGTTCAGATGGTAACAGCAGAGAGATGGTAACACAACATCTTTGCAAACTGTTCAAATATGAAACCTGCTTGCATGATTCCAGCCAAATTTTATAGAGCAGCAGGTGGTGTGGGTAAAGTGCCTCTAGGTAGGAGCACAGATTGACTCTTCTTTTGCACCTGCCACCTTGAACTATAAAGAAACAAAAATGAGTCAGAAAATAACCCAATGGTGATCCAAAATCATTTATCGTTATCTCATACAACACACTTAAGGTTAAGGTTTATGTACACTTGCAAAATTTGCCATCTGGTAATTTGCTTAGCTTCTAAACTACAAATCAACTTGTGCACCCCTACAATAATAATAATTTGAGACAAAAGTGTTAACCTGGAAAGCAAGGAGATTGTTCTTTTAAAAATATTCTTTCCAGTTGGAGTTAAAATGTTTTTTTTCCTAATACATTATGTGACTGAATGCATAACACATTTGGTTTAATCTGTTTCTAAGGACTGCTCAGTTACGTAATTTGATTATAAAAACATCTCTTTTCTAATCAAAATCTGCCTAGATAATCTAATCAGTTCTAATTACTGACTCACTTGTTCAGAAGCTGACCTCCGTGCTACTATGTAGGAGACTTGGCTTCAAGACAATTTCAAAATGTTCACTCCCTAGGCAAAAGTAAGCAAAGTCCATGCGATCCTTCAGGTTTTACACAGTGTGGAATAACAGCCAGGTAGTATGGAATGAGGGTAGGAGGTGAAAAATGGGCTAAAATGAAAACTTCAGTAAACAACCTAGACCTTCTGTCATTGAAAATTGGAAGGCAGCAGTAGAGGTTCTGTCAGAAAAAATAAAGTAGTGGGTAGCTGCCAGAAAATAGCAGCAGGCCTTTTGTGATGCTGGCCTCCAACATTACCAATTGGTACAGTACTTGTCATTCAGTACTTATGTCTTTTAGCACAAAAACAAATATTATTTATTGCTACAATATTTTTTCAGAAAAACCCTAACTACTGTGCAAGTCATATATAAGAACTTTTGCCATAACAGGGAGTGCACATCATTGAAACCATCCATCTAAACCAATTTAACTTAATTGAAATAATTCCGGTAAGGTAATAGGTTCATAAGTTTTTAAGGCCAGAAGAGACCATTATGATAATGTAGTCTGACCTGTTGTATAACATAAGCCGTACACCGTCACCCAGCAATTTGTGCCTCGGGACCAAAACTTGAGTTATAAGTTTAGAAAATATCCTGTCTTGATTTAAAGACTTCACATGATGGAGAATACACCACATCCCTAAGTAATTTGTTCCAATTTTTAGTTTCCCTTACTGGTAAACAGATTGCACCTTATTTTTAGTCCAAATTTGTCTATCTTCATATTCCAGCTGTTGGATCTCATTATGCCTTTTTCTGCTAGATTAAAGAATACTCAGAAACATAAATTTGTGACCACCTAGGAATGTAATTGATGTCACTACATGGCGTAACTTGACCAGTTAGTACATCTCTGTGACAGAACTCATATCTTTCAGCTCCAATACCAATGAACAGTAAAGGGCTTCTGCTACACAGTTTAGCAGAAATTTTCATATATGCTAATTGAGTCATTACAGTATTTTCACTTTTTGTTTCACATCATCAAATGATGTCATCTTTGTTTCAGACAGGAAATCACCTTACCCTAGGCCCATCTGATACAGTAACTTTGGAAATACCTTATGGAAAGTTTAGGGTTTACATTTAGGTCCTCGTTGACTTGGACTTGTCTCTAGATCCACACATCCAGGCTGTCTATATCTTGTTGATTCTTTCTAAAGAACATCTCTAAGATACAACCTTTCCTCTCTGTTCATACAGTCATCAACTTCCTCAATCTTGTGTTGGAATTGAAAAATTCAGCCCTTTCTATGAATTCCATCAAGGTTAATTTAACAGCAGTAACAGCTTTCCATGTGCCAGTAGAAGGTTTCTCAGTATTTACTAACCCAACCACAGCAAGATTTCTAAAAGGATTTATCCATCTTTTTCTGCAGATTGGATTCCCTACACCACTTTGGGATCTCAGCCTGATTCTTAAGCATCTCATGAAACAATCCTTTGAACTATAAGCTACATAAAATCATAGAATATCAGGGTTGGAAGGGACCTCAGGAGGTCATGTAGTCCAACCCCCTGCTCAAAGCAGGACTGATCCCCAATTAAATCATCCCAGCCAGGGCTTTGTCAAGCCTGACCTTAAAAACTTCTAAGGAAGGAGATTCCACCACCTCTCTAGGTAACGCATTCCAGTGTTTCACCACCCTCATAGTGAAAAAGTTTTTCCTAATATCCAACCTAAATCTCCCCCACTGCAACTTGAGACCGTTACTCCTTGTTCTGTCATCTGCTACCACTGAGAACAGTCTAGAGCCATCCTTTTTGGAACCCGCTTTCAGGTAGTTGAAAGCAGCTATCAAATCCCCCCTCATTCTTCTCTTCTGTAGACTAAACATCCCCTGTTCCCTCAGCCTCTCCTCATGAGTCATGTGTTCCAGTCCCCTAATAATTTTTGTTGCCCACTGCTGGACTCTTTCCAATTTTTCCACATCCTTCTTGTAGTGTGGGGCCCAAAACTGGACACAGTACTCCAGATGAGGCCTCACCAGTGTCGAATAGAGGGAAACGATCACGTCCCTCGATCTGCTGGCAATGCTCCTACTTATACATCCCAAAATGCCATTGGCCTTCTTGGCAACAAGGGCACACTGTTGACTCATATCCAGCTTCTCGTCCACTGTAACCCCTAGGTCCTTTTCTGCAGAACTGCTGCCAAGCCATTCGGTCCCTAGTCTGTAGCGGTGCATTGGATTCTTCCATCCTAAGTGCAGGACTCTGCACTTGTCCTTGTTGAACCTCATCAGATTTCTTTTGGCCCAATCCTCCAATTTGTCTAGGGTCCTCTGTATCCTATCCCTACCCTCCAGCATATCTACCTCTCCTCCCAGTTTAGGGTCATCTGCAAACTTGCTGAGGGTGCAATCCACACCATCCTCCAGATCATTTATGAAGATATTGAACAAAACCGGCCCCAGGACCGACCCTTGAGGCACTCCACTTGATACCGGCTGCCAACTAGACATGGAGCCATTGATCACTACCCGTTGAGCCTGACAATCGAGCCAGCTTTCTATCCTGCTACATCTGTCTGTGGCCATCACTTCTGCTTGAAGGGTTGGGGAGGTGGGGGCTCTAATGGCAGACCCTCCATTTATTCTGTTCCCCAAGGAGAAGGCATCTCTACGACTTCATCCGAAGTCTTCACCTAAGGCGTCCTCTGAATTTCATATTAATCTTCCGGGTTTTTTTTTTCTTAAAGCCTCAACAGTCTATGCAAGAGTCTGCTTTTCATACACTAGATATTAGAAGGGTGTTAGCCTTTTACTCGTATTAGACTAGACCATTCAGGAAGACCCTTAGACTCTTTTTATTTCTTTTGCAGCTAGGTCTAAGAGAACACCTATCTGCACTCAGAGACTTTCTAAATGGATCTCTGGATGTATTATTGCCTGCTATGGTTTTCACTGATGTTACACCTCCCCTAAAAGTAACTGCATGCTCTGCTAGATCACAGTGTGTCTGTAAATCTACTTAAAGATGTTCCAGTTGCTGAAATCTGAAGGACTGCAATAGGGTCCTTGGTGCACATGTTTTCCAACCATTATGCCCTGATTCACACTGGAAGGTCAGATTTGGCTGTAGGCAGTGCAGGTCTTTCTTCAGTGATGGACTCTGTTTCAAAACTCCCACCTCCTTAAAGGGTAACTGCTAGGGAATCACCTAAGGTGGAACACCCACAGGGATGCTACTTGATGAAGGAGTAACTGGAGTTCTTCGAGATATGTCCCACTCTGGTTGCTCCAATACCTGCCCTCCTCCACTCTGCTTCAGAGCTGCTTCTGTCGGCTTTATAGTAGAGAATGAACTGAGGGCACTTCATCCACACAGGCCAATACAGCCTTGGTACAGGGCATGAGGATGTGCAGGGCCCATGTGCGGGCATAAAGGGCACTGCTAAAAAAAAAATCTCCAAAGGTTCATGCGCACCTAGAGTGGAGCACCCACAGGGATACACATCTTGAAGAACTCCAGTTACTGTACTAGGTGAGGAACCTCTCCTTGACTTTCCCGTCAAAGAATGGCTGGAAGTAGAGCTGAGGCAGCCTGGTGGGAGACCTGGAAAAAAAAAATGTGTCAGAAGACTTCATTGGCACCAGCTGGCCTTTGGTTTCCTCTTGCTTTTGCTCCTGTGCTACTCACTGCTTTCCCTGCACTTTGTGCTGTGAGGTCATGGTGGTGCTTCTCCCTTTGCTCCCCAAGTCACCAGATATCTCAGAGGCTCAGGGCTTGGTGTCCACACTTCACCAGCCTGTTCTTTACATTGCTGGATGCTTTTTGAAGCAGCATCGGTATCCTGTTATCTTTTGTTCTTGTGAAGGTCCTGGAAGAGGCTCTATAGCTAATGTTGCATTGAGATTTCCTCTTAAAGTAGGACTAAAATTTGACCTATTAACTCTCGGGACAGTTGCATTTTCTACATAATCTTTTCATAAAACAGTAACTTTTGTGGAGGAAAAATGTTGAACGTTCATTTAAAATAAAAATAAAAGTCCTCAATTTGTTTGAGATTCCTCTAGCTAAAATTGCCATAGTCCCCAAACTGCACAGACCAAAAAAAAAAAAACCCCACAACACCTCATTGTGAAAAATAGCTTAGACCATTTACTTCTGAACTTGGAAAATTAAAATAAATTATTTCCCTAATCCATGACAACCTAATTGAATTCCATCGCTATTTAGCTGACTCATCACAGAGACCATAGGGAGCCAGGAGACAGGCTGGCTAGTAAGTGATAAGTGGTGTGGAGAAGAGAGTTGTGGGTTTTGCATGGGGGAAGGGAAAGAGAACTTGGAACTGAGGGAAGCAGGGAGACTATCCAGTTGTCCACCTATGCTCCTCATATTCACCAATTCATACACATGCTTCTCTCCTCATGTTCCCAGCCACCTCTCCAGTTGTAGGAGGATATATAGGAGGAAGGATGCCCCAGTGGTTAAGACAGTAGTGTAGGACTTGAGAGATTTTCTCTGTGACCTTGTACAAGCCACTTGATGTCTCTGTGACACAGTTCCTATCTGTAAAATGGAGATAATAATGTTATCTCCCCTCAAAACCCCTACCTCACAGGGGTTTTGAGGATAAATACATTAAAGATTGTGGGGTGCTCAGATTTGGCAGTAATGGGGGACACACAGAAAATTGTAGTCCTGGAGTGATGGACCTGCTCTGAAGTGTCATGCTAGGACTGTGTTCTGGCAAACTCGGGGATTTGCCAGAGGAAGAAGCTGTCTCAGGAATGGAGTTTGTACATGGAAGCATGCTGGTTGGAAGATGAGTTTCTAAGGGAAAAGTGGGAGAACAGGGAGGGAAAGCAGAGGTATGGAGGAGGTGCGGCATACTAAAGGGTGCCAAATGGGGTATTTCAATATTTGTCTGTATGATTTAGCTATAATAGCCATGATGCAAAGTTACTATACACCTGTGGTGATTCCCCTCAAAAATCTTAGTTAATGTTGAGTTGAGGTAGTAAAAATGTACATATAACCTATTGTGACAGGGTTGGGGATGACCACATTCAGTGTAGGGCGAGTGCACCCCATCACACTCCCAGACCCCAGTCACTATACTCGCCCTTCTTAGCAGGGGAGTGTAGCCCAATGGCCAGAGTCAATCAATTGGTCCCCATCGGCAGAGCCGTAAGGCCTGGCAGCTATAGTCAGTAAGTTCGCTCCAGTGAGACAGGGCAATGCAGCGCAATGGCCAGTATCAAAGGATTTACCCTTCTTTGCAGGATAGTAGGGCCTAATAGCTACTATCAATACAGTCGCCCCAGGATGCCAGGGCAGTAAGGCTTAGTGGCCGAAGTCCATGAATTCGCCCTTCTTGGCACGGCAATGAGGCCTAATGATTAATCAATGTACTTGACCCTAAGAGCTGGACCATGCAGCCCAATGGGCAAAGTCAATAGGTTTGCCCCCTCTTAGTGGGGCTCTAAGGTGTAGTAGTCCCCGTCTATAGATTCACCCTTCTTAGCAGGGCAGTGAGGCCGAGTGGCCAAAATCAGTAAATTCACCCCGGTTTGCAGGGCAGTGGGCCAACCGACCAACGTTAATAGCTTTCAGAGGAGCAGCCGTGTTAGTCTGTATTCGCAAAAAGAAAAGGAGTACTTGTGGCACCTTGGAGACTAACAAATTTATTTGAGCATAAGCTTTGCCGCAGTTAGCAGGGCTGTAAGGCCTAACTGCCAAAGTCCATATATTTCCCCTCTCAGCAGGGCAGTGAGGCATAATGGCTAGAGTCCATGTATTCGCCTCTAATAGCTGGTCAGTTCGGCCCAATGGCCAAAGTCAATAGGCTTGCCCCTCTTAGCGGGACAGTAAGGCCTAGTAGCCACAATCAGTATATTCGCCCCAGGAAGATGGACAGTAAGGCCCAGTGGCCAAAGTCAGTCGGGAAGGGGACCACCACACACAAGGGGGGTGGGAGGGTGGCAGCCCTGGTAAGGGGTCCAGGCCTTCCCTCTGCACTGGACACCAGCCCAAGGCCCTGATAGTGGCAGGGGCACATGCCACTGAGTCAGTGGGGAGGTTCCGACTGAAACACAGTGACTCAAAACACTGGCTCACTAACCAGGCCGCTATCTAATTCCCCTGGGCTGCTGTTTACTGTAGTTTCTGTTGCTGTGGTCTGCTGTCTCCGGGTTCTCCGGTCTGCGCTGTCTCCAGTGACTCCTGAGGCAGCGGGGTCCCAATAGGTGCCTTAGCGTCTGCTTGGGTTACAGTGTCTCCGGCCTCCCTGGCCTTGGACTTTGGCTGATCCTCAGCTGGAGCCAACAGAGCATGTCCTTCCTCCCTGGCAGTCAGCCCCAACTGAGCTGAGCTGCTCCCTCTTATACCAGTGCACTTTGGAGTATGCCCAGTACAGGAAAGGGGGCATGGCTTCCTCAACCCACAATGTAGGGTTTGTTAGACCCACAGCAGGAGTCTCCCTATGAGATAGGAGAGCAGGCAGATACCAGACACAGTGTTCGTATATAATCCACAAGTACTCCTTATTGCTTACAAAATAAACCACTCAGTTTACATTCATAACCCAAGCATACTACACCAGAATCTGAAGATCAGAACTGAAGTCCCAATGGCCTGTCAACATTCAGTCCAATCACAAGATGCGGGGAGCCAGGATTACCACATCTTAATCTAAACAGGGCTTTGGATCCACAAATGACTCCAAATTGCGAGTGTATCTAACATCCTTTATAATCCATTCTGTCACATCAGCAGTTGTCTGGGCAATTTCAAAGAGGCAGTTCTGGGCAAATTGCGAAAATCCAAGATGTTTAGAAACAGTCCCAGGCCCAAGATGTTCCTCTTTCCCCAGTTCTTGTTTACAACTGTAGCAGATACATTGCAACAGGTACATTGTCATGGCAAGATATGCAAAAGGTGGGGGAGATGAAGTATTATTTACCTTTGCCATGTCACATGTAATGGGGGGAAAAAAACTAGAAAGATCAAGGGATTTGTCCAAACTAGCACAAGAAATCTGTGAAACTGGGAATTGAACCCTGCTCTTCTGAGTCCCAGAGCAGTGGGTCAAATAAAAGTCAGTGCGCTGATAAACAAAAACATAACCCTACCAGCCCAACACCTAAATGCAAGCTTACATTAGTACATTGTTTGTGTTTTTAAGTAAGGAAGAAATGTATTCAGAGGACATGATGGTTTACACAAATCATTAAGCAATAGTTGTAAAAATTATGAAAAATACGTTAAGTCCTATTTAATTAAATCAGTGTAAATTATAATGATGCTGAAAATGTGGAGCAGACCCATTCATTGTACACAGAACTGAACATTAGATGACTTGAATAAATACAGAGGCAGTAATTATATGATATTAACAGAGATTTAAGTATTCAATGAATATGTGACATTTGCAAAAAAAAAAAAAATAGCATGTTTGGTACATTTCATGTTCCAGTTCTCAGCTGTGAAAAGCTTCATAAGATCCAGTAAAAGTATAATAGTCAACAATTTACTGTGCTTAAAGGTCACCTCCTCCTTTTGCTTTAGGCTGTTGACATATTTGAAAACTCATCTGTTGAGATGTTTGTTTTAAACAAATTTTAAAACAAGCGTACGTTGTCTGGTCCTTTTAAAATATGTTATTTAAGGACCTCGAATTTCATAGAGACTAGATATTTCAGTAAGTGTAGTTCCTCCTGGAATGTAGCAGAGAACTCATGTATTTATTCAGTAGGAAAGATGAAAAGCCATAAAAGGGGATATTTCAAAAACAATAGCAAACACCCAAGAATGCTGTTCATTTTTCTACGTATGTTTTATATTTCAGAACAAGATTATTTTAGACCCTATGACTTTCAGTGAGGCCAGATTCAGACCATCTCTTGAAGAGAGGTTGGAGAGTATTATCAGTGGAGCAGCACTGATGGCAGACTCTTCATGCACACGTGATGACCGCCGAGAGAGAATTGTTGCTGAGTGCAATGCTGTACGACAGGCCCTCCAGGACCTACTTAGCGAGTATATGAATAATGTAAGTTCTATGCTCTCTTTAGTCTTTTCCTCCTCTATGGATTGTTAAGCGGTTTTATGACTATTCTAAAATGCCTACATGCTTAGTAAAACTGACTATCCTAAATAGCAGCAGTTCAAGAAAATCAAGGTAGTCACTTAAAATACTTCGGTGGTATTCAACATTTGTGAGGTTGAGATTGCTTTATAGTAGTTTGTTACAAATAACTATATCCTGAAATGCATTTTGTTCGGAAAAGGAATGCCCCCAATTGTAAGATTCCCTCACTCTACTGCAGAATAAGAGACTACTGTGTTCTGCATCAGTGATTTGTTTCATTTTAACTAAAAGGTAGTCCACACAACTTTTAAATATTTCTAGTGAGCCCAAACGCTGTTGTGAAATGTGTATAAAACTCCTGGTTGGTAAGCAAACAGGGAACGTGGATAAGTCAAATGAAAATATCCTAGATACTATTTTTATAAAAGAAAATGTGTATAGTCAGTTTCTAGCATTATTCATTGTTGTAGGGCAACAGTCATGTAGTGTTTTATTCAGATGTACACACAGAAGTTCACATGAAGTAGCTCTAAGTTTGCATGTGGGAGGATGTAGGTAAACCATGAAGATTCTTATTTGCTAACAGTGTAATTGGAGCTATTAACTGTAAGTGTGCAGATTCCCTGAATCCGTTCAGTATTATCTATCATTATTGCAGTGCACATAATGAAATGTTTTTAAAATATCTTAAATACATCAGTCATTACTGTGTAGACATACAGTATCATTTGCTTTATGTGTATAATCTCCTAAATGATAAACATCCTCTTCTTAACAGTGCCTATGTATACTTCCAAAATTATTTGTGGATATTCTGCACTATTGTTACTAGACTCATCCATCATTGCAAGGCTGTGATATATGCAGTGAGGTCATAACCAGCCAATAACCTTTTTTTATATTACAACCTAATTCCTGGAAATATTGTCGGAAGCAGTTCTTCTCTGACAATATGGTGGTAGCCACTTCAAAAGGTAATGGTGATGCCCATGTCTTTCCATGAGCTCCTAGATACTGTGTTTAAGGATATTACAGGGTTTCAAATCCATTTGCCCTTTTTTGAACATACATTATATGATTGGAAATATTTCCAAATGAGTATTTGCACATTTAAGCTATCCAAATATGTTTACCAGAGCAAGTGTTCTACTGCATGCCTCATTTTTCATCTGCTGGTAATGTTAGAGGTTAAGGAAACACATCGACATATTTTGATCCTGTTTTTTCCAAGTCCCCAATTCTGATAAACGTTGAAAACTAACATTCAAGGATTAAGTGTTTTTATTATTATTATTTCTAGTTGCAAGACTGATAATATGCAATATCAAACCAGTGAAAGTATTCAATCTTCTATTTGCTTTATTGTATACCTGAGACAACTAGAATTTATTTCTTAAATTGCTTATATTTTCTTTTTACTGTTCAGTAAAATGGTGTTGGCTTCAAGGAACAGCTATTTCCCCAGTCTAGGATTACAACACAGAAATTGTTTGCTGTTTTTTAAGGTGACAGTTGATATGTTCTTTTGGTGCAAATGACAGCAAAGCTGATGTTGTTTTATCTTGAGGTGAAAGCCGTAAAGAGAGTGAGTTTTAAAGAACAGGTGATGATGATGTGAAATATAGCTTTTTGGATTGCTGCCTGCTGAATCTTGTTTCACAGAATTATTACTTTTAGGTGTAAGCTCTAAAAGGTCTCTACAAAGATCATTCCAAAACTGATGGATTGTTGTATCCTGTTTCTTATGTACCATGCTTTGTGATAGCAAAATGAATTTGCCCTTGCTTCAGAAACATTACTTATTTTATTTCTGACACCACTTTCAGATAAGGCAAAAGAATCTTTAGAGTTTAAATGACAGCATACGTTTATGACCATGCAGAGGATGGCTAATGTAGTTTCAGGGTTTCTCTTAGAATGCTTAGTGGAACAGAGTTTTGTTTTACACTTTATATATGGTGTTTAAGTAACTGAGCTGATGGGTATTTGTCCATCTTTATATTTCTATTCTTCTAATAGCAGTCTAATGAGATCTAAGATCCATAATTCCCAATTCTTTTTCTCTTCATGTTTCATATGGAACGTAACGAAATCAGTTTAACAGTTCATGTATAAGTATCTTCTTCTTAACAAATGAATGTTTAGTTTGAAGTATAGTATTTCAAACTTAAAAAATAAATGTCATGTAATCACTTCCTAGTTGTTTTTTTTGTTTTTGTTTTTTTAAGATACAACATTTGTATCTACCGGCATGGCTTCCATTTTTGTTTTTAACCCCTGGCTTGATAAGAGGACATGGGGTTTTCAGTAATGAGAAGCAAGGGCTTTACAACTGCCAAAGATTTCACTTGCAAAATTCCCAAAAGCTTGGTAGAATTGTTGCAAGGTAAAACTAAATCTGATTGCGATAAGGCATGACTTGGAACAACTGACAGCCTGATCAAGAGATGGCCAGACTGTAAGAGTATATTGTTCCCGGTTAGTACTGAGATATGTTTGCAGAGCTGTCCAAGGGAAGCTTGTATAACATCTGCCCAGAATGCCTTTAACCAGTGCTATCAGTCCCTCATTTTAAATCTACTCCTACATTATTTTGATTAAAGAACAAGAGGAAGAGGTAATGGAAAAAACTGAAACTTTGTGGCTAATAATCAGTCATAAAATGTGCACACTCCTTTGATACTCTTCATTAAGAATACCGTTATTTTATGCCAGTAATATTGCATGCCAGTATTTCAGAGAGACTGTACATTGCAGTTGCAATGCTATTATTATTTTCTTGCCTATTCAAATGTTAATAGCTCTACTCAACCAAAAAGTGCCCCTCCACTTACCCTCTTCAGTGATCTAGGGCAAGGGAGACTCACTCTTCACCTACAAGTTGTTTTTTTGTTTCATGTTGTTTAAAGAAGAGTCCTGATTCTCCATGCCCTTGCACTAAGCTAATCCTTTACACCTGTGCATAGTGAGTACAAAGTGGGTATAAATTGTAGTGTGTTTCCTCTCATTTTACAATCCGTTTGCTCATGTATGAATGACTAGGTGCAAAACAGTAGAATTGGACTGGATGCATTCAGTCTTAGGACAAATCAGCCTATCTTACTTTTCACTATTGTGACAATAGGTGATGTTACCATAGCTTTAGGTCAAACTGGTAACGAAAAGAAAATCGTGATGCAGGAGGGAGAATTCTTCTGCTCATTTTGTAGATCCCTGATGTGCTAGTGAGTTGCTAACAATGTCCGTCCAGCTAATTATATGCTTGAAATGGTGTTCTTGTATATGGCATACACTGCCACCTATACAGTGTTCCAAGCAAATTTTTATTGAGCCGATCAGCGCTAGTTTGTAGTTCAGAAAGATGCCACTGGATGTCTGATCAGTTGGTGAGGGGAGAGGCACTGTAGGACTTCAGGGTCTGAGGATCCTGTAAAAAGCTTTGTTCCCTCTCACACTGTTCAGACATTAGTTTTTATATTCAGGTGGAAGGAAGGTTTGCAAGGGGGAAAAGGGGGAAGACTAAGTTTCAGTCTCAGAAAAAACGATTTTCAATATTATGAAGATTTCAGGCAAAGTGACACAAATTTGCTAAGAAGGGGTGAAAAGACAAAACTTGACAATTTCACTTTGATTTTCTTTAATATACTGAATTAGATTTGGTTCAGTTTTATTCCCTCATCAAATATTCAGATATTCTGGCTCCATTGCAAATATTTGTTTGAATGATTAATACCGTGGGAGGTTTTGCAGTATTAGCCCACAGGAGCTCTATCATTGTTTTTAATAATTGTATATTGGTATTGTGATCATGCACAAAAGCCCCCATCAGGACTGGGGTTTCATTGTGCTAGATGTACAAACACATAGTAAGCACCTCTAAGAAGACAAGATAGACAAAGTCATAAACCTCATATAACTAAAATGTCAAAGGTATGTACCTTGTCAGTTACATTTTTTTTTAAGATTTCCCCTCAATAGTCCCTCTATCTTTCTTTCTTTCTTAGCTCTCCCAAAGGACAACTCTGATTTTATTGTGAGTCTCATGGTATTTGGTGATTTTTTTTTTTAAGCTGTAGCTCCTGTAGTTTTGTGATACTTTTGTTTTTAAATGAAAGAGATTAAGTTTCTAGTCCTCATGGCTTCAGAGAAGAGCTTGAAAGGAGAACGGATCAGAAATTTTTGCTGTCTAGTTTCATGCCAGTTTGGTTACCTGGCTCCTTGGCAGACTCCCAGCTCTTCAGCCTGGTGGGATGATGGGAAGCTGAGAGCCCCAGAAATGGTAAAAGTGCCAGCTCCTATGCTGCTTGCTCTGCCAGTGCTCCCAGGCTTCCTGGCTCCACTTCAGCCCACCTGGTGAACTGAAAGGGAATCAGGATCCTGCAATCCCCAGATAACCTGGGAGCCTTGGACCTTTGGGATCTGGGGCTTCCAGGCTCCTGGCTCCCCTTCATTTTACAGGCAGAATTTCATTTTTTAAATCGTCTAATTGTTCCAAGTTTTGAAAAAAAATATCATTAATTCTGTTACCTGGAGAATTTTGAAATTTTGGGTTTTCATTCCAAATTGGAACAAAACCCTATTTTGAAATCCCATAATCCTTCTTGAAAATGTGAATCCCAAAGACCCAAACACCAGAAGGCAAATAAACTCAAAAAGTAAAACTTCTTATAATCTCATTTTTAAATCAGTCTCATGATTTGCGGGGCTAGCTCAGTTTTTTTTTTTTTTTTTTTTTTTTTTTTTTTTTAAATCTTGGGATTAGTAATACTGAAGTCCTCCCACCCCTGGCCCCACCACAAGAATATTCAGACAATATGGCTACGTCCACTGTATAAAAGAGGGGTGTGATTCCCCTGCTCTGTACACATACTCATGCCAGCTTTCATGAAGCTAGCCCAAGTATAAATAGCAGTATAGCACTGGAATGGGTTACCTAGGGAGGTGGTGCAATCCCCTTCCTTAGCGGTTTTTAAGGTCAGGCTTGACAAAGCCCTGGCTGGGATGATTTAGTTGGGGATTGGTCCTCCTTTGAGCGGGGGTTGGAATAGGTGACCTCCTGAGGTCCCTTCCAACCCTGATATTCTATGATTCCCAGTAGAATGGCTTTGCCATGCTGACTTTGTACCCACCATTACCCCATGCTACCATGGTGACACTACCATTTATATTCTCACTAGTTCAATGAGTTGTGCCAACAGGTGACCCCCTTCTTGGGTAATCACACCCTTAGCTTGTAGTGTAGATTAGCCTATATGGGAGAGGGAAACACCTTCTGATATCCCCACCATTTCCAAAAAGCCACAATTAACTCCTCCCTGACAATAATCAGCCTGTTAGATCAGTGCTCGTACTACTGAGTGTCATAGGCTCAATGGTAGTTAACTTTTCTGTTTTCAGAAGAGGTGTGGAAATGGAGCCTTCCTGACTGGTGTCTTCCTCCAGAGTCCACTGGCTCTTGGCACTTCTTTCCACCCTGGAGGAGACTGGGGTCTGCTTCTGGTATGGGATTCTAGGTGCAGGACAGGAGAACACAGTGGCTGGTCCCTGCCTGCAGGCTCCCAAGTCAACTCCTAAAGCTCTTCCCCTTTGTGAAGTGGGACTGCTTTTGGTGGGAGCTCTGGGCAGGGAGACAGGGAATTTGCATGGCCATTGAGTCTCATGGGCTCAGGCGCTTCTGTTGGGTTCCCCCCTTGTGGTTCAGGGAATGTTTCTGGTCAGGGCTTCGGGGCCTGTCTGGCTGTTTCCTGCACCTAGTGTCCAAGAAAGACTAACAGACGTATTGGAGTACAAGCTTTTGTGGGTGAATACCCATTTCGTCGGATGCACCCACGAAAACTTATGCTCAAATATGTTTGGTAGTCTATAAGGTGCCACAGGACTCTTTGCCACTTTTACAGGTCCAGACTGACACGGCTACCCCTCTGATGCTAGTATCCAAGAGTCACTGCTGCTGCTTTTCCTGAAGATGGGGTTCCTCTATCAGCAGGTACACCAAGGCTGGGGAAAGGGAACTTCCTAGCAACACTCTCTGGGACTTAGAATGAACTTCAGAATGCATGCATTCAAAATAGTGACAGGGTGCAGCAGCAATCTTTTAAAGACCCGCTTATTCTATGGCGTAAATTTAGTAGAAGCAGAATCCTCTTGTTGTTTTCCTTGTTACTCTGATCCCCTTCTGCTCCTCCTCAGCATTTCCCAGATTTCTGATCCTTCTCCTCAACCTGTGTGGGCTTTTGTTTTTAAAGTCCCTAAACATATTTGATATGACACAGTGGAAAGATTCCCCTTAACCCTTCAGTGCTTTTTTGTAACTTGTCCTCCAAAGTTGTCGCCTGTTCTCAACTCCTGGTCACTGGAGCTCTGTGGCTATACCATGGGTCTATGGAATGCCAGGTCTGAAGATAAAAAATGTAAGGGAATGAAGGTAGAGAAAATGTAGATCTTCAGGTGGTTTTGCTCACTGAAATACTGGAAATACATTTGAGTTTGTCCCAGATAAAATGGTATTTTAAGAAAGTGCTGCAGTGAGTAAAATCTAAAAGTCTTTAATGGGCAGTTAGAGGTCATTGTTCTTGAAGGCACAACCAAATTGGAATGAAAAAGGTGATGGAAAATGAAAATCTATGGACTCTCAAGACACTGTCAAGTTCCATATTTAACAGCTATAGCTGAACTCATATTTAAAAGAGGGAAAAAATCATTCTTACATCCTTTAGAGAGGTGGCTCTGAATCACACAAGATTAACTGGTGTGACAGTGAACATTAAATTACATTCACGAGACAGCAAAATGTCCATAGTTGTCTCGAACTCCGTAATCAGTGATTGGTGACAGAGGTTGACTGCTGAGTCATCAGGATTGTCTGATTTAGTTACAGCAGCCTAGAAAGGACAATCTATCAATTGTTCTCAGTATTGCTCTGCTAGCTTTTCAAGGAATACTTAGAAAAGCAAGTTTTAGTTAAAGCTACATACTGTAGTTCAAGATTGAAATAATGAACTGAGCCATTTCATTTTGCTCTCCTAGAGGATCTCTGGAAACAGTTTTATATTTCCTGGCCTGAAAAAGTGATGTGGAAACAAACAGGTTGGGACTGTGAAAGGGTGGGTCTCTGCCTTTTTAGGTACCTGTCAGAACGGTGTGTTTATGTTGCAATGATCCATCCCTGAGTTATCAAGCAATTTTTAGTAACTGATTCAATGTTTTGTTGAAAATGAAGTATTCAGGCAGTTTTTTAGAAGCACACTGGCTTTACTGGGTGAGAGAAATGCAGATTCCCCCCTCTTCACAAAATTCTGAGCAGTTGAGTCACTGGGATGGTTGACAACAATATCATTTTTCCTGGTACTTCTTATGGAAATCATGAAATGTGCTGTTTCAAAGTGATTATCAAATTCCTGGCTTGCCTAGCACCTGGTTGCTGGCAATCTCACTCTAACTCCTACTTCCATAGGATGTGCCCATCAAGCGGTCTAAATTTATGTGAGACTTCTGGGTACCTTGCCTTTTCCCAACTACAAAAAATTTACCATCTGCATACCCTACCCAGAACACTAGTTCAAAGGGTCTCAGCTACATGACAAGTAGTTTGGTTTCTTATCTTTTCCTGGTAACAGCAGCAGGACCTGGTGTTGATATACCCATTGCTTAGCACTTTTATGATAGTACTGTGGGAATCTGTGTTGCCTGCAGGTTTTTATAAGCAAAAGCTGCTACAGAATCCAGACGTTTCCATAATTTCAGGATATTCAGGATCACGTTCACTGCCTTGTGTTTCCTTTTGCAGGGCCAAAATATCCGGTTGCTCTTCTCCATAAACACAATTCACAACAGGCAAGCCCTGTAGAAAAGAGTGGTACCTCGTGCTTTGCAGATAACAGATATATATAAGCACTTTGTCCAATTTTGGGCTTTGGTAATCACATTTACACAGCATTCCCTTGAGTGTTCTATTGAAAGGATCAAGTAGGTTATCTGTTTGAGCATGATAGACTGTGGGTTTATCTGACTTTAAAAATATCTAGGAGAAAGCATGCTTCTTGCAGCACCTGAGAAGTAATGCTCGTGCCATGGTCTGTCAACATTATTACCTTGGGCATGTCAACCTGGGAGAAATGTTTAAATATATCTTGGGTTCTACGCTGGCAGGAGATAGGTTCCATATGTGGTGTTGAAATACCCAGAGAGCTCTGTTTCCAGGAAATCTTTGGAATGAGAATTCGGGAAAATGAATTCCTATTTGAGGTTCACTGATGATTCTGACCAGCATATTTCCTTCTAAGTCAAAATCGAAATACTAGGTCCACCCGAGCCTCACTAACCACAGCCAAGCACTCATATATGTGACTGAGCTTTTCATTGTCTCTTTTTCTCTTCTATAAAATTAGTGGAACTGAGTGATTGGTCATCCACTAGTGGTATAACCTTGAATGAATCCCCCCTAGTTGAGTATTCCTGGAGGGTCTTAAAGCACACTAAGTTGCAGTGCCACTGTGGGCCCTTTTCCTTTGTTCCTTCTGGGTAACTATTATTCCATTCTTAGCTAACCAGTATTCTCTCTCTACTGCCTCCATCTACTGGGCCAGAAAGTTCAGAATAACTAAAATGAAAAACCTTTCAAATCTGCCAGTCATGGATCCAATTGAGACCAGGTCAGTGCCACCGTTGATTTGAAAACATATCAGTCTGTTCCAACTCATGGTCTAAAACTTCAGTGGAACAAGGGAAAAACAAACACACACACACACGGTTACAATAAAAATCATATACAGTGGGAATAACCATCACTGAAGTTTGGCTATTTACTGTCACTATAACCCAGGAGCTAAGGTAAGGCTGGGTTTCTTTTTAAGTGCAGCCAATGTGCAACATCATGGCAGACAGATGTATGTCAGGGCCCACTATCCATTCTGGCACAAACATCTCAGCATAATAAGAATCTAACAGCCCTTGAAACTTAAGCTCATGAATTATGACGGGAATCAAACAAATCTTGCAGTACCACTGGAGACATCTGTAAAATGGAGTTGCAAGCTACAGCATAGTTATAATCCTTCGAGGGGCAGGAATGACAGCCATGACCCTCCTACCTACGTGAAAAACAACTCCAGGTGCTGCTTTTTCCTGATGTTGTACAAGATCTGGCATCAACTTGTGTGGCAACTGTCACTGCCCCTTGACTTCCCTAGAGAGATTCACCCAGAGCCTAGTCTATCCCAAGTGGAATTTTTGATGTTTTCAGTACAGTTCTGGGCAATCAGGGTTAAATTGGGAAAATATTTGGTCCACTGCAAGGGAAAACTCTATTTTTCCTTTACTATTTGTCCTGGCTTCTCTTCATCTGAACACCCAGCCCTGTGTCTTCCTAGCTAATCTCACACTTCCACAGTCAATCTCTGAAACCAGGAAATTCTCCACCTGTCATGTGATCACCTAGGCTGGCCTCAAATGCAATCATTGTCTCCAGCCAGTGGAAACAATGTGGTTCTGCCATAATTAACTCTACTACTTCTCCAGTGGAGTTAGGCTCTGTTTGCAGCCACTGACTGCAGAGGCAAAACCAGTTCCTGTGCCATGGCTTGAAATCATGAATTAACCGCTCTAAACTGCCACGATAACCTTTCTCACTCCCCCAGCTCATACAGAATGTCTGACTATAGATTAAAAGAAAAGGAGTACTTGTGGCACCTCAGAGACTAACCAATTTATTTGAGCATAAGCTTCCGTGAGCTACAGCTCACTTCATCGGATGCATCTTTCTTTTTGCGAATACAGACTAACACGGCTGTTACTCTGAAACCTGACTATAGATTATATCTTTGAGAAGATTATAATCACCAGTCCATTGAGCTATAGGCCTCTTATGGCTCCCCCCAGCAGGCCCATTGCTCAACGTAAGTGTTCTTCCCAAATGTTCAAATGGTTCAAGATACGGCTCAGGGTCATTTCCTCATCCTGTTTTATCAAGAACCCTCTCCCGTTTGGAGTTTGGCACAGGGTGGTACAGCTCTTTCTACCATTGGGGCGTCTATCCTATTTGCTTCATTTAATATTCCTACTGGTGCTGCTGTTGTAGCGTCAGTGGGAAATAGTTGGGAACTATTCATTCTCCCACTGCTAAGCTATCCACAACATCAAGTTTTACTGTTTTTTGTTTTTAATTAGTCCTCACTCTCTGTATGAGTCTGGAATTTCACATCCCTTCTAACCAGGGATTAGCGGGGTTGCTAGGAAGGAATTTAGCAATAATGAGCAGGATTTTTCAGCAGGAACAAATCTTTATCAGCAGACATCTGAACAAGCTGCAAGCAGAAAAATATAAACATAACTGAAAGTTTCCAAAACCTAAATTTCACCCAGCCTGCATGACCAGGATGTGGAACACTTTGCATTTCAAAAGGCATTCTCCCTCTTTTGTCTCTTCCCCAGAGCACCGGTGCTAGGGTAAGAGACCCCAAACCAAAAGTAAATTCCTTGTGTTTTGAGGGCCAAGTAATACTTTTATTGTGGTGTGTGTTTATTCTTAATTCCTGGTACTGCCCACAAAGGACACAGAACAAATGCAAAAGAATATGCAATCCCTGAACTGAGAAGTGAATGTTCCATACATCCCGACACACGCGCGCATACACACATTTATAAAGTGTGTATGTGTGTGTGTACATGTATATGACTCAGTTCTGGGGAAAATGAATGTATGGAGAAAAGGGATATTCAACAAAAACAATGCAACCTATAAATAAAACTGTATGACCAAGGGTATTTCTTCACAAAAGTACAATAGCAAATTGTCTACAGTTCATAATTTCTGTCATCTCCTCTAGGTGCCACTACAATCTATATAAACTATTATATTATACTTTACAGAATATATGACTTGTTCAATAGAACTAAGGGTACTAAGTGTGTTGTTTTTTAATCCCTTTTTTAAATCCTTCCTCAGGCTCCCTTCCTCTTCAGTTACTATGAGCTGTCTTCCTACGGGGTATGATCTTTTATCCTTTTTCCCTCTTAGGCCCAAATCAGCAGAGTTCTTAAGGGCATGCTTAACTTTTAAGGGCTTGAGTTAACACACTAAAAATAGCAGTGTGGACTTGGGTTCGCATGTCCAGGTGGGGCAGATTTGAGACCGCAAGTTGCAACATCCATACTGCTGTTTTTAGTGTGCTAGCTCAAGCTAGGCTAGCGTGAGGCTATCCGCCCCGGGCTAGGAGGCTCATTCCCAGATGCAGTGTGGACATATCCTAAATGTCCAGGCACAGTCTCCCTCTCCTTTTGCCCCCATGAGTGCGCCTGAATATTTATACCTTACAATTGTTGCCATCCCTGTAAAAGTCACTATAATAAAATAAAAGGGATATGTGACTTGTCCGATAATACAAATGGTACGGTACAACACGAAGTCTTTCTATCATTTTGATTCTGCCCTCTTTTTTTATTTTAGGAGTATAGGGTAACAATTTACTTTTCTTATTTCAGTTCTTCAATAGTAATAGACTATTTTTTGGTTGTTTTGATGCATCTGCTTACAGAAGTAAAGACTCCTCCAACAGCTAATCATATACACTTTGCTAGGTGAGAAGTTTGTACTTCAATAACGATTGTCAGTTCTTGAGTGACTATACATGCTTTTGTTTAAAGTTATTTGTTCATCTGTTTATACCTTCCAGAGTGAACCCTGATTATAGTTGTGTGACTGTTCAATGCTCTTTAACTACTCTTTTCAGTGTTGGAGTTTGTGTGTATGGGTCATTAATTTGTTGCTTTTGTTTGTCTACATGTCATATGGAGTTTATTATCCTGTTGTGAGAGAAGTTTTTCTGTAGTTAATGCAATATCATTTGTGGTATGATGATTATGCTTTCTATATGTACCTCTGCTTTGTGCATATTTCTCCTGCATTTCAGTATTTTTACAGGGCAGATTTCCATCTTTGTATATCCTATAGATGTTGGGCATAAAGAAAAAAAGTCTTAAATATTTATTGGAAATGTATCAAAATAAACATGTCTGCTGAAATTAGTGAGCTTACAGAAACTCATGTTTTGAATTTATTTTTCCCAAAAGGCTTCATGTCTTCTGCTCTCTTAAGGGTTTTTTGGTATCATGGCATCTTAATTATGTAATATCCAGAAATAAGGGCAAAAAACCTACAGACAGTAGCAGGAACATATGGTGTCAGTTAGGTATCTCCATTTTGATTCTTCTAGATTCTGTACTTTCTGTGGTTTAGCATAACCGGGATTGTCAATGGAGGTGTCTGTACATGAGACTGGTCTCAGGCAGCATGCAGGTCCATGTAAGCAATATGGTTTTTGGGAGGGAGGTATCTTATCTATATCACAATTTGAGATATAGAGTTATACCATTTATCCTTACATTAACCAGATTTTGACCTATAATAAAAAGAAAAGGAGGACTTGTGGCACCTTAGAGACTAACCAATTTATTTGAGCATGAGCTTTTGTGAGCTACAGCTCACTTCATCGGATGCATGCTGTGGAAATCGCACAAGACATTTTATACACAGACACCATGAAACAATGCCTCCTCCCACCCCACTCTCCTGCTGGTAATAGCTTATCTAAAGTGATCATCAAGTTGGGCCATTTCCAGCACAAATCCAGGTTTTCTCACCCTCCGCCCTCCCGCAAACAAACTCACTCTCTTGCTGGTAATACCCATCCAAAGTGACCACTGTCTTCACAATGCATATGATAATCAATGTGGGCCATTTCCTGCAGAAATCCAGGTTCTCTCACCCCCCTCCAAAAACCACACACACAAACTCACTCTCCTGCTGGTAATAGCCTATCCAAAGTGACCACTCTCCCTACAACCTGCATGAAAATCAAAGTGGGCCATTTCCAGCACAAATCCAGGTTTTCTCACTCCCCCACCCCCATACTCACACAAACTCACTCTCCTGCTGGTAATAGCTCATCCGAAGTGACCACTCCCCCTACAATGTGCATGATAATCAAGATGGGCCATTTCCAGCACAAATCCAGGTTTTCTCACCCCCCCCCTCCACACACAAACTCACTCTCCTGCTGGCAATAGCTCATCCAAACTGACCACTCTCCCCACACTGTGCATGGCAATCAAGGTGGGCCACTACCAGCATAAATCCAAGTTTAACCAGAACGTCGGGGGGCGGGGGGGGGGAGGAAAAAACAAGGGGAAATAGGCTACCTTGCATAATGACTTAGCCACTCCCAGTCTCTATTTAAGCCTAAATTAATAGTATCCAATTTGCAAATGAATTCCAATTCAGCAGTTTCTCGCTGGACTCTGGATTTGAAGTTTTTTTGTTGTAAGATAGCGACCTTCATGTCTCTGATTGCGTGACCAGAGAGATTGAAGTGTTCTCCGACTGGTTTATGAATGTTATAATTCTTGACATCTGATTTGTGTCCATTTATTCTTTTACGTAGAGACTGTCCAGTTTGACCAATGTACATGGCAGAGGGGCATTGCTGGCACATGATGGCATATATCACATTGGTGGATGTGCAGGTGAACGAGCCTCTGATAGTGTGGCTGATGTTATTAGGCCCTGTGATGGTGTCCCCTGAATAGATATGTGGGCACAGTTGGCAACGGGCTTTGTTGCAAGGATAGGTTCCTGGGTTAGTGGTTCTGTTGTGTGGTATGTGGTTGTTGGTGAGTATTCGCTTCAGGTTGGGGGGTTGTCTGTAGGCAAGGACTGGCCTGTCTCCCAAGATTTGTGAGCGTGTTGGGTCATCCTTCAGGATAGGTTGTAGATCCTTAATAATGCGTTGGAGGGGTTTTAGTTGGGGGCTGAAGGTGACAGCTAGTGGCGTTCTGTTATTTTCTTTGTTAGGCCTGTCCTGTAGTAGGTGACTTCTGGGAACTCTTCTGGCTCTATCAATCTGTTTCTTCACTTCCGCAGGTGGGTATTGTAGTTGTAAGAATGCTTGATAGAGATCTTGTAGGTGTTTGTCTCTGTCTGAGGGATTGGAGCAAATGCGGTTGTATCGCAGAGCTTGGCTGTAGACGATGGATCGTGTGGTGTGGTCAGGGTGAAAGCTGGAGGCATGTAGGTAGGAATAGCGGTCAGTAGGTTTCCGTTATAGGGTGGTGTTTATGTGACCATTGTTTATTAGCACTGTAGTGTCCAGGAAGTGGATCTCTTGTGTGGACTGGACCAGGCTGAGGTTGATGGTGGGATGGAAATTGTTGAAATCATGGTGGAATTCCTCAAGGGCTTTTTTTCCATGGGTCCAGATGATGAAGATGTCATCAATATAGCGCAAGTAGAGTAGGGGCGTTAGGGGACGAGAGCTGAGGAAGCGTTGTTCTAAATCAGCCATAAAAATGTTGGCATACTGTGGGGCCATGCGGGTACCCATAGCAGTGCCGCTGATCTGAAGGTATACATTGTCCCCAAATGTAAAATAGTTATGGGTAAGGACAAAGTCACAAAGTTCAGCCACCAGGTTAGCCGTGACATTATCGGGGATAGTGTTCTTGACGGCTTGTAGTCCATCTTTGTGTGGAATGTTGGTATAGAGGGCTTCTACATCCATAGCGGCCAGGATGGTGTTATCAGGAAGATCACCGATGGATTGTAGTTTCCTCAGGAAGTCAGTGGTATCTCGAAGGTAGCTGGGAGTGCTGGTAGCGTAGGGCCTGAGGAGGGAGTCTACATAGCCGGACAATCCTGCTGTCAGGGTGCCAATGCCTGAGATGATGGGGCGCCCAGGATTTCCAGGTTTATGGATCTTGGGTAGTAGATAGAATATTCCAGGTCGGGGTTCCAGGGGTGTGTCTGTGCGGATTTGATCTTGTGCTTTTTCAGGAAGTTTCAGCATTTGCTCAAGAAACTTCCTGAAAAAGCATGGTGTCTGTGTATCATGGTGTCTGTGTATGAAATGTTTTGTGCGATTTCCACAGCATGCATCCGATGAAGTGAGCTGTAGCTCACGAAAGCTCATGCTCAAATAAATTGGTTAGTCTCTAAGGTGCCACAAGTCCTCCTTTTCTTTTTGCGAATACAGACTAACACGGCTGTTACTCTGAAACCTGACCTATAATAGTAATTTTAAAGCTGCCTTGTATTTAATCCATTTTATGTATAAAATTAGTTCTTCCTCTAACTACAAAACCAGTAGTGATTGAAATTTTTAAAAAAATGAATCCCCTCCAAAATTAATACATAAATTAAAAATGGTGTTTTAATAACCAGGGTGCATTTCCTTGAAGGTCACATGTAAAGGCCAATCTTCTCTTTTACATGTGTGTTGGAAATTCTATTTTTATTTTGCGTTAGGCATCAAAACTTACATTAAATGTGAAAATTGCAAAAAAATATATGCTGGATACTCTAGTATGTAAACATGTGCCATGTATATATTGCAGTGGTGAGTTTCATTTATTTGGATGTAGAATTTTCATGTAGAATTACAGGTCAATCAGTGCTACTACTGTTGTTTGGATTACTGTTTTTCTTTTAATGGTTATTCTGATATGATTCTATTTAAGTGTTTGATGGACTATAAGAATTCAGAAGGCATTTTAGAAGCCTGGTTCTGAAATAATGGGCTTGGTCCAGAAGAGGGCACACTTGCATGCTATAAGGATTCTCTGCATAATTAAAAGAACTGCATTCTGATGTTGTATAGCTGTAATAAAAGGAAATTTAATAATAAAAATGAAAGCTTATTTTTATTAGGTACAGGAACTTTAACAAGACACCCGAGTCAAAAGGTTTGTGAAGACAAATAAATTATTTTGAATGTTGTGTAGTATATGTGCATAAATGAGCAAATCAAAGATTAGGCGCTAAATTCCTCTTGCATTTCTGAAAATGGCATTGGCATTTTGGTTTTAATATTAGAGAAATTATTTTGCCAGGAATAAACATTTATTTTTTTCTGATTTATCTCCTATATGGGAAGATATCACAGATGTATGCTGAAATATACAAAGGATATACAGTACTGATATAGGCTACTTACAAGTTTCCTTCTACTAAAGTAAATTATACAATATAATGAAATGTCATAAAGTAATTGCATTGTTTTCAGTGGAATTTTACTGTCTGACCTGTCATATCATCTTATGATTTAATGATTACAATAGAATTACTGTGACAGATCATAACCTTGTGAGTATATCATAGGGTAACTTGTCAGTTAACTTAAATTTACTCCATCCAGATCTGTGTGTTCTTCGTACAATAGCAGCATGTGATGTTTTTGTTTTTAACACAGACAAATGAAAGTAAGAAAAACAACCTGTGATATGATCAGTTTCCTAAAATTCACATATTACAATATCAGGGTTTTTTTTAACAGAAGGGAAACTGGGTTGGAACATTAATTTTTTCAATTTATTCTTGGATTTTTAGCACTGAATTTAAAATATTGGATTTCTTTTCACAAAACAGTTGAATCTGATATCTTATTAAACATCTAGCATAAAATATGATAATTTTGGGTTAGCTTGTAATATATCAGGATATCACAAAACAAATGCAATGGAGTCACTGTCACACAAGTAGCATATGCAACTTACATAGAACTCTTTTTATCACCAGGTAAATATATTTTAAATATCACCTTTGTCTTGTTACTGATACAAGAAAAAATAATTTTAAATAGTTTGGCTTCCATTTTGTTACACTGAAATTATATGGAATTTCCTGACATAGGAGGAGTTCACTATAATACATTTATCTGTAACAGGTTTTCCTGTTCATTAGTCTTAAAATGTAATATACAATGAAACCTGAAATAATATACTGCACATCTATTATTGCAATATATAGGGCCCTCATTTGGATCCACTAGCGGGGATCCCTGTGCCATGTTGAGCCCCACTGAAGTCATTCATGTATCAAAATGATAGCAAATCACCACGGAAGTCATGTAGTCGTATGTGTCCAGGCAAAAGGATGTGAATGCAAGTTTGGGGCCTTAGAAAGCAAAACGGATGTCTTCCCTTAACACATTAGGATTAATGTTACAGTCCACCACATACGCTTTACACCTGATCCTCTGCTGGTGCAAACTTCATAATGGAGCTGTCAGTGGTGAAAGTTAGAGTGCACCCTCTGCTACTCTAACTTCTGCCAATGCTGGGCAGTCAAGGATCACTGAATCAACTGCTGCCCTTGCAGACGCCACTCTTCACTATGTCCAAGTACAGCTCTGACATAGTGGAGAATTGGGGCCTATGGGCTAGATCTTAGGCTGGTTTAAACTGTTACAGTCCCATTGGTTCCAGTGGAGCTATGTCAATTTACATTAGCCGCGGATCTGGCCCTACATCTTTAAATAGCATAACTAGATTTTTGCATTATGATAAAACATTTGTTCTTCACTATGAAATCAAAGAGCCCCAAAAGAGAATTCTACAGCTCTAAATGAATTTTTTAAACATTATTTAGAATACCTTGGGGCACAATGTATAGTAATGTAGTTACTACAAGGCTGTCAGATTCATTGCCAAATGGTATTCAGAATCCAGGGATCAGATAAATTAGATTTTAATTGGGTTTTAAGGCTAAGCTGAATAAGTAGATAAGGTAGAATTAACCAGAGACATATTAATGTAATGAAACCCTTGCCTCTCTTAGGCTATTGTATTAAAAACTATACAATCTGTTGTTGATAAGAAATGTCATGGAAGAGTCGAAAAAGATTGACACGGATAGGTAGAGGAAACGGTGTTATCTAATATAATCGCATTATCTTGAACACTGGAAACCCAAGGAACTGGACAAAATTGTGTTAGTTATATTTTATTATAGCAATTTGATGAAAAAACAAAATTGAATTTTACCCAGCTGGTAGGACCACTGAGGCAGAGAATGTACTGGTTTTTATTTTTTTAAAGAGCAAAATTGAAATTACTGCTTATTATGGAAGGATAGTAACATTAGCTTGTTTATCTCACTTCTTATTAACAAGCTGATGATTTTTTACAGTGGAGAATTTAATTTTCATTGCAGACATGACCTTTTTCCTAATAACTTCATTTTGTCTGTCTTTCATCTGGCTTTTGTATAGACATGTTCAAATGTCTGAAATTTAAATTAGGTTATAAAATTCAAGCACCGTACTCACTCCTTATACCATTACTTCAGTTTAAAAATATCTGTTACCTGTTAAAGTTAAACAATATTTTGAATGCCTAAGGGCCTCGTCCTGCAAACCTTTATGTGTGTAATTTATTACATAAATGCAAGTAAAGACTACTGGTGTGAATAAGACCCTGTGATTGCAGTGGGTGCATATTCAATTATCTCTAATTTATTATGCTTATTTTTGTAAGAAAACAAGAAGCATTCACTATTTTTTTAAATGTTTCTTTATTTCATAATATTTAATATAAAGTTAGTACAAAAGACACTGGAAAAACCGTCTGATTTTCACTGTTGCTCATAAAATCATATATTCGAAGGCCAAAGGGGCTACTATGATCATGCAGTCTGATCTGCATCACACAAGCCATAGAATTTCCCTGAATTAATTCCTTTTTGACCTCGAGCATATCTTTTAGGGAAAAAAATCCAATCTTGATTTAAAAATGGTCAGTGATGGAGAATCCACCACCCCCATTGGTAAGTTGTTCCAATGGCTTATTATCCTGTCTGTTAAAACTTTGCACCTCATTTCCAGTCTGAATTTGTCTA
The DNA here is from genome assembly GCF_015237465.2 of Chelonia mydas. NCBI lineage: Eukaryota > Metazoa > Chordata > Testudines > Cheloniidae > Chelonia > Chelonia mydas. The sequence continues at coordinate 131,989,081 of NC_057852.1, read as the reverse complement.
GCTTCAACATCCAGCCATTGAATCTTGTTATACAATTTTGTTGTCTAAATTGAAGAGCCCATTATCAAATTCTGTTCCCTGTGTAGGTACTTATAGACTGTGATCAAGTCTTTGTTAAGCTAAATAGGTTGAACTCCTTGAGTCTATCACTATAAGGCATGTTTTCTAATCTTTTAATCATTCTCTTCAACGAACCCTTTCCAATTTGTCAACATCGGTCTGGAATTGTGGATACCAGAACTGGACACATTATGCCAAACACAGAGGTATCTCTGTTTATACTTGACATTTCCCTGTTTATGCATCCAAGGATCACATTAGCCCTTTTGGCCACAGTGTTGGACTGGGAGCTCATTTCAGCTGATTGTCCACCATGACCCCCAGAACATTTTTAGTCATTACTTCCAAGGAGAGAGTCCACCAGCCTTTAAGTGTGGCCTACATTCTTTGTTCCTAGATAGATACATTTACATTCAGTAATATTAAAACATTGTTTGCTTACCTGCACCCAGTTTACCAAGCAATCCAGATCACTCTATATCAGCTCCCATTGTGTTGGAGTGGAGGTAACTCAATATCTCACGAGAATATACAGAGTCTGATTCAGTAAGATATCTAGGTAGGTGCATAACTTTATGCATGTGAGGAGTCCCACTGAAGTCAATGGGACTATTTATATGCTTAAAGTTAGACACGTAAGTCCTTAAGTACTTTGCTGAATTGGGGCCTTAGCTTCTTGTGGGAGCAGGTGTTTGGGTTCTGATCCTGTAAATCTTTCTAATGTGAGTAGTCTTACATAAATAGTTCACATTATTTTTCAGGAATGAACTCTGTGTGTTTTATTACAATATATTTACATTAAAATTATAGAGTAAAAATGTAAAAATATTAAACTTAAATGAGTTAATGAGCAGTACATTATCCGCATGTTACATTAAGTTACTAAGCAAGTTCTAATGCAGAAAAAATAAAGATAAAGGCATTGTTTTTATCAAGATCTTACAGTATAGAAATGTTCTTTTAAAGAAGTCCATATTGATGTTACATGAGTAGATATCTTAGTTCTGTGTTCACAGATCATAATATTTGTTAAAATTTAATCAATTCTATGCCTAATTGTTAGTATGTAAAAATTGTAGCCTTATAAAAGAGATCCACGTCCAGCCATTTGTAGATGTACCAGACAATAAAACTTGAAGGCTCATTAGCTTGGAATGACCCAGCTGTGTTTTATGCATAGGGGTCATTTCTTTACTAATGAGCCACTAAGCCAGATGGCTAACCCCACAGTAGTCTAACTCCATTAGTGTGATTTAGATCTTTAGGCAAATTACTTTAAAAAAAATAATAATAAAAATAGGAGCAGCCAGTGGCAATGGTAAGGGGCAATTTGATTAGAACTGCATGAAACAAAGTACTTTGCCTTTAAAATACATATGGCTGAGGAGAATCTGCAATTTTTATAGATTTACACCAGTTTGTTTTTCAAATTTGCATAATTATTCAGGTTGTTCCATACCACTCACACTGTACAGCTGTTTTGGGGAACAAAACATTTGATTAGATAATCTAGTCAAAATGCATAGCCTCTAGCCCTGTCCTGTCAGAGCACATTTATGAGGCTACTTAAGTGTGAGTGGCGAATAATTCTTTCCAGGTGAGTTAGAGGTACAATGTTGTTAAGCTTTATTAGAGATAGTCATTAGTGTCATATATTTGAAAACTAAACTAAGGATGACAACAGGATCTCTTCCCAAATAATTTTATATTCTGAGTTACGTACAGGCAGTACATTTCTGTCAGATAATACGCCTCATGGATAGTTGATGATCCCTTTCATTGGTGTATTATCTTGGAAGTCTTCATGGAAATAGAGAGTTTTGAGAATGGATTTGAATGACGAGAGGTTGGTTGTTTGGTATACAAGGAAGGGCTGGAAGTTACACACACAAGAGGCTGCATGGAACGAGGCCCAAAGAGGAGAACAGAAGAATTATGCAAACAGAGAGCAGCTTGGGAGGCAGCAAGAAGGCTAAGCCATATTTATATTGTTGTTGGTATAGAATGACTGCAGTGGCTTAGCCGGGGTGGCTGCATTTGAAAGAGTAATGAATGATTCCTACATAATCAGTCTGTAAACCACTTTGTGCTCCTTGTGGATGAAAAATGCTGCATACTGATAGTTATAGTTATTTTTAAAATATATTGAGCCAAACCTTACAGATGTTGGTTTCAACTGCAGTTTTCTCTGTGTAAAGACTGCAGAATCTAACCCATCAATATTGCAGCTATTTATGAGTCAAGCAAGAGGTAATAGACAACTGATGGTGCTGAGGATTGTATTTAGCAATGAGGCTATGCTAGATGTTAGGGACACAGGAGGAGGAGGACCTACGATTCATTGTACAGAATACTTGCTGAGAATGAGAAGAAATTAGGTTAGATCTGGTGCCAGATTATCCTTCCTAGATTGGTGTGTGGAGAAGACAGTCTATGGCATTTTGCCTTTCATCCCCACCCCTATTCCCAAATCAGCAGAAGCTTCTCTGTGCAGTCCAGTGTCTATGATGCAGAGAGGAGTAAAGACTCACTGCACAGTTAACCTTTGAGACCCAGGTCTGAGCATCTGCATTGCTTAGCCCAGGTTATTTTTGTCTGCATCCTCACTGAAAGGGGTGGGTGGGTTCCAGCCTGACTTAAACTGGAACACAGGCTCAAACCTGTACCCACAATAGGGTAAGCTAGCCTGGGCCTGAAGCATCTACAGATCCACATCAGAGGGTGGGGAGGGTTGGACTAAAACCTGGATAACAGCATGGGTTAACAGTGCAGTGAAGACATACCCTCAATAGGATTAGGACTGAGAATTTGTTCTGTTTACTGAAATAAACAGGACACCAGGGACCATTTCTGAAGGTGATGATGCAGTTTGTTCTGGCCTGTGGACATGAATGAGTATAGTTTGCCATATTTTGGACAAACTGAACACTGTCAAATTGAGAATTGGGGAGAGTGTAATGGGTGGAATTAGAGTAATCAAGATAAGAGGGGAAAAAAGATTTGACAGTAACATTGCATTAGTGTCTTATGTAGGTGGTGATTTGGAGGTGTTGCTAGGCCAATTTAATTAGTCTGGGAGATCTATAGCCAATGAAGAATTTGGTCTCGAATGGAACAATAAGCTAGGAAGAGAGCCACAAACCAATGAAAGAGAGATGGATATGATAGCCATGAATTTAGAGATAGAAATTAAATGAAAAGATGGGAGTAAGGACTAAATCCTCAGGATATCGTAAAAGAAAGGAGTGTCAATTGCAGAAAACAGGTGGTTGGATATGCAGTCATGGAAGTAAGATCAGTAGGTGCCTAAAATGCACAGAACAGTTCAGGTCATGGATAAAGATGCTATAGGTAAAGTATCAAATGAAGATCTTAAGTTCAGAAGAATAAGTTCAGAGAGGCAAGCAGGGTGACATTAAAGAAGAACACCATTTGCCATAGAGCGGTGTGAAAGTCAGACTGAAAATGGCCAAGGAGTTGTGTGTGTGTGGTTTTTTTTTTTTTTTTTTTTTTTTTTGAGGAGAGGTAAGAAAGAGGTGGTAAAACATAACTTTTAAAGGGAAGATGAGAATTAGTACAGTAATTGATGTCATAGAGGCAAATTAAGGAGGGGTTTTGTTATTTTTATTGTTTTTAGTGGTGGCAAGAGTAGTGATGGACTGAGCTGCTATTTTAATAAATTATGTGATAAATTCTCAACAAATATATTTAAATAAAATGACATATGATATATTTATTCGTCTGTCTCAGATACCAAACTATATTAAAATGTGCTGAAGAGTTTGCGGGAGTAATATACCATAATTAGTGACTCCTTATTTTGCATTTTAAGCCACAGTGGAAGATCATTTATTTTTCATATGATAAGTTGCAAGTCTAACACAGCTCCAAGGTTTTATTATATTTATAAGGAAAGTATGAGCATACATACACACACTTCCTTTGTGTGGTTAGTTCTATTGCATCTATGAGTTTGTATGCCTTTACACAGAAGAACATTTTTTAAAGATCAGAGAAGCTCTGTGCAGGGGTGTGCCTGCAGTTAGTCAGTTGCTGGATCAGGGCCTAATCTGGACAGATAACACAAGTAATATGTGACATACTAGGGGAATACGAAAAGCAGTGCCAAAAAAGGAAATTTGGATTTGGGAGAGCATTCTACTTTCTTTTCCATTGTCATGTTTGCTACATTTGAGTTATCTTGTTTGTTTGTTTTTAATACATACTTATAAATATCTCATCTTCAAGGAGGTATTATCTGAGCAGAGATTGGTGATCAAAACAAGTAAAAAAGTTTAGGGAGGATTTTGACTTCTAATGTTAGAATCCTTACCTGGAAAGTGATATCTATCCATCATGATAATTGCCTCTGTTTATAAGCCTGCATTTGACCAAAATCAATCTAAATATTTCAAACAACTTTTGTTTTTAAGAAAAAAATCTTAGGCGAGGAAAGCTTATTGCTTTTCAAGCCTACTGGTGCTTTCAACACGTGTTACTTCATCATATTTACATTTCCGAGAAGAAACTTCTAATTGGGAATGTCAAACTGGTCTCTCCAAATGATTATCTGTCTGATGGGGAATTTAAATGGTATTTATCTGTTTAATTTAGTTGCCAGGCTAATAGAATAATAATAATCAAAAAATAACTATTTTTGTCAAACAATGTAATTAAATTACTGTGGAAACCAAAGAGTGATCCATGCAGTGAAAAGTGATTACACCTTTACTGCATATGTAAGCAAGGTTGTACTAAAATAAAAAAGGCATCATATACTGAATACACTTTTATTTGCTGTTAACAAATTTAAAATGACAAATAGTTTTCATTTGGTAAAACTCCTATTGAATCTCTAGAGAATTCAATAGCACAGTAAATGTAATTTGAGGTTCTTTACAATTATAATCTAAATAGACCAAGTCTAAAGGGAGTCTGCCTCTTTGATTTTCAAATTTGCATCACTTAAAATCCAATCAGACCAACTGTTCAGATTTTTATTAGATATGAAATACATGAATGGGTGCAAGGCCAGGCCACACTGTGTATAGCAAGAACAGATCAGATTTTACAGCATGGATTATCTGAGCAGATACTGTAGTGTGTGATTCAAGCTTCAGACCGCAAAGATTGCTTACTGACTTCTTGAATTGTTACCATAATGAACCCTTTGATTTTCAGTAGCCAGTGTTTTATAGGCCAGCAGATTGCTTTTGATCTGGGGAATTTGCTGTAACATATTGAGTTTAACAGATTTATGCAGGGACGTAAAACAAAAATAGTGTAGCAGGCACTCAGAATTTGAGAGCACAAGGGGATTAGGCTTGCAGATGGCTACCATAGATGATGACATGGAATAACTTAGCCATGGAAGGTAATCTGTTTTTGACAAAATACATTAACATTTAGCCCACACATACAGGGGTTTGGGTAGGGCTGTGCATGTATTTTGGGGGTAGGGGGGAAGACTATAGTAATGTGGAGTAGAGTTTTGATCTCACTAAACATGCTTTGGTTAAGGATACACTTAAAAATAGGAGGATGTATTCAGAACATGGTGAGATATATTTAACAGTACATTCAATACTACGGTTTTTAAAATGATTTTCCATTATGTGCTTCCTTCAGTAATCTGTATAATGTGGGAGTGAGGGGATGCTTATTTAATGCTTTGATTGTAATTGCATGTTCATTATAGGGTGCATCTCAGAAAGCCAGTAGAGAGAAAAGATGGTAATTAGAAATAGTTTCTCTCATTTTCCTGTCTCTCATATCAAAACATGGGTTCTACCTTTCCCTAATCACATGGTGTCCTTAATATTTTAAAGTTCTCATTCTAGAGACCACAAGCTTTTTACCATGGCAACAACATTCATCTTGAAAATGTAGCAGCCACAATGTTGTTTTTCTGGCTGAGAGAAGCATTCTGCAGTGATAATGCTACTGCCACTATTAAGATCAGTTGGCAGGAGTTGCATGTGCAGTGAGCCCTGCCCGAGTGGCCCTCTGGAGCCAATAATCCACTGATGAGCCAATAAGTGATCTTAGGTGGTTTTTCTACACTACAATATGCTGTGTTTGCTTGGTGCTAAACTCCAAGCCAAATTCATCCTTTTTTTTTTTTTTTGAAATAGCTGTTAAAAAATAAAATTTTGGAGAACAAATTAAAAAATCATCTTTCTCAAACTGTTCATTATGTGGAATACATGAGATTTATTCTAAGTCTATAATGAAGCAAAGTAATTATAATCATTGTATGTGACGGGGTTCCCGGTGTGCAACCTGGACTTTGGGACCAGTGGGCCCTTCAAATGCAGCAGCCTGGGCTGCCTCTCACACTGTGGTGCTGCAAAAGCATCTGACAGGCCCTTACATTCCCATCCACAGGCAGGAACACACCCAGCTGTGTTACATGAATGATCCAGCCAGTCATGGACCATCAATAGGGAGGCTTCAGCCAATTCCTCTCAGTTCTCCAGCCTTGCACCCCAGAACTGTACTGTCTTGCACTGTTTGCCATATCTTCCTAGGAAAGTGGACATGCACCACACTTTGTAATCTGAGCTGAGATTCCCCAAGCACTTCCACCAAAACACACTGTTTTAGGTAAAATATAAAAGATGTATTAACTACAGAAAGATAGATTTGAAGTAATTATAAGTAGCAGGCATAGAGATCAAAGTTTGTCTCCTTAGAAATACAGTCTAAATTCTAACTTTAACAGACTAAGCAAGGTGTGAATCAAGCAATGTCTCAGATGGTACGAGTAGGTTACAGTTCCTCAATACAGAGACTGGACCACTTTCCAGCCTGGGACCAAACTTCCTGAGTTCAAAGTCTTTTTCTTGTAGACCTGCTTCCAGGTGTCGAGATGGGGGGTGGGTGATGGCTTGGACCCCACTTCTAGGATGCCACCTGATGTACTGGAATTTCAACGAGCCTGGGTTCCCTCTCCCTGCTTTGCTGATTTAGGCTCTCCGGTCTCTTACAGCGCGTGCGCGCGCACACACACACAGGTAGGGCCACACCCTGCTGAAAACACAGACCAAAGTCATCTCTGTGTGAGAGGACTCCTGCAGCACTCACGTGCCCACCTCTTTTGGGAGCCAAACCCAAAATAATAAGGTCTTGCACTGTATAGAAATATCTGTACAGCGCAAGCTTATAAAATTTGCCCTTTTCCTCAATATGAAGAGAGATATGCACGACTTCTTGCCCCTCCCCCTCCACCCCTTATGAATTATACAAGCGGGGTTATATTATAAACAAGAAATAAGTTTATTAACTACAAAAGGTGAATTTTAAGTGACTATAAGAGATCACAGTCAGAACAAAGCAGATTACTGAGCAAATAAAATATGTAAGCTAAGATCAATATTTAAGAAATTGGTTACAAATAGAAACTTCTCCCCTAGATATTGTTGCAGGCAAATTACAGAAAGTTGGGGCTTTTTAAGGGGGGAGGTCTGGTCCGGACAAAGGAGTAGCTGGAACAGCAACAGCAACAGCAAAAGTCCAGGGCCTAGCATCACCAGCAGCCCCCTACCTCCTTCCCTCCATGCCAGAGGGCTACAGGACAGTAATCCTGTTGGGATCCAGGAAGTGGGCGGGTACTGCTAAAGGACCTCCCCCCTCCTAAGGGGAGGATCACAAGGTCTACGATCTCAATTAAATACGGGGGACAACTAAGGCAGCTATGCTGGTCTCCAGCTTGAAACCTCAGGTATTGTTACTCACAAACTAGATGCCCTTCCAGCTTGGGCTCAACCCTTCTCCTCCCAGTTCAGTTCTTGCTTCCAGGTGTTTTTCATGTCTCTTTTGGTGGGGAGGCAAAGGAGAGAGCTACAATGATGTCATTCCCCTGCCTTATATAGCTCTTGTGTATGGCAGGGACCCTTTGTCTCCCAGTAGAAGAACACTGGCATTCCAAGGGGTGGGTCCAGTACCAGGCCACTCAGACCCATGTCTCTGCAGGGCTGTGGCAGCCATTACTCATAGGCTGTCCACAGGAAGACTAAGCTCTTTCACGGTCCATTGCCTTTGCTAATGGGCCATTAGTCCTGTGTGGCTTTTCCATTGTTGTTCCTGAAGGGCTAATTGGGGGTGACACCCAGGTAACACATTTGAAATACAGATACATAGCCAATATTCCTATGACTATGACATACAGAAATGATACAGGGATACAGATTGGATAATCATATTCAGTAAATCATAAATCTTACATGTACCATCTCGCATAAAGTATATTTCAGTTATGTCATATTTGTATCATAAGTATATTTTCATAAATACTATGGAGTGAAATGTCACAGATAGTACATACAATTCAACAGGATATTAAGGTTTGGCAGATCAAGACTTTTAAAATGATACCTCACAAGTCATACTTTGTATGAAACTTATTATAATCATAGAATCATAGAATCATAGAATATCAGGGTTGGAAGGGACCCCAGAAGGTCATCTAGTCCAACCCCCTGCTCAAAGCAGGACCAAGTCCCAGTTAAATCATCCCAGCCAGGGCTTTGTCAAGCCTGACCTTAAAAACCTCTAAGGAAGGAGATTCTACCACCTCCCTAGGTAACGCATTCCAGTGTTTCACCACCCTCTTAGTGAAAAAGTTTTTCCTAATATCCAATCTAAACCTCCCCCATTGCAACTTGAGACCATTACTCCTCGTTCTGTCATCTGCTACCATTGAGAACAGTCTAGAGCCATCCTCTTTGGAACCCCCTTTCAGGTAGTTGAAAGCAGCTATCAAATCCCCCCTCATTCTTCTCTTCTGCAGACTAAACAATCCCAGCTCCCTCAGCCTCTCCTCATAAGTCATGTGCTCTAGACCCCTAATCATTTTTGTTGCCCTTCGCTGGACTCTTTCCAATTTATCCACATCCTTCTTGTAGTGTGGGGCCCAAAACTGGACACAGTACTCCAGATGAGGCCTCACCAGTGTCGAATAGAGGGGAACGATCACGTCCCTCGATCTGCTCGCTATGCCCCTACTTATACATCCCAAAATGCCATTGGCCTTCTTGGCAACAAGGGCACACTGCTGACTCATATCCATCTTCTCGTCCACTGTCACCCCTAGGTCCTTTTCCGCAGAACTGCTGCCTAGCCATTCGGTCCCTAGTCTGTAGCGGTGCATTGGGTTCTTCCGTCCTAAGTGCAGGACCCTGCACTTATCCTTATTGAACCTCATCAGATTTCTTTTGGCCCAATCCTCCAATTTGTCTAGGTCCTTCTGTATCCTATCCCTCCCCTCCAGCGTATCTACCACTCCTCCCAGTTTAGTATCATCCGCAAATTTGCTGAGAGTGCAATCCACACCATCCTCCAGATCATTTATGAAGATATTGAACAAAACCGGCCCCAGGACCGACCCCTGGGGCACTCCACTTGACACCGGCTGCCAACTAGACATGGAGCCATTGATCACTACCCGTTGAGCCCGACAATCTAGCCAGCTTTCTACCCACCTTATAGTGCATTCATCCAGCCCATACTTCCTTAACTTGCTGACAAGAATGCTGTGGGAGACCGTGTCAAAAGCTTTGCTAAAGTCAAGAAACAATACATCCACTGCTTTCCCTTCATCCACAGAACCAGTAATCTCATCATAAAAGGCGATTAGATTAGTCAGGCATGACCTTCCCTTGGTGAATCCATGCTGACTGTTCCTGATCACTTTCCTCTCCTCTAAGTGCTTCAGGATTGATTCTTTGAGGACCTGCTCCATGATTTTTCCAGGGACTGAGGTGAGGCTGACTGGCCTGTAGTTCCCAGGATCCTCCTTCTTCCCTTTTTTAAAGATGGGCACTACATTAGCCTTTTTCCAGTCATCCGGGACTTCCCCCGTTCGCCACGAGTTTTCAAAGATAATGGCCAAGGGCTCTGCAATCACAGCCGCCAATTCCTTCAGCACTCTCGGATGCAATTCGTCCGGCCCCATGGACTTGTGCACGTCCAGCTTTTCTAAATAGTCCCTAACCACCTCTATCTCTACAGAGGGCTGGCCATCTCTTCCCCATTTTGTGATGCCCAGCGCAGCAGTCTGGGAGCTGACCTTGTTAGTGAAAACAGAGGCAAAAAAAGCATTGAGTACATTAGCTTTTTCCACATCCTCTGTCACTAGGTTGCCTCCCTCATTCAGTAAGGGGCCCACACTTTCCTTGGCTTTCTTCTTGTTGCCAACATACCTGAAGAAACCCTTCTTGTTACTCTTGACATCTCTTGCTAGCTGCAGCTCCAGGTGCGATTTGGCCCTCCTGATATCTTTCCTACATGCCCGAGCAATATTTTTATACTCTTCCCTGGTCATATGTCCAACCTTCCACTTCTTGTAAGCTTCTTTTTTATGTTTAAGATCCGCTAGGATTTCACCATTAAGCCAAGCTGGTCGCCTGCCATATTTACTATTCTTTCGACTCATCGGGATGGTTTGTCCCTGTAACCTCAACAGGGATTCCTTGAAATACAGCCAGCTCTCCTGGACTCCCTTCCCCTTCATGTTAGTCCCCCAGGGGATCCTGGCCATCTGTTCCCTGAGGGAGTCGAAGTCTGCTTTCCTGAAGTCCAGGGTCCGTATCCTGCTGCTTACCTTCCTTCCCTGCGTCAGGATCCTGAACTCAACCAACTCATGGTCACTGCCTCCCAGATTCCCATCCACTTTTGCTTCCCCCACTAATTCTACCTGGTTTGTGAGCAGCAGGTCAAGAAAAGCGCCCCCCCTAGTTGGCTCCCCTAGCACTTGCACCAGGAAATTGTCCCCTACGCTTTCCAAAAACTTCCTGGATTGTCTATGCACCGCTGTATTGCTCTCCCAGCAGATATCAGGAAAATTAAAGTCACCCATGAGAATCAGGGCATGCGATCTAGTAGCTTCCGTGAGTTGCCGGAAGAAAGCCTCATCCACCTCATCCCCCTGGTCCGGTGGTCTATAGCAGACTCCCACCACTACATCACTCTTGTTGCACACACTTCTAAACTTAATCCATAGACACTCAGGTTTTTCCACAGTTTCGTACCGGAGCTCTGAGCAGTCATACTGCTCCCTTACATACAGTGCTACTCCCCCACCTTTTCTGCCCTGCCTGTCCTTCCTAAACAGTTTATAACCATCCATGACTGTACTCCAGTCATGTGAGTTATCCCACCAAGTCTCTGTTACTCCAATCACGTCATAGTTCCTTGACATCACCAGGACCTCCAGTTCTCCCTGCTTGTTTCCAAGGCTTTGTGCATTTGTATATAAGCACTTGAGATAACCTGTTGATCGCCCCTCATTCCCAGTATGAGGCAGGAGCCCTCCCCTCACAGACATTCCTGCCTGTGCTTCCTCCCGGAATCCCGCTTTCCCACTTACCTCAGGGCTTTGGTCTCCGTCCCCCGGTGAACCTAGTTTAAAGCCCTCCTCACTAGGTTAGCCAGCCTGCTGGCAAAGATGCTCTTCCCTCTCTTCGTAAGATGGAGCCCGTCTCTGCCCAGCACTCCTCCTTCATGGAACACCATCCCATGGTCAAAGAATCCAAAGCCTTCTCTCCGACACCACCTGCGTAGCCATTCGTTGACTTCCACGATTCGACGGTCCCTACCCAGGCCTTTTCCTTCCACGGGGAGGATGGACGAGAACACCACTTGCGCCTCCAACTCCTTTATCCTTCTTCCCAGAGCCACGTAGTCCGCAGTGATCCGCTCAAGGTCATTCTTGGCAGTATCATTGGTGCCCACGTGGAGAAGCAGGAAGGGGTAGCGATCCGAGGGCTTGATGAGTCTCGGCAGTCTCTCCGTCACATCGCGAATCTTAGCCCCCGGCAAGCAGCAGACTTCTCGGTTTTCCCGGTCAGGGCGGCAGATAGATGACTCAGTCCCCCGGAGGAGAGAGTCCCCGACCACCACCACCCGCCTTCTCCTCTTGGGAGTGGTGGTCGTGGAACCCCCAACCTCAGGACATCGCATCTCATGCCTTCCAACCAGCGGAGTCTCCTTCTGCTTTCTCCCCCCAGACATATCATCTGGTCCACTCTCCGCAATGGTACCTGTGGAGAGAACCTGAAAGCGGTTAGTTACCTGTGTTTGTGTTACTGGAACCCGGACATTCCGCTTACCTCTTCTGGAGGTCACATGTTGCCAAGCTTCTTCACTGGCCTCTTGGCTCCTCTGTGCAACCTGCTCTATATCTTTAGAGCTTTGTGCCCCTAGAAGCCTACCCTGAGTTTTGTCCAGAAAATCCTCAGTCTCTCGTATACAACGCAGGGTCGTTACCTGTTGCTCCAGACCTTCAATCTTCTCTTCCAATATGGAGACCAGCTTGCACTTTGTACAGACAAAGTCGCTTCTGTCCTGTGGAAGAAAGACAAACATGGCACATCCAGTGCAGGTCACAACAGCTGAACCCCCCCCTTCCATATCACCTACCTACTATGAGCTTCCTCAGAGACGTTGGCAAGATGTAAGCCTCACTGGGCTCACTCCAGGCGAACTCCCAGGCAAACTCCTGCTGTGAGCTGCTCTGCTGTCCCCGCTGCTCAGCTGGTTCGCTGCCGCTCAGCTGGTTCGCGAGGCTCTGGCTATTTTTAAACAGCCAGGCTTCCCTGACGCAAACACACAGACACCCTAATGCCCGCCCCCTGCAGGCTAGCAGCCAATCAGACACTCACTCAGGCTCTGACAGTGGTGAATATAGGGGTTTCAGGGTTGCTACTTTGAGGTACAGAGTGTCACATCATATTAATATTTGCCATTGATTAATGAACAGCACCAAGGATTAGAGTGACAGCCCAAATTCTGTCCAGTCTTATGTGGTATAAATAAGGAGTATTTCTGCTAGCTTTATTGACAATTTACAACAGAATGAGTATGAAGAGAATTTGGCCCTCAATTAGAGAAGGCTAAAACACAAAAGTGTACACCTGACAGGCTGAATATAGTAGATCATCCCTGATAAACTTTAGAATACTATGTACATGTAAAACATGTATAAATGTTAATATATTCCTACATACTTCCCACCTTTTAGCTTAAATTCTATGGGACAAGCCGTGGTCACTTCTGCCCTGATAACTGCAAATTATGTCCCAATTGTCATGTTTAGGAAATTAAGGCACAAACCCTTTAACAAATTATATTGTGCATGTGCAAATGGTGATTTTTCCATGACTTATAACTTGGCCAGAGCTGAATGATTTTTCATGGGGACAGCAAAAATCCACCTCCTGATCCCCTCATCCTCCTTTTATCCCGGGCATGAGGAATGTATGCCCAGGAATGAGGGAGTGCTGGGAAAGACAGTACCTCAGTCTGCAAGGCTATGACTGGCCAGTTCGAGAGTTGTGGGACCCAACTGGGTCCTGTGTCAGGCCATTCTGGTAATAATTCCCCCTCCTAACAGTGGGTGGCCTCTTAGAGTTGTACCCACCCATCCTGCCCTTCTGCATGTAGTTGTCTGGCTGGAAGTCTGAGTATGCTGTGTGCCTAGACAGTTTTCCTTTCCCGGGGTTGGGAAAAAGATTGGCCTATGTTAGGTTAGGTTTTTTATCTTCTCCACAGAAGACTGGATGCCGTGCTGGTTAGTTAGGATAAAGAAAAGGGGGGGAATGTTAAACAAAAACCAAAGCAACCAAAAACTGTGTTGTAACCCATGGCTGTCATCCCATGCAAATAGACAAAGTAAGTGAGTAACCTGGAATAAACCTGTGAATATGGAGCACAAGACCCAAGAGGGATTGGCATCAACCTGGAATGGTTTGGGATGAAGTCTTGAGCAGGATTGATTTTCATGGGAATCGTATAGAGGGAGAGTGTAACAGATCCTACCATGGTCTCAATCCCTGGTTGAGGACTCTATGGGGCGGGGGGGTGAGTGTCATCCCTCCTCCCTTTTGGTTAATTTGGTTAGTTTTACCACACTGAACCCAAGTAACTGCCTGGTAGGCAAAGTGGGGGATAACTTCAGCCTCCCAGGAGTTTGGGCTTTAATAAAGTTGCTTCCACCACATTCAACCTAATGTTGTTGTCTGTGTCTTGTTTCCTACATGTTTGGGTCAACCAGCTCCCCCATCTTTGTTCAAATTTTCCAAAGAATCGAACCTGAGGTGAACACCAACCATAGATAATTCCTGCTGGAACAGTTGAAATTTGTCACAAAATTTAAAACTGCGTGTTATAAGGGGAAGTGTGGTAAGCCTTAATATAGTTGTAACCAGTATCTCCTTCTGTAAAACAAAGCATGCGGGTCAGAAAGGTGAGAAAGTCCCTAACCATTGTATTGATTTTGTAATGCTTTTTCTTATTGTGGCATTGCAGCACAATGACATTACACCTATTGGACCCATAATAACTGAAGTGCAATTCCAGCTAATGGAAATGAAATTAAACCTGCCTTCAGTAATAAAGAAGTGACTTCCACCAAGACTGGAATATAAAAAATGTTTTCCTGGCTTATATTGTTCAATTATAAAACCCTATAAATAAAGGGTGAAAATGTATTTTGGGAGTAATTGTTGTTCAGCAGTTAACGATTGATGACCTTTACATTTTTATACATTCTCAACGAGTGTACACGCACCCACCACACACAATAAAAAACACCCCTAACAAAACTAGCAAATCCCTCAGTATGTTGTCTTTTACAATTCATAGATAGAATTAAAGATGTGATGTCAAAAACTGGTTTAAAAGCAACAGCTCTAATTTTGGATGAATACACTCTAATATCAATATAGCAATGAAAACATCCTTTCTTTGAAACTGGCATTGAGGAAATAATTCTTAATGAACGATGAATTGGTTAATTTAGCCTCTCTGTTAGGGTACATTATATAAGCAGACAGTGCCTTCAATGTATTTGATCAAATGTATTTATTGAACTTTTCAACAACAATGATGGGTTAATCACAACTAGTTTGTTTACAGCATTTGATTTTCAGTTTTCCAAGTTTTGAGTTGAGTTGTTTAGTTTGAGATCAGTCAGATAGGTTCTGTAATGTTGTTTCTGGTCCATGGCTGTATGGGGTCACAAACACTTTTGGCACAGATACACGTGTGAAGTTAAAATTCAGTCTCTGGAAATCTTTATTCACATGACTTCAAACTTTGCTTTCCACAAAATATTTGGCCAAGTCACTTAATTGCCTTTGTATTCATGGAAAGCAGGCGAAAAAGGGACATTAGCATAGATGATAAATCTATCTAAACACTTGTTCTATTAGAGGAAATTGTTTGCAATGTTCACCCAGCTCTGTTTAAAACCATGAAGTATTATACATTAGACCAACTTTGATACTTACTTTTGGTGGTTAGTTAATACTTAAGAGAATGAAAGTTATATTTATTTAGAAGAAAAGTATATTTATTTATCAAAAACACTATATAAAAATTATGTGCAAAAACTCCAATATTTATGCACTATGTGTTGGAAATGTTAGAGTACACGCAAAGACCAGGATAGTAAGAATGACATGGCTCTTAAAACAGCCACAAGTCCATTGTTGTCCTCTGTATTTCGGGATGGCTTTTATACCTCAATATATTGTCACTATGGGAACCATAATGTAGAATGTCCTGTGTTTTGAATGTGAAAAATACTAAACTCAGATTTTCAAACCTGCACAGTCATCCTGTCTTGCTGGAGAGGAGTAATAATAAAGAGAAAGGAGTAATTGCTTGAAGAGGTTGGTTTTAAAGAGGGATTTGAACTGGTGATGGGAAATGGCACTTGACAAAGAGAGAGAGTTGGTAGGTTGGTGCTGTTATCCCAGTGAAGAGAGAGAGAAGACTAACAGATGCATTTTGGATGTGCTGGAAAGGGAACTGGGTGCAGGTGAGAGTCAGAGGCTGGACACAAGAAAATTATTGCAATCAAGATTAGAGATGACCAGCTGTTGTACAGGGTTTAATGGTGACGAAAGTAAGGAAAGGGGGAGTTTTGATTATCTTAAGGAAGAAGAAGCACAAAAGATGTAATGAGATCCTGGCTATGGAGGGAGAAAAATAATGAATACTCAGACTGTGCTGAAGTTACAGCCCTAAAGGATAGAAAAGACAATACAAAAGGGTAAGAAATCAAATGGGCAGGTGGTGTCTTCAGTTTCGTCGAGAATTAATCTTTGTTAGGAGCTGGGCATTTAAGAAGAGATGTCAAATTAAAAATATGATATGGGACCCTGGACAAGCAGGAGTGGTCAGAGGGGTAGCTGTTAGTAGAAGCATCTGGAGGAGATCAGGTGATATGAGTGAGTTACATCTGTACAAAGAGAGATGAAGGAGATGTGAACACACACTAAGTATATATGGGTACATATATTCCATTCGCTTATTTCTAGGTAATTGCTGAGAGACTGGGTCTCTGGGTGAAGGAGTGAAGAGAGACTTATTATGAGGCTGTTGATCATGATGAAGAAAAGTAATTGGGGTGCATGAGCCAATTAGTGGGTTAATTCACCAGCCAGGGTATCAGAGAAAGCTCCCAATAGTGGCAGGATTTTAGTCCCCTTCTCCAGGGATATATTTATTTTTCAGTACCAAAGCAGCTCAAAGCAAATAAAATGAGACACAACACGCCCTGCTGCCTGGCCCCACCACAAGTCTCTTCTTCATAAGGTTCCTGCTTCTGCCAACAGTGCAGGTAACTAGCCAGACCTTCCACCTAGCTGTTGTGGAGAGAACCCGTCTGGGTTTTTTTTTTCTTGGCCTCCTGCAGGAGCTTTCCAGCTCTGGTAAGTTCTCTTCCACTAAACTGAGCTTGTTGGCCTTTTAGCTGAGGGCCAGGTGACCTGCAGTGTACCATCTGATTCCTGGCCTCAAAATCATCTCTTGGGAGGTAGCTAGTTACTCACAGATGAGGCTAAACCCACCTCCCTGAAGGAGCCATCCCCACCTGTGACAGCGTGCGTTAAAAACATTTGATGATTTTGCCTGAGTCCAGACTGTTGGATGGCTATTACAAACTGCATCGTTGGACGTTCTCGCATCCTTAGTGTTAACATTGATGTCCTGGCTAAAGTGCAGCTACGGTTCATATATTCAGTCTGTCAATGTGCCCTTGGGTAGAGCTTTCTTCAATTCCTGTTCTGAACACTTGCATAGTATTGCTATGAGCTGATAAGATTGCATTCAGGAGGGTAGGTGAATGGTAGGTGTACAAAGCACTTCATGATCTTTCATGATTAAAAGAATTATATCATTGAATGTTATAATGATTACATGTGATATGCATATTGTATAGAACATATTTATATAACATGATACATTTTATTACTTCAGCTAAAAGTTGTAGATGGAGTGCTGAGGTTTGTTTTCACTTCATTAAAATTACTTTTACATAGAAGAAACTATATTTAGGGTTGCTAAATGACCTTTGAAAGCATTATTAAGAATTCAGAGCAATTCTTGCTGTTCTCATCTTGAGCTCGATGTTTGTATTACTCTTTGTAGAGTCATTTTCATTTCTCTGACTCCTTTCCAGATTGCATGACATGTAACTGACAAGCTGTACCTGGAACATAATGCATGAAGGCCTCAGCTGAAAGGAAACAGAAGTAGGATGACACTGGGATATGAAATGCAACCATTTCCTGTCACACTATGATATTAAAGTGTGGCTGGCATCAGTGACCAGACTTGTCTATGTGAGGAAAAAATAAGTGAGGGTCAGATCAACTTATAAATCAATCTTGTTTTCCTTTAAAAGCAACCCTCCCCCCCCAAAAAACCAACCAAACAAACAAACAAACCAACAACTTATTTTGGGGGACCCACTGATTTCTTTTTCTTTTGTTCTTCCTCCTTCCCGGAAGGAGATTTCTCCCCAGCCTGCCATTTCTGCTTCTCTAGTTAAATAATCATGTAGGAGCAGAATCAGCCCATGGGTTCTCAATAGTTGAAACTGGTTAATGCTATTATTATTTTTATTATTTCTTTATTTTGAAAATGTATATCTTATTTTTGTTTTTTTTAAAGTAATCTGTGTGCAGGAGGAGGGCAGCACTTGTTGCTGAAGAAAGGAAATAATCATATTTATACTATGTGTGTGCCTGGAGGACAAGTGTACATTCCTACTACCTTACATACGTTGACTACCTGGTGTGTCTGGGAAAAGCAGCTGTTTGGCCTAAAACATCCAGCCACATGAACGGAAATGGTCCATTGGGAAGTCTATGTCTATGACATGGACTAATCTTTCCACTCCTGCTTTCTTCTACAGACCCCCAACCCAAGCATACCTTTCCCCCTTGGCAGCTGACCTGTTAATCTGCTCTCCAGAAAGAAGGAAGAGGAAATATGGTAACTCTTTTCAGCACCTCACTTTCTCAGTGGCTATCAGGCCAGGGGGATTAATGTTTTCAGAAGGGCCTTGTGGTGGAAAGGAAGTAGATGAAACTCTTACTTATTCTTTCTCCCCTCCCTCTTGACAGCAGATCATATCTCTGCCTCTCAGAAGGGTCACGGGGAGCTAGTGTTCTGCTCAGCTGGAAGTTCAACACATAGACAGGGTAGTACTGAAAATGTCCCATGGATAATTCCAGGATTGCTCTTGCTGCTGTTTCTCCTATGGCTAAATGTGAGTCCCTTTGGGTCTGGTGCGACTAGAGGCTTGATAGTGGTTTTTTAGGGAACTGTAGTAGATTGTTCCTTCTCTCTGTTCTTTTCGATGCTAGATGTGGTTTTCCACATCTCCCTTCCTCCATGTAGGCTAGCTGCAGGTTGTGGATACCTGTCTCCTTGGCCCGACAGAATCTGCATTCTGCTTCCCCTTCCTCTGCTGAATAGATCACAAAGAGGAATGATAGCAAGAGATTAATCATAGTTAACTCATGCGATTAAGTAAAAATAATAATAATCACAGTTTTAAAAATTAATTGTGATTAATTGCAGTTTTAATCACACTGTTAAATAATAGAATACCAATTGAAATATATTAAATATTTTGAATGTTTTTCTACTTTTTAATATATATTGTATTGTGGTGTAATTGAAATCAAAGTGTATATTTTTATTAAAAATATTTGCACTGTAAAAAATGATAAAAGAAACAATATTTTTCAATTCACCTCATACAAATACTGTAGTTCAATCTCTTTGTTGTGAAAGTGCAACTTACAAATGTAGGGGTTTTTTTGGTTACATAACTGCACTCAAAAACAAAACAGTAAAACTTCAGAGCCTATAAGTCCACTCTGTCCTATTTCTTGTTCAGACAATCGCTAAGACAAACAAGTTTGTTTACATTTACAGGAGATAATACTGCCTACTTCTTATTTACAATGTCACCAGAAAATGAGAACAGGCATTTGCATGACACTTTTGTAGCAAGCATTGCAAGGTATTTACGTGCCAAATATGCTAAACATTCATATGCCCCTTCATGCTTCAGCCACCGTTCCAGAGGACATGCTTCCATGCTGATGATGCTTCTTAAAAAAAGAATACATTAATTAAATTTGTGACTGAACTCCTAGGGGGAGAATTGTATGTCCCCTGCTCTGTTTTACCCACATTCTGCCATATATTTCATGTTATAGCAGGCTTGGATGATGACCTAGCACATGTTCGTTTTAAGAACACTTTCACTGCAGATTTGACAAAATGCAAAGAAGGTACCAATGTGAGATTTCTAAAGATAGCTACGGCACTCGACCCAAGGTTTTAGAATCTGAAGTGCCTTCCAAAATTTGAGAGGGGTGAAGTGTGGAACAAGCTTTCAGAAGTCTTAAAAGAGCAACACTCTGATGCGGAAACTACAGAACCCAAACCACCAAAAAAGAAAATCAACCTTCTGCTGGTGGCATCTGACTCAGATAATGAAAATGAACATGCATCCGTCCACATTGCTTTGGATTGTTATTGAGCAGAACCGTCATTGGCATGGACAATGTCCCCTGGAATGGTGGTTGAAGCATGAAGGGACATCTAGCATGTAAATATCTTGTGACGCCGGCTACAACAGTGCCATGAGAACATGTATTCTCACTTTCAGATGCCATTGTAAGCAAGAAGTGGGCAGCATTATGTCCTGCAAATGTAAACAAACTTGTTTGTCTGAGCAATTGGCTTAACAAGAAGTAGAACTGATTGGATTTGCAGGCTCTAAAATTTTACATTGGTTTATTTTTAATATAGATTTTTTTTACATAAATCTATATTTGTAAGTTCAACTTTCATGATAAAGAGATTGCACTACAGTAGTTGTACTAGGTGAATTGAAAAATACTATTTATTTTGTTTTTTTACAGTGCAAATACTTGTAATGAAAAATAAATATAAAGTGAACACACTACATTTTTGTATTCTTTGTTGTAATTGAAATAAATATATTTGAAAACATCCAAAATATTTAAATAAATGGTATTCTGTTATTGTTTAACAGTGTGATTAATCGCATGGTTAATCACAATTACTTTTTTTAATCATGCGATTAATCATGATTATTTTTTTCTCGCTTGACAGCCCTAGTCTTTAATAGACCTAGACTGATCTAACACTTAATCTGGACCTTAAATTTTTTGTGACATAAATTTCACTAGGGAAAACATCCAGTTGTATGTTATGCACCAAAAGTACTGTATTTCAAAATAGCATTTGATAATAGTAATTATACTTTACATTTATAGGGTGCCTTTCACCTGAGAATCTCAAATTGCTTTACAAAGGTGAATATGTATTATTTCCTCATTTTACACATGTAAACGGCAGCATAGAGAGGTTATGATATGTCCAAGGTCAAGTAGCAAATTACTAGCAGAGCTGGAAGTAGAACCAAAATCTCTTCACTGTCTGTCCCCTATTCTAATTGCTAGAGCTACTCCTTAGAAACTTTTCTTGAATATGTTATGGGCATTATAATGAAATAGAGGTCAGAATTTACTAACGGATGCCAAGTCTCTGAAACCCTATTCAAAGTTTCATATCAACAGCTTTACAAATCTAACTACATAGATTAGTTACATTGAATGTGAATATAATTTACATTGATGGCTTCATAATCACATGAACCACTGAGTATGTTAGAACACTTTCCATGTATGCCAAAACAATTGATGATTTGTGACATTATTATAATCTACTGCACCCCATTTAGCAACTAATATTAACAAGCTCCTAACAGTTCTGGAAGTGGAAAAAGGTAAAATGGGTAAATTAAAAATATGTCTTACCAGAAATGTTCTGGGTTTATATGGAATTGACTCATATTTACATTTATTCTGGCATTGCTTTTTAATATTATTTTCCTTGCATTTGTTGCAATAGAGGGTCAAGGGAGTGAGTCACTTGTTCCAGCTGTGACCTCTAAAGTTGAGGGGAGGGACAGATTTTAAAGAAGCAATGCAGGTTCCCAGGAGCTGGTGAGATGAAGGAAGCTGGGAGACTATGGGAGTTAACCAGTGGAGTTCACCAGCAGAGGAATGTAGAGAGGTGTCTTTTTTTAAGTTTGCAGGTAATCTGAAAGGAAGAACCTGCAGTGGGGAGAAAAATGGCAGACTACCACTACGACTGCTAGCTCTTCCTCTGCCTATACCTGTGGGGACCTTGGTCAAATAAACATCCTGACCCTGGAGGCCTCTACCCAGGTCCTGGTTTTAACTTGCTGGGAATGCAACCTTCATGTACCTGCCAAACAAAGCTGGGGGAAACCACCCGGTGTGAGAGGCATCTGTTGGTGGAGTCCCTCAGGAAAAAGGTAAGTGATCTGCAGGAGGAAATGGACTCATGTGCATAGCATCTGGAAGCATAAGGATTTCATTGACAGGATGCACATGGACATGTCTGGGATGGAGGATACTAGCCAACTAGAGAAAACTACAGCTGCACCAGAGGAGGAAAGAGAGCCAGCTGCTCTGCAGGGAGGAGACTGGCTGTTGGCCACCTCGTGCAGCAGACAGTGCTCCACTCTGCTCCCAAATTGCCCATCCATTGTGGTCAAGAACTGTACTGTACTGTACTGGCAACAGGAGATGTGTAGACCTGACTGGTTGAGGAACAGAAGCCATCTGCACCCAGCACTGGGAGGCTCACAGTCACCGCACGCAAGAGGAAACGACATAAGGAGGGGGTGGTCAGTAACATCCTTCTAGAGGAGATAGACGTATCCATCTGCTGACCTGACCTGACATCCTGGGAGTTGTGCTGCCTGCCTGGAGGCCTCCTCTGAGATGTCACAGAAAGGTTGTTGAAGCTCATCTGACCCTATGCTGTACATCTATGTGAGCACTAATGATAATGCCACGTATGATCCTGAATGGACCAATAGTGGCTCTGGAAGAGGGGATGAAGGAGACAAGGTAACAGGTGGTGGTCTTGTTCATGCTTCTGGCTGAGATTGGTGGTCCAGGCAGGGACAAGCATATCTTGGAGATTAATGCGTGGCTGGATAGTATCGATGGGAGGGCTTTGGCTTCCTTGACCGTGGGGTGCTGTTCCAGGAGGGAGGATTTCTGGGAAGTGATAGGGACTCCTTGATCAAGAAGCACCTTTGGACACCAACTCACCAACTTAGTGAAGAAGGCTTTAAACTAGGTTCAAAGGGGACAGGTGACAAAAGCCCACAGGTAGATTTTAGAAGGAGACTTTAACAGATGGCTGGAAGTTGAAGAGAAACAGAATATTACAATAGGTACAAGTTCATGGGACCGGACCTAATGTATCCACGGGTGCTGAGGCTGCTGTGATTGCAGAGCCGTTGGCCATTATTTTTGAAAACCCATGGTGATCGGGGGAGGTCCTGGACAATTGAAAAAAGGCATATGTAGTGCCCATCTTTAAAAAAGGGAATAAGGAGAATCCAGTGAACTGCAGACCGTTCAGCCTCAGCTCAGTCCCTAGAAAAAATCATGGAGCAGGTCCTCAAGGAATCCATTTTGAAGCAATTAGAAGAGAGGAAGGTGATCAGGAACAGTTAACATGGATTCACCAAGGGCAAGTCATGCCTGACCAACCTGATTGCCTTCTATGATGAGATAACTGGCTCGGTGGATGTGATGTATCTTGTCAGCAAGTTAAAAAAGTGTGGATTGGATGAATGGACTATAAGGTGGATAGAAGGCTGGCTAGATCGTTGGGCTCAATGGGTAGTGAACAATGGTTCGATGTCTAGTTGGCAGCCAGGATCAAGCATAGTGCTCCAGGGGTCAGTCTTGTGGTAGGTTTTGTTCAACATCTTCATTAATGATCTCGATGATGGGACGGATTGCACCCTCAGCAAGTTCGCGGATGACACTAAGCTGGGGGGAGAGGTAGATATGCTGGAGGGTAGGATAGGGTCCAGAGTGACTTAGACAAATTGGAGGATTGGGCCAAAAGAAATCTGATGAGGTTCAACAAGGACAAGTGCAGAGTCCTGCACTTAGGATGGAAGAATCCCATGTACTGCTACAGGCTGGGGACCGACTGGCTAAGCGGCAGTTCTGCAGAAAAGGACCTGGGGATTACAGTGGACGAAAAGCTGGATATGAGTCAACAGTGCACACTTGTTGCCAAGAAGGCTAACAGCACATTGGGCTGCATTAGTAGGCACATTGCCAGCAGAGGGGGAATTTGATAACAGCTTTCAACTACCTGAAGGGGGATTCCAAAGAGCATGGAGCTAGGCTGGTGGCAGATGACAGAACAAGGAGCAGTGGTCTGAAGTTGCAGTCGGGGAGGTCTAGGTTGGACATGAGGAAAAACTATTTCACTAGGAGGGTGAAGTACTGAAATGTATTACCTAGGAAGGTGGTGGAATCTCCATCCTTAAAGGTTTTTAAGGCCCAGCTTGACAAAGCCCTGGCTGGGATGATTAAGTTGGGGTTGGTCCTGCTTTCATAGAATATCAGGGTTGGAAGGGACCTCAGGAGGTCATCTAGTCCAACCCCCTGCTCAAAGCAGGACCAATCCCCAATTTTTGCCCCAGATCCCTAAATTGCCCCCTCAAGGATTGAACTCACAACCCTGGGTTTAGCAGGCCAGTGCTCAAACCACTGAGCTATCCCTGAGCTTTGAACAGGGGGTTGGACTAGATGACCTCCTGAGGTCTCTTCCAACCCTAATCTTCTATGATTCTATGATAAATCTTGAAAGGTGTGTTGTGGGGTGTATTGATCATTGCAGCAGAGAAGATTTGTTGTTCTGGCAGTATCTCGGGCCACTTTGTATTGGTGTGTCCTGGTTTATGGGGATCTTGCTTCTGAAGATAAGCCTGGAGAGGTTGGGTAGAGGCCTGAAGGCCAGAAAAGGGGGGTTCATGAAAGATTTCTTTTAGAGCGGGGTCCCTATCGAATATGACTTGTGATTGTTTGATACCCCATAAGGATTCCACTGGCTGGTGACAACTAAGGGTGTGTGGTCAGAGGGGATTTCATTTCTGTATGAAAGTAAGTTCTCTCAGGGTATTTGATGGCCTGTTGCATGATGCAATCTATTTCTCTGTTAGAGTGTGCTTGTTTGGTGAAGGCAGTTTAAGTGTGTAAGGTGTATATGCTGGACTTTCTCCACAGAGAATTTTCTGTGGCATCTGAGTACCTGGTTGTAGGTAACAGATTTCTTGGTGTGTTTGGGTGGGTTCTTGGGATAGCCAGGAATAGACTCAGGTCTCCTGAGTCCCATTACTATGGGTTAGTATGACTTTCTGAGGAGTAACACTGAGTACATAAAAGAGAGGCTAAAAGGGATCATCGTTACTGGGAAAAAAAAGACATTACCTATGAACATTTTGCGATGTATCTCAGCCTGACCATATCTGTTTATTTTTATAATAAATAATCTAAAATAGTGTTTTAATATGGCAAAAATATTGCAATTTCATATTAACATATCTTCTGAGAATAGAACTCTCACAAAGTAAATTTCTGTTGTTGGTTTGATGCTTTTGCACTGGAGATATTCATAGTGTTTGGAGATATTATGTAAGTTGAATTTTCAGTTAGCCACATAAAAGTGTGTTCAAATGCCTGTGAATGAAACTATCCACAATTTAAAATAGCTACTTTATTTGGCTTAATTTATAGCTCCCTTTATTTTCTAAACCTTTCTGGATGAGTAAGCTTAATATTAATTATTATTATTCTTGTGTTATTAAACAAAACTTTCCAGAAAATATCCTAATACACAAATAAACAAAAGTATGTGAATCTGAAATACAGAATGAGCATAAGCATAAATCTCCTGATTCTTACCTATACTACTCTAGATGGTATATTAGTTAGACAGCTGTGTCTTTCATTTTTGTTATTCTTGGCCTCCACATTTTTGCAAGAAAATCAACATTTTTTTCCAACTATCATATAATTTAATTTTCTCCATCTTGGACCTAAAAGTATATGTGAAAATTCAAACATGTTCTGTGGTAGTTATATTGCTGCTGAGAACTATGGGTAACCGTGATAGTGCGTTAATTAATTCTGATATAGTTACACAGTCCCATGAATTGATTTAATTGTGGAAGCTTACTTGGGTTAAGGCTATGTCTATATTGGCGTAATCTGTGACACTCAGGGGTATGAATAAACCACCCCACTGAGCAACATAAGTTATGCTGACATAAGCATTTGTGTGCCCAGTGCTGTGTAAGCGAGAGAGCTTCTCCCACCGACAGAGCTTCTGCCACTCATGGCACTTCATGAGATGAGACAAAGAGGAGCATGTTTGACTGTGGCCCTAGTGGACAGTGCCTCTAGTAGGATCTGTGCTTCTTGCAATAAATTACCCAACTAACAATGGATAGGTTTAGGAGCAGCTGAGTATAACTGATATTTATTTTTGAAATGTATATAAGGGGGGGAGGGATAGCTCAGTGGTTTGAGCATTGGCCTGCTAAACCCAGGGTTGTGAGTTTGATCCTTGAGGGGGCCATTTGGGATCTGGGGCAAAAATTGGGGATTGGTCCTGCTTTGAGCAGGGAGTTGGACTAGATGATCTCCTGAGGTCCCTTCTAACCCTGATATTCTGTGATAAGATGGTAAATATTTTAATTTAGTCCTCTCCCACACACTTCATATGTTGTTTGACTCCTTGAATTGTAAGCTTTGTTTTAGGAGCTGTGAGTGAAATCCTGCCCCCATTGAAGTCAGTGGCAAAACTCCCGTTGACTGCAGTGGGGTCAGAATTTTGTGCTGTCTTCATTTGTGAGTGTACAACACCTAGCACAGTTTGGATACTACAAAATAATAATGATAAATAAGTTTCACAATTATTCATAGGTAAATGAAATAAATAATAGTCAGATATTGGAATGCCCTTGCAAATAAGATATTAGGGAGGATCCCTCATCCTTTACACTAGTTTTATACCCCTGTATTCCATTCCTTTCAAAAGTAGTTACATCGGCATAAAATTGGTATAACAAAGTGCAGAATTAGGCCCATTAACGCTAAGTATTAAGTTGTAAGATAACTCAATAGGCATTTTGCTTGTTGCGTACAATTCATTGCTGGATTAATCTTATTCCTTCTCCAAAACAGAGTGCACGCAATTTCCAAGCCATCTTTTGAATGCTTAGCTTGTTTACACCGGGCTTTACTTGTTAGTAGAATCCATGGCTGATATGCCTCATTTATCAGCCAAGTACGGAAGGATTCTGAGAGATATTTTTGTCATTTACAACTGTCAAAATGATATATTTTCTTATATCCTGGGTGACATAAATGCTTTATTTGCACATAGTTTGCAGGGTGAACATGTAGCAATAAATGATATAAGACCAAGTAAACATGGAAGCAGAACAAAGCACGTTTTAGAACATAAAGTAGGAAGATTTTCTTTAATTTTTTTGGATTAATAATTCACATAGAATATCTTCATTTATTAGCACTGTTTACTGAGTATTGTAACTATGCCTAGTGCCTTATAAACTCTGATGATACTGCTCCTGCTCCAAGAAGCTATCAGTCTAAATCAGAGTACAATTTAACCATGAATGATAAACTGGTTAATGATCCAATCTCTCAGTAATTCAAAAACTTAATTAAAAAAATAATTATTAGTAAATTACTATTTGAAAGGCTTCACAGAAGAGTTGAGATTTGGGAGTAATGTGAATGCAGCGAAGGGAGATCTCTTGGTACACAAGGAAAAGGAGTGGGAATTCAAAGCTTTCTGGAACAATATGAAAGAAAGCATGAAGCAACGAATGGAAAAAGTTACTTTCTATTTTATTATCATTCAGTAAAAGCCATAGATTAGCATTTATCTGCAAATCTTGTTTGTTATTTTTTATGACAGGACTGTAATAAAACATTTCTCATGAAAAGCATTGATCTGATTTAATTTTATGACCCTAGTCATCAATATGTTTTGTGGTGTTTGTCATTTGCATTAATGAAAAAGACACACAGAATGACTTCCTGTTAAATCTAGTGCTGTTCTGGAATGCAAGATTGTGAAAAGAAAATCTAACTTTCAGGTCCAGCAAAGAAAGTGAAGTGTGGTCAAGATCTTCAATTCCATACTCAAGGCAATGTCACAAACAGAACTGGAAGGGATCAGATGAGGGGGGTGGTTGTGATGGTTCACCATAGCTCTGAACGGAAGAGGTCATGTATGATAGATAAAAATAGGGGGTAAGGTTTCCACTCAGGAGGGAGGGGACTTCTGTAGATGTGGAAGTTTAGATAAGCCACCAGAGTTTTGAATTCTTATCTGAATTGAACCAAACATTTTACATCTGTTGAGATTTGTCCATGAGGAAAATAGAGCGGTCAACACAAATGACTCGTGAACTACCTGAGATCACCTCAGTACTTGGCTTCCTAATTCAGTCTTCAAAAATTATTGAAAGATGCCACATAAATAAACCAATATGTAGCTAGTCACTGCAGTTATCAATAGAGGGAGGCATTTTTGAGAACTAATGTACATATTAATTTTTATAATGATATGAAGTACTAGCAGCAAGCAGTGCTTGCATTAATCTTATAGCTTAGTAAATTTATCATTGCTCATGTGAGATATTGAATACCCAATGCCATTCAGATATGACCTAATGATAAAATGCTTCTTTGTGAATGGCAAGTGTGTCTTTCTCTCAGTGTACTCGTTGTATGCAATGGCAATGGTCAAATAATTGATGGTGTAGGGGAATACTTGATGATGATTAGGGGTATGAAATGGCTTCCGCATGAGGAGAGATTAAAAAGACTGGGACTTTTCAGATTGGAAAAGAGATGGCTAAGGGGAGATATGATTGAGGTCTATACAATCATGGCTGGTGTAGAGAAAGTAGATAAGGAAGTGTCGTTTACTACTACTCATAACACAAGAACTCTGGGTCACCAAATGAAAGTAATAGGCAGTACATTTAAAACAAATAAAAGGAAGTATTTCTTCCCACAACGCAGTCAATCTGTGGAACTCCTTGCCAGAGGATGTTGTGAAGGCCAAGACCATAACAGGGTTCAAAAAAAACCTAGATGCATTCATGGAGGATAGGTCCATCAATGGCTATTAGCCAGGATGGGCAGGACTGGTGTCCCTAGCATCTGTTTGCCAGAAGCTGGGAATGAGTGACCTGGGATGGATCACTTGATGATTACCTGTTCTGTTCATTCCCTCTGGGGCACCTGGCACTAACCACTGTTGGAAGACAGGATACTGGGCTTGATGGACCTTTGGTCTGACCCACTAGGGCCATTCTTATGTTCTTAAAAAGAAAAGGAGGTCTTGTGGCACCTTAGAGACTAACAAATTTATTTGAGCATTGGTTAGTCTTTAAGGTGCCACAAGTACTCCTTTTCTTTTTGTGAATACAGACTAACAGGGTTGCTGCTCGGAAACCTGTCTTATGTTCTTATGTAGACACAGGATTGGAGACACATCTCTTTGCTGAAAGATCCAGGTGGGAATGATTGCATATGCGCTCATGTTCTTCTCAGTGGTTTGAGCATTGGCCTGCTAAACCCAGGGTTGTGAGTTCAATCCTTGCCGGGGCTATTTGGGATCTGGGGCAAAAATTGGGGATTGGTCCTGCTTTGAGCAGGAGGTTGGACTAGATGATCTCCTGAGGTCCCTTCCAACCCTGATATTCTATGATTCTGTTTACAAGGCTACCTGTTGTGTGTGGGCGTGTTTTTAGACACATGTCTGGCAAATTCAATCAGTGGCTCAATTGTGCTCTTGAAATTACAAATTTGCTGAAAATCATGTTCAGTTCGGCACATTTTGTGATTAACTTTTCCAAAACTGTATTTACCCATTTTATTTTAAAATCTATTCTGTTTTCAATAATATAGCAAGATATGGTAACACTGAGTCTATGGATCCCTGAAACCCTTTAGATTACTTTCTTCTCTCATTTCTCTCTTCTCTCCTTGTAGCTCCTTTTTTGGTCTGTTTGCTACTTTGATGAATTCCAAGGTTTAAACTTGAATCTAACCACTTTGGTGTCTTATCTTTGAAACTTATGGTCAAACACACCTCCTCCCTCAGGCTCTCATACTATTGACATTTAACTTTGTCTCCTGTCATCCGCAACTTTAAATTGGCACTGCAGATGTGACATTTAGAACCAGACTGAACAAAGCACTGTAAAATATTCTTCAGGGGTTCATTTTGCACTGGCATGGGATCAGTGTGGGCTCCACATAGGTCTTTTCTGTCCCCAATGTCAACAATTCTCTATGTAGGTTAACTTATTTCATTGTAAAATATTGTATTTAGTACTGAGTCCATAGCAATGTAAAAAGATGATTTAAAATATTGTCTTTTAGATCAGGATACTAATTCCTTCCTGGACAAAATTCACATATGGCCAAAACCTAAAAGGAATCCTATCTTCTGTTTCCAATGCCAAGAATGTGTGCCATTGGCTGCCAGGTACCCAAACAAACCAGGAACATTAAAAAACAAAAAACAAAACAAAAAAAAAAAACAGTATTAAACTCTCTGAATCTGGATTTCATGTGTTTTGTCCTTAGAATTATATAAAGTGCTTCTGAAGTCTGACTCTTGAAAACTTTCCTTTCTCTTTGTGAAATACATAAAATATTTGGGAAAAGAAAAAGAAAAAAACTGAAAGGTTGCAACTTGACCGTGTGTTTGTTGTTGTTGTTGTTGTTGTTTTTTCCAGGTTTTGGAAGATTTAGTCCTAATCCTGAACGATTTGATTTAATATTTACATTTTTTAACTGTCTTAACTCTACAAAAAACAACTTTTAACATGAAATGTGAGGGTATTCACAAGGAATGTGATAAATACTCAAACCTGACAGTAAATGTTATCAGAAAATTGAAAATGTCATGTTTAAATATGATTGGATCTGATTTTGTCGTACAAGATATCAGAGCAACTGATTGCAAGTTCAATCTTAAGTATTTTTGAATTTTAATAAGTCACTTCTATTTGATCAGAATTTCATTGTTGTTCATTTTTATTGAGCTCACTCATATTGAACTATGCTCAATTTCTTTTCTGGTGTCACTAGCTTCTGTTTTCCAGAAGCTGGGAATAGGCGACAGAGGATGGATCACTTGATGATTACCTGTTCTGTTCATTCCGTCTGGGGCACTTGGCATTGGCCACTGTCAGAAGACAGGATACTGGGCTAGATGGACCTTTGGTCTGACCCAGCATGGCCACTCTTATGTTCTTATGTTCTAATAAGAGTCTGTTTCCAAGTTTCCACTTTATTCTAATTGAAATTTGAAGGCCCCATCCATATCATTGCCTAGTTTAGACTGCACTTAAGCATTGTTGTTTTTCTGCAAAATGTTACACAAATGACCAAGGCTCACTCATGTGATTTGCCCCATTAGCTTCCATGGGACTACTTGTGTGAGTAAAGGTTTGCAAGAATGACCATTCATGTAATGGCCTAGGTATTACGGAAGTAGGCAGCAACTAGGTTTGTTAAACAGTGAGTAACACAGGCCTCTTCTGTAAAAGAGTTTAGAACACAGCCTTTGTTAGCACTAGCTATATAAGGAAGAGCCATGTTTAAATATGTTTCACACTAACACAGTTTCTCTTCTAGTATTCAAGGAATCCTAATTGTTCCTATATTCAATATAAGGTGTCAGAACCTGCAAATCTTTGGGTGTGCAAAAATATCAGCATTCAGATCAATTTAACACAAGATACAAGTAACATTATTAGAATTATTACAGAAATCATGAGAAGACTGGGCTGTAGGGCCCACAACATTGCCTAGGAGAAGGCTACTGATGTATAATATAGGATATTTCTATAAAGATTTTTGCGGGGATTCTGATTTTTTTAAATAGTGCGTTTCAAAATCTTAATGAATATCCTGTGTTTTTCTATTGGCCCCTGTAATATAGAGTAATTCTCAGATTGAAAACAAACAAACTAAAGCAAACATTCCTAAATGAAAAGGAGTACTTGTGGCACCTTAGAGACTAACCAATTTATTTGAGCATAAGCTTTCGTGAGCTAAAGGTCACTTCATCGGATGCAGTGAGCTGTAGCTCACGAAAGCTTATGCTCAAATAAATTGGTTAGTCTCTAAGGTGCCACAAGTACTCCTTTTCTTTTTGCGAATACAGACTAACACGGCTGTTACTCTGAAACCATTCTAAATGAAAATTTAAGCGTTGAAATAAGCCTCTTGATTTTCAAAGATGCTGAGCACTCAGTGACTCCCACGGAGTTTGTCAGTCTTTGGCTCTGCTACTTCTCCGACCCCACCTTTGCACCATGCTATGGAGCAACCTGCACAGTAAGCACAATTTCTTCCAACACGGGGTGGTGCTTTAAAGGAACAGTCTAATCCATCCTGGATAGCAATGCAGTGTGGTGCACTGGAGGAGCTTCCTCAGAAAGTCAGTGATTTGACTTTCAGTTTGAGGAAGATTTTAATTTTCTTCATCCAAATCAGCCATCATTTACTTTTCAACTTGTTACTAGTTTCCATAAATGAGGACAGGGACATAAATCATCTTGGATTTTTTTTTCAAATAATCTTCCTTTGTGAGACTGAAGGAACATCAATACACACAATATTTTACCGTATATATTAATCTTTCTGAAAAAAAATTGTCACTGAGATGACATCTGAAAAGCATATGAATCCTGTGATCTTCTGCAGTTTGCCATTTGAGCCATAAACTAACTGTTCTTTTAATAGTAATTCACTTTGTTCTACTTTGCAGCTCCATATACATTGTTCTTTTCCTTTCATCTCAACTAGTTCTTTGAGATTATTGCAAAAATGTGTGATATGTTAATTCCACAAACTTTCTTCCAGAGGGTGGTTGTGTGTGTGTGTATGTATGTGTGTGTATATATAATATATATATAATGTGTGTACATATGTATATAAAGAAACACAAAGGAAAAATACAAAGTACTTGGAAGTTAAACACGTTGCTTTTTATTTGTGAAAACAAGTAAATACTAAGTTCTCAAAAATATGCAATACTCAGTTGCAATCAAAACATACTCTGTAAGAGACCGGTCCTGCAACTGACCTTTCATGGGCAGACCCTGGCATCCACAAGTTGATTTGCAGAATTGGACCTTGAATCTCTAAGATTTTAACCCAGATGTTTTGGGGATTCTGAGCGAAAACAGCTTATGCTGTATCCTAACGTGATCCCCTTCCTTCCAAATAAACAGAGCAATGTTAATGTTTTTGTAAGACTTTAATAAGAATCCTGTAATTAATAACATCTGAATTTGGGGGAAATATTCTTACAATAGAATTCCGCAGAGCAGTTTAATGTGAGTAGAGATGCAATAATATTCCTTCTATGACTCCTGGAAGGTGGAAAAGTGAAAAAGCATGCTGCTATTGCTACAAAGGCTGTTATTTATATTGTCCTAGAGTTCTAGTGAGAACATTGGCTCCCTTGCGATGTACCATCACAAAGTATCCATAGT